>NC_135532.1:488487-1194177 GCF_045843805.1 Urocitellus parryii
AGTGACCTCAGGGTGCCCAGTCCCTGGCCCTGGCTCGAGCCTGGGCACAGGCAGCTTCCGGCTCCAGGCTTGTGTCCTGCCCAGGGCCGCCCGGCCTTGGCCCAGGAGTGGCCCTTCCTAGGGCCCACGGACCAGGGAGCCGGACGGTCCGCCCCCCTCGCGCTCAGTCCTTCAGAGCCTGGGGCGACCGCGGGGAGTGTGCAAGCGCGGCCCGCCCAGCCGCCCGCGGCTCACCCCCGTCGTCCAGCAGCACGTTCTCGGGTTTGAGGTCGCGGTAGACGATCCGTCTCTGGTGCAGGTGCTCCAGGCCACTCAGCATCTGGGCCGCGTAGAAGGTGGCGCGCGGCTCCGGGAGGCCGGGACTCTCCTCGTCCACGCTGTAGATGTGGTACCTGGGCGGCACGCGCAGAGCACCGGCACCCTGGCCACAGCCTGCCCGGGACAGGCCCAGGCGGCCCGAGGCCCCGGCTTCCTGCACCCCAACCACGACTCTCAAAGGCAGGAGCTGCGGTCAGGGGCCTGTCCTCCCAGAGCCCAAGGCCACTTGCCAGTCCACAGGGGGGCCAGTGGCCGCCTGGTCCCTGCTGACGTGCATGGCCCACAGCAGGCACGAGTGGTCCTCACCCGACCTTGAGCCCCCGGTGGACTTGCAGCGTCCTCTGCCCAGTCCTGCCTGAAGTCCACCCTTCCTTGTCTCAAGAGAGGCCCACCCCACAGCTATGAGGAAGCGGTGCCCTGGGCAGCAGCAGGGTGGCCAGGCCCCGGCTGAGGGCAACAGGAGGGCAGGCAGCAGCTGCTAGCCCTGCACGTGCTGAGGGGCAGGTGGCCCTGAGAGCTGCCACCTCTCCTCCCTGGGCCCTCGAAGGCTGCTGTGTGGCCCTCACGTCCCTCACTGGAACCCAAGCAGCCAGAGAGAAGGGCCCACGGAGTGAGGGCGGGGGCAGGAGGCAGTGTGGGCCTCCCGGCCAGGCCCCCTGCAGCTCCAGGCCGGCCCAGGCCGGGTCCAGGACAGCGTGAACCTGGGCATGGGTCCCGTTTCACAGACGAGGACACCAAGGCCCAGATCAGGCCTCGGCTAGCTCCAGGCCCTGGCCCCCGACCTTCCTGGGAGCCCAGCTGGCCTCAGAGTCGCCCAGGGACTGGTCAGGGCACACATGCTGCTTGGCTGGTGGCGGCACGGCCGGCCCACATGGGCCGCTCGTGTTGCAGGCCAGCTCCCTCCCGGGCGGGCACCAAGGGAGTCGACCACCACGCACTGGCCCTTGGTGTGAGGTGCGAGGCCCTCGGCCAGCCTCGGCTCCCAGCACCAGGTCAGGGAGCAGAACCGGGAGGCCCCCGTGACCAGCCTGGCCAGGGCCACTGGCGGCTGCTGTCCTGGTGTGGCCTGAGACAGGCACCAGCTCTGGGACAGAGGGGCTTCTGATGGGGCCCAAGCAGATGTGCTCAGCTCGCGGGCCACCGGCCTGGACGGCCCTTTACCTGACATCACCACCATTCATGATGGTCATCACCAGGCAGAGGTCAGTCTTGGTCTCGAAAGCATAGGCCAGAGACACGATGAACCTGCTGTGCACTTTGGTCAGGATGGTCTTCTCCACCATGGCGCCCTGAGGGAGAGGAGGGAAACCAGAGGCCTGTGGGGGGGCCCAGGCCGCCTGCACCAGTGGCCCAGGGCCAGACTCGTGCAGGACGGTGTGCCCAGCTTCAGGAGCAATTGAAGTCCCTGGAGACCCTTTCCACACACCCAGCACTCAGGGGGCAGCATGAGAAGCCATCTCGGACTGGGCCCAGGGGTCCCACCACCCAGCCGACGGCCGTCTCCCTGCCGCGGCGCTGGTCTCCCTCTCAGTGCTTCCTGGGTCCAGCCAGCTCCCCTGCTGCCGCCCGGCCCCGTCCTGCCAGCCTCTGCCCAAAAGAGCTCTGCTCCTCTGTCTGAGACCACTGGGGGCATCGGGGGGCAGGGCAAGACCCTCAGGAGGCTAAAGCCAGGGTTAGACACGAATGGCCCGCATGAACTGCCCTTTCCAGATTGCCACGGACCACCCTGGGAGTGGTCACGCCCAGCTCACGCTGCGTTCTTCTAGGCTGAGCAGCTCCCGCTGACCCTGCCTGGCTGGACACTCTGGTGCCAGCAGAGGAGTCGGCAAGACGCTGACTCCTGTCCTCCCAGGAGGCCAACCCCGCACCCCAGCCCCGGGCCAGGCCAGTCCCAGAGACACGTGGCTCACAGAGCCCGGCCTCCCTCAGAGCCCGGCCTCCTTCCCCAGAACCTCCCCTGCTGCAGCGTCAGCGGGCTTTGAACTTCCAGATGGGGCAGACTCCGGAGAGCAATCCCTGGCAGGCAGGGTCCACCGGCCAGGAACCCGGGAAGGACCACAGGCCCCGGGACCAGTGGCGAGGGCAGCGTGCGGCTCGCAGGTCCTCCGGGGCCTGCGGCCTCCATCTGGACCACGAGAGCCGGCCCTGCTGCTGGTCACCGTGCCCACCTGGTAACCCTTCCTCTTCTTCAGACGCTTCTTGTTCAGCTTCTTGCAGGCGTACATCTTGCCGGTGGCCTTCATCTGGCAGGCAGACACCTCCCCAAAGCCCCCCTTCCCCAGGACCCTGAAGTCCAGGAACCAGTCCTCCCCGACGGGCTGGGCCTCCAGCCACTTCCACTGCAGGAACCTCCGGAAGTGCAGGCTGCCCAGGAACTCCTGGAAGGGCGCCCCGCTCAGGTGCTCCAGCGTGGCCTGCAGCAGCGGCTGCAAGAGCCCCTCCTGGCCCCCCACGGCCGCCCCCTTCACCTTCGACACGGCCCCCTCATCCAGAAAGCTGCAGAAGAGCTGGGCCTGGGGGTCCAGGTACGTGGCCACGACGCTCTGTGCCTTCTGCGGCCGCAGGTCACCATCCACCGTGTCATAGTCCTCGATGTCCAGCCAGAGGCCCACAGCCGGCTCGTGCCTCTGGTCGGCCCTGAGAAACTGCTGGAAGAGCCGCCTGCCGATGGGCTGCTCCCGGCACACGCTCTGGAACTCCAGGTCCAGGCTGTCCGGAGGCCCTCGCACTTGGACAGCGGGGGCAGCCGGAGCTTGGCCCGGTACTTCCTGTCCCTGGAAGACGGGGCGCTGCTCCCGTCAAAGCTGCCCCGGGCAGCGATGAAGGCAGAGTTGGCCACCACGGTCTCCAGAGACCCGAAATCCATTCTGGCGCTGCCCCCTGCCCACTCAGGCCTGAGGAGACCTCGGCCAAGGCCGGGCTCTTGGCCTGTGGCCGGCTCCTGCCCTGGGGGACCAGGAAGAGCTCCCAGCAGTGGTGAGGACGCCCAGGAGGACCCGGGGCTGACACAGCACTGACTAAATCCCAGCCCCGGGGCAGGGAGGGCACCTTGGGGGAGAAAAAGAAATCCCCTAAGCTGCCCCAAAGCGGATCAGCCAGGGGCAGCTCAGCCCCCTGCAGCCAGACACCTGTGTTTCCCACAGGAAGGACAAACCCAGGCCCCCGGGGGCTGCGCCTGTCCTCGTGGGACCCTGGCCAGCAAGGACAGGGCGTCCGTGGCGGTGTCCTCTGTGAGGATGGCCGGTCATCCATTTGTATTCTAAGGAAATTACAGCAAGAAGCAAACCTCCAGCCACTAGGAGCTGAGAGAGGAGGACCCCACAAGAGCTGTCCAGGGGTGTCCATGGGTGAGGGCCCGGCACACCGAGCGGTCAGCAGGGTTGCTCAGGTGACGCCAGCCAGGGAGCTGGAGACTCAGAGCCGCCCAGGCTCAGCCCGAATCAGGCAGGAGGGGACGGGCGAGGCAGGGACCTGGGCGGCGGCACACCAGGGGCACACCCAGGACCAGGTGGGCACGGCCGACTCAGGGAGGGCGCCCCGGGACACGCAAGGGCGTGCCAGGTCCTCCTGGGAGGAGGCAGCCCCCAGCTCCAGGGGCAGGCTCCTCGGGAGCCCAGCCTACAGCAGAGCTCAGCTTGGCTTACAGAAGGAGACGGAGAGCGGTTGTCCCACTCACAGAGGGCAGGGGACAAGGCCAGGAAGAGAGAGTGCCCACGCCCAGGGAGGCCGGAGGACTGTGCAGGAACCTCCCGGC
Source organism: Urocitellus parryii (assembly GCF_045843805.1). Taxonomy (NCBI): domain Eukaryota; kingdom Metazoa; phylum Chordata; class Mammalia; order Rodentia; family Sciuridae; genus Urocitellus; species Urocitellus parryii. The sequence goes on from NC_135532.1 coordinate 492,560, forward strand.
TGGGCGGGCAGGACTGTGGCAGGTGCTAGTGAGTAAATATTTGAGGTGAACAGCATCGTGTCGTCCGCGGGAGACGGCACTAGGTCAGCCCTGCCCCCTAGGAGGAGGTGACCTTGGGCCAACCACTTGAACGCCTTCCCGTCACCAGGGTCAGAGGGGACAGGTTCTCGTGGTATTGTTGGTACGGGTGGCCTCTGCTGCCTTTCCCCGGGGGTCTGAGCCAGGACAGTCACCCAGAGACCCTGCAGGAGCATCCCATGTCGGTGGGCCTGGGCAGTGCATCTCTGGGGGCTCCAGGGGACTCCCACATCATGGCCCACAGGAGACCAGGGCTGAGGGAGAGGACTGCACTAGAGGTGAGCACAGAGGTGTCCTGTGGAAAGCACCCACTGCCCCTTGCTCGGCCACAGAGCACCCAGGATGAAGGCAGGCTCCTGCTGCCCCAGGGTGACTTGGACCTAGCAGACGTGGCCGAAAGGGGCAGCTGTGCCTCGAGGCCACACTCCTGGTCTCTGGAAGTCCTTTCTCCATTGACCCTCTGGTTGGTGGTAACTGCTGATTGGCAGCCGGGGCAGGGACCATAGAGAAGCCCTGAGGAACAGCCCGGAGCACAGCCCAGCAGGGCAGCAGGGCCTTGTGCTGCCTCGGAGGCCACTCGCCTGCCCTGCCCACCCCTGTGGACCTCCAGTCTGAGGCACTTGGGCATTTCGAGGATGCTCTCTGCGTGGATTCACACAGTGGCCCCCAGACCAGCTCTGCACTCACATGGCTCTGGGGGGCCATCTAGGTCGGCGTCTACGACAGACCCCTGGACCCAGAGCAGGCCTGCTCCACCCTCTGTCCACCTGGACCCAGAGCAGGCCTGCTCCACCCTCTGTCCACCTGGACCCAGAGCAGGCCTGCTCGACCCGCTGCTTCCAGTGTTCAGCTGCCCGAGAGGAGCCGCTGTGGACATGGTGAGTGTCCCTGAGTGTCACTCGGGTTGTGTGGCAGGGGTGTTTGCTCTCTGGGCAGCTCCACCCAGGGCCGCCCACCAGGCCTCCCTCATGGCCACAGGAGCTCTGCCTCCTCAGAGTCCTGCAGGTGCTGGTGGCCCTGGTGGCTGCGACCTGCACTTCCTGAGGGCTCGCGCTGGTGTCCTCTGTGCATGCCCTGGCTTCCACCTGGAGGGTCCACTTTCTGTGTCCCGGGCAGGTCCTGGTCAGCGCGTGGTTTCCAGGTCTCCTCCCGGCCGCTGCCTCTCTGGTCTCCTTATGTAGGCTCACCGAGCAGACGTGGCTCATCTGGCTCAAGTCCAGCTGCCCACGTTCCTTCTCACAGGCTGGGCCTGGTGTCCAGCCCGACTCCCCTAGCCGTGGCTCCTGAAGACCCTCCCGTGTCTCTCCTGACGTTTCACCTAGAGTCCGTGGCCCAGGGGCTACGTGTGGGCCAGGCGTGAGGCTGGGGTCCAGTGTCTGGTACAGGCCCAGCTGCCTGCACCTGGAGCAAGGCTATTCCATGCCTCGGATGTCCCCTGCAGCTCTGCAGGAGTCAGTGGGTCTGTCCACCCTGAGCTGCACCTCCCCTGGCCTCAGGACACAGTCCTGGTCACTGGGGCTGTCACCAGCTGTGGAGCTGGGCAGACCTGCCTCCCACTGTATTCTTCGTCTCAAAAACATTTTCCAAGAACTCTTCAGAATGTAGAAGAAAATATCTACCTATTCTAGATCCCTTGGCTTTCTGTACAAATTCTAGAATGATTCCTGTCTCTGTCTCCAAAGTAATCTTGCTGGGATTTTGTGTGTGAGTGTGAGCGGGGATGACAAGGATTGAACTCAGGGGCCCTCGACCACCGAGCCACATCCCAGCCCTCGTTTCTGTATTTTTTTAGAGACAGAGTCTCACTGAGTTGATTAGCATCTCGTTTTGCTGAGGCTGGCTTTGAACTTGAGGTCCTCCTGCCTCAGCCTCCCAAGCTTCTGGGATCGCAGGTGTGTGCCCCCACACCTGGCTTCTGGCTGGTACGTCGATGCGTTATTTTAGGACTGAATATTAACTTGGAGAATCTCCGTCTCTACTGAGCTGGGACCTGTGCCTCCGTGAGTCCGACCTCCACTTACTTCCTCACCCACCCAGAGGGTGTCACCTCTGTCCTGCTCCCGTCTTGTCACATCGGCACCTTGTGTCCTTTGCGCTGCACTTTCATCCTAGTGTGCACGTGCCTGTCTCTTGCCCTGCCAACACAGCTGGTTCTTCACATGGGTCTGGAGTGAACGTGCTGTTTCTTGGATGGATTTCTCGACATCAAGCCCGCTTTGCATCCCACTGGAACACAGAGTGGGCTGTGTTTATACACTGTTGGACTCAGTCGCCCACATTTTATTTTTTATTGATTTTATTTTTTAAATACACAACAGCGGAATGTGTGACGATTCTTATTACACATATAGAGCACAATTTTCCACATCTTTATATAAAGTGTGTTCACGCCAACTCATATCTAGTTGCCCACATTTTAAAGGACATTTGTGTCCTTGTTCCCGAGGGCCACTGGTCCGCAGCCCACTCTGGTATTCCTGAAGACTGCTGGTCCACCGGTCACTTGTCTGTTACCTGGTTTTAGGATCCGGCTAACACTGGCCTTAAGTTGGGTCGGGAAGTATCTCTTGCCCTCTATTTTCTAGAAGATGGAGTGAAGAATGGGTGTGGCCAGGTGTGGGGGCGCACGCCTGTCACCCAGCAGCTGGGGAGGCTGGTGCAGGAGGATGCGAGTTCAAAGCCAGACTCAGCAAAAGCGAGGCACTAAGCAACTCAGTGAGACCCTGTCTCTAAATAAAATAGAAAACAGGGCCACCTGAGGGTCGAGGGCCCCTGAGTCCAATCCCCCTGCAGGAGCTGGGTGACACCCCTCTCGCTCCTGACCCTGGTGACAGTGTCTCCTCTCTTACGAGGCGTTTGTCAACCCCATTGATCTTGTCAAAGGAGCAGCCTTGGTCTCGGGACGCCCGCCACCGCTCTCTGCTTTGCGTCCACTGGCGTCTCTTCTCTGTTTCTCCTGCTTTGTTTGGCCCTGGAGTGTCCCCAGGTCCTGTGCTGAAGGCCTGGGCCCCGTGCAGCAGGCTCGAGGGGCTGCAGGGTGTGGCGGACCCTGCAGGCTCTGACTCAGTGGTGGCCACGGGGTCACAGGTCCACTTTGTTCTCTGCTGTGGCCCCTGTCCCAGTTTTCCTGGCCGTGGGCCTGTCTGTCGTGGCTGTGGACTGGTCATCCAGGCCCATCCATCTCACGCCCGTTGCCTGACGTGGGCAGGTTCAGATGGCACCTTCCTTTTTAATCCTCCTGGTTCTCGGAGTGACGAGCCATCACCTGTTGAAACCTGGCCTTCCACGGCACTGGCTCCTCTGTTCGGTCTGGTCATCTCTGACTCGGGCATCACCAGCACCCTGGGGTCCAGGCCCACGGCTGTGAGAGCTGGACTGCCGGCCAGAGCCTCAGTCCACACAGCACTACCCCGAGGCTCCGCGTCAGCGGTGGGCACAGGGCCTGAGGTCAGGCACAGGATGGTTCATTAGGACACCACGGGAGTCCAGGCTAGACCCTCGGGGTCGCCCCGGAGCTCTTGCGTCTCCTGGGCAGTCTCAGCTGGGCAGCATCAGGCTTTCTGCCCTCCCCATGTGGCCCATTCACACCCACACCTGCACCCCAACTGTCCTCATGGGCTCTGAGAGCGTGAGAATCGCCCCACGTGGCCACACCGCCGGCTGGGAGGCAGCTGCAGATGCCAGGGCTGGGGGTGCTTCCGTGACCCGGAAGCCTCGGGGCCACAGGCAGGAGGCCGCCCTCCCTGCCAGGCCGCTGGAGGCAGCAAGCCCGTGAGTGGAGGGCTGTGCCCAGGCCTGGCCTGGCCTGCGCTGCTCTGAGTGTGGCCTCCTGAGGAGACACGTGCCCTTGAAGGCTATCAGAGCAGCGACTGCCAAGGGCACCCCAAGGGTGTCCTGGGGGCCACCCGGGTGCCTGGGACAGGGAGGAGGCGTGATAGCAGGGGAGCGCCTGGGGACAGCCCCGTGTTTGGAGAGCTGATAAGGCCTCCTGGTGCCTCTGACGCCCAGGAGACTATAAGACCGAGGGCCACTGCCCGTCTCAGCAGGAGCTGGCAGCACCGGGGACATGGCCGCGCTGCAGGAGAAAAAGTCCTGCAGCCAGCGCATGGCTGAGTTCCAGAACTACTGCTGGAACCCGGACACGGGCCAGATGCTGGGCCGCACCCCGATCCGGTGGGGTACGTGAGGGCCCAGCGGGGCGCTGCTCAGGGCACCTGTCCAGGGTGGTGTGGGAAGGGGGCAGAAGACCACTGGCCAGGAGGACCAGACTGCAGGAGAGGCTGTGGCTGCCGGGCTCTGGTGGGAAGCAGCGGTGGCCCTGGACAGCCAGGTGGGCGCTCACACAGGACCCGGCGGGAGGGAGGGGCATGCGGCCAGCCCAGCTGGCCCCAGCAGGGACAGAGCCCCTGCGGCACCCATGGGGAGGGGGCTCTCCCAGTGGGCCCTCGGGGGCGGGTGTCTGCCTGTTCTTCATCACACCTCGTCACATGTCACCCTCTCAGGCCTGACCTGTGCGTGTCACGGGCCCAAGCCTGGGGGTGACGGTGACATCCCCGGCGTTGGCCCTTGCCCTGGAGCTGCCCCTCCCCTGGGAGCCTCCGTCAGGCCTGCCGGCCTTTCTCTGTGTCGCTGGCTCCGGGAGAGCTGGCTGCCCCTGTCCCTAGTGAGTGGCCTGGCTCTCGTGACCCTGGAGGACCCCTTTCCCTCTGGTCGCTGGTATGGCCTTCAAACCAGGGGCCAGGGAACAGGCCTGGTGTCTTGCCCCCCGAGGCGCCCTTCCCTCCGTCCCAAGGGTCCTGTCTGCCATGGGGGTCCCTATCTCTGTAGACCCTGCCCCTCAGCAGGAAGCCAGGGTCCCCAGATGGCCCCGGAGGCCTCCTGCTCCCCAGAGGCTGCCCTCCGCTCTGTGAGCCGGACGCTGCAGGGTGAGGCCAGCAGGCTGCAGTCCCTCCCTCCCTCATGGCCACAGTGATGCCTACCCCTTCCTGGGGGAGGGGAGAAAAGGCCCAGGTGGCCCCCACCCACTGCAGGGACAGAAGGCCCTCGCTGCCCACAGGCCTGCCCAAAGCCGCCCAGGGATGGCCCTGCCGGGTGGGTCTTCAGCCAACAGCAGTGTCCATGAACTCCCTGCAGAGCGAGCCCTGAGCCTCCTTCAGGACTGACCTCCCTGGTGAGGCTCTGCTGGCCAGGAGTGTCCCCTGGGACCCTGGCAGCTCTGCAGTGCCAGCCCGGCTGGAGACAGGGTGGCCACCCACCCTGGAGTCAGAGCCCACTCTCCTGACCCCTCTCCTGCCCCACTCTCCTGCAGTGTGGATCAGCCTGTACTACGTGGCCTTCTACGTGGTCATGACGGGGCTCTTTGCCCTGTGCCTCTACGTCCTGATGCAGACCATTGACCCGTACACACCTGACTACCAGGACCAGCTAAAGTCACCAGGTAAGCGCAGAAGGACACAGCCCTGAGCCGTGTCCCACCACCCACGGGCGGTGGCAGGGATGGCTCAGCTTTCTCCGTGAGCGACAGATCTGAGTCGACGTGGCTTCAGCTTTAACATCACAACAGCACTGGTCAGGGATGAGGACAGCGCTCTCGCTGGCTGGCCAGTGCCCGCGAGCACGTCGGACGTCGCTGGGAGGACCCAGGAGGAAGCTGGCAGGGCCTGGAGACCAGGGAGGAAGGACTTGGAGAGGGCAGAGTTGGACACCCCACATGCCCAGAGGGTGAGGGAGAGGTGGGCCTGGCTGCGGGGGCCGAGGAGGACGTGCCAGGTTCCCTAAGATGCTCCGCAGGTTTTCACTTCAAACCAGGCAGAGCTGCTGCCTCCCAACGCCAGAAACAGCCCCTGCTCAGGTAGACAGGAGCAGGCTGCCAGGTGGACACGGTGCACCAGCAGGTTCTGTGGTGCCGTGGCCGGAACCAGAGGCCGGGAAAGGGGTTTCCAGCAGCCTTGGAAATGGGGGAGCATGGGGGTGGCCAGAGTGCGAGGTGAGCCCCGAGGAGTGGCTTTGACTCCTCCTCTCCCACACACACAACCTGGGAACTGAGCCAGGACCGGAGAAGTGTCTGTGTGCAGAGATGCAGTTCCCTGAGCCCGTGACAGTGATGACCGTGTGACTGAGCTCAGTCCTGCCAGCCACCTGCTCCTCGTGGCCAGGCTCTGGACCTTCTGGGACAGGCCCCATCTCACAGCAGCCTGCTCCTCCTGGCTCTCAGGCTGGGTCCCAGGGCCACGTGTCCTCAGAGCCCTCCATCGGGAGCCTGGCTGTGGCTTCCTTCCCGGGAGAGGCCCTGCCCTGAGCCCAGCTGCCTGTCTCCCAGGCTGGACTTGCCTCCAGCCATTCTGTGCCAGGCTGGACCCCGCGGGGCAGGGCTCCGGGAGACACCGCGGCGCTCTCTCCCCAGGGGTGACCCTGAGGCCGGACGTGTACGGGGAGAGAGGGCTGCAGATCTCCTACAACGTCTCCGACAGCAGCTCCTGGGCGGGCCTCACCCACAGCCTCCACCGCTTCCTGGCAGGTAGGCGGGACGCCCTGGCCAGTTCCCCACTCTCCGCGGAAGTCCTCAGGGCTGGGCTCTGGCTCCAGAGGGCGGAGAGGACGGCGCTGGCAGGCCCCTGTTCCCCCAGGCTACTCCCCCGCGGCCCAGCAGGACAACGTGGACTGCACGTCTGAGCAGTACTTCTTCCAGGAGAGCTTCAGAGCTCCCAACCACACCAAGTTCTCCTGCAAGTTCACCGCAGACATGCTGCAGAACTGCTCCGGCCTGCCCGACCCCGACTTCGGCTTTGGGGAAGGAAAGCCGTGTTTCATCATTAAGATGAACAGGGTGAGCCTCGAGGGCTGGCCTCCTCTGCCTCGGCCAGAGGCCGAGCCTGGGTCTGCTCCTGCCCTCGGCGCGGGGCTTGTGCCCTCACCCTAGACTCTTGACCATGAGTGAAGCCACCTGCTCAGCCCTCCGCCAGGTGCTAGGAAGGAGCAGGACGCAGGGCAGTTGAGGGGAGGCCAGGGCCAGGCAGGGGCTGGGAGGGGCCAGGAGCCTCCACCAGGATCAGGGAGCCCCAGGGTCGGGCACAGAGGGGCCCTCCGCTCAGCACAGTGGGAGGTGCGGGGGCCGGGAATGGTGTCCAAGGCTGTGGCCATCCCTCCTGCCTGTGAGAACAGACATGGGCAGACAGCAGAGTGCAGAAGGCCGCTGGCCTGGCGGGACGATGGGGGTGACGTGGAGGCTGAGGCCTGGGGGCAGCAACTGGCCAGGCCAAGGGGCAAGATCACTGATCCAGAGACTGGCCGGCCCTGGGACTCTCGGCAGTGCCCCGAGGGAGCTGTACACTTGGGCACCGTACCCATCACGGGAACCTGTGGCTGGCCAGAGTGTCCCCAGACCTGCCTAGCAGGAGGACCGTGACCAGGCTCCCTTGGGACCACAGCAGCTGCATGTCCATCAGTGGCAGATCCCGCCCAGAGCTCAGGAGGGGGGCTGGGGCTGGAGAAGTGGGGCAGGGGCCGGGAGGCAGGTGGGCACGTCCTGAGGGGCCTCGAGCGTGGGTCGCAAGAAGGCAGCCCACCCACAGCACCCTGCTCAGCCACCCACCCACAGCACACTGAGGCCACAGGTGGCGTGACCAGGACCCAGCCCCACTCCGACCCCTGCACCTGGGGCCTGGCTCTGAGTGTGCGGGTGACCGGCACGGGCTCCTCAGAGGGGCGGCAGCCACAGCACTGCCCACACAAGGGCACACACCTCTCCTTCCAGATCGTCCGGTTCCTGCCCAGCAACGACACGGCCCCCCGAGTGGACTGCACTTTCTTGGTAAGTATAGCCACTGGAGGCTCACGGGGACACGCCCAGGCAGCTGCCCAAGGCCAGGCATGTGGTGCGAGCGCATGGTGAGGTGCGGCCTCTCACTGTGGCCTGTGGGGCATCTGCGACCTCTCACCAGCTCTCCAAGGTGCCCCCAGTCTGGAGAGACCACATTGCACCATGTCGCCTTGTCCTCTTACTGGATTATTTACAGAAGTGTTTCAGGTCCCTAACAGCCATGGCCATTCAATCAGGCCAGTAGGGGACTGCTGGGGGGTGGCAGGACGCTCGGGCAAATCCCAGTTTTTTTTCCCCAAACGACTGCCACTGACATATTCTAGGGTTTGTTTTTAGCACTGAGCTGCCCAACAGGTCCACATGTGGCCTTCGGCCCACCGACAGGACACGTCCCACCAGGTGGCCCTAGGTGGCGTCCAGCGAGGCCCTCTGTCCTGCCGGGGGGGGCAGCAGTCTGTTTGGGCTTTCTCCTGGGTGGTGCGGGCATGGTGTGGGCCGGCTGGGAGTAACACGGGCCACGGGCCCCTCGTTCGTTCTCTGACGAGCTTGAGCTCCCCCAACAAGCCCAACATGTGCCCCGAGGAGGCGCGGACGCTCTGGAGAGCCACCGACTCCAAGCCAGCCTCCGTCACTGCCGGGACACCCGGGCAGGCACGTGAACGCCTGGGGCCCGTGCCAGCAGGTGGTCCTGTGCACAGGCTCCACCCGGCACCCAACCCAGCCCCGGCTCTCCCCACAGGACAGGCCCCCCCGGGGTGCGGAGCCCCTGCAGGTGGCCTACTACCCGCCCAACGGCACCTTCAGCCTGCACTACTTCCCCTACTACGGGAAGAAAGCCCAGGTAGGCCCCAAGCAAAGACCGTGACGTGCCCATCCCGTCCACGGCCGGCCAACCCCCAAACAGCATTCTCGTGATGACGCAGAGACACGCGTGTCCAACTCCCCGACAGCACAGCGCTCAGAGCCCCTCCCACCGCCCAGACCACTCAGAGTGTCCCCTCTGTGCCGTGGGCAGCTCTGGCCACGGTCAGCCCACACTGTGTCCCTCCAGCCCAGCATGGGGACCCTGGGGGAGGAGTCCCGGGCCACCCCGCCCCCACCTGCACTGGCCTGGCTGGGCTTTGGTACCACGGGTTCCCCACATCTCACCCCGGCCTCCGCTCCAGCCCCACTACAGCAACCCTCTGGTGGCAGCAAAGCTGCTCAACGTCCCCACCAACACAGAGGTCGTCATCGTGTGCAAGATTCTCGCGGAGCACGTGACCTTCGACAACCCCCATGACCCCTACGAAGGGAAGGTGGAATTCAAACTCAGAATCCAGGAGTGAGGCAGCCCCTGGGCTCCAGGCCTACCTCCCCGGCCCTGCAGGTCCCTGCGGCCCCGCTGCTCCGGGCTACTGGAGAGGCGCTCCTGTCACCCACAGGGGGTGCTGCTGTTCCCGCTGAGGCTCACGCTGTGCCAGAGGGAACTGGAGGCTGTGGTGGAGGCTCAAGTGGACGTCAGCCTCACGGACAGCACCTCTCCCAGGGCCTGTGGTGTTTGGCACGAACCCGCCCCGGTGCACTGTAAGCTACAAGGCGCTGCCGTGGGGATGCTCACGCCCGTGCCTCGAACTCTCGCTCCTAAGAACACAAGTCTCGAGCTGTAAAAATAAAGCATGTTCCGGTGACTCTCACTCTCCTAAAACAGTCCCTCTGCCCTGACAGGGAGAAAAACGCACTAAAATCAAATGCTCCCTTCTTGGAAAACCCTTTCAAAGGCTAAACTCAGCCCAGGGAAAAGACGAAGGCCTGCGGAGGGGGCCGCGGGGAGGCTGGCGCCGCAGGGAGGCAGGAGAGGGAGGCAGCAGCCCATAAGATGGGGTCCAGAAGCCAGGTCACCTGGGCACTGGCCAGCTTCCCTGGAGGATTCCTCCTCCAAAACTGACCCCTTCACAGAAACCTGAGAGGGTGCAGCCCACAGGCAAACCTGCCGGCAGAGGCTGTGGACTCCTCCAGCAGCCACGCGAGGCCCAGGGCCGAGCCCCATGGTGCCCGCTGCCAGGAGAGCTGCAGCAGGTGGCCCTGAATGCCACCCTGCACACACAGCCAGGAAGCCCCCACCTGGGGTCTCCCCCGAGGCTGACTGCAGGGCGGGCTGCGAGTGAGCGGGATCACAGACGGACTCACTGTGTCCAGGTCTCAGAACAGCCTGCCCCCAGGTGCCCCTCACAGGAAGGGCAGGTGGGGCAGCCAGGGCAGAGAACACAGCAGGCCCCACAGTACCAGGAACAAGGTGACCGGCGAAGGGGTCCCGTGGCGGTCGGGAGGCCTCAGGGCAGAGCCCCCCCTAGCACAGCTCAGGGGCTCCTGTGGGACTCCGGCTCGGCCCTCGGGTACAGGGCCACGTCCCGCCATCTGAGCTCTGGCGACGCTGTGCTGGGCAGCTGGACTCTGAGCATGGGAGGCCCTCTCGGGGTCACCTTGTCATGGGAGTGTTTCCTTCCAACACGGAGGTGAGGCTCGCACCTCCTGCACGTCACGGGGCAGGGTGACCGGGGCCAGCCAGGCGGCCAAGGCCTCACTGCCCCAGAGGCAGAAGGGAGGGCGCCCCTGACAGGAAGCCCGGGTCAGACGGAAGAAGACTGGACTCAGGGGGCAGTGCTTCCAGACAGGAGTCTGCAGACCCTGGGCCCCCACGGCCAGCCCCGTCACCACACACAAGGGTCACAGGGGCTCCCGAGGAGGGGCCACGGAGGCCTGTGCAGGCGATGGTGAGCACCACAGCATGAGGGTTGGTGGGTGGCTCCGGCCGGGAGCTGCCCTGAGGACCCAGAAGTGGAGCTGTGTGCCAGAGGGCACTCGGTCGCAGCTAAGAGCAGCCCCCTGTCTCCCGCAGTCAGGACCCAGCTTCTCCACACACACGTGCCAGTCAGCTGTCTGCCGCTGTGACAAGTACCCGAGACACAGCAACTTACCAAGGGGAAAGGCCCTGGAAAGGAAGGGTGACCCGTGAGTCCACTGCTTCAGGCAGCAGCGCCTGGCCAGGAAGCAGAGCAAAGGGGCAGGGGTTGGACCCCGCTTGAGGGCACACCCCATGGCCTGTCCTCCGCCCCTGGGGCTCACCTACCAGAAGCTCCATGCCTCCCGCAGGGCCACGCCTTCCACAGAGCCACGCCAGGCCCCTCCTCTTCTCTTGGCGGTGGCCACGCCGGGCTGGGCAGTGCCAGCAGCCATCCTGGTGGGCAGGCGGCAGTGTCTCTGTGTCACTTTACACGTTCAGGGTGATGACGGTGCTGACTCTTGGCCCCTGCCCCTTCCTCGGAGGGGAGCCTGTCTGTCTGTCTGTCTGTCTGTCTGCTTATCCCTCCACCTTCTGCATGGAGCCCGACCAGGTGTGGCTTTCCGACTTCCCGGCCACCTGTGGCTCCCTGATAACCTGGGCATCCTGTCCAGACCAGCATCCGTCCACAAGCTCACAGTGCTGTGGTCACTGTCCTCCCGTCTCACGTCCATGCGTGGCCACACAGAGTGGGCTCCACGCAACTGCCTGTGGACCACCTGCCCCAGCACCCCTGCGACCGCCTTGGGACCTCCGTCAGAACCGGGCTCAGATGCGAGGCGTCCTGGCTCTCCTGCTGGCGCCAGGGCGTGGGCGACAGAGGCTTGTGGCAGGTTTGAAGTAAGGAGTGAAGAATGAAGTTCTCCGTCTCTGCTCCTGCAGGATGGTCTTGGGGACTCTTGGGATTCCCAAAGCCCTGAGACTTTCTGCAGACAAAGCCCAGGATTCCAACAGGGCCCAAGACCACGCCGGGGAAGCGGACTCACAGTGCTGTGTCCAGTCCCGCACACCCAGTGCCTCTTCTCCCTGGTCTTGACTCCTCTCAGCAAGTCCTGCAGACCTCCTGCCCGTGCCTTCACCCCTGTGGCACGTGGGACAGTACTGTGCAGCCGGCTTCCTGCCAGCCGCTTCGTCAGGCACAGAAGCGCCACGCCTTGCTCACGCCTCTGGCCCTCTGTGGCTCTCCTCACAGTGCTGTAGGGGCCTCGGGGTCTTCAGCACAGAAGGCTGTCTGTCACCTGCCACTGGCCAGCTCTGCTTCCTCCTCCCCAACAGGGCGTCGTGTTTCTCCTTTCGGGTGGCCCTGGTCGGACCTTGCAGCGCCAGGCTGAAGAGAGCGGCAGAGGTGGGCACCACCTCCTGCCCTTAGGCAGAGGCCTTCAGTCTGGCCACCTCGCAGGACGTCATTTAGATACAGCTCCTGGCCCAGCGGGGCCACTGGTGGAGGGCGGCCTGGGTGGGTGGGAGAGGGGTGTTGAGCACCCCCGTGGCAACACGGAGCCCCCCAGGCAGGCACAGCAATTCAGCGCCCTGAGGGAGCCAAGACCACCCAACTGCCACTGCAGGGCGGCCAGGCCTGGCCCAGGGCAGAGCCCGCTGCAGGAGCAGGCTCAACAGCGCAGCAGCCTGTGACCCCAACCTCCCATTCCTGACCCGCCAGGAGAACATGGCAGTGGGCAGACCTGAATGGAAGCAGGACTCCAGAGCTGACCAGTAGCATTAGTATGTTCCAAACCGCAACTGGCTTAAGTTTGGGCCAAGAGCACTGGTACATCTTCAGCACAATCTGCATACGTCTGGACCCCTAGCAGGGCCGGGGGTGCTACATAAACCCCGGGACCCACACACCTTCCCAGAAAACACGCTCTCAGTCCTTTCTTCTACTGCACAAGTTTTGATCGTCGGTAAATCCTACTGGTACTCTCATGGTGCTCTGTGGATCTCAGTCTGGATTCTACAAGAACCCTGAAAGAAGAAATTGGCGGTGGGCTGGGCCTGCCCCTGGGAGCCGCAGCCCCTCTGGCTGCCGAGGTGCCGCCCATGCCAACCCCACCCACCAGCAGCAGTGAGCTAAGTCCAGGGAGAACTCGGGTGTCACTTCACTTTATAAGGGTTTCCTTCTGCGGTCAGCATGCGCACCCTGACCATACAGTGAGGGAGATAGGAACTGCCGGTGCTGCCCTGCGCAGCCCTGACTGCGCCCTGCCTCGATGGGGTCTGCCTGCTGAGACCCTGGCGTTGAAGTCCTGCTTGGTGGGGCTCGGGGTCCTGCTGTCCTGCTGGCTGGCCGGCGTTTGACTGAGGTCTCCCATACCAGTGCTCTTAAGCACACTGGCCAGAGCCTTCCTTCCCTCTCAGGGCCCTGGTGGCTTTGGGAGCCAGGTGACGCTGGCTTCACAGGAGAGCCAGTGAGTGTCCTCCTGCCTGCATGGAATATCTTTTTCATGCTTTTACTTTCAATACTTTTTCAAGAAATTTGAGAACTGGTGTTATTTTCTGAATATTCGGTAAAAACCACTGGTGACACTGTGTTCTCTGCTGGGAGATTTGGAGAACTGATTAATCTCCTTATAGAGACTCTTCTCTTCTGATGTCCTCTGGGCGGGTTGGTTTCTAGGAAGCTGCCCGGTTCACCTGGCTTCCAGGTGTGTTGGACACTTGTTCACGGCATTCTCTCACATCCTTACTTCTACAGAATCCATAAAAATGCCACTTGCATTTCTGATCTTTTTTTTTTCCTTTCCTACTAGTAATCCAGCTAGAGCTTTGTCAATTCTGTTGGACTTTTCACAGATGACCTCCTGGTTTTGTGGACCTTTCTGTATTTCACTATTCTCCATTTCATTCACCTCTGTTCTGATTTGAATTGTGCCTTTCCTTGGATGACTTTGGGCTTAGCCTGACCCTCTCCTAGTTCCTGAACTGGCAGAGGTGAGTTGCTAATGTGAGCTTTCTCTTCTTCCTAATGTGCTTCTAGCTATGGAACCAACAATCTCCACATGACGCTTTGTCTTCATTTGTCTCTAAGGATGTGCTGTTCCCTGTGCTCCTGCTTCCATTGGTTCAGATTGTGGTAATGTCCCCAATCTGTGAACTTTCCAGCTTGTCCCTGATTTCTAACTTCATCTGTCATGGTCAGTGAAACACTTTATGGGTCTGCCTCTTCAATGTGTGGAGACTCCCTGGCGCCCTGGGGACTGTCCTGGGCACTCGCCTTCGGTGTTGGGGAGTCCTGTGGGTGGGGTCTGCCTGGTTGTGGAGTGGGGGAGTCCTGTGGGTGGGGTCTGTCTGGTTGTGGAGTGGGGGAGTCCTGTGGGTGGGGTCCGTCTGGTTGTGCAGTGGGGGAGTCCTGTGGGTGGGGTCCGTCTGGTTGTGGAGTGGGGGAGTCCTGTGGGTGGGGTCTGTCTGGTTGTGGAGTGGGGGAGTCCTGTGGGTGGGGTCCGTCTGGTTGTGGAGTGGGGGAGTCCTGTGGGTGGGGTCTGTCTGGTTGTGGAGTGGGGGAGTCCTGTGGGTGGGGTCCGTCTGGTTGTGGAGTGGGGGAGTCCTGTGGGTGGGGTCTGTCTGGTTGTGGAGTGGGGGAGTCCTGTGGGTGGGGTCTGTCTGGTTGTGGAGTGGGGGACTCCTGTGGGTGGGGTCTGTCTGGTTGTGGAGTGGGGGAGTCCTGTGGGTGGGGTCTGTCTGGTTGTGGAGTGGGGGAGTCCTGTGGGTGGGGTCTGTCTGGTTGTGGAGTGGGGGAGACCTGTGGGTGGGGTCCCTCTGGTTGTGGAATCGGGGAGTCCTGTGGGTGGGGTCCGTCTGGTTGTGGAGTGGGGGAGTCCTGTGGGTGGGGTCTGCCTGGTTGTGGAGTGGGGGAGTCCTGTGGGTGGGGTCTGCCTGGTTGTGTAGTGGGGGAGTCCTGTGGGTGGGGTCTGCCTGGTTGTGGAGTGGGGGACACCTGTGGGTGGGGTCTTTCTGGTTGTGGAGTGGGGGAGTCCTGTGGGTGGGGTCTGTCTGGTTGTGGAGTGGGGAGTCCTGTGGGTGGGGTCTGTCTGGTTGTGGAGTGGGGGAGTCCTGTGGGTGGGGTCTGCCTGGTTGTGGAGTGGGGGAGTCCTGTGGGTGGGGTCTGTCTGGTTGTGGAGTGGGGGAGTCCTGTGGATGGTGTCCGTCTGGTTGTGGAGTGGGGGAGTCCTGTGAGTGGGGTCTGTCTGGTTGTGGAGTGGGGGAGTCCTGTGGGTGGGGTCCGTCTGGTTGTGGAGTGGGGGAGACCTGTGGGTGGGGTCCGTCTGGTTGTGGAATCGGGGAGTCCTGTGTGTGGGGTCCGTCTGGTTGTGGAGTGGGGAGTCCTGTGGGTGGGGTCTGTCTGGTTGTGGAGTGGGGGAGTCCTGTGGGTGGGGTCTGTCTGGTTGTGGAGTGGGGGACTCCTGTGGGTGGGGTCTGTCTGGTTGTGGAGTGGGGGAGTCCTGTGGGTGGGGTCCGTCTGGTTGTGGAGTGGGGAGTCCTGTGGGTGGGGTCTGTCTGGTTGTGGAGTGGGGGAGTCCTGTGGGTGGGGTCTGTCTGGTTGTGGAGTGGGGAGTCCTGTGGGTGGGGTCTGTCTGGTTGTGGAGTGGGGGAGTCCTGTGGGTGGGGTCTGTCTGGTTGTGGAGTGGGGGAGTCCTGTGGGTGGGGTCCGTCTGGTTGTGGAATCGGGGAGTCCTGTGGGTGGGGTCCGTCTGGTTGTGGAGTGGGGAGTCCTGTGGGTGGGGTCTGCCTGGTTGTGGAGTGGGGGAGTCCTGTGGGTGGGGTCCGTCTGGTTGTGGAGTGGGGGAGTCCTGTGGGTGGGGTCCGTCTGGTTGTGGAGTGGGGGAGTCCTGTGGGTGGGGTCCGTCTGGTTGTGGAGTGGGGGAGTCCTGTGGGTGGGGTCCGTCTGGTTGTGGAGTGGGGGAGTCCTGTGGGTGGGGTCCGTCTGGTTGTGGAGTGGGGGAGTCCTGTGGGTGGGGTCCGTCTGGTTGTGGAGTGGGGGAGTCCTGTGGGTGGGGTCCGTCTGGTTGTGGAGTGGGGAGTCCTGTGGGTGGGGTCTGCCTCGTTGTGGAGTGGGGGAGTCCTGTGGGTGGGGTCTGTCTGGTTGTGGAGTGGGGGAGTCCTGTGTGTGGGGTCCGTCTGGTTGTGGAGTGGGGGAGTCCTGTGGGTGGGGTCTGTCTGGTTGTGGAGTGGGGAGTCCTGTGGGTGGGGTCTGTCTGGTTGTGGAGTGGGGGAGTCCTGTGGGTGGGGTCTGTCTGGTTGTGGAGTGGGGAGTCCTGTGGGTGGGGTCTGTCTGGTTGTGGAGTGGGGGAGTCCTGTGGGTGGGGTCTGTCTGGTTGTGGAGTGGGGAGTCCTGTGGGTGGGGTCTGTCTGGTTGTGGAGTGGGGAGTCCTGTGGGTGGGGTCTGTCTGGTTGTGGAGTGGGGGAGTCCTGTGGGTGGGGTCTGTCTGGTTGTGGAATCGGGGAGTCCTGTGGGTGGGGTCTGTCTGGTTGTGGAGTGGGGGAGTCCTGTGGGTGGGGTCTGTCTGGTTGTGGAGTGGGGGAGTCCTGAGGGTGGGGTGTGTCTGGTTGTGGAGTGGGGGACTCCTGTGGGTGGGGTCTGTCTGGTTGTGGAGTGGGGGAGTCCTGTGGGTGGGGTCCGTCTGGTTGTGGAGTGGGGGAGTCCTGTGGGTGGGGTCCGTCTGGTTGTGGAGTGGGGGAGTCCTGTGGCTGGGGTCTGTCTGGTTGTGGAGTGGGGGAGTCCTGTGGGTGGGGTCCGTCTGGTTGTGGAATCGGGGAGTCCTGTGGGTGGGGTCTGTCTGGTTGTGGAGTGGGGAGTCCTGTGGGTGGGGTCCCTCTGGTTGTGGAGTGGGGGAGTCCTGTGGGTGGGGTCCGTCTGGTTGTGGAGTGGGGGAGTCCTGTGGGTGGGGTCCGTCTGGTTGTGGAGTGGGGGAGTCCTGTGGGTGGGGTCCGTCTGGTTGTGGAGTGGGGGAGTCCTGTGGGTGGGGTCCGTCTGGTTGTGGAGTGGGGGAGTCCTGTGGGTGGGGTCCGTCTGGTTGTGGAGTGGGGGAGACCTGTGGGTGGGGTCCGTCTGATTGTGGAATGGGGGAGTCCTGTGTGTGGGGTCCATCTGGTTGTGGAGTGGGGAGTCCTGTGGGTGGGGTCTGTCTGGTTGTGGAGTGGGGGAGTCCTGTGGGTGGGGTCTGTCTGGTTCTGGAGTGGGGAGTCCTGTGGGTGGGGTCTGCCTGGTTGTGGAGTGGGGGAGTCCTGTGGGTGGGGTCTGTCTGGTTGTGGAGTGGGGAGTCCTGTGGGTGGGGTCTGCCTGGTTGTGGAGTGGGGGAGTCCTGTGGGTGGGGTCCGTCTGGTTGTGGAGTGGGGGAGTCCTGTGGGTGGGGTCCGTCTGGTTGTGGAGTGGGGGACTCCTGTGGGTGGGGTCCGTCTGGTTGTGGAGTGGGGGAGTCCTGTGGGTGGGGTCTGTCTGGTTGTGGAGTGGGGGAGTCCTGTGGGTGGGGTCCGTCTGGTTGTGGAGTGGGGGAGTCCTGTGGGTGGGGTCTGTCTGGTTGTGGAGTGGGGGAGTCCTGTGGGTGGGGTCCGTCTGGTTGTGGAATCGGGGAGTCCTGTGGGTGGGGTCTGTCTGGTTGTGGAGTGGGGGAGTCCTGTGGGTGGGGTCTGTCTGGTTGTGGAGTGGGGGAGTCCTGTGTGTGGGGTCCGTCTGGTTGTGGAGTGGGGGAGTCCTGTGGGTGGGGTCTGTCTGGTTGTGGAGTGGGGGAGTCCTGTGGGTGGGGTCCGTCTGGTTGTGGAGTGGGGGAGTCCTGTGGGTGGGGTCTGTCTGGTTGTGGAGTGGGGGACTCCTGTGGGTGGGGTCCGTCTGGTTGTGGAGTGGGGGAGTCCTGTGTGTGGGGTCCGTCTGGTTGTGGAGTGGGGGAGTCCTGTGGGTGGGGTCTGTCTGGTTGTGGAGTGGGGAGTCCTGTGGGTGGGGTCCGTCTGGTTGTGGAGTGGGGGAGTCCTGTGGGTGGGGTCTGTCTGGTTGTGGAGTGGGGGAGTCCTGTGGGTGGGGTCTGTCTGGTTGTGGAGTGGGGGAGTCCTGTGGGTGGGGTCTGTCTGGTTGTGGAGTGGGGGAGTCCTGTGGGTGGGGTCTGTCTGGTTGTGGAATCGGGGAGTCCTGTGGGTGGGGTCTGTCTGGTTGTGGAGTGGGGGAGTCCTGTGGGTGGGGTCCGTCTGGTTGTGGAGTGGGGGAGTCCTGTGGGTGGGGTCCCTCTGGTTGTGGAGTGGGGGAGTCCTGTGGGTGGGGTCCGTCTGGTTGTGGAGTGGGGGAGTCCTGTGGGTGGGGTCTGTCTGGTTGTGGAGTGGGGGAGTCCTGTGGGTGGGGTCCGTCTGGTTGTGGAGTGGGGAGTCCTGTGGGTGGGGTCTGTCTGGTTGTGGAGTGGGGGAGTCCTGTGGGTGGGGTCTGTCTGGTTGTGGAGTGGGGGAGTCCTGTGGGTGGGGTCTCCCTGGTTGTGGAGTGGGGGAGTCCTGTGGGTGGGGTCTGTCTGGTTGTGGAGTGGGGGAGTCCTGTGGGTGGGGTCTGTCTGGTTGTGGAGTGGGGGAGTCCTGTGGGTGGGGTCTGTCTGGTTGTGGAGTGGGGGAGTCCTGTGGGTGGGGTCTGTCTGGTTGTGGAGTGGGGGAGTCCTGTGGCTGGGGTCCGTCTGGTTGTGGAGTGGGGGAGTCCTGTGGGTGGGGTCCGTCTGGTTGTGGAGTGGTGGAGTCCTGTGGGTGGGGTCCGTCTGGTTGTGGAGTGGGGGAGTCCTGTGGGTGGGGTCTGTCTGGTTGTGGAGTGGGGGAGACCTGTGGGTGGGGTCCGTCTGGTTGTGGAATCGGGGAGTCCTGTGTGTGGGGTCCATCTGGTTGTGGAGTGGGGAGTCCTGTGGGTGGGGTCTGTCTGGTTGTGGAGTGGGGAGTCCTGTGGGTGGGGTCTGTCTGGTTGTGGAGTGGGGGAGTCCTGTGGGTGGGGTCTGTCTGGTTGTGGAGTGGGGGAGTCCTGTGGGTGGGGTCTGTCTGGTTGTGGAGTGGGGAGTCCTGTGGGTGGGGTCTGCCTGGTTGTGGAATCGGGGAGTCCTGTGGGTGGGGTCTGTCTGGTTGTGGAGTGGGGAGTCCTGTGGGTGGGGTCTGCCTGGTTGTGGAGTGGGGGAGTCCTGTGGGTGGGGTCTGTCTGGTTGTGGAGTGGGGAGTCCTGTGGGTGGGGTCTGCCTCGTTGTGGAGTGGGGGAGTCCTGTGGGTGGGGTCTGTCTGGTTGTGGAGTGGGGAGTCCTGTGGGTGGGGTCTGCCTCGTTGTGGAGTGGGGGAGTCCTGTGGGTGGGGTCTGTCTGGTTGTGGAGTGGGGAGTCCTGTGGGTGGGGTCTGCCTCGTTGTGGAGTGGGGGAGTCCTGTGGGTGGGGTCTGTCTGGTTGTGGAGTGGGGGAGTCCTGTGGGTGGGGTCTGTCTGGTTGTGGAGTGGGGGAGTCCTGTGGGTGGGGTCTGTCTGGTTGTGGAGTGGGGAGTCCTGTGGGTGGGGTCTGTCTGGTTGTGGAGTGGGGGAGTCCTGTGGGTAGGGTCTGTCTGGTTGTGGAGTGGGGGAGTCCTGTGGGTGGGGTCTGTCTGGTTGTGCAGTGGGGAGTCCTGTGGGTGGGGTCTGCCTCGTTGTGGAGTGGGGGAGTCCTGTGGGTGGGGTCTGTCTGGTTGTGGAGTGGGGGAGTCCTGTGGGTAGGGTCTGTCTGGTTGTGGAGTGGGGGAGTCCTGTGGGTGGGGTCTGTCTGGTTGTGGAGTGGGGGAGTCCTGTGGGTGGGGTCTGTCTGGTTGTGGAGTGGGGAGTCCTGTGGGTGGGGTCTGCCTGGTTGTGGAGTGGGGGAGTCCTGTGGGTGGGGTCTGTCTGGTTGTGGAGTGGGGAGTCCTGTGGGTGGGGTCTGTCTGGTTGTGGAGTGGGGGAGTCCTGTGGGTGGGGTCTGTCTGGTTGTGGAGTGGGGAGTCCTGTGGGTGGGGTCTGCCTGGTGGACTGTGTCCTCTTTCCTGAGACCTCTTCTGGCTGTTGTACTCATTATCGAGTGAGGTATCCCACATCACCTGCCTTCACTTTGGCTTCGTTCGTCCTTAGGACTGACCCTTGGACCGGTGGATCTTTATAGCTGCTCTATGTCCTTCCTCACTGAACCTTGTTTCAGTACCAGTGTCCTGTCTTTTTCCATCTCCTTGATTGGAGTCCTGTTTTGTCTTATATCAGCATGGCCCCCTCTTTCTCAAAGACTGCCTGCACCCACACTTTTACTGTAATCTATTTGACCTCAGAACTAAAGAGAGAAATCTGATCAACAATGTAGACTGATCTTGCATCTTATCCGTCTGCCAGTCTGTCCTGGGAGAAGTAACTACTCATCATCATCTTCTAAGGGTTTACCCTTTAGGCTTTTCTCGTCCGCATTTCTTGAACCGGTGTCTTGGCGTTCAGTTGATTTTTCTGGTTGAGAATATTCGAGCTCCTTCCTTATTTCCTGGGTGTATACACTGTAGAACTACTCTGTGCGGCTGCCGTGGTGGTACCGTTTGGCACCTTAACGTTGTGACCCTTTCATGGACCCAGGCTCGCCTCCCACAGCCTATGAAGTGGCCCCTGACAGCTGTCCCACACCTCTGGGTTTGATACTGGGAGATCATCTCAATACGTCATCTACACAAAAACAAATTTTTCTTTTAAACACAGTAGTCTCTTAAATTATGTAGAAAACAGACCAACGTGGCAGGACCAGCTTTTGTAACTGCCACATCCTGACGTCCACTGAGCTCCTGACTCCATCTGGCTTCAGGTTACCCTCTGGCTTCCCTGCATTTCACCCTACATGACTCTCGTGCACTGACCGCAGGGCAGGCCTGTGGCGGTGAAGCCCTGGGCTTCTATCTGGGAATGCTTTAATCTCTCTGTTGAAGGGCCATTTTGCCGACACAGGATTCTCCCAGCATTTTCAGGGTATTTGCCTACTGGCTCAGGGCCCCAAGATGACAGATCTCTGCATCATGTTATTAAGGAAGCCTGTGTGTGACAACTGCTGTTTCCAAGTCTGCTCAAAAGTCTAACTACAGTACATGGGTTTCTTGGGTTCATCTTACTTAGAATTCCTTAAACTTCTTGGAGGTTCATAATCCTATCTTTCCATCAAACTGCGTGACTGCCCACCACTGTACCCTTGGGTATTCTTTCCGCCCTTCTCTTCTGAGTCTCCCAAGCTGTGTACGTTTGTCATCTAGGAGACCCATATCCCTTAGACTTGGCTTTTTCGCGACTTTCCTTTGGTGCCTTTGTCTCTGTGATCTCCACTGTCCTGTCTTCTACTTTGCTGGTGCCACCTCTGACTCCCTCTAGGGAATTCCCCACTTGAGTTGTTGGACGTCTCAGCCCCAGGATCTCCTCTTGGCTTCTTGCTGGGTTTTCTGCCCAGGTGTCTTCCTTTTGTTCATACGTGGTGTTGACTTTCTCCACATCCTTCCTTGTTCTTTGAGCATCTTCAAGAGAGGGTTTTCAAGTATCTCGGGACCTGTCAAGGTACCTGCCACCACTTCTTTTTCAGAGACCAAGTCTGTGGCTTTCACTTCTTTAAACAGGGCACACTTTCCTGTTTCCTTGTAGCTTTTGTCTTTTTGCTGAAACTAGAAGTTTGAATCCGTTATCAGGCAACTGAGAAGCAGAACCCCCCACTCCCTGGGCTGCTGGACTCTGAGCTGGCTGTGGACAGTGGTCAGCTGTCTGCAGTGGGATCGGCCTGACGTGCAGACTGTCTTCCCAGGTCTCCTCTGGGCCTGTTTGTGGGCGTGCAGTTCTTTCTGCATTTCCTGCGAACACAGAGCTGGGAAATGCCCCAGATTCAGTGTCTGACTCCCAAAGGGGAAAGGGAAGGGGAGGGATGGGAGAAGGAGGGCACCAACCTTCATGTCCCCGGAAGTCACTTCAGCCAGTGGAGGGACTGGCCCCACAGGCTGCTGCACCCCCAGAGCCCAGCCACCTCCTCTGTGCCCGTGGTCAGCAGGCAGAGCAGACCTAGAGAGCTGGCTAGCTCCTGTCACCCCAGCTGCCACCACCTGTGGTCGGGCTCCTCCAGGACACGAGCCCAGCTACCTGCCGGGTGGCGGGGAGCACTGCTGGGCTGAGCTGAACGGGACCAGCACTCGCTACCATCTGCCTCCCAACCTGGAGGCTGCAGCCTTCCAGAGCTCCTGAAGAGTCACACCTGGCCAAGTCTCTGCACGAGACCACTGTCCAGGTGGGGAGACGCTGTGCTGCCCCCTGGAGCTCCCCCCAGCTCCGCCAGCTTTCTGAAGTGCTCTCATGATCTTATTCTTTTAATGAAAGTCAAATCTCAAATCGGCCTCAGCTTCTAAAAAGCAGTCAAGGAACAAAGGTCCTCTGCACCCTGGACCCTCGGGAACCAGCCCAGGCACCCACAGGCCGCACCCACCTCAGCCTCTCTCCTGGCCCCCACACTGCTAGGGCAGCAGGGGCAGCAGGAGCCCCGGCTGCCGCAGCAGCGTCAGGTCAGCCCCGGCTGACCACGCTCCTGCTGCTCAGCACCAGGTCCTCAGTGGAGCCCAAACAATCCAGACCACCCCAAACCAGAGACACAGCTTGTTTAAAATGCCCATGCGCGTTTTATTAATAAAAACTAACAGTGCCAAGTTAAACAGGTCAAACAATTAAAGTCTCTTCATATTCCATAAAATATTACAGAAAATTTTATTTGTGTTTCAATAAAAAGACTATTGTTTCAGAACAGGCAGCTAACAGCAACTGTGCAGTTAACGGTTTTCTGTGAATAAATTTTAAAAGAGACTACTGCCTGTCCTTAAATTCCTTTTTCTGTTTATAAAAAAAGAACTATTAAAAATGATTGACAAATTTTGAGTTAAAAAACTGTTAAAACATTCTCTATGTTTAATTTCAACTTTATAATAGATTACAGGAAGATGCTCAGAAACAAATACAACATTTGTTTCAGTACATGTCTTTAAATGATAGACTTATAAGTATGTAAACAACTATAGAATAAAAAGTTTCCAAACGCTGCCTGTAAGAAATCAGGCAAATTTTACCATAAGCAATGAACCTTCCACACAGTTTCCGAGCTGCACCAGCGTAGCTGTAAACTTACCCAAGAACACACAGAGAAGGAAGGACTTGGGATCTGTGGCTGCAGTAGAGAGGAAGTGTGCGCGCAGGCCGCGGGGCCGGCGGAGCTCACGGAGAAGCGAGTCGCAAGGTCTCCGCCCTCAGGCCTGTCCTGTGCACGCTGCGTGTCTGAGACGGGAGACCTTCTGGGTCTCCTGATGGCGCCCTTGACACTGCAAACGAGCTGCTGGGCACGTCCACGGGGACAGCCAGTGAGCACTGCTGGGCGGGCACAGCACGGCTCAGCAGGCCCAGCGAGCACTGTCGGGTAGGACTGGACTCCCGTGGACGTAAGTGCAGGCGCCGTGTCAGCAGGGGTGGTGGCGTCCGCGGCAGGGTGGGGACCCGGGCAGTCCTTGCTCCTCGATTCCGTGGTTGACCAGCATCATCTTCTTGGGAGTAGCCAAAAAGAAACACAACCCCACACTAAAGCAGCTTCTCTCCTCTGCGCAGCGTCCCGTGAAGCTGGTGGGGACCTGCAGGGTCAGTCCTCCTCCTCGTTCTCGTTGAACTCGTCCTCCTCGTCCTCATCCTCCCCGACGTAGGACACAGGGGTCTCCACCCGGGAGCCGCTGTACTGAGACCCGTTGGAGCTTGTGGCCAGCATCCCGTCCGCACCATTGCTCAGGTCACTGCAGGGACGGGGCCAAACGGGGCAGTCAGCGGCGTGGCCCATCTGCCCAACCCAAGGACAGGCCACACGTGTCCCCAACAGGCTTGGGTTTTTAAATGTTGCAGGAGAAACAAAAGCTCAGGTGTCATGGCAAAGCCTCAAGCCGTCGCAGTGGCACCAGACACCTGTCCCAGAGCGAGGGCGGGTCACAGCCCGCACAACCGATGCCCCAGCACACAGGAGCCAGAGGAGCCCTTCCAGGGCTCGGGAAGGCGGGGGCGCAGTGTGCCGTGGCCACAGGAGCCAGGCTGGAAGCGACAACCCAGGCTGGGTGGGCGCCGCTGCAGAGCCCACGCCGGGTAAGCACCCGAAGGGCGGACGTGTGTGAAAACGTGGTTTTGTGGATCAGAACCCCAAACGGGCAGCACCAGAAAACCCGACCCTGGGCTGTGGCTGCCCTGCCCCATGGTCAGCCCTGCACACCCTCCGGCAGCATGAGCACCACCGCGTCCGACGTGGCCTCTGGGACCAGCACTTCAGTAAGAATCACACCAGCTGTGCTTCGCAGAGCGCCAGCCAGAGCCGAGCAGGACGGGCTGCGAGCACTGGCACCCGAGCCCCACCCTTGGGACTGGCTTCCATTTTCTGCAGTTCTCGGGTTAAGTCCAGGTTGCTCCACACTGACCCACAACGCAGCCCTCTTTATTCTGAGACAGGGTCTCACCACTCTGCCCAGCTGGCCTGAACCTGCCACCTCCTGCCTCCGCCTCCCGAGCTGGGAGCCCAAATGGGTGCTCTCGTGAAGCAGCTTTAGCTGTGCCTCCCTCACTGCAGACCCTGACAAGCCGGGGAAGGCCGACCCACGGAGAGGGCAACCTGAGAGGAAACCTGACGCCAGGGTCCAGCTCAGCAGCAACCTTGGCCAGCCATTCTGCAGACTGACATCCACGAGGCAGAAATTCAGGATGAAGAGACAGGCCTGCAAGATGCCACCCAAGTCTCTGCTGCACTGCCACCTGACTGACACCACAGCACGTCCCACACTGTGTCACCTGTGCCACAATGGCTGGCCCCACCTGCATGGCCTGCCCCTCACACCGGTGGCTGCGGAGCACCTATCCGTCACACCACGGACAGGCCAGCACGTATCAGCTCTACCCTGCCGGCTAACTTACCGAGATCTAAGAAACAGTGTCAGCATCCAGTGACGTGTAAGCCTGCCCCACAGCCACCACGGGAGGTCTGGGGGGTCATTTCAAAGTCGGTGAGACCACCCCAGGCCCTCACTGTGAAGGCTGCCACCCACTCCCCGTCAGAGCACTGGACACACACCCAGGGATGGCCTTCTGCTCTGGGGATGCTGGCCCCAAAGCTGACCACACATTTACTTAAATAGAAGTCCTTTAGTCACAGAAAGACACACACCATAAAACGCAAAGTTAAAAAAACAACTGCACCCCGCGGGGTCTCAGATACGAGCCCAGAAAATCAAACGAGATCCTGGAAGCCCTGGTCACTGAGGCGGCGGGCAGGGGTCTCCCACTGCCCAGGGCCGCTCGGTCAAAGCCGAAGCCTCCCACTGCTCCCGACTTGGAGGGTGAGAGACCAGGAGAAAGAAAGCTCTTCTCACGGGGACAGGGTCAGTGGGCTCCCTGGGCTGTGCCCCGGTGCAGGGTCCCGCCCTCACCGCCCCCACCTGGCCCACCTGGCTCACCTGGCAGAGAGCCTTGTGCCGTTGGAGGTGGAGCCTGCTGTGGTGAGGAACACACCTCCGATGGATCCCTGAGCCATTTCTGCAAAGAGGAGGAAAAGGAGGCCCAGGCAGCAAAGCCCAGAGAGCGCAAGGGAGCAAGGACAGAGTGGCGGGTGACGAGGGAAGCCTGCGCCCATACGCGCCCACCACCACCCCCAGTGCCCAGGGCCCCGTGCATGGCCCGCCAGGGCCAGCCATGGGTCAGGTCAGACAGTCACATGCCTGGGAGAACGATCCCTGACCCTCAGGAGGGAGTCCTATGGGCTGAGGACCACAGGAGGGTGGGCATCTCTGCGCCCACCAGAGCCATCCCGAACGCCTGCAGCCAAAACCCCAATACTGCAGCCCAGAGGTCACCAGACGGGGACAGAGCAGAGCTGCTCCTCCCCCTGCGCCCCCAACAGGAACCGCAGCCCTCCTGGCTGCCCACTGCCCTGGCACCCCAGAACAGTCCTCCCACCTGGGCTCTGTTTGCAGACGACCCTCCCTTCGCTCGAGACCCTCGCACAGAGCCCCCTGCACAGAGCCCCCAGGGGCTCGAATGCTGCATGGCTGGTGGCAGCCACACCAGCGGGACCTGTGTTGGGGTCTATCACAGCCAGATGCAGGCCCAGGGCAGGACTGACCTGTCACGTACGGTTCCAGAGCCTTGGGTACCAGACTTCTGGCCACCTCGAGGTCCTCGGCGGAGCACCTTCCAGACTCCAGCCCGCAGGCCAGGCCCATGCGCTTGAGCACTTCTATGTCGTCATGGATCTCGAACGTGTTGTCGAAGTTGAACAGATACTCGAACCTGCGGGGGGAGGCGCGTGAGCGGGCTTCCCGTGAGGCCACGCTCGCTGGCTAGGCCCGGCCACCCCAGCCATACCCACCCCCGGTTCTCGTGGCCGCGTCTCTGTACAAAACTTAAGAACTGAGAAACAAAGGACGAGAGCTGGGGCCAGTCTGTGAACGGCTGTCCATGGCCAGGCCCCGCCCAGCACACAGACGTCCCGCCAGCAGTCACGCTGCCCGTGGCCGCCAGGGGACAGCACACGTTCCCAACAGTGCTAGCAACAAGCACTAAGGATGCTCCAGTGGGCTTCTTCCCGCGAGGGTGCCCGCCACGCACTTGTCATTGGAGATGCTGCAGTCGATGACCGTCTTCCTACTGGTGTTGACGATGATGAAGGGCAGGTGGATGACCGAGTTGGGCGGGGGCGGCCGTCGGGCCTGCTGCTCCGCCTGGCGGTTTCTCTGCACCAAGTTCTTGAAGGCAATTTGCTGAAAAAGAGGGGCAGGTGACCCGCATGGCCGTGGCCACAGCAGGGAAGCCCTTCTCTCTGAGGTGTCCACACCACCCTGTGGAGGCAGGGGCTGCTGGCTCGCGAGACCAGGCCCCGGCTGGCCCTCTGCCCTGAGGCAGGTAGAGACACAGAGAACAGAGAGGCCTCAGAGGACATCCCCAGAAGGAGAAGGCAAGGAGCGGAGGGCACACGACGAGCCGCGTGTGCCGGCCACCTGCCATATCCAGAGGCAGGACTGACCTCTGCGAAGGACCTTGGCCCTCACCAAGGGCCCGGGTCCCAGGCTCCTGAAGCTGGGCTCCAGCTCCTCTTGCCAGCAGGTGCAGCCACTGGGGACGGTCACCCAGGCCACCACAAGGGACCAAAAGCCTCCTGCCACTGGCCAGGGCAGGAGGCCAGGCCTTGGAGGGGTCCCGCTTCTCCCAGGGCATGTGACCATCTGACCTGACCCATGGCTGGCCCTGGGTCATGCCAACGGCCCAGGGCAGGAAGCCAGGCCTTGGAGGGGTCCCGCCTGGCCCCGACTTTCTTCGAGGTGGGATCCGGGCCAGGCCCAGCATTCTGGGCTGCCTCTGGGCTGCGGGTCCTGCACACAGCCCTCAGGGAGTCACAGCGGGTCTTAGGCAGTAGACGTGGCGCTGCAGAGGGCTGAGGCCTGCCCCATTCTGGCCTCTGGGTGCCACTGGACATCCACAGCCCCCCCAGGCCGGTGGCCTACGAGCCCCAACCTCTCCCTCACTCCTCCTGGAAGGTTCTAGCACACCTTGTTCAGGGTATTGGCCTGCCCTACAAGCATGTCACCTTCACTGTCACCCCCATGGCAGACGCTGACCCTGTTTCTCCAGGGGGAAGTCCAGCTCCAGGGCCATTTGGTACAGTCGCCAACCCAGCCATCTGTGCTGCCCAATGGCAGGTACCACATCGGCCACGCTCCCCGGCTAAGACCTCGTCCCCTGGCCCTCTGTGGGAACTGTGCTCTGGCCACTAGGTCCCTGCTCCACAGGAAGCTCACACGGCACACGCGGAGCCGCACCCCGGGGACGCGCTCGGTGTCATGTGTGAAGGTCCACGGGAGGACCCTCAGCAGAGCCTCCCAGCAGGGCCACCGCACACGGGGTCGTGGTGCGGGAGCCGCTACCTGCAGGATGAGCTCCTGGAGCTGTGACTGCTTCTGCTTGATCCTCTCCAGCCGCCGCTGCCTCTCCACCTGCAGACGGAGGAGCGTCACCAGGGCCCGGGCCTCACCCCTTCGGCACGGCACCTGGGGCCGGCTCTCGCCAAACGACCACCCCAAACCTCCTCAGAGCGCTGGGCCCAGACCTGAGCCAGGCCTGGACCTGGAAGGACCCCCAGCCCTCCTCTTCCTTGCAAGTGCTGCCCATGTGGGCTGAGAGGCACATGGCTAGGGTCTAGACTGGGTGGCCGGCTGCGCTCACGCCCACGGCCAAGCAGCGGCGGCCGTATCAGCACATCCGCCACCAGATGCAAAACGACCCCACAACAGTCCAAGACACGCGGGGTCATTCACAGGTGCAGGCGACGGGCTGCGCCTCCTGAGTGACCGGGACAGCAGTGGGGACCCAGCGGCAGCCCACCTCCAGGTTCTGGCACTCCTGGGCAGAGTTGGTGGGCAGTCCGATCCACTTGATCTCCTTCTTCTCCTTGGAGATGATGTTCATGGCCATCAGCACGTTCAAGGCATCGTAGACGCGCCGCCGTATGTTCTTCTGGTCGTAGGCCTGGGGGCACAGCAACAGCCCTGCCAGCGCTCTGAGGAGCCGTGCCGGGGCCGTGTGGCCGCGGGAGGCACAGGCCCTGCCCTCTGGGAACGCGGACCCGGGCGCCTCTGAGGCCGGGCCGGGACCTCCTGCCGAGCGTGCAGCCTTACCGACTCGTTGGGCAGGATGTGGTTGTCGGCGGCGCTGAACTCGGCCACCAGCTCGTCGGCCACCTCGTTGTAGGAGGTGGTGCCCTTGCGCTGCACCTTCTCGCACACCTTCATGGAGAAGTGCCGCAGGCCCTTGCCATGCTTCTCCCCTTTCCTGTTGCGTTTCCTTCAAACACACAGGAGTGGCCGTCAGTGTCTGCAGGCAGCCTGCGGTCAGACGGTCCCTCCGTGCCAAAGACCAGTGGCTGCGGGGTTCCCGCTGAGAACAGGGGCAGGCGTCAGGATCCAGGGGACAAAGACTATCGGGGCAGACTGCAAACTAGGCCTGCAAATGTCAGGACGGGGCGGCACAGAGGGCAGGAAGGCACCCTCTGTACCGACACCGGGTGCCATCTGGCCAGACGTCAGCTGGGGTCAGCACAGCCGCTGTGGTCTGGATTCAGGACTGCCAGGGCCAATCTCGGCAGGCAACCATCACTGAGGCAGATGCCTGGCCACCAGGCCTGGCCACACAGGTGCAGGCCACTGAGACAGGTTCCAGTTGCGAGGGGACCTCACATCACCACACCCAGGCCCGAGGCGTTCCCACTAGCTGGTCTGGGAGCTGGGGATTCTGCCCCGGCCCACACGGGTGAGGCTGCAGAGCGGCTGGGCATGGTGGCGGGGAGAGCTCACCCGGCAGACCAGGGCGAGGACTCAGAGGGCTGGTTCTGGGACACGAAGTGTGTGCTGGGCGTGTGTGGGCTTCCCACCACGATGGCGCTGGAGGCCGCGGGTCTCTGAGGTGTGCCAATCACCTGCAGTCGAGAGGGTTCAGGGCCATCAGAAGACGCCCACTGTCATCCCTCCAGAGGGCACCACGGAGCCACGCACCACAATGCGGCCCCTCCAGACAGCCATGCTGCCACCCCAGCCACCCGCTCCAGGTACAGCACCAACAACTCCGCCCATCGGGCAAGGAGGGCAGAGGCACGGGCTTCGGGCAGGCGGCCCCCACACAGGTGCCCGGGTGTGAGGGGGTCCCCCGCCCCCGCTCACTTTCACACAGGTGCACCCTTCCATGCGACCAGGCTCCCTGACAAGGGCCACGTGCCCACCGTGGGACTGATCCACCCAGCTCCATGGGGCGGCCGAAGGCCTCCAGCACAATGTCCGAGAACGCTCAGGTCCCAGCAGCAGGGGGAAGACGCCGGAAACCCCAGCATCCTGCCACCCAGCTCAGCGGTCAGTGTTTAGGACCAACGACCTGGGCCTCCCAAGCCTGGACTTGAGATCAGCTGATGACCCGTCCACCCACACGTCCAGCCCCCAGAAGTCACGGGCATCCTGGGGACCCAGATGCCCAACGGCCACCGCGTCAACTGAAAGAGTCATCTCCCAGGGAGCTTCCATGCTGTCCAGGACACCAGTCAGGGTGGAGACACGTCTCTCAGGAGGCTCCGAGACTCCTGGGCCAGGCGGGGAACACGCCCAGGTACACGGCTGCTCAGCTTGCTCCAGGCAGGCCACCACCACCAGAGGGTCCTGGAAATGTCCCGGCTGCAGGAGCCAACTCCCCTGGGGCCTCCCAAGCAGGCCAGGGGCAGCAAGGGCAGAAAGTCCAGCAGGTGCACAGCCAGTGCTCACTAAGGACCACCCATGCCGGACAGGTCCCCAGCCTGGCCAGGACGGCTGGCAGTGTGAGGAAGAGCTGCCGGGCGCAGATCTGTGGGCGCTCCCGCTCCTGCTCCAACTGCTTGGCGTGGCAGCCTCTGCGCGCTGCGCTGGAGGCCCCAGAGCCACCCACCACCCCGGGAAGAGGTGCGGCCAGCCTGCCTCCCCGCAGCCCCGGGCACGGGCGCAGTGAGCCCTCCCGGATGACAGGCACAGTGGGGCTGGGCCGCACAGGCCGTGGGCACTTTCCACCCTCGCCATCAGCCTGCTGCAGAGGGCGGGAAGACGCGGCAGTGCCCTGGCGCTGTGGGGGCGGAGGGTGGAAGAGAGCCTGAGGATGCCGCATGAGACAGGAGGAGGAGGCAGGAAGGCGAGGCCCGGGTGGGAGGACAGTGGGAGGCTGCCTGGCCAGGCAGAGACCGGGACAAGACACAGGCGCATCACCTGGGAAGACCCGCCAGGGTGGGACAGTGGGCCACCTCCACGGGTCCCACCTGACCCTGACACGGAGGCCCCTGGGGCAGGGAGCTGCTTGGACACCTGCCTTCGCCAACCAGAGGAGCTCTGTGCCCCGACCGTCCCAGCCTCGAGGAGGAAAAGGGGCAAGTGACAGGTCACAAGAGGCACCTCTTTTCTGCTGTCCTCACCGTGAGGCTGGAACCGGCCAGAGAAGGCGACCCCATGTCCCACGGCTGCTGTGATGCAGGCAGCGAAGGCGGGAAAGTGCGCAGGGGAGAGGGAGCCAGGCCCAGCCTCCGCCCACAGAGGCCGCAGGACCTCCTGGGACCATGGCGCCAGGGCTGGCCTGGCTCTGGCTGTGCGCTGCTCTGGTGCTGGGAAGGAGCCCAGGGTCTGAGCCCAGGCTGAGCCGCTCCCAGCCACACAGCCCTGAGCCTCACCGACTCGAGCCAGTCAGAACCCCGTCTGCACCGAGGGGTGCTCTGGGCAGCACACCCACGGACAGACGCCGCGAGAGCAGCCCGGGGGCAGTCAGGGGCACCAGGACGCTGCTCCTCCAACCCTCTCCTGGGCAGGGCACTGCCCACGGTGCCCAGAGGGAGATCCTGCCTGAGCCGAGAGGGCCCACGTCACCCTGTGCCTGAAACCTGCCCCACACCATCAGGCCCCCCACAGGTGCCACCGGCCCCCAGCACCCGGGTGGCTTCGCTGCCATCTCCCTGAAGCCGTCAGTGTGTGGAAAGGGGCGGGGACCACTCGCAGCAGTGAGCATCAACCCACGACAGCCGGCAGAGCCCCCAGCCCCATGAAGACCCTGACGGCTGGGCCAAGGGTTCAAGCTGCAGGCACAGCCCTCGACCCGCTAGCTGGCTCGTGGGCCTGAGCCGCCTGCAGGCTGAGTCCTGCTGCGCCTCTCGCGCACCGCGGGCACTGAATCACAGGCACTACAAGGGGAAACGGAGATGCAATTTCCACCTTTCACAAAGATGGCTTCACTGAGCAGAAGCTTCGACACGCCACAGCCCGAGGCAGGACCTCAGCATCACCCTTGGTGACCACTGGGCGGCAGCGAGGGCAGAAGCCCTGCAGGACCCCTGTGAATGCCCAGCTCAGCACGTCCCCAGTGGCTCTTCTGCACTCCAACTCCAGGCCACGTGTAGGTCATCAGGGACCAGGACAGCACCAAGCTAAGATCAGAGTCCCCAGTGTGCGGTCTGCTCTGAGGAGGTACGATCACACTGCAGGGTGGGACAGCAGCCATGCGGTCCTGCCGACCTGCAGGGGCGGGCGCTGGGGGGCTGGGGCAGGGACACCAAACACAAGCACCCTTCCCACCAAGAGGACCAGGACAGCAGTGGGGACAGAGCTCACAGGTCAGGTGGGGCACACAGGCAGGATGCGGCCAGGGACAAGAGACGAGCGTGTCACAGAGGCCCAGTCTCAACAGGAGGCCCAGGGTGCAGACGGAGCCCTGCTGCCAGGGCTGCCGCATCTCAGGACCAGGCAGGAGCCTGTGGCCGCGGGTCGGAAGCCCGTCCTGCCTTTGGGCAGCTGTACTCTGGGTGCAGGTGACCCTGCCACCCCGAGGCTGCCCCCAGCCCTCTTCTGACAGCGGAGGCCGCCGGGCTCGTGGCTCTGCAGGGCTCCTCATCCTGACCACAGCCCAGCCAGGGAAAGCACAGGCTGGCACCCGGCTCTGTCCGAGCAGAGGGGACAAGCCGGTCCTGCTGTCCCAGTCTGCGGAGCACAGGGCGGCCAAGGAGGAAGGCCAGGCCTGTCGTGCCAAAGCTCCTCCAGCACCCAAGGAACGCCCTTGGCTGAGCTCAATGGACGGCCATCACAGCAGGAAGCTGGCAGAGGCCACCCTGGGCCAGGGTCGTGGCACCTGCTGGGCCGCCAATACCACACAGGCAGGGGCCGTCCCCAACAGCAGGCCCGGGCGACGAGGCGAGGCGCAGCCCCACAGCTGGGGAGGGAAGCAGGCCCCTGCCCACCCCAGGCCTTACCACTTGCTGGGCGATGTTGACGTTGGACTGTCCGAAAGTCTTCGGCAGGAGCTGCTTCCCGAGTGTGCTCACTGTGGACGGGTGCACGGCCACCAGGGACACCACGCCTGTAGCACAGGGGTCAGGGCTGGGGTCAGGTCAGGGCTCTCTGAGGACCCCGTGTTGAGGAACTCTCCGCACTCTTACATACAAGACCTGGACTGAGCAGACCATGGCCAGCTGGCCTGTCCCCTTCACAGTGTCCACTAATACTGCTCAGTAGTCTGGCTGAGGGTCCCAACCCCCAGCACTCCCAGCGGCTGCTCCAGACCGACACCAGCACCCCGTGGTCTCAGGAGAAATGGAATTCGCAGGGTTTTTAATGGCTTGGTTTGGTGCTAGGGATTGGACTCAGGTGCTTAACCACTGAGCCACACCTCCAACCTCTTTTTTTGAGACAGAGTCTCCCTGAGCTGCTAAGGGCCTCCTAAGTGGCTGCGGGGCTCTGAACTTGAGACCCTCCTGGCTCAGCCTCCCGAGCCGATGCTGGTTCTCATCTGGAGGTACAAATCAGACCGCTCATGGTTTTCTTTGGTAACAGGCTGCCAGAGTCACATGGGGCCGCCGGGCAGTCATGTGGCCCAGGAGCCCACACCCCACAGACCCTTCCAGGGTCCCGCCAGGCAGAGCTTCTGCATGGTCCGAGGCGAGGATCCGCTAACAAGGACTCCAAGAACACCAGGGTGGGGTCCTGGGACTGCTACCCACGCTCCTTGAAAGTCCCCAGGTTGAAGGCGTCCAATCAGGTGAGCACAAGGACCAGTGCTTCGGCAAAACCCTTTTACTAAACGCCATTAAAACCTCAAGTCTGACAGTTTGTCTTTTTAAACTGATTTTGTCGAGGACACTTAGGGTGCAGGATGTGCAGTCACGGGACCCACGTGGACCCACGTGGACAGCAGAGGCTGCAGTGCTACAGCCTCACCCCGCAGCACCCACTTCTGGGGCTCAGTGGCAAGAACCCTGAATCCACGGTAGATCCAGGCTCTCTTACCACACGTACCAGAGGCCACGGTCTCCACGTCCCCGAGGCTTCTGTGGCGCCCCGTGGCCCCCCGCCCTGTGAGCACTTTTCTTCTCTGCCTCCATCTTCTGCCGTCGGGACTCCACAGAGACCCCACTGTCCCCCGCGGCTGAGGTTCTGCTTAGCTCGGGAGGAGCCCCCGGAGGTGTCCAGGCTCACACAGGTGAAGCCGCCCACACGGCCTGCTTCTGGACCCAAGAACATTCACATTTGAAGTCACCTGACCCTTGGTCACTCACTGACACTTGGGCTGGCTCCTACCCACGGCAGGGACACCAGGAGAGCGGGCGCCTACTCTGAGCACGTGCTGAAGGCAGCTACACCTGGGTCCTTCAGGGCCAGGTACGTCCTCCCCCAGGCCTGGGCCTGTGGCCTGAGCTCCCCACCCTCCCCACCCTCGCCAGTGCCCACCATCCAACCTGAGGCAAAGGCCACCCTGACGGAGGCTCGCAGGGAAGAGGCACCGCACCGTGGCCAGACACACGTAGGGACCTCAGCACCGTGGCTGGACAGTGGGGGACCTCAGCACCGTGGCTGGACAGTGGGGGACCTCAGCACCGTGGCCGGACACATGGGGGATCTCAGCACTGTGGTCACACACGAGTAGGGACCTCAGCACCATGGCTGGACACGTAGGGACCTCAGCACCGTGGCTGGACAGTGGGGGACCTCAGCACTGTGGCCAGACACACGTAGGGACCTCAGCACCATGGCTGGACACGTGGGGGACCTCAGCACCGTGGCTGGACACGTGGGGGACCTCAGCACTGTGGCTGGACACGTGGGGGACCTCAGCACCGTGGCTGGACACACATGGGGGACCTCAGCACTGTGGCCAGACACATGTAGGGACCTCAGCACCATGGCTGGACACGTGGGGGACCTCAGCACCGTGGTTGGACACGTGGGGGACCTCAGCACCGTGGCTGGACACGTGGGGGACCTCAGCACCATGGCTGGACACGTGGGGGACCTCAGCACCGTGGCTGGACACGTGGGGGACCTCAGCACCGTGGCTGGACACACGTAGGGACCTCAGCACCATGGCTGGACACGTGGGGGACCTCAGCACCGTGGCTGGACACACGTAGGGACCTCAGCACCGTGGCTGGACACACGTAGGGACCTCAGCACTGTGGCCAAACACACGTAGGGACCTCAGCACCATGGCTGGACACGTGGGGGACCTCAGCACCATGGCTGGACACGTGGGGGACCTCAGCACCGTGGCTGGACACGTGGGGGACCTCAGCACCGTGGCTGGACACGTGGGGGACCTCAGCACCGTGGCTGGACACGTGGGGGACCTCAGCACCGTGGCTGGACACGTGGGGGACCTCAGCACCATGGCTGGACACGTGGGGGACCTCAGCACCGTGGCTGGACACGTGGGGGACCTCAGCACTGTGGCCAGACACACGTAGGGACCTCAGCACCGTGGCTGGACACACATGGGGGACCTCAGCACCGTGGCCAAACACACGTAGGGACCTCAGGGCCATGGCTGGACACGTGGGGGATCTCAGCACCGTGGCTGGACACACGTGGGGGACCTCAGCACTGTGGTCAGACACGCGTAGGGACCTCAGGGCCATGGCTGGACACACATGGGGGACCTCAGCACTGTGGTCAGACACGCGTAGGGACCTCAGCACCGTGGCTGGACACGTGGGGGACCTCAGCACTGTGGTCAGACACGCGTAGGGACCTCAGCACCGTGGCTGGACACGTGGGGGACCTCAGCACTGTGGTCAGACATGCGTAGGGACCTCAGGGCTATGGCTGGACACACATGGGGGACCTCAGCACTGGCCAGGCACGAGTAGGGACCTCAGGGCCATGGCTGGACACACATGGGGGACCTCAGCACTGTGGTCAGACACGCGTAGGGACCTCAGCACCGTGGCTGGACACGTGGGGGACCTCAGGGCCGTGGCCAGGCACGAGTAGGGACCTTAGGGCCATGGCTGAACACACATGGGGGACCTCAGCACTGTGGTCAGACACACGTAGGGACCTCAGCACCGTGGTCAGACACGAGTAGGGACCTCAGGGCCATGGCTGGACACACATGGGGGACCTCAGCACTGTGGCAGACACACGTAGGGACCTCAGCACCCTGGTCAGACACGTGGGGGACCTCAGCACTGTGGTCAGACACACGTAGGGACCTCAGCACTGTGGCCAGACACGCGTAGGGACCTCAGGGCCGTGGCTGGACACACATGGGGGACCTCAGCACCTGTGCACACCTGTGGGCAGCAGTCGCCTGCAGGGCGGCTTAGAGTCGCTTCTTGCCCACTGCGCCAGGAATGCTCTGTGTGCTAGCGAGGCTTAAAGGACCAGAGAACACCTGGGTCAGATGGCTTCTGCCTGTGGCCCTGCCTACTGGCCAACCTGCGCACACAGCAGCCATCACAGGGTCCAGAGGCACATGGAGCTGCACCTGGCCACCCCACACTCCATGGGCAGGCTGGCTAGACCAGGCCACAGCAGGACAGGCCACAGTGCCCTCTGCAGAAACGCACCCTGCACAGGTGTCCACACATAGCGGGCCCCACAGGCAGGCCCAGCCCAACTCTGCAGGGGACACAGCCAAGGTGACACAGAGCTCTGACTCTGGGGAGCAGCCTTTGCCTGGGGACCCACCACGAGGCAGAAACAAGTTCTGGGGCCGCAGAAACATCACCACAAGCTAAAAAGTGACTGGCAGCAAGAGGGAAACAGGGAAAAGGAGGACCGGAAGGCCGCTCGGGACAGGCTGAAGGCCACACTCCTGAGGAAATGACAGGAGACACCGGCACCGCCCACGAGAGCCCAGGCCAGCAGCACAGCGAGGCCAGATCCACCAACCCGCGTGGATGGTGGGCAGCCCTGGGAAGCACAGGACCAGGGACAGTCACAAGAGGCTCTCACACCCCACCCTGGCCACTCTCCCTGGCAACGTCAGAGGAGAAAGAGCCACAGAAAAACAGAGGTCAAAAGAGAGGACGCCAAGTTATGCTGGAGACCCAACCAAAATGAATAAAAGAAAGAAAAACAACAACAAAATGCAGCAGATTGGATTTAAAAGGAAGGAAACACCTCTGAAAAGAGTGGGCGAGAGTGAGCAGGGCGTAGAGTGAGCAGGGCGTAGAGTGAGCAGGGCGTAGAGTGAGCAGGGACCTGAGTGAGCAGGGCGTAGAGTGAGCAGGGCGTAGAGTGAGCAGGGCGTAGAGTGAGCAGGGCGTAGAGTGAGCAGGGCCCAGAGTGAGCAGGGCGTAGAGTGAGCAGGGACCTGAGTGAGCAGGGCGTAGAGTGAGCAGGGCGTAGAGTGAGCAGGGCGTAGAGTGAGCAGGGCCCTGGAGTGAGCAGGGCGTAGAGTGAGCAGGGCGTAGAGTGAGCAGGGACCTGAGTGAGCAGGGCCCTGGAGTGAGCAGGGCGTAGAGTGAGCAGGGCGTAGAGTGGGCAGGGACCTGAGTGAGCAGGGCGTAGAGTGAGCAGGGCGTAGAGTGAGCAGGGCGTAGAGTGGGCAGGGACCTGAGTGAGCAGGGCGTAGAGTGAGCAGGGCGTAGAGTGAGCAGGGCGTAGAGTGAGCAGGGCGTAGAGTGAGCAGGGACCTGAGTGAGCAGGGCGTAGAGTGAGCAGGGACCTGAGTGAGCAGGGCGTAGAGTGAGCAGGGCGTAGAGTGAGCAGGGCCCAGAGTGAGCAGGGCGTAGAGTGAGCAGGGCGTAGAGTGAGCAGGGCGTAGAGTGAGCAGGGCGTAGAGTGAGCAGGGACCTGAGTGAGCAGGGCGTAGAGTGAGCAGGGCGTAGAGTGAGCAGGGACCTGAGTGAGCAGGGCGTAGAGTGAGCAGGGCGTAGAGTGAGCAGGGACCTGAGTGAGCAGGGCGTAGAGTGGGCAGGGCGTAGAGTGAGCAGGGCGTAGAGTGAGCAGGGACCTGAGTGAGCAGGGCGTAGAGTGAGCAGGGCGTAGAGTGGGCAGGGCGTAGAGTGAGCAGGGCGTAGAGTGGGCAGGGACCTGAGTGAGCAGGGCATAGAGTGAGCAGGGACCTGAGTGAGCAGGGCGTAGAGTGAGCAGGGCGTAGAGTGAGCAGGGACCTGAGTGAGCAGGGCCCTGGAGTGAGCAGGGCGTAGAGTGAGCAGGGCGTAGAGTGGGCAGGGCGTAGAGTGAGCAGGGCGTAGAGTGAGCAGGGCGTAGAGTGAGCAGGGACCTGAGTGAGCAGGGCGTAGAGTGAGCAGGGCGTAGAGTGGGCAGGGCGTAGAGTGAGCAGGGCGTAGAGTGAGCAGGGACCTGAGTGAGCAGGGTGTAGAGTGGGCAGGGCCCAGAGTGAGCAGGGCGTAGAGTGAGCAGGGCGTAGAGTGGGCAGGGCGTAGAGTGAGCAGGGACCTGAGTGAGCAGGGCGTAGAGTGGGCAGGGCGTAGAGTGAGCAGGGAACTGAGTGAGCAGGGCGTAGAGTGAGCAGGGCGTAGAGTGAGCAGGGCGTAGAGTGAGCAGGGCGTAGAGTGAGCAGGGACCTGAGTGAGCAGGGCGTAGAGTGAGCAGGGCGTAGAGTGAGCAGGGACCTGAGTGAGCAGGGCCCTGGAGTGAGCAGGGCGTAGAGTGAGCAGGGCGTAGAGTGGGCAGGGACCTGAGTGAGCAGGGCGTAGAGTGAGCAGGGCGTAGAGTGAGCAGGGCGTAGAGTGAGCAGGGACCTGAGTGAGCAGGGCGTAGAGTGAGCAGGGCGTAGAGTGGGCAGGGCGTAGAGTGAGCAGGGCGTAGAGTGAGCAGGGACCTGAGTGAGCAGGGTGTAGAGTGGGCAGGGCCCAGAGTGAGCAGGGCGTAGAGTGAGCAGGGCGTAGAGTGGGCAGGGCGTAGAGTGAGCAGGGACCTGAGTGAGCAGGGCGTAGAGTGGGCAGGGCGTAGAGTGAGCAGGGACCTGAGTGAGCAGGGCGTAGAGTGAGCAGGGCGTAGAGTGGGCAGGGCTTAGAGTGAGCAGGGCGTAGAGTGAGCAGGGCGTAGAGTGAGCAGGGCGTAGAGTGGGCAGGGACCTGAGTGAGCAGGGCGTAGAGTGAGCAGGGACCTGAGTGAGCAGGGCGTAGAGTGAGCAGGGCGTAGAGTGAGCAGGGCGTAGAGTGAGCAGGGCGTAGAGTGAGCAGGGACCTGGAGTGAGCAGGGCGTAGAGTGAGCAGGGCGTAGAGTGAGCAGGGCGTAGAGTGAGCAGGGCGTAGAGTGAGCAGGGCGTAGAGT
Organism: Urocitellus parryii; assembly: GCF_045843805.1. Classification (NCBI taxonomy): domain Eukaryota; kingdom Metazoa; phylum Chordata; class Mammalia; order Rodentia; family Sciuridae; genus Urocitellus; species Urocitellus parryii. Next base: position 531,325 of record NC_135532.1, read on the forward strand.
GAGCAGGGACCTGAGTGAGCAGGGCGTAGAGTGAGCAGGGCGTAGAGTGAGCAGGGCGTAGAGTGAGCAGGGCGTAGAGTGAGCAGGGCGTAGAGTGAGCAGGGACCTGAGTGAGCAGGGCGTAGAGTGAGCAGGGCGTAGAGTGAGCAGGGCGTAGAGTGAGCAGGGCGTAGAGTGAGCAGGGCGTAGAGTGAGCAGGGACCTGGAGTGAGCAGGGCGTAGAGTGAGCAGGGCGTAGAGTGGACAGGGACCTGAGTGAGCAGGGACCTGAGTGAGCAGGGCGTAGAGTGAGCAGGGACCTGAGTGAGCAGGGCGTAGAGTGAGCAGGGCGTAGAGTGAGCAGGGCGTAGAGTGAGCAGGGCCCAGAGTGAGCAGGGCGTAGAGTGAGCAGGGACCTGAGTGAGCAGGGCGTAGAGTGAGCAGGGACCTGAGTGAGCAGGGCGTAGAGTGAGCAGGGCCCTGAGTGAGCAGGGCGTAGAGTGAGCAGGGACCTGAGTGAGCAGGGCGTAGAGTGAGCAGGGACCTGGAGTGAGCAGGGACCTGAGTGAGCAGGGCGTAGAGTGGGCAGGGCGTAGAGTGAGCAGGGACCTGAGTGAGCAGGGCGTAGAGTGAGCAGGGCCCTGGAGTGAGCAGGGCGTAGAGTGAGCAGGCCGTAGAGTGAGCAGGGCATAGAGTGAGCAGGGCGTAGAGTGGGCAGGGCGTAGAGTGGGCAGGGCGTAGAGTGGGCAGGGCGTAGAGTGAGCAGGGCGTAGAGTGAGCAGGGACCTGAGTGAGCAGGGCGTAGAGTGAGCAGGGCGTAGAGTGGGCAGGGCGTAGAGTGAGCAGGGCCCAGAGTGAGCAGGGCCCAGAGTGAGCAGGGCGTAGAGTGAGCAGGGCCTATGGTGAATAGGGCCAGAGTGAGTAGAGTCCTCGGGTGTGCAGAGACCTAGAGGATGCAGTGCCTAGAGCACACAGTGCCTAGGAGACCCAGGGTCCAGGTGCCTCCCCAGCATGGAACCCCAGGAGAGTGCTGGCCCAGGAGGTCCTGCTCGAGCCCACGGCATTGCAAGTCACAGCCCAGACAGGAAACTCTAAATTTTCCCAACATACATTTTACACTAACACTGCCAGGAACGTTGGCCCCGGACAGAACCAGGTCTGTACGCGCAGGTGACGCAGCCCAGCCTTCCACCAGGCGGGAAGGCCCCTGCCATGCGTAAGCCACACTGAGGGGGGGCTGCGCCCCAGCTGCACACCTGCTCCCCATTGCAGCAGAGGGTGTGCCCATGCCATGGAGTGAGCCCCGGGCTGTGTGTCACGCTTGGCCATGAGCACGCACTGTTCACAAGGACAACTGGGGGTCAAAGGAGCCCAGGACCCAGGGAGGGACGGGCACGCTGCCATCTGGTGTTCTGGGGACAGAGGCCCAGGGCTGAGTGGCAGAGCACACACAGGAAGGCAGGAGTGGCAGCTGACAGGAACAGCCACCTGGCCAAGTCGAGGCACAGCAGGACACAAAGCCCATGGCCTGGCCCTCGAATACCCCCTCGTCCCACAGTGAGGCCCCGCACAAGGCAGTGGCCGGGACGTGCACACAGGTGACGCCAGCACCCACCGGCTCTGGGCTCTGGGCCGGCCGCCTGGAGCCTCCTGTGTCCCTCCAGGAGGCGCTCTTCTCTCTGGGCTCCATGGGCCACGGAGCCGTGAGCTGGGTCTGTCTGGGCCAAGGAGTGGAGTCTCAGCGTGTGACGGGCAGCCAAGGCCTCCCCGAGGCCCCCCAGGCTGACTGCTGGGAGCTCTCTGCCAGGGCTGCTCCGGCATTGGCTGACTCGGGCCCAGAAGACTGCTCACCCGCAGAGCCTCGTCCACGCCTTAGGCCCTCTGCACCCACACCTGCTACTTCAGCTGGCCACTCCGCAGCCACCACCTTCCTCACGCACATGCGTCTCCCACAGCCGTGTTTCCGGAGAACCCAGTGGCCCAGGTGTCAGCAGGGCCCCCAGGGTCCCCTCAAGTAGCCAGCTTCAGACAGCTGGGCCCGGCCGGAGGACAGCAGGTGGGCGGGCCCCGCCAAGGACGGTGCTGGCCACCACGGAGGGGACATGTGGTCTGCAGCCCTAGGCCTTCCCACAGCTCCTCAGCTTCAGAACCCGTGACCCTGGAAGAGAGTCAGCACAGCGCCTGGCGGACACGCGGCCCAGGCCCCCACGCTCACCCCACTTCCGTTTCCCTACCAGGAGGCTCACCTTTCCCGGGACTCAGGCTCTGGTCTATGAAGACCTTCAGTTCTCCGTTGGCTTCAATCAGACCGGCCTGCGGAGAGCAACAGCAGCAGTGAGCACAGTGGCCACCCGCGCACGGCCGTCGCTGGCCGCCTTCCTACCCCAGGGGCCACCGGACACCAGGGCCTCCAGCCTCAGGACCTGCCCTGGGCCTCCGCCGGGTCTCTGGGACTCCGTGACTGTGAGGGCAGGGAAGGCCCAGTCCAGCAGAGGGCGTGGCCGCAGCAGGAGGGGTCTCGCCAGCACCTCCCCTCCTCCTCCAGGAGACGGCCCAGGCGGGGCCTGAGGCCTTGGGACAGGAGGCAGCCCCGGTCCCCTGCTCCAGGAGTGCCAGGCAACACACCAGCAGGCTCAGTCTCCTTCCCACAGAAGAAACAGCCACAGACGGGGTCAGGGCCACACACGGAGAGGGACACTGGCCACAGCCTATACTCAGGGCCACACACGGAGAGGGACACTGGGCCACGTCCTGGACCCCGGCTTCCACTTTCCCACAGACAGCAGGAGGGCAGGGCTTCCCCCGAGGACCAGGACCACCTGTAGGCTGGCGAGAAGGCCAGCAGAGAGGGAGGCCACAAGCAGGACAGGCTGATCACCCCTTAGAGCCAGGAGCGGCCCGACAGAGGCCTGGGGGCAAGGCCACAGACGGAGCTGGTGGCGGACACCAGGGTGCCAGGGGTGAAGGCTCAGTCCGGCTGAGGCCATGGGTGAGGCCAGGTGAGCAGGGCCAAGGGGCGGCAGAGGGCAGGCGAAGCAGGGAAGACAGCGAGGCCCAGAGGTGAGCACACCAGGCAGGAATGCCCATGGGTAGTGCCCAGGGGAAGGCAGGAGCCTGAAACCATCACGGTGTGGTCAGGAGGGCTGGCTGCGCAGGCCTTACCAGGATGCCAGGTCAGTGGAGGGCAGGGGGCAGGTCTTGTCTGGACGACCACAGAAAAGGCAGAGGCAGGGGCAGAAGGTAAGGCCCAGGGCCAGGACAGCAGGTAAGAGCCGGGCGTGAAACCCAGAGATGCGGCCGTGGAGGGGGCCTGTGAGCTTCGGGCCACACAGGCAGGGGAGGTGGCGGGCCAGGCGGCACGGCTGGCCAGAGCCTCAGTCGGCACTGAAGCCGGGGACAGATGTTGGGTGGGCAGGACAGCACCAGGCCAGGTGGGGCACAAGGCGGGCAGCAGCACCCAGTGGCCAGGCCACCTAGGTGAGGACAGATCCACAGGCGAGTAGGTGCCATGATGTGGCCAGGAGGGCCACGCCTGGAGTCCAGCCCTGATCTGGCTGAAGCCCGAGTCCCAGCTCCAACAGGCGTCCCTCTCCGCAGCGCCCCAGGCCCTGGGAGGCCGACAGCCCTGGGCGTGGGTCTGGGGCAGGCGGCTTGGCCCACCACTGCTCCCGCCTCGTGGGGACTCGGTCTGATGAGGACAGACGGACTCCCCGATGCCACTGGGCTCCGTCGCCCCCCCATGGTGCCCAGCCCTCCCAGTTCCCAGAAGACGGGCTCTGGCGCGGCTCTGCTCCTTCTGGGGCACCCTCTCCCACGACTGAGGGACCGGGGGAGGCGCCCCATCAGGCTGGAAGCAGGGTCAGGGCTGCAGGGTGCACGCAGGACGCCCAGAGCCATGTTTCCTGGGTCCACGAGATCTGCTAGGAGAACACGCAGGTCAGGCCTCCAGGCAACAGACACAGGGACGTGCCGACGCCACCCACTGTGCCCCACCCTCAGAAGCCAGCTCTGAGACACACCCACCGCACAGGTGCCACGGCAGGAGGGCAGCAGGCAGGGCCGTCCCCAGCCAAGACAGGAGCAGAATATCCAGTGCCACCCGCCTCAGAGGCCACCCCAGCACTGTGGGGAAGACGTCACGTGACCCTGGGCGGCCTGCAAGGCCCCACAGCAGCTCTGGTGAGCTCACTGGCCAGGGTGGACAGCCCAGCCCTGGCCAGGGCCAGAGATGGAACGTGGGGGTCAGGCTCTCCACCGGAGCCTAAGTTCAGGGGTGACTGGGGCAGCAACTGAACTTCAAAGCAAGAAAGACACAAAGCCAGACACCTGCACGTCCTGCCACCCAGGCCTCCAGCTGCGGGGCAAACGGGCACCATTTCACTCCCCAAAAGCCGTAAGATAAACCCCTCTTCCAGAGTCCTCCAGCGCACTCCACGGACGCTCACCTGAAGGGCTGGCCCACCCCCAGGCCTCTGGCTGCAGACCGGACACTCCAGACCCCACGGTGCCCCTTCCTTCAGCCTTTGGCAGGGCATCCCCCCATCCACCTGCGTGGGTTTCCCAGGGCAGCAGAGACAGCCTGGGTGACTCGGGGGACTTCTGCTGTGGGGTGCTGGCCCAGGCCCCGCTGCCCCAACTGCCTCCCAGCTGCACCCCAGGGTGACGAGCCAATCACACCCAGCCTTGCGAAGCTGCCCTCGGTCCCAGGCTTGGCTTTTGGGCTGTGCTGCCCGGAATCAGAGCTGCCCAGAGCCAACAGGTAAAGCACACCTGGCCTCACGCCAGCCCGTTTCCAGGCAGGTCCCTGGGCCCTGGAAGCCTGGAAGCCTGGCCTGGTTTGCAGCCGTGGAGGCTCCCGGTGCACACACACCACAGCTGCCCAGCAGAGCTGAAAGCGCAGAAAGCCCCTTCAGACTGTCACAACCACAAGGGCCGTGCAAGCTCTCCCCTCCAAGGAGGAAACCGGGGACCAGACCAGCTGGGCTCCGGCGGGAGCCGACACCGCAGAGCCGGTGACCCCCGGGGACAGGACTCAGCAGACCAACTCTCTGCAGCTGGGCCGCAGCTGAGTGGCCACCTTCAGGAGGCTGCGCCTCTGTCCTGAGCACTGACTCTCGGCGTCACAGGTGCAGCCTCGCGATGGGATGGAGCCGGCCCCTCCACATCAGGACACAGCAGGAAGGTGCTGCCTACGAGCCAGGTGGTCCCTGCCACACCCCAACCAGCAATCTGTAGCCTCCAGAACGTGAGAAATAGTTTCTGTCCCTTATAAGCTACCAGGTGTGTTTGTCACAGTAGCCTGAGGAAACTGAGACAGATTGTCACCAGTGTGCACCCGGGCCATCCTCACCACACGGGGCCCTGTGGCAGGACCCTGGGAATGTGGCTGACTTCTACAGCCAGCGCCCTGCCCTGCGGTTTTCTCTGGGAAGCCAGTGGCCAGTCTGCAAGGACACCTGAGCAGACCCTGCCCACGGCCACGCGGGGTCCTCAGAAGCATCTCTAGGCCCAGCCACTGCAGATCTGCACAGCACCCCAATCTGGGGACAGGAGTCTCCCGTCACACCCTCCTACATCCTGACCCACAGCCACCAAGGTCAATAAACGTGTCACCTTCACCAGTGAATCCCCACCTGTGTGGGTCACTCAGAGCCGTTGTCTATGGAACCTTGGCTCTACGAGGAGGCCGCGCCCGCTGGCCCAGCAGAGCCCAGCAGAGCCCAGCCCCCTCCACTCACCACCAACCAGAGGCCCTCAAGGGAGGTCGCTGCGGGGCAGTGGTGAGGTCAGCGGCACCCTGTTAGGAGCAGGAAGTCACCTGGCCTTCCCTGAAAAGAGCCCTCCAGCCGGCTCTAGCGTCCGACTCGGCACCACAACAGCTCCTGGGCCGGCCGAGACCTCGCGCAGCTTCCCACCGTGACTCCGCCGTTAGAAAGGACCCTCACAGCCAGGCAGTGGCCACCCCTGTCATCCCGGTGACTCGGGAGGCTGAGACAGGAGCATCCCCAGTTCAAGGCCAGCCTCAGCACTCAGGGAGACCCCGTCTTAAAACAGAAAGGCTGGGGCTGGGGCTCAGTGGCAGAGCCCTCGCCGACACGTGTGAGGCACAGGGTCTGTGCCTCCGCACCACATAGAACCCTTTAAAAGGAAAGGCATCGTGCCCGTCGGCAACAGCAAAGGTAGAAACGAGGGACCCCTCCCAGCAGTGGCCAGCTGAGTGGCCACCATCAGGAGGCTCCGCCGAGGGGTGGGCCCGCCAGGGTGAGGAGGGCCAAGACTCCGGCTCCTGCAGGACACGCGGCGCGGCCCAATGGCATCCCCACGAACGCCCGAAAGCCGCATGGGGCGATTCTCTCCTCCCCGGGGACCGGGAGCCACGCCCGGGAAGCAGGGCCTCCAGGGCCCGAGCAGGCCATCGCTGCAGTCACCAGGGACAGCCCAGGACGGGCCATCACCATCTCCACTCAGACCCACCGGGCTCCCAGGCGGGCTCCGGCACGCGGCCCACAGCCCCCTTCCCTGGGCCTGGGACCAGCACCGCGCTGCAGGCCCGAACTGAGGCCTGAGCACGAGAAACTAAGGGCAGGACGGCGAGGGAGCAAGACACGGTGCCTCCACCCTCACCACCGGCCTGGTGCCTCCCTGCCCACCCAGCCAGTCCTGGGAAGTCCCCCTGGCCAGGGTGCAGGGCCGTGGAGACGAGGCACCAGCTCTGCTGGGAGTGGCCCAGCTCCGGCAAGGTCCAGCGCAGCCATGGGCACGCCCACTGCGGCGACCCAGGCTTCTTCCTGAGGGAAGCTTGGTGATGAAGCTAGAAAAGCTTCGTCCACAAGGGAACCCTGGAGCCAAGGCCTGCCGCTTAGTGGTCCAGCCTCCCAGGCCCCAACCAGGCCAGGAACAGGTGACCCTGCCCACGACCACCCTGCACCCCAGGGCAGCCCGGCCCACGCAGCCCATTAGCTGAAGCCTGGCACTGGAGTCCAGGAGCGGGAGACCACGAGGGTCGAGCACCACGGGAGCAGGGAGGCTTCAGAGCATCAGACACCAAAGTCTGAGGGCCACGTGACAGTGACAGAGGCCAGCCTCCAGCAGTCGCTGACCGACCATGACAACTCACAGCCAGTCATGCACACAGCTCGGCACTCCGAGTGGACACACACCGCCTGACGTCCAGTGTACCACCAGGACGGGCCCATCGGAGGCAGCTCCACAACTCAAGGCTACCACCCAGCCTCAGGACCAGAAACCACCACCTCCACAGCCCCCCGGCAGGGACCCAGCAGAGTCCAGCAGGGCAGAGTGCAGTGCCCCACAGAGCCAGGGAGACTGCGTCACCAGGTGTGACGGCGCAGATGGGACAGGCAAGAGGGTCCGAGGGGAAGTGACTGGGCTAGAAGGGCCTGGCCTAATCAGAGGGTCAACCCCACGGGGTGAGCTGGGAGGGGACACCAGGGAGGGGGCGTTGGCAGGAGGAGGTGCGTCCCCGGGCGTGTGCCTCGGGGACATGGGCTCTCTGTGCCCTGGCCTGATGTCCCCAGCTGCTCTCCTGCATCACACACTTCTGCCTGGACCTGCAGCTCCACCTCAGGCCTTGAGGAGCAGGGCCACCCGCCCGTGGACGAGGAATGGGAGTGCCAGGTGAACTTCCCTTCCTCTAATGGGTCTTGTCAGGGGTCTCGATCACGGCAGCAAAAAGCGACTAAAACTGAAATTGGCACTGAGAGGAGGGGTCACTGTTGGGACTAACCTGACCATGAGGTTCAGAAGCTGTGGGGGCTTCTTGGAGTTTGTGGGAGTTACTTTGAAAACCTTAGTGAAGCAAGCTGGAAAAGCTCTGATTGCTGTAGGTGGAACCTGACAGCGGTTCTGGTGGGAGCTCAGAGACCCGAAGGCCGGCAGGACTGTGGACAGTAAAGACTGGGCTCATGAGACTTCATAGGACTCTCCTGGAATTGGACCAGAGGCCCTCTGTGTCACGTTCTGGCTAAGATGTTAACTGCATTTTTCTTCATGTCCTGAGACTTTCCATGAGGCTGAATTTAAAGGTGATGAACTCACCAATCTCGTGAAGGAGACTTCAAGGTAGCCTACGTTCAGGTGGGAGCATGAAGTTGCTGGTTGCTTTTAGTCAAATTCATTGTGATAATCAGGAGCAGAAAGCTAAGTATTTGAAAAACTCACAGTTTGGCCAGAAAACTGAGTAAAGCTAGGGCTAAGGAAAGTGGGTTGTTAAAGACATTACAGCCACTAAAAAGATGCTCAATACTTTACCCAAAGACAGGAGGAATGAGGCTTGAAAGCATCCCAGGAGTTGGCAAGAGCACACCCATCACAGATTCAAGGGCATAAAAGCAAACATTCCTAAGAAGAGACCAACGAGGCCCCTGCTGGCACAGGGAGGCCCACGAGGTGGAGGGGTCCTGCAGCCAGCGCCCTCCCCGCAGCACATGGGCTCAGCTGCACACTGTGCAGTACCCGACGCTGTCACAGGTCACTTAGCTAGAGACACTAGGCCAGCCCAGCTCTTCTTGGTCACACGTAGACACGTCCGCCACCAGCGTGGAGTTCGGCAGAGCTGTGGTGAGCAGACCCAGGTGCGCCACAGGCGGGCTCAGTGGAAATGGAGTCACAGTGCTGCAAAGCGTGACAAGGACTTTCAGACTAAGCCAGAAACAGGCACAAGGCACGTCAATCAGGGTGACTCCGATCTGACTGAGGACCCCTGTGAGAAGGAAAGGGCTCCCTTCAGGAGGAAGCGGAGCGGGCCCCTTCCACACCCAGGCCTCGTAGACCTGGGAAGACCCCAGAGACGAGACTCCCAGGGAGAAGGCCCCAGGCCACATCTGGGAGACACCTAGAACCTCCAAGAGGGGGACCCTCTCCCAGGACAAGGCCCCGAGTCCACGGCCTCAGGACACCTGCCTGGCTGAAGGAGGTGCACCAGAGCCTTGAGCCCTCCTGACCTGAATGTCCAGCGGGCAGCCACAGCTACAGCCCAGGTCAGAGCCGGACCCCAGGGAGGGGGCAGCAGCACCAGGACATGCTGACATGCTCAAGTGCTCAGACTCGGGCCTCAGAACACAGCAAAGAACCAAAGGAAGGCTCCACGGAGGGACAGCGCGCTAGCTGCACACTGGACAGAGCTAGCAGGGCCGTCCAGCAAGGCCGAGGGAAGGCGCAAGCTGAGGGGGCGAGGGTGGACCCAGGCAGCCCCACACAGCACGGCATACCCTGACCACAGGGAGGGCCGGGGTGGGAGAACGGCATAGGCCAGCCGGGGCAACTCGGAAGACAGCCTCCAAGCAGACCGGGGGCTGCAGCTGCCCCTCGGTGGCAGACCCTGGGTTCAGCCCTGTACCCAAGAAAGACCGAGGCCTGACAGAAGACACCAGACCAGGGGGACCACACCAAGGCGGCAACAGCCGCAGCCACAACTGGCCGACGCAGAGAGTCAGGGGGGCGCTGCAGGGAGGCCGAGGAGCAGGAGAAATCGGCACTGAGGTGCGGACACTTGGGGAGCTGACCACATCACACATCAGCCAGGCCCAGGCAACCTTCCCAAGAGGGACACATCAAAGCCAAGCAGCTGGGCAGCCTCTCCATCACGGGCAACGTGGCTGCCTCCTCCACCCGGCTCCCAACCCCAGGCAGCACACTCACCCCCTCCTCTTCAAGCCCACCCAGCTCTGGTCCAACCAGAGAGGCCTGTGGCCTCCGCTTTCACTCCTGGTCTCTGCCAGAGATGCCACGTGCCACCGGGTTCTGCCAGCTTCTGCCTGCACCCCACCCCCGTGTCTCTGGGGCAGGTGGCGGGGGTGGGTGCAGTGCTGCTGAGCTGGGGGGGTCCAGAGCCTGAGGAGCCAGGGCAGATGGGGCCCCCACGACACTCCCAGACAGGCCAGGGCGTGGCGTTCTGCACAGAGACTGACCGAGCTGGAACCCCAGGGCTGGTGTGCCCGCCACTTCCCTAAACCAAAGCCACCCGCATTCACCTGCAGGCCTCTGCTGCTCGAGGCCTCACAGCCGCAAGGCACCAAGCCCAAGGCACCGACTACGCAGCTGACTGCACCCAGGATGGAGTCAGGGCTGGAGAACCCCAGAGCCCCCAGCCAGCCATGCCCAGGCCACAACGCGGAGGGCATGAAGGCCCCTCTCCGCTATGTTGTTTCCTAGGTGAACACACCAAGAATGGCAGGTTTTCAAGAGATGCTCTAAAGCTACAATTGCCAAGAAGAAATAGCAATTAACCCAAAAGCAGAGCAGACCACCGACAGGAAGGCTCAGCCATGAAGATACCAGGCAGCTGAAATGCAACCACAGGTATCTCCTTCTTCCTGCAAAATAAGGTGACTGCCCATCAACAGAGGTGGCAGAGGTGTCTAGTGCACACCCCAGGGTGGGGTGTGGCTCAGGTAGAGCAGGCTGAGCCTGGGTCCTGAGGCCCGGTTCCATCTCAAACACGAAAAGAATAAACATACCCTGCCTTTTCGGAAAGGCCAAGCCAACAGTGGAGCCCAAATAAGACCCATCCAAACTCCTCCAATTTCCAGACAGCAGAAGCAGATCACAAGAGACCTGGTGGGCTGGACCTCACAGGGCACTGTCACCTCTCACCCAGAGCCCACAGACACATCCACTGCTCTGTGGACCCAGGCCTCCAGGACTGGAGGGCCACACCAAGTAAGGAAGAGCAAATAAAAGGTGATGGCCACTCAAGAACACATCCTGGGGGCTGGGGATACAGCTCAGTGGGTAGAGTGCTTGCCTGGCATGCACAAGGCCCTGGGTTCAAACCCCAGCACCACCACCACAACAAAAAAGAACACTCCTGGCACTATCTAAAATCCATCTGTATTTTACGCTGAAATTTAAGGTACACAGCTGGGTGCAGTGGTGCAGCCTATGATCCCAATGACTTGGGAGGATAAAGTAGGAGGATCGCAAGTTCAAAACCAGCCTCAGCAGTGGTGAGGCCCTAAGCAACTCAGTGCGACCCTGTCTCAAAAAATATAAAGGACTGGGGATGTGGCTCAGGGGTTAAGCACCCCAGGGTTCAATCCCTGATGCCAAAAAAAAAAAAAAAGATATCCACTCAGGCTTAAAAAAAAATGAGTGCATGCAAGTCAATATGAAACAGATAAAGACAACTGAGGACAGGACACACTCACCAAGTGTAAAAAGGCCAACTGAAACAAGATGTAATTCCTACTTTCACCCATCAAACTGAGGAACTCCGTGGGCCTTGACATGGTTATCAACTCCACGGGGAAAAAGAGTGCTGGGAGCAGAGTCACGTCCTGCCGTCTGAAGCACACAGGGCGGACCTGGCCCAAACTTCCACAAGACTCTCACTCCTCAAAGGCACGGCTTGTGTAAATGCACACGTTTACACACCTCCAAGGATCTGTGCTAAAGATCCCTGTAGATGTGTGCAAACCTGCTGGAAGCACTGGGCGTCCACAGATGGCCAGGACTCACCCCACTCTCCCCCACACCTGCTGATGCCAGCTGTGTTTGTTCTTAAAAGCTGGGACACTTGCAGACAGTCCAGGAGGGTGCGAGTGGGTCTTTAAATGTCTTTTTGCTCCCTATTCATCCTGCAGAAATCAGACTGGTGTCCCAGAAATGGACTGTGCAGAGGACCTGGTTCCGAGGAGGGGCTTCCACAGGAGACACCACAGGACTGTGCCCACCACAGGACTGTGGTCTCCACTGGCCTGAAGTGAACTAAGGTCCAGGTCCGCTGTGTTTCGTTTCCCACGTTAACTCGCTGTTCCAGCAACTGACCACCTACCATCCCGCAGCACGTCAAATAGACAGCAGCTGAAAAAAGTGGCCAGTGTGGGGGAGAAGTCAGACAGGTGGGCAGTCCAGCCCCTGTGGCCCACTAAGTGGAGACCCAACCGGGTGCTCACAGGCAAACAGCTTTCTCTTCCGGCTGCTTTCCTAGGACTCCCCAAAACTCTCCGAGATCACTCTCATCATGAGACGAACTCGGCTGGATTAAAACTCCCGTGGAACTCCACTAATGCCCAACAGTGACGGGCAGCACAGCCCACCGTGACCAGCCAACAGCGGCTCAGAGAGAACAGCACCCAGTCTCCACCAGGAGCTGCCCGCCACCCAGAACAGACCTAGGAACGTAGGACGTCCCCTGCAGACACGTGGAGGGCAGGCAGGGCAGAGCCGGAGCAGGGTTGGCCTGGGCATCGGGCCATCTTCCTGCCCACGTCTCAGGGCCATCGGTCCTGCTTTCTTGGACCCAGGGGCTATGACCTATGGGAGCCCAGGACACCAGGGCAAGCTCCCGACTCAAGCAGGCTGTGCCAGGGCCACAGAGGTGCACACGGGTCATTCCCATCCACCACTGACAGAGACCAGAGCTCAAGTAACAGGCTGTGGGGAGGCAGGCATGGCTCTCCACTCAGGTCTCAGAATCTCTAGCCGCCCAGCAAGGACAGCCCAATCCCTGTGACCCGGAGACCCAGGTCAGCATCCTCAAGCACATCCTTGCTGGGCAGGACGTGCAGAGGCTCAGCCAGTGAGCATTCACTGACCCAGCTCAAAGATGAAGAATCAGGCTCCAATAGGGCCAACACACAAACCAGACAGAAGGCCAACGGCCAGCTGGCCCTCAGACCTGGGCACACTAGGCCCTTGCTGGGGCCTGTCTGAGCAAGATGAAGACATCATGTCCCTCCAACAAACAGCAGAACTCCACCCAAGGCAAGCCAAGTAGCAACTCCAAAGTGAATTTTCTAATATTCTATGATGGAAAACATTGAATTAACTCCTTAAATACTGAGTGTGAGAGCATCCGCGTAACCGGGCGATTTTGAGAACTCTCACCCAGAGCACATGCACACATCCTGCAGGTGGACGGGCATGAGGACTGCAGACCACACACCCTCCACCAACAGAATGGCTGGAAGAGCCAAGCCTGGGTCAGCTCAGAGGCACTGTGCTCCAAAGGCTCAGGCCGGGCTCGAACCTCAGCACCTTGAAACAACAAAGATTAGAAAGGGTGGACTCAGTGAAGAGGGCCTGTCTTTCTCCTGGCCCTGCGCCCGGACTGCCCACTGGCCTAAGCACCAGGTTCCCAGAGCTGCTGTTGGCTTCCACGCCACTTGGGGTCTCTCCACCTTCCTCCTCTGGAGAATAGCCTGGCCCAGGACGACACCTGCAGCCTGCTCAGCTCCACGAGGTCCCTCCAACCAGTCAGGCCCAGGCACTGATGCTGTACCTGCTCTCCCAAGGCCACAGGGACAGCAGGGCCCCTTTCCGTCTAGGCCTGCGAGGTGCACAGCGCCTTGGTAAAGTCATCATCTGCTCCAGACACTACCTAGGTCTCTTGGTTACACCACGGAGAGCTGAGACCGTGATATGGCTCCCTTTGCTCTCTGCTCTCAAAGAACACTTGAAGATTTTTCCAGAAACCCCAGTACACAACCAGGCAGCACAGTCCAGGCATCCAAGGGACTGGACCCAGGCACCCACTCACACGGCCATGCTCTCTGCAGGGCAAATGGCCAGTGACCCACATGTGCTCCCAGAACACACGGTCATCCCCCAGTATCCACAGAGATGGCTCCGAGATCTTGATGGACACCGAGACCCACCAAAGCTCCAAGGGCTCCCATAATGTGCTCGGGGCTTGCATGTGACCACACATGTCTCCTGCAGACTTCAGATCATTTCCAGATGTCTCAGGTACCCAGCACTTGCAGACACTGCACTGACAGCGGTCACTCTGCCTTGTCCAGAGAATAGCAACATGCAAAGAGACGACATGTCCAGTGCAGATGCAGGGTTTTAAAAACATTTTCCACTTGCAGTTGGTTGAAATGGCAAGTGCAGAACTGCAGACGAGGCGGACTGGCTGCACTGGGTGCACATCTTTCTCCCCACAAATGGCAGCGGAGCTCAGAGGGTGTCCATGGGCTCCATTCAGCAAAGGCTCCCTCCCTTCAGCACCGTGTGAAATGACATTCCCTCCCTCACCACCTACAAACCTCCCTGTCATGACAAGTTGGGCTGGGCCAGTGGTCACAGCTCCCCAGGCAGTGAGCACTAGGGGAGACCCCAAGAGAGGACATTGACCGTGCAGGCCACAGGCACTCATGCATGGCCCTGAAGCCCAGCCCTGAGAAGCCCAGCCCTGAGCAAGGTGGCCTGCCTTCACTGAGCACACCACTGCCCACCCACCTACTCCCTCCCCACCTCCTCCCAGACCTTTCTTCTCCCTCGTGGAGCACCTGCTCCGGTATGTCCAGCCTCGGGCGCCCACTGCCCATCATCACCACTGTTCAGATGCTCCTGCGCTGGGCTCTGCACAACCCTGTTCTTCGCTGTACTACATACACGGGGTCCCTCCCCAGACTTGCTGGTATCACAGGGCCAGCATGTGGCCAGTGCTCCCTCTCCTCTTCACAGTCTTCCACCAACCCTCATGGTCTCCTGGTCTGTCCCCTCCCCTGGGCCCCAGGGTCCTCCATGAAACCCCAGGCTCTGCACAGTGGGTCCCAGCCACTCCCTCCAACAGGCTGGGCTTCCAACACTCACCAGTGCACTGCTTAGAAAACCTCAGTGTGCCTCTATGTCTCCTCTGGTGCCAGCTGCAAAGTCCCTGCTGAAACTCAAATGTCATGCCCCTACTTTAAGGAAATGGGTTGGCTAGAGAACAGGTCCAGCCCTTGACCTGTCCACAACCTCCAGGCCCAGCCTGAACAGGGAAGGCCATCTGCCTCTCTACCCAGCTATTCCTCGGCCTGCAGGGCCAGGTCACCACTTCACAGCATCGCCCCATCACCATAGTGAATGACCCAAGACCAGCTGGGGCTGGGCCCACCCTGCACCAGCCCACCTCACTTGACATGTGGCCATGTCCAGGACTTAGTCTTCCTCAACCAGACAGAGCCAAGCCTGACCACAGCCGACACATCCCTGGGAGCCTCATGGTGCACACACCATGCGCACAGTGCCAAGCAGATGACGTGGAATTAAGAGGGCCTCAGACCACGTCAGTGACGTGTGCTCAATAAGGTGATCACACCACCCAGAAGCAGCCACACAGGTCACGGGGACCCCATCCCCACTTTAGACCACCTAAGGCATCGGCTGCTTTCTGATCATGTGCCCAGACGCTTGCACCTTTAGGGCATGCACACAAGACAGGAGGGCATGGCCCTCGACCAAAAGCCACCCAACAGCACTTCCACACTGTGACTTCAGCTAGCCACACTGGCCTACCTGCAGTGACGTGCCTCCCGCAGGCAGGCCCAGGGCACCTTGGGCCCGGCTCCCCTGGGACTTGCAGAGCCTCTGCCGACAGGCGGGTTCCCACAGGCTCTCCGGGGCAGCGCTGTGGATGCGTTCCCACCACACCCCTGTGTTCTGTCTCAGGCAGCTCACCTGCCTGTTTCCAACTATGCACAGTGAAAAATAAATACATAAATGCTTCCGGAACACTACATTCCCAGGAACACGAGGGTGCCGCTGGCATAAGGCAATGACACAGATATTACAAAGAACTATAAGACCAACAGCATCGACTACAATTTCCGTAAGAGTCTGTTTCTCCATCCCAGTTTTAAAAGTTACTCAGGATATCCAACAGTTTCAAGGCTACACAAAGCTAAACTAACTAGCACAGTGTACTGCATTTCATTATCACCAAACACCACCCTTCTGAGAAAACAGAGCCAAATGAGTGTCAGTGTTTGACCCAGCAAGGCTGAATTTCTGTCCTCCACCATATGCAAGACAGACGCAGCCCGAGCCCCAGGCCCCTGGGTGCCAGCCAGCCCTCCTGTGCACAAGGCCACAGAGCCTGCAACACCCTCCACCTCCCTGGACAAAGGGTGGTTTGCACATATAGATTCAGTGCAGTCTGGAGGCACAGAAAACACTGCCAGGGGCTTCACCGGAGCACCCTGCAAGGTGCACCAGGCGCTGGAGTGACAAAGAGCAGGAAGCGCTGGGCCCCTTCATCGCTCACCTCTATCCTGCCAGCTGGCCTCAGAAGTCTGAAATGTATACTACCGCAGTCCACGTGCTGCCTCCTGGAATAAAGGGAAAGCCCCCAGAATGAGCCCTGCTGACACCTGTCTACCACAAGCAGCAGAAATACTTACATCTTTTGCCATGTTACCAGATCCAGGAAATCGAGGCTAAAGCTGTGCACCTCCACAGGAGAAAACTGACTCTTCTGGCAGAAAAAAAGGAAAGACAGATGATGAGTAAGAATGAAAAAAGAAGTTTCGCACCCACCACGTCTCAAAGGCAATGCCTTCCCCCACCCGCACGCGGGCCTCCAGGCAATAGGGCCTTCTCTGCCCAATCCTGACAGTGGAGCTGGCCAAGCAGGAACCACCGTGGGTTTCAGGCCACCTCTCCAAATGGAATCGCACCCCAGGACACCCCGCAGCACCTGCAGTCAGAGGGCCAGTGCAGGACCCCAGCTCCTGGGCCCCGCAGCACAGCGGTCAGGGCTCACTTCCACCCTCCGGGGCACAAGGACACCCCCCTCAACGGGGCACAAGGCCCCACCTGGGCAGGAGGCCCCACCTGGGCAGGAGGCCCGGAGGGGCTCCCCCCGGCTCCCAGCGCAGCGCGCAGGTTCTCCGTCCCACCGAGACCCCCGGGGCCGCGGCCGGCTACTCTGACAGGTGGGCTCCACGGGACCCGCCCGCCTCGACCTGTCACTAGGCCCCGCGGCCCGGCCCCCGCGCGCGCTGCGAAGGCGCGGGGGCGGCCGGGGACCCCCGCCCGCCGCCCGCCGGCCTGCAGAGCCCCGGCGCAGGCCGGGCCGACTGGGGGCGCGGGCCGGGCCGGGCCGGGGCGGCGGGCGACGGGATGCAGCCGGCCGGGTGCCGCCGCACCCCCCGCCCGCCCCGCCGCACCTGGCTCGCCGGGCGGGCGCGCTGGGCGCGGGCGCGGCGCCGGCCGGGCGGTCCGGCCGTGGCGGGTCCCTGCCCTGGGCCAGCGGCGCCGGGACGCGGGCTCACCCTGGGCCGAGCGTCGGGCCGGCGTGACGTGCGCGCGGCGCGGTGACGTGGGCGCGGCGGCCCGCTTCGCGCAGCGCGCCTGCGCGCCTTTTCGCGCCTTCAGCGCCCTCCTCCTCCTCCTCCTCCTCCTCCTCCTCCTCCCTCCGCTCAGCTCCTTCTCCTCCCGCCGGTGCCGCCCGCCCTGGGGGTGCGGACGCGCGCGCGTTCTCGAGTGCGCGTGCGCCGGACGCGGGTGGAGACGGGCTGGCGCCAGAGCGCGCGGTGCGCGCTCGCCTGTGTGCGCATGGAGAGGGGCCACGTGTGTGCGTGCCTCTGTGTGTGCACGAGAAGGCCAAATGTATGTATACCTGTGCATGTGCGCACAGAGGGGACACATGTGAGTGTGCCTGTGTGTGCGCAAGGATGGGCCAACTTGTGTATATGCATGTGAGTGGGCACGGAGAAGGGGCCACGTGTGTGTACTCCTCTGAGCTTGCATGGAGCAGAGCCAGTTGTATTCACACCTGTGTGTGCACAAGGAGGAGCCACGTATGAGCATGTCTGATGCCTACTTGGAGAAGGGCTGCATGTGTGCATACCTGTAAGTACATGTAAGAGAAGAAGAACTGTGTCGCCCAGAGACGGGCCAAGTGTGTGCATAAAGGGCCAACGGTATGCACCCAGATATGCATGCCTGTGCCCAAGAAGGGGCTGACGTTATGCACGCCATGGACAAGAAGAGCCAGGCGTGGGTGTGCTCTGGAGTACTTTCCTGTGAACCCACAGGAAAGGAGACAGTGGGCGTAGGTTTGCGCAGAGGAGGGCAGGTGGGGCATGTGAGTAAAGGCGTGCACTGGACACCAAGGAAAGACAGACTGCTGCCCCTAGTCAGCCAGCGGCCTCAGCGCCCTTGCGACATGCACCCAGATTCCTGGCGAGTCTACACCTTCTGAGCACCTGTGCAAAGGAACTAGAAGGGGGTCACCAGGAAAACTAGGCAGCCTGTCTGCTCCTCAAGGGCAGAAGCAGTTTGGTCACAGGATGGACCTGGTGCAGCCTGGCCCTGGAGGCTTAGTCCAGCCTGAATCCCACCACCCAGCCAGGTAGAGGACAGTCTGGGCCTCCAGAGCCGGTGCAAAGGTCAAGGCTGAACCAAGGGAGGGAGCCATTAACCTCTGCCAAGGACTTTAAGGAGCCTTCGGAGGCCTCCCTCTCCACCTGGAACATATTACAGGACACCCCCTTCAGAGGATTTCACAATTTAACCACTTGTACGCAGACTACACCCACTGCTGCCTCTTGGGTGAAGCTCCGCCCCTGCTTAGGTGGCCAACAGTTTAATTAACCTTGCCTTCTTTGAAGAGAGCAGATACTTTCCAGTATCTGCTGATTGGCACATTCTAGGTACTCAGAAACCGCTGGTGGGGAGGTAGGGTGAGCCAGAGGCTCCTGGGGGAAACCTGCAGATTTCTGGCCTTGCTTTCTGCCATGGAATCTGTGCATGCCGCCAGGGAGTCAGCTTTACTTCCAAAACTACACTCCTCTGCACTTCTTTCCAAAAGGCTGTAGGTTCCTAGCTCTGCTCCTGCAAATTCAGGTTCCCCTCCCCACCGGATCACCACCGGCTAGAAGAGACACAAGAAGCAGCCATTGTTCTGGGCCATCTGCCTACCTAAACATCTTAGAAAACAGATACTGGGAGACACTGAGTCGTTTCTTCAAACCGATGGAGAGAGGTTGTGTTCCCGAGGTGGTAGGCAGGGTGGATAGGAGAGACCTCACGGGGAGGCCTGGTGCAGCAACTGAAGCTAACTCTGGCCATTCTTGAAAGGCACCTGCAGAGCCCAGAAGGTCAGCTCCAACCCAGGGCCGCCTGGGTGCTGGGACAGCCGGAGCTGGCCGGACTGGAGTGACGTGTCTCGGAGGTAAAATCGTGCACCGGAGGCTTCGAATGGCTAAGTGTCCTCCAGTTCTCTAGTCCCTGCCCACCACCCCAGGGAGCAGGAAAGTGCCAGATGCATTCTGGGCTTCCACGATGGGAGGTGACCCTGCCTCCTCACAGTATCTGACCATGGTGGGTTTCCCAGATCCAAGGAGGCCTCCGATGTCTGATGATCAGAGAGCAGCTGAACTCACCTTGTGGGAGACGGGGAGGCTTCACGAGGATCTTGAAAGCTGGATGGGCTGGAGTCAGAAACAGACACCGGGACTGGAAAAGGAAGGCACCAGCCTGGGCACAGGGGGACGGGTAGCTTTGGGAGAGCTCTCCTGATGGGTGAGTTTCGGGTTTGGATGGGCTGACCTGCTCCTGGGATGCTGCAGTAAGACTCTAGGTAGGACTTACTTTTGAATGTGCTACTATCACAAGAGGGGCAGCCAACACTTCCCGGGGCCTGTGCACTGGAGAGCAGTGCCTTAGGCTGGCAGTGTGCAGCGTCTAATGTGCAGGACACTTGGGCCCCGAGTGTCCTGCTGGGTCCTGCATCCTTACTGACCTCTGGCTGCTCTACCCAGGGTCAAAAGAAGACACGGACATCTCCTACAGTTATTGAGGAGGGACTCTCTCTCCAAGGCTGCCGCTGCTTGCTTTGCATATTTAAAGCTCTGGTGCTTGGTGCACATGTATTTGCCATTGCTGTGTCTTCTTGGTGAGTTGGCCCTTTGGCATGATGTCCCTGTCTCTTGTGACAGTCTTGGACAGAGTCTGTTATTTTCATCCTGGCGGAGCTGCCTTGCTGGCTTTTGTTCACTGTTTGTCTTGATGTATTTTCCACCCCTTCACTTTCAGCCTCTGTGTGTTCTTAGAGCTAAAGTGGGTCTTTTGTAGACAGCAGAGATTCAGATCCTGTATTCATTCATTCATTCAATTGGAGGTTGAATTTAGGGGGACTTTACCACTGAGCACATCCCCAGCCCTTTTTATCTTTTGTGATGGAGTCTCACTAAATTGCTAAGGCTGGCCTCAAACCTGCCATCCTCCTGCCTCAGCCTCCCAAGCCATTGGGATTGCAGGCATGTGCCACCAGGCCCAGCGTGAATCCTGTTTTTGTTTTGTTTTGTTTTGTTTTTATCATTCTGGCAATCTGTGCCTTTTGGTTGAGTTTTATCCACATATATCTTTTACACATTTTTTTGCCCATAATATTTATATGTATCCTCTTTTCAATAACATAGGAAATAAAAAGAGGAGTTACAAACCAAAAATACAACCATTTTGGCCTTTCCACTTGCCCACATATTTACCACATTGGTGCTGTGGAGACAGTCACCTGTTTCGTGGATCCGGCGGGGTGTCCTTCCATGTCAGCCCTCTGGTGTTTCTTATGGGGCAGGTCTGGGGGTGACCCGCACCCTCAGCTTGTGTTTACCTGGAGAATGTCTTAGTCTCTCCTTCATGTTCTCAGGGCATTTTGGGTACACACAGAATTATCTTATTTTTTTTCCTTCAGTAAAATGTGCTATACCACTGCTTTCTGGCCCCTCTGGTCTCTGATGGGAAATTAACTATTCCTCTCACAAGGGTTGCTTGTGAGTGACAGATCACTTCTCTCCGGAGGCCTTCAAGTTCCTTCTGTTTTGCCTGTTCAGTTTGATTCTGTGTCTTGAGCAGATATGTTCTGAGTGTACATTATTTGGGATTCATTGAGCCTCTTGTATTTGTAGATTTGTGTCTTTCAGCAAATAGTGAGCATCCATCCACGATGAAGGGATAAATAAAATGTGATATATACACACAGTCGTGTAAAGGAATGAAATTCTGACACATCCTGCACATGGATGAACCTTGAAAATATTACACTAAGTGAAATAGGCCAGATTTCCAGGATATGAGGATAAATATTGTGTGGTTCCACTTGTATGTAACATCCAGAATAGGAGTGGCATAAACTGTTTCCTGGGGCTGTTTGTTATGGGAGATGAGTGGTTACTTGATGACTGAAGTTTCTACTTGTCATGACAGAAACATTTTGAAAAAAGTTAATGAAGGATGGAGCTGGGGTTGAGCTCAGTGGTGGAGCACTTACCCAGCACGTGTGAGGCCCTGGGTTCCATCCACCACACCACCTAAAAATAAGGAAAGAAAATAAAGGTCTCGTGTCCATCTGCAACTAAAAATATATTTTTAAAAAAGAGTTATGACTGCACAATGCTGTAAACATAATTAACACCACTGAACTGTACACTTAAAATGGCTAAAATATATAAAACCACATTACACTTTAAACAAGTGAAGTATGTAATATATGAATGATATCTCAGTGAAACTGTTATTTAAAAAGCTACACAAGAGGGCTGGGGATGTGGCTCAAGTGGTAGCACGCTCTCCTAGTATGCGTGAGTCCCTGGGTTAATTCTCAGCACCATGTAAAAATAAAACAAAGATATTGTGTCCACCTAAAACTAAAAAATAAATATTTTAAAAAGTAAAATAAAAAGCTTCACAAGAGGGCTAGGACTGTGGCTCAGAGGTAGAGCACTCACCTAGCATGCGTGAGGCACCTCATAAAAATAAAGGTATTGTATCCACCTACAACTAAAAAACAAATATTTTTAAAAAAGCTACATAAGATATCATTCTAGGAACAATTGAAGAAGATTTTACATGTTCCAAATATTAGTAAAGAGAAGAAATTTCTCTGCTAGGTATGATGATGGTAATTGTAGTAATGTGAGATTGTCCTTATTTTTAGAAGAAGCAAAATAACGAATATAGGTACTAAATGTCACGATGTTGACAATTTATTTTAAAATAGCTTGGAAAAACACATATTTTTGTAAGTATACTTTCAGATAACATACACAAAGAAAGAGAAAGGAAAAAGAATAAATATGACAAAAATGATAAAAACTGCTTAATTTATGGGTGTTCTACTATTTGTCCAACCTCTGTATATTTTGAAAATTTCAAAATAATTGCAAGAAAAATCCCATTTCTATTCAACATTAATCAGGAAGTCCTAACCAGTGCAATAAGACAAGAAAAATAAAGAGTGAAGAGGAGAAAGTAAGGCTTTATTTGTTCTCAGATGATGACAACAGGTGTGGAATACCAAGAAGTCTACTACATCAGCCAGTAATTCACCAGATTCTCTGGACATGAGGTCAGTGCAGGAGGCTGCATGTGTAGCTCTGTGGTAGAGCACTTGTCTAGCAGGCACACACACAAAAATCAATGCAAAATAAAATCACATCTATTTCTATATATCAAAAAGCTATTGTAAAATATATATTTTAAAATGCTATTTACAATGGCATGAAAAATCAAATAATTTAGATTTGCAAAACTTCCACAGAAAAATATGTAACGCTCTTTAAAATGTTTAAAACAGATCAAAAATAAGGAAATACACCATATTGTGGATCAGGAACCTTGATGGCCATTCTTCCTATACTAACCTGTAGATCCAATGAGATCCCAGTCAAAACCTTGCTGTTTGGTTTGGTTTGGTTTTTGTAGAAATTAACTACTTGTTATTTTTGTTAATAGACCTTTTCGGGCAGTGCTAGGGAAGGAACCCAGGACCTTACACATGCCAGGCAAGTGATCTACCCCCAAACTACACTCCCAGCCCTAGACTTTGTTTTTTTAGAGCAGCTTTAGATCCTCAGCAAAACTGAGGAGAAAGTGCATAGCTCCATAGACCCCTGGCCCGGCGTTGCCTGCTGCCACAGTCTGCACCTCCCTTGACACGTGCCGCCACCCCGAGTCCACAGGTGGTGGGGCCTCACTCCCGATGCTGTGCGTTCCATGGGGCTGGGCAAGTGTACAACCATGCGTGGCAGCCATTTCATCACCTTAGAGTCATCTCGATACCCTGAAAGCCCTCTGTGCTCAATTCTTCCCCTCCTCCCAACCCCTGGCAGCACTGACCTCTATACTGTCTCCAGGAAGGAGATCATGGTCGGTATCATACAGCCCTCAGCTGGGCTTCTGTCACTTGACAGTTATTCATTGGTGAATAATACTCCACTGTCTGGATAGACCACAGCTTGCTTATTTATTCATCTGGGGTGCTGGGGATAGAACCCAGGGCTTTGAGAATGCTAAGGAAGCTCTCAACCACTGTACTACATCCCCAGCCCCTTTTACCTTTAACTTCAGATGCCTCACTAAGTTGCTGAGGCTGACCTTGAACTTGACATTCTCCTGCCTTGGCCTCCAACTAGCTGGGATGACAGGCTGAGCCACTGTTCCTGGTGACTCAATTCACCCACTGAAGGAGGCCTTCACTGCTTCCAAGTCTGGGCACTTAAGAAAAAGCTGATATAATGGGTACGTTTTGTGTGGAGTTTGGGGTAGATGCCAGGGATGGATCCTTTGGTAAAAGCATGTCTAGTTTTACCAGAAGCTCCAAGCTGTCTTCCAAGTGGTGGCCACTTGACATTCCCACAGGCCATGGGTGTGTGCCCGTTCCTCCCCATCTTCGCCCAGCAAGGCCTGGAGCAGTGCCCCACCCCAGCTGGCTCTCAGGCAGGGTGTCGGTGCTGGGGGTCTTGGGATCCCTCAGCACGGGCCTCCTCCAAGGCCATTCTTGGGGGAGTTAGTCCAGCTGTGGCGGCTGGACAGGAGCAAATACAGAAGGTGAGACGTGATGGTGTTACCTGAAGGCTAAGTGTGGTCTCGAGAGGGGCCCGGTGTGTCTGAGGCAGTCGAGCACCAGGGAGGTGGCGGATGGAGGGCTGCTCCAGTGTCTGCCACCACAGTGGCAGCAAGGCCTGCAACTTTCTTGTGGCCACCACAGGCAAAGGGCAAGCGACGTCCACAGTTGTGCCCATTTGGCACACGTCCATTTGTTTCCTGAGGATCATAAAGAATTCCAGCCACAGCTCCACTTCCAGTTCATTTTTTGTTACTCTGAAAAAACTAGAGAAGCCACCATTTGGAAATCTTTGAAGACAGGAGGCCTGTCCTTCACTTAACCTTGCAATTGTCTCCCATGGTGCTGCCCCCTGCACTCTTCGGGTCAGTAGCTGGATGGTGAAGACAGTGACCAGCATGAGATCAGCACCCAGAGGGACTGCAGGAGTCTCGCAGGAGCAGAGGAGGTTGGCTCCTCCCGATGCCGGCAGGGAGCCTGCCAGCGGGGCCCCTGTGCTGGGAGCACCCTCGGCCATCCTCCAGGCCAGCACTGCCCACTCCAGGGGCCCACACCAGGCCCAGCACTCTGACCCTGGCCTCCACTGGGCCTCACCACTGAGAGTCGCCATCCACCTGTCACCTCAACTGTGTGGGGCCCATGGCTTTCCTTCTCGTCTCTCACATCACTCTATGAATCTGCCTGAAATTCACCTTTTGAGTCAAAGTCTTGGGGGACCATGGTGATTCCCAACATGAACTTCAGCTGCCATGAAGCAGACTCTGAAGTCACTGGGCTTCTGGTGGCAGTCCTGCCACACTGTCTGCTTCTTTCTGGACAATACCCCTCTGTAATTCTGCTCAGGGAAATGACCTCGGCCCCCTCCTCTGCAGATGGACATCCCCTTGGCCCTCATCAACTGCCGGGTCCTGGCCACCCAGTCGGGGAGGAGCAACGTCGTTTGACTCTGGGACTCACCTGCTGGTTCCTCTTCTACCCACCAGGCTGGGGAACTCTCTTCTTATCCTTGGGATTGTCTCCTCCTTGTCCAGAGTCCCCACCCCTCCAGGGACATAGTGTCCCTCAGGAGGTGTGTGAGAAATCCCTGAGGTGCTGCAGGGAATCAGACACGTGCTGGAAGGTGGGTGGCCAGGCAGAGTTGACCTCCGCTGTAGAACCTGGCTGGCCAGTGTGCCTGTTTTCATATCTGGTGCAGCGCTGCCCCGCACCCCGAGGGGAGGCCTCAGGTACCATCCACACACCTGGCTAACTTTAGCATTAAGGTGGCTGAGGGAAGGGCTACAGTTAAAATGGGTACTGTTCTAAAAATGGAGCACCAGGCTTTGCATGTCTCACAAGTACCCCCTTTTTCTTTTTATACCTTTGGTTTCATTTTCAGGGAGACCTTTGGTATTGCCACCCCTCTTGCGCAGGCATTCTGAGATGGAGAGTGGTGAAGGTCATGGACTCTCCCCTTTCAGCAGTTTGGGTAGCCGTCCAGTGATGCACTTGCTGAGGTTCTTTCCAGTTCGGTTGAAGACTGTCTTCTCTCCAAGTCCTGATTAAAATCAAGCCCCCAGGCTGAAAGCAATGAATTGAAAATTCTAGAAGGGGAGTCTGAGCAGCGTTTATGATAATTATACCAGAAAAATTAAAAAGCATAGCCAGGTCTCAAATCGACTCAACGGACATGAGCATCAGGTACTCTGTAGAGAAACCCCCTTTTTTATAACTTCCCATCATGTGCTGACTTTGGGGAGGACTGACAAAGCTACT
Organism: Urocitellus parryii; assembly: GCF_045843805.1. Taxonomy (NCBI): domain Eukaryota; kingdom Metazoa; phylum Chordata; class Mammalia; order Rodentia; family Sciuridae; genus Urocitellus; species Urocitellus parryii. Next base: position 556,643 of record NC_135532.1, read on the forward strand.
ACGTCTCTAGTTACATTGCTATTACATTTCTATGCCCATGTAGGACTGTGCTTTGATTTTATACTGTCTGGTCAGGTGTTTAACACCAAATTATTCAAAACTGATCTTGTTCCTTCCTATCTACTAAGAGTCAGCTTATCTACTAAGAGTCAGCTGAGATTCCTGTGGGGGTCACTCTTGGAAACTTGTAAGAAACCTCTCAGCTTCTCTAGTGCTACCTGCCAGGCTGGGTCAGAGTCTTGCTGACCACGTGTGCCTTCCCTTGGTAGCATCAGGGACATTTCCTTCTCCAAAGACCCTCTTCTTTGCAGAACTTGCACTGGTTGGCTTCCTGTTCTCTAGGGTCCTCTTAATCCCCCTGATCAGGAGGTCATGTGACCCGGAGTTGCAAAGCCCTAGGAGAAGTCCCATTGTTCCCGTGGTCCTAGATGACCTCAGAGGGTGAGGGCCAAATATTGGCTATTTTTCTTTAGCCCTTTAACTTCCTTGACTTTGTTTGGTATTAAACACCCAGCAGGCCAGTTTCATCAGTCTTAAAGTACAAGTACTGGGTTTGAACTTTAATGTTTATAACTTTGTCTCCTCCATGTCCAGATGTGTCGGCTGTGGTCCGTGTTTATCCCTTCCATTTAATTGGGATCAGCATTAGTGCTGGAGGTCAGTCTTATATTTTGTCTGTCCTATGGCTTACTTTAAAATTAACTCAGGTTGTTCTGTTATGCGGAATATTTCTTCAAAACACTAATAAGGAAAATACAAAATGAAGTTAACAAGACCAAAAACATTCAGTTTGTATAATAGCTTTGAACCAAGAAACATAATCTGTATAATAACACTAATATATCTTTGGTATCTATTTTGCCTCCATAAAGACACATAAATTTATCAACTCAATCACAAGACGCTTTACAAACTCTTACAAACGTAATACCTTTTATAATTTACCTAAACCTTTACTTAGTTGTGTATTATATACCTTTGTTATTTTGAGATCACAGTAATCTTTACAACAAAAATCTATCTTTTGGACACAACTTTAAATAAGCTTAAACCTAGCCTACATTGGAGCCATCCTAACATGGAGTAGAGTGAGAAACAGAGCCTTATCTCAAGTAAGGTGCGGATGTTAACGATAACACAATCCAAGATGGATGTTGAAACATGGCTCAAACCAAAAACTAAGAAAGCTCTTAACTTACACTGATGTCCTTATATTAACCACATTTAACCTTAAAAGAAAAATTTTGGGGACGGGTTGTGGCTCAGTGGCAGAGCACTTGCCTGGTGTGTGTGAGGCACTGAGTTCGATCCTCAGCACCACATATAAATAAATAAAAAATAAAGGTACATCAACAACTAAAAAAATATTCTTAAAATTTTTAGAATCCAAAGTGTAAGTAATAACCTAAAATAACAGTTGTTTGTTTAACCAGAGTTGTAAAAACAATTCCTTTAAGATTTAATCCCCCTAAGTAATAAAACCTAACAGACACTAGAAAATCATCTTGTTAGATCCGAGCAGATCAATGCTCAGTGTTTGCTCCCTCTCAGTACGTTAAAATCCAAACGATTTCAGCTGATGGTGGTAATGATAGCTAATTTAATCCCAAGTGCAAACTTTCTGAGATCCGCCTTCCTAGCCCTTCTGCAGCTTGTTCACAACCTTAGTTTTGGACTCTTCATCTTGGATTTTAGAACAAGAATATTACTTTACCACACAAAAACACTTTCTCATCTAGAAACATTTCTTTTACCTTCTAATTTCCTATACTTAAATGTATTTTCATTCCTAAAACTTTCTTTTATTGTTTTTTTTTCTAGTTTTAGACCCTTAAATTTATATTTTGAAACAGTCCTTATGAGTGTCACCCCGGGAGCGGTCAGTCGGGCACGTGCGACAGCTCTGCCCCAGGACTGTGGACCTTTCTCACATGGGCGGCCTGGTGTTTAACGAGGCCATCTTTTTCCTTCCTTCTCCCTTTCAGAGCTTACTGAGCGAGTGAGCCCAAGCATACGAGAAGGTGCCATAGTGGTTTAGTGTAAAGTGACATCCCCCCTCCTGGTCTCAAGCCTGTTTGGGTAGCTGCTCGTGTAAGTCCAGCTGTAAGATGGGGTTCCAGCAGAGGCCTCCCTCAGGAGTGATCTGTCTGTCCTCCAACAAGTACAGAAAACACTAGGCTTCTCTCCCCAGCTGAGGGCCACAGGAATCCTGGTGCCCAAGGCTGTGCCAGGTGGAGTGTGACCCAAGCACGAGACACAGGAGGAGTTTCTGGGCATCCCTCCACTGTCGGAGCCACATCAGAGTGTCCCGGGTTCCAGGGGGACCTCAAAGCTGCTGGACCACCCCTTGAGGCCTGTCTGGCACCCCTGAGTGGGCGACCCTGGCCCCTAGGCCATGCCTCCCTGTACCCCTCGCCTCATCCCCTGTGATCCCCAGAGCACTGGGGCCACGGGGCGCGGCCTGGTGGGACGACTCGGGTGGTGGCTCCTCACCAGCGCAGGACCCAACGTCCCCCTTGTGTTCTCTCCCTTTTACAGGGAGAAACCCTGATTTGTACTGTGTTTACCCGAATCACAGGTGGGGCTGAGCATACTGAGGGGACAGACCAGTCGCCTTCCTGGCTGTTCTGGTGAGGGACAGATGTGTTCCTGAGAGCCATGGGCCCTGGGCAGGTTTGACACATTTACTTATGTACTGACCACCTAACTCACATTTAGGGCCACCAAAGTCCTGTCCAACTGGTTGTGGGATACAGAAATCTAACTTACAGAGCCAGGGATGGTGTCCCCACGGCAACAGACCCCAAATTGGAGACCTGGAGGAGAGAAGTAGTCAGCGTTTGACTTCACTACACCTAGTCGACCCGGCACGTAGGGGCAGCGGACAAGACGCCTTAGAGCAATTAAGATGAGAGCCAGAGGTTTTCCGGGGAAAGTGGCAGGGTTCCATGAGAGGAACCCACTGTGTTCCTAGGAGGACAAGGACATCTTTCCCTCTAGTCTGGTAAAGTATGAACTAGCAAGACGGAGGGTCTATGGGACGGGGTCAAGAGACTTCTGCAAGGCAGAGAAGAGAAAGAAAAGGCAACCCACTCACGCACGTGCAGGTAGACGGCAGGGCTCTGCCTGGTCGTTGTCACTCACACTGAGAGTGACCCCAGCCTGGATCCCAGGAGCCACGAGCAAGGTCCTCCACCACCATGGGCGACAGGCCATGGCAGGAGATGGGAGTGGAGACGGAGCTTCCGTGTGCGTCTCTAGAGACCCTGCGGTCACACCGCGGAGCAGCCACGGCCAGAGACCGAGGGTGCTGCTAAGAGAGACCTCAGTTTCTCCGTTGAATGGGCTGCCATGAAGGAGGCTGAGGCAAGATGGGACCCAGCACCAGAGCAGGAGGGCTGTGGAGTCTCCCTCCAGCACGGCCTTCCCGAGCGAGCCGAGACGTCCACTTTTAACTGGCTGACAGGGCCCAGGAGTGTTGACAGACAGAATGTACCCACTGGAGCACAGGACTCCCAGAAGAAAAGCTAAGTGACAGAGCCGTGGTCTGTCCCACTCGGCCTCCGAATGTCCCCTAGGCCCCACGATGAAGCCAGATTGGGAGGAGCCTGGGTCCCGTGTTGGCCAACCTCCTCCCGGGTTCTCGGGTCACAGTGTGAAGAAGAGAATCCGTAGACAATACTGAAGGGAAGGGTAGACAGCAGGATCCTGCCTGCGGGGGGCCTCACAGAGGAACCCACTGTGGGCTGCCTCAGGGCTTGTGAGTGAACAGGCATCCAAAGAGGGTCAGGGCTGTGTCCTTCAGCCTGAGTTTTCGTCCTCGTTGGAACTCTCGTCTGGGTTTGCCCACCTTCAATTTCTCCTGCCCCTGGGACAAAGGAGCTGGCTGCAGTATTCCCACAGGTGTGCCTCGGGGTCACTGACATCTGAAAGAGGCTCGGAGGTGCCACCTTTCTGCTGCTCCACCGCTGGTGTGGTCTCTGCATCTGAACAAGGCCTCGGGGTCGGGGGGCACATCACTGCTCACTCTGACTGTTCTTATTCATCCACACTCTGGCTAGCCACCCAGAAACACACGTGGGTTGGCCATTTCAAGGGCATCTGTACTCATACCCATTTAGAGGGGCCCCTTTGTCCACGTTTTATTCAAGTGACATGAACTGAAGGGTGTTTGGATCTCTACATCAAACTCACAAGAACTCACTTTTCTGTAGGCCAATTTTGACACTAGGAACAGGGTGCAGACACAAGCACCTACAGAGACACATACACAGGTGTGCAACACACATGAAACAGACCGGAAACACGTTTGTTTCCAGCAGGGGACAGATCTCCACAGCTAGAGGCAACAGCTACACACTCATCAAGGTCTGAGATCTCCCCTTCAGAAATCAAAATGGGGCCTGTCGCAGATTTCCACAGTATGACCCAAACATGAAAGGGCCTGCAGCTGGGAACATTAGAAAGAGTCTGCAGTCCTGGTGGACGCTGAAGTCAAAGGTCCAGGGGGCCACGACCCTCCATGGGGCACATTTATTTCCACCATTACTCTCATTCATTTCCCCGCACAAGACTCTTGAAAGGAAACGTTATACATCCGGGCTCTTCCCATAGTTCTTCCCTGTCCCCAGCCCTAGGATTTTTATTCCCCATTTTTCGTAGGCTCCTGTCATTGATTTTCCTCTTGTGAGTGAACCTCCTGCCCTCTGTGTGCTCAGTCCCTCTTACCAGGGATTTCTCACACACCTTGGGACCCCACCGTGCGCTCAGTCCCCGTTCCTACGGATTTCTTGCCCGACCACCTAAGGACTAAGTACTTCTCCCTCAAGCCCAAGAATGGATTTTCTAATTTTGATCTAGGTACACAATCAGTGGGTGCCTGTGGTTCTTGTCTGGGCCTTTTCCCTGTGTTGCAGATGCATTTATTTTAATATTTACTTTTAAGTTGCTGATTACACATTTATTTATTTATATGTGGTGCTGAGAATTGAACCCAGTGCCTCATGCCTGCCAGACAAGTGCACTACCACTAAGCCATAGCCTCAGCATCCTTGATCCACTTTCAGTCCACTTTGGAATTTGGGTCCTTGGTTGGCCTCAGGGTTGCCATTTTCCTACCCTCACCAAGGCGGGGGCAACAAGGCCGTGGAAAGCATCTCCTCTGAGGAGGGACCCTGAGACCACTATTGGTTATAGACCCTCATGCCAGGCTCCAAAATTGTTAGAAATACCAGGTGCCACAAGAAGCCAAAGGTGCCAGGAGGTATGTGGGCAAGTCACTCCAGCCAGAAGGTCTCCAACACTGCCTGAGAGCAGGTGTGCCAGGTAGGCTTCACCTGTTACCAACAGCACTGCCCTGTGCCCCGATGGGAGGATTCAGGACCTTCCGTATGATGGGTAACTTGAAGATTAGGGCAGCTGGTGAAGTGCTGCAATTGAACTAGGTTCTAATGGAGCCAACTGAGCTGCACACACACTGTCCTGGAGGAGGAGCTCAGGCTGCTGTGCCACTGGAGCCAACTGAGCTGCACACACACTGCCCTGGAGGAGGAGCTCAGGCTGCTGTGCCACTGGAGCCAACTGAGCTGCACACACACTGCCCTGGAGGAGGAGCTCAGGCTGCTGTGCCACTGGAGCCAACTGAGCTGCGCACACACTGCCCTGGAGGAGGAGCTCAGGCTGCTGTGCCACTGGAGCCAACTGAGCTGCGCACACACTGCCCTGGAGGAGGAGCTCAGGCTGCTGTGCCACTGGAGCCAACTGAGCTGCACACACACTGCCCTGGAGGAGGAGCTCAGGCTGCTGTTCCACTGGAGCCAACTGAGCTGCACACACACTGCCCTGGAGGAGGAGCTCAGGCTGCTGTTCCACTGGAGCCAACTGAGCTGCGCACACACTGCCCTGGAGGAGGAGCTCAGGCTGCTGTGCCACTGGAGCCAACTGAGCTGCGCACACACTGCCCTGGAGGAGGAGCTCAGGCTGCTGTGCCACTGGAGCCAACTGAGCTGCACACACACTGCCCTGGAGGAGGAGCTCAGGCTGCTGTGCCACTGGAGCCAACTGAGCTGCACACACACTGCCCTGGAGGAGGAGCTCAGGCTGCTGTGCCACTGGAGCCAACTGAGCTGCACACACACTGCCCTGGAGGAGGAGCTCAGGCTGCTGTGCCACTGGAGCCAACTGAGCTGCACACACACTGCCCTGGAGGAGGAGCTCAGGCTGCTGTGCCACTGGAGCCAACTGAGCTGATTACACACTGCCCTGGAGGAGGAACTCAGGCTGCTGTGCCACTGGAGCCAACTGAGCTGCACACACACTGCCCTGGAGGAGGAGCTCAGGCTGCTGTGCCACTGGAGCCAACTGAGCTGCACACACACTGCCCTGGAGGAGGAGCTCAGGCTGCTGTGCCACTGGAGCCAACTGAGCTGCACACACACTGCCCTGGAGGAGGAGCTCAGGCTGCTGTTCCACTGGAGCCAACTGAGCTGCACACACACTGCCCTGGAGGAGGAGCTCAGGCTGCTGTGCCACTGGAGCCAACTGAGCTGCACACACACTGCCCTGGAGGAGGAGCTCAGGCTGCTGTTCCACTGGAGCCAACTGAGCTGCACACACACTGCCCTGGAGGAGGAGCTCAGGCTGCTGTGCCACTGGAGCCAACTGAGCTGCACACACACTGCCCTGGAGGAGGAGCTCAGGCTGCTGTGCCACTGGAGCCAACTGAGCTGCACACACACTGCCCTGGAGGAGGAGCTCAGGCTGCTGTGCCACTGGAGCCAACTGAGCTGCACACACACTGCCCTGGAGGAGGAGCTCAGGCTGCTGTTCCACTGGAGCCAACTGAGCTGCACACACACTGCCCTGGTGGAGGAGCTCAGGCTGCTTTTCCACTGCAGCCAACTGAGCTGCACACACACTGCCCTGGAGGAGGAGCTCAGGCTGCTGTTCCACTGGAGCCAACTGAGCTGCACACACACTGCCCTGGTGGAGGAGCTCAGGCTGCTGTTCCACTGGAGCCAACTGAGCTGCACACACACTGCCCTGGTGGAGGAGCTCAGGCTGCTGTGCCACTGGAGCCAACTGAGCTGCACACACACTGCCCTGGAGGAGGAGATCAGGCTGCTGTTCCACTGGAGCCAACTGAGCTGCACACACACTGCCCTGGAGGAGGAGCTCGGGCTGCTGTTCCACTGGAGCCAACTGAGCTGCACACACACTGCCCTGGAGGAGGAGCTAGGGCTGCTGTGCCACTGGAGCCAACTGAGCTGCAAACACACTGCCCTGGAGGAGGAGCTCAGGCTGCTGTGCCACTGGAGCCAACTGAGCTGCACACACACTGCCCTGGAGGAGGAGCTCGGGCTGCTGTGCCACTGGAGCCAACTGAGCTGCACACACACTGCCCTGGAGGAGGAGCTCAGGCTGCTGTGCCACTGGAGCCAACTGAGCTGCACACACACTGCCCTGGAGGAGGAGCTCGGGCTGCTGTTCCACTGGAGCCAACTGAGCTGCACACACACTGCCCTGGAGGAGGAGCTCGGGCTGCTGTGCCACTGGAGCCAACTGAGCTGCACACACACTGCCCTGGAGGAGGAGCTCAGGCTGCTGTGCCACTGGAGCCAACTGAGCTGCGCACACACTGCCCTGGAGGACGAGCTCAGGCTGCTGTGCCACTGGAGCCAACTGAGCTGATTACACACTGCCCTGGAGGAGGAACTCAGGCTGCTGTGCCACTGGAGCCAACTGAGCTGCACACACACTGCCCTGGAGGAGGAGCTCAGGCTGCTGTGCCACTGGAGCCAACTGAGCTGCACACACACTGCCCTGGAGGAGGAGCTCAGGCTGCTGTGCCACTGGAGCCAACTGAGCTGCACACACACTGCCCTGGAGGAGGAGCTCAGGCTGCTGTGCCACTGGAGCCAACTGAGCTGCACACACACTGCCCTGGAGGAGGAGCTCAGGCTGCTGTTCCACTGGAGCCAACTGAGCTGCACACACACTGCCCTGGAGGAGGAGCTCAGGCTGCTGTGCCACTGGAGCCAACTGAGCTGCACACACACTGCCCTGGAGGAGGAGCTCAGGCTGCTGTGCCACTGGAGCCAACTGAGCTGCACACACACTGCCCTGGAGGAGGAGCTCAGGCTGCTGTGCCACTGGAGCCAACTGAGCTGCACACACACTGCCCTGGAGGAGGAGCTCAGGCTGCTGTGCCACTGGAGCCAACTGAGCTGCACACACACTGCCCTGGAGGAGGAGCTCAGGCTGCTGTGCCACTGGAGCCAACTGAGCTGCACACACACTGCCCTGGAGGAGGAGCTCGGGCTGCTGTTCCACTGGAGCCAACTGAGCTGCACACACACTGCCCTGGAGGAGGAGCTCAGGCTGCTTTTCCACTGCAGCCAACTGAGCTGCACACACACTGCCCTGGTGGAGGAGCTCAGGCTGCTGTTCCACTGGAGCCAACTGAGCTGCACACACACTGCCCTGGTGGAGGAGCTCAGGCTGCTGTGCCACTGGAGCCAACTGAGCTGCACACACACTGCCCTGGTGGAGGAGCTCAGGCTGCTGTGCCACTGGAGCCAACTGAGCTGCACACACACTGCCCTGGAGGAGGAGCTCAGGCTGCTGTTCCCCTGGAGCCAACTGAGCTGCACACACACTGCCCTGGAGGAAGAGCTCAGGATCTGTTTCTCACAGTTGCAGGTTTTCTGAGCAGACCTGGAGTGGACCTGTAGTGTCCCCAGTTGCTGGGACACTCCAACTCCAGGTCCACTCCAACTCCAGGTCCACTCACAGAAAACCTGAGCTTCTCCATGGTGATGTGTGTGCAGCTCAGTTGGCTCCAGTGGAACAGCTGCCTGAGCTTGGTCTCCAGGGTAGGAGAGTCCAGAGGGGGGCTTTGGGAAGTGATTGGTCCTTAGGCTCCAACCTCACCAGTGGACTGACCCATTGATGGCTGTGGGCACCCCAGAGCTGTGGAGACTGTGGGACGTAGCTGTCCAAAGGAGTGGAAACCAGGGTTCACCTTGTCCCGGCCCCTCCCTCCCTCCTCCTCTCTCCCTTGCTCCCTGCTTCCCCACCACCATGTGCCCAGCAGCCTCCTCTGCCCCACCCATCCCCCAAGTCTGCCTTCCCTCAGGCCCAGAGCAAAGAGTAGATGGCCAGGGACAGCATCCCTTCAAACCATGAACCCAAACAAACTTTTCCTCCTCTAGGTGATTTGCCAGGTATTTTGGTCACAGCAATGAAGCTGATTGACATATAGGGTGCGGCCACTGAGCCCGAGACATCCAGCGGGAAGGAGCCATGGCCACTTCATCCTTCCTCCACCCCCACTCAGAAATACAGGGAGCAGCTGTCCCCCTTCTTGGCTCCTCTCAGACCTTCCTCTGCACAAACCCATCTCCCCTCCCCCATCTGAACAGGGGATTCAAATGTTTTGGCTTTCATGAAACAAACCTCAGGAAAACTGGTCTGCTGGCTCTGTCCCCTGGCCACCCAGGACCAACCCGAGACCTGAGGCCCAAGTCTACAGCCTCAGCTCCACGTCACCCAGTCCCTGTCCAGAGCAGGCCACAGCCGGCCACCCCAGAGGTGCGAGCAGGAGAAGGCTGCGGAAGTTCTCTCCATTCCCGCCAGCACCCAGCCTCTTGGGCACCACTGACTGGGAACACCTGAGTCTGCCGCGTGCCTGAGCTGCACCGCCTAACGGGGCTCCTCTTTGAAAGCCTTTACTCTGAAACCCTGATGCTCCGCTATTGGTGACTGCTCCCTTGGACAGCAAAGCCCATCTCCCCTTCTCTCCTGCAGACCCCAGATGCTGCCCCTGACCCCCGTTCCCCGTCTCTCCAGGTCACTCACAGGAAACACTCAGTTCACTACACAGGATCCCAGTCCCCAGGTCTCCGGAGCCACCCCTGCTCCAGGACACAGGGTGGTCACTCTGGAGACTCTGCCCTCCCTAGGTCTTAGTGCAGGCCTCCCGGTCCACCCTCTCCCTAAACAGCTGTCCTGTCCTGGGCTCCCTCAGTGTGGACACCCAAGATGGGTGGCAGGGCCAACACTCTCAGCAGGACGCTAGACACTGGGGGGGGAGCCAGCAGGGTGGCATCAGGCAGCAGCGAGGGAGACCAGAGCCGTTTTCCAGACACCTCTCTATCAGCTTTCCATTGATGGCTTCAGACCAGACATGTCCTGCTTCAGCTGACTTCCCCACGGTTTGACGGACATCCTCAACACAGCACCTGGGGCCACCGTCTCCTTCAAGGCCGGTCCCAGGGCCAATGTGCAGAGGAAAACTGCTTCCACAATAGCTCTCCTCGTGAGGGCACACAGGATCCATCTTTCTACCAAATACCTGTGCGGCCGAAAGGAGGGAGAACCTGCTCAGATGTAGAGGTGTGTCCCGCCCCCCCAGGGGACTGCGGTACAGGAAGGGCTCATGGGAGCGGATCTCCCAGCTGCTCCCCCAGGACACAGCCTTCAGGCACCGTCCTGGGAGTGCAGAGACAGTATCCCCCGGGACCTGGACCTCCCAGCTGCACACACAGAAATGAACTCCCGCACCCAGCCTTAGGAAGGTCTTGTTATGCACCTTGAAACGGACTAAAACAGGGCCCTGTGGGGTCCCTGTGTCAGACCTCCATCAGTGGGCACCTGACAACATACCAGAAGTCAGAATCTCAGCTTTTCAAACAGTACTGCACTCGCTCCATCCTCAGAGAACAGCAAGGCAATGTACAAACCATTTTAGAAATTAGCTGAGGTTTTATGCAAAGATTAGCTCAATACAAAAATCAAAACAGATTCTCAATAAATTTCAACTAATTATACCCTGATCATAACTGACCTTTATTGAAGAATGAACATTCTTATGATTCAAAATCAAGTATTTTAGGAGTGATATACCTAATAGTGATTGACATGGAAGTGTTTTCATTTAACATAGCTAAAAGGGCAGCCGTGGTGGTACATACCTGTAATCCCAGAGACTTGGGAAACTGAGGCAAGAGAATTACAAGTTCAAAGCCAGCCTCAGCAACTTAGCTAGACCCTAAGCAACTTAGCAAGACCCTGCCTCAAAATAAAAAACAAAAAAATAAAAAGTGTTGGAGATATGGCTCAGTGGTTAAGTGCCCCTGAGTTCAACAAATTGGTACCCTCACCCCCCAAATATTTTTATTTATAAAATAAAACAGCAGGGTTGGGGGATATAGCTCAGTTGGTAGAGTGCTTGCCTTGCATGCACAAGGCCCTGGGTTCAATCCCCAGCACTATAAATAAATAAACAAACAAACAAACAAATAAATAGCTAAGAGGCATACAGACATCTATAAAATATTTATCTCACCTAGGAAACAAAAAGGGTAAAAGTAAGCTTCCAGACTCACTGCCAGAATTAAGATTTCAGCACAGACAGGTTTAATAACAAGTAGTTGACTAACAGATTATAATTCTAAAGTTGCACAATAAAAATTTTCCTAATTTTTTTCTTTACAAAAAATAATTAACTGATGAATTAACAATAGAAATTAATAATAACTTCAGAAAAAAAGGCACATCGAGGCAAAACAGTGGAAGCACCCGTGAGCCAGTGCCTCAGTCCTACTGTGCACAAGTGCAAGACAGTCATGCCAGGAACTTCCGCAACAGCAGAGCCTGTGCCAACAGGCAGAGAGGAGGACACTGCTCCTTGCTGACGGCACTCGGGCTGACACCAGCGCACACCTCCTCCAAGGTCGTCCCAGAGTTGCTCAAAGCCCAGCGTGGTCAGAGACTGGACCGCCTCTCCGATCTGGGCACACATTTTGTAATGGCAGCTCTCCACAGCACAGGGGCCAGCAGAAGGCTGAGTGTGGTCACACTTAGTATAAGGAGGTACACCTGCAACACAGGTGAGCACAGCACATGTCACAGTGAGCTTTAGGGGGATCCCCACATGGGTGCAAGGCTAGGCAGAGTCACACCCAGCACGACAGGGACCTTACAAACCAAGCGCTCTCTCCCTTTTCAGGGCACCTCAAGTAGAGCCACAGGTGAGGACATGGGACATGGGAAGAAAAACTCAAGGCATTGAGCCTCTGCTAACGTGAGGGTGAGCCCCACGGGCCACCTGAGTCACACCAACTTGCCCAATGTCCCTGGGGCAGTTCCGTTTTTCTAGTACACTCTGAAGGAAGACTCCTGTGCTCCTCACACTCAGGGGACATCAGACCCCTGATTCTGACCTCACGGCAGCCCTCAGTGGGTCGAGTACAAGGCTTAGGCCTCTTGTGTGCTACTCCTGCGCATCCAGCAGCTCAGCCTCAAGGGCAGGATCCTGCTGCCCATTCCCAGACAGATCAGCAACGGTCAGAGGCAGCAGTTCAGGAAGTGCAACCTGGCGATTCACCCGAGACGCCACACGGGCTGGGGAGGAGTGACCCCGGAGATCCCCAGCACAGACGGGAGCGTCTGAAAGAGCCGCTGCGCCCCCCCCCGGCCCCCGCACCAGGGACTTGTGGGCTGATGCCTGAGGGACAGTAACCACTCACCTCCCGGGAGATGATGCCTGCTCTCCGCGCCCGGCTCCCCAGGACAAAGGAGAACTCGCTGACCTGGGCCAGGCCTGCAGAGATGATCCACTTCATGTACTGGCTGCTCTTCGGCAGGATGAGAGACAAGACCAGTGCTGCCAACACAAACTGCAGGAGCACAGCTCGTGTTACTAAGTCCAGTGAGATCTCAAGCTCAGCTGGCATGGTGGCATGTCTATGACCCCAGAGATTGGGGAGGCTAAGGCAGGAGGACTGCAGTCTCAAAGCCAGCCTCAGCAATGGTGAGGCCCTGAGCAACCTAGTGAGGCCCTCTCTCTAAAAACCAAAAAGGGCTGGGGATGGGGTTCAGTGGGTAAGAGCCTCTGGGTACCATCCCCAGTAACAAAAAATAAAAAATTAAAACACAGAACCTAGATGGGAAGCATCAAAGGCTGCCACAGCCTCGAGTGGCCAAGCAGGGTGTACCAGAGGCTCTGTGGTCCCCAGACACAGCAACTACACAAACTGCCGAAAGGCTAGGCAGCCCATGAAGGTGAAAGAGGAGGCTCAGGTTTACTAGCAGAAAATACACCTTTCCCCAAACCACATCAACGGCATTCAAGGTTGAGCAGCGTCCACGATGGGGATGCTTTGATGAAGAGAGGGCACCTCTCTCAGTGAGCAGCCCAGCAGCCCAGTGAGGCTGCTCTGCCACCATCTGATTCTGCACCCAACTTTCACAGGATGTTATGAAATATTAACAAGTGCGGGAAGCCTGGTCAACTCCTGGCATTCACTTCTGAGTGCGTCTGCCTCTGTCAGAAGGGGCCTGGGGTCCTGCAGACCCATCCCCAGCAAGACCACGTCAGCAGAGCCTCACAGGTACTCGGATGGGTGCTCCCCGTCTCACCCTCCAGCAACTCCCCCGTGTGAACCCCTCCATTTGGAGGCAGGCTACAGGTCACCCTGGGCCTGTCCCAGCTGGCCTCCCAGGGAGTGAAGTACACAGGCGTGGACTCCCACAGGCGTGGACTCCCACAGGCGTGAAGTGTAGCAAGAAGTGTCAGTACCTTCATGACCACCACCGACAGGGTGAGGAAAACCAGCACCGTGAGCTCGTACACTACGAAGGTGGGGAACACATGCAGCCCTGCGGGAGACAGCACAGGTGAGCACAGGTGAGCCCAGAGATGCCTGGGCCCAGCCAGCCCTGGACCCTCCCCTTGCTCCAGCAGGAGAGAGCTGCAACCTGAGAACCCTAACCACACTGGACCGAGCCCTCTCCCTCTCCCAGAGAGAGGGAATAGGGTGACCACTGCCACTTCCTGCCACACGGAGGGTGGGGTGCCTGCACGGGCCTTCCCAGACCTGGGTGTGTGGCCCTGCCTCTGCAAGTGGGCAGCCGGACCCAGGCGGGCCAGTCCTGTGTCTACGGCCAGCCCAAGTCGGGCTGCTCCTGCTCATCCCGAGGCCACAGGGAAGTCTTCCTGACACCTCCTTGCTCCCACTCCTGCAGAGGCTGCTGCTGTGCACTCCTGGGGACGGCCAGAGGACAGGCAGCTGCAGGGAGTGAACTCCAGCTCCACCTGCGGGCAGCCCCACCATCCCCCAAGGGGAGCACTGTACCCAAGACCTCGGGAGGCAAGACCCACAACCCATCGGTGTCTCCTTGGAAGTGCATCGTGAAGGTCTCCTCCCTCCTGAAACCCAGAGATGCCTCCCCCACCACTGGGCTGCACTCTGCTGACTGCACACCCAGGCCCTTCTCGAGGGTGCCCTTCCCAGGGCCTGTCCTCAGCCTGTCCCCAGGGCCTGTGTGCACCGGCTGCTCCCGCTCTGTCGGACCGGGATGGGCGCTGTGCTCTGCTTCCCCCGGTGCCCCAGCTCTTCCCAGAGCCTCTCCACCCCCAGGATGCCTGGGCTCCTGCCTCTGGCTTGGTGAACAACCTGGCTCCTGCCTGGCTGCCGCAGGCTTCCCTGCAAGCCCCTGTCCCGTGCAGGCCCAGCTGTTGTGGACGCTGTCCAGGAGGCAACACCTGCTAGTTGGCACCCTGCCCTGCCTTCGGCTCACGACATCAGCATGGCAGCACTGGGGATCGTGAGAAACTGGGACCCTGCCACTGGGTGTCACATCACTCTCGACTGGCAGGAGGGCAAGCCAGCCAGGCCACAACTTCCCATCCGGTGTCACCGACTCTCATGACAAACACCAAACCCATGTGTGCCACAGGGGACCCGTGACTCCGCCCAGCCCTGGCCCTCCACTTCCTAACGACACCGCTCAGCCTCTCAGGTCCGGCGTCTTCCAGGTGGGCTTGTGGGGTGGGTGAATACCACCCTCAGGGTCACTGTGCCAGCACCCAGGCCTCAGGTGGGCCAGGGCCTGGGTGCTCAAGCCGGGTCCCCCCAGGAAGTGACAGGCAACCATGAGACACCTCTCCATCCCACCAAAACCCGCAGGGCCTGCTCTGGAACCCTCTTATGCCCAGGGAGGTGGGTCAGGCAGGGGATGAAGTTATTGCTGAAAATCTCCTAAGAATGAGCGCCCAATCATTGGCAGGAAGTGGCCGTGGCAGGGGAGCAGCAGGCCGGCAGCCCGCTCCACAGAGTTCGGGTGGCCAGTGCTTCCTGCCTCGTGGGCCACGCGGTCTGCACTGCCCCAGGCCCCAGACTGAACGGAGTCCCACACTGCAGCTGGGGCCCTACCAGGGGTGTCTGGAGGCGAGGCCTGAGGACGTCACCAGGTGACCGAGGGGGGTCACTCACTAGGCTGTGGCCTTGGAAGAGGAAGAGGGGCAGGGGAGCCACATAGTAAACTTTCTGTCAAATAAAGCTTAGTTAACAGTTAAAAAAAAAAAGAGAGAGAGACTTAGATAAAGAAAGAGACCTCTCGCTGGAGCAGCCCATCCAGGGGCTCTGTCAGGACAGCCCAAGCTGACCACCACAAGCACAGATGCACCCCGAGTCCCAGTAAAGCTTCCCTCACAATGGGGGGGAGGCCAGGCAGGGCGCGGCTCGGCCTGTCCATGGACGGACCCAGCTCCAGAGCAGGAGCTCCACACCCATGGGCCCTCTTCCCAGTGCCTTCCGCAGCCTGGTCCATCTCCTCAGACCCTGCCCAGTGGAGGGGGAACGGCAGAGTCCACTCCACATGCGAGTGGGTGTCACAGGTGGGGCCTGAGAGCAGAAGCACAGGCGGAGGGCCAAGGGAAAAGGACGATAGACCAACCGTCGGGCTCTCCATGGCCTCCCTGCTCTGGGCCCATTTCCTGGGAGCCGAATAGCACCAGCTCACCAACCCCACTGGCCAAAGATCTCCCTCCCCTCTGGTGAAAGGCTGGGCTCCTCTGCTTCTCCCTGGGACGGAAGTGGCTATGCCTGGCCCCTCAGGTATCCACGTAAAGCTCCAGGTCAGTTTCCACATCTCCCTGGGGCAGCTGGATCTACGGACCCACATAGACTGCGCAAGTGTCTTGGACAATGATCACCAAAGGGAGAGAGGCCAGGGACATGGCAGGGCTTCAGCAGCCCAGGCAGCCCCGTCAGTTGAGGCCACTTCTCCAAACCAGCCACTGGAGGTCCCAGAGTAACCCCTGGACATGCTGGTTTAGTCTCAACAACTCACCTGGGGGATGGCCCAGAGAGTCCCTGCGATTTTCAGGGTGCAGGGGTGGTGAGCACAAAGCTCACCCTGCAGGCTGCGTGGGGACAACAGGAGATGGCCTCCCAGACCTGTGACCACCACGGCACCTGCAGACAAGCAGATGTGCATGGGCACACCTTTCTGCCTGTCCCCCTTCCTTTTTGGTCCTAGTTGCAGCTGGACACAACACGTTCATCGTACTTATTTTTATGTGGTGCTGAGGACGGAGCCCAGGGCCTTGCGCCTGCCAGACAAGCGCGCCACCTGAGCCCCAGCCGGCCTGTCGCCTCCCCTTTCTACGTCCGATCTCCTTCAGGCTCTGAGAGCCTGCTCACACACCAACACTCGTGGACGTATCGGCAAGTGCCTAACCACAGCACGACCAACGGAGGCACGTCACCTATCGAGGCGAAGAAGACGATGGCCAGGAAGTCACGGATGGGCTCCAGGCAGGCCATGACCTCCTCGGTGACCATGTGGCCTTGGGAAGAGACCAGAGCTCCGGCCAGGAAGCAGCCCAGCTCCATGGACACGTCCAGCAGCTCCGTGACCTAGGTGACAGAGAAGACAAGGTCTGACGGGAACACAGCACCGACTGTGGGGACGTTCACGTGCGGACACACCACCAGGTGCAGGTGAGGATGGCACGGCAGCTCAGACACGGGCTTCCGGAGCCCAACTCACACGGTGGGAAACGTCACGCAGGAGCCGTGGGACCTCTGGACAAACGCATTTTCAACATTTATTGTTAGCATTTGTGATTGCATTTCCCTTACCTGAAACAATGAACAGCCGGACTGTGACACTACCAGATGGATTCCTGTCACCAACCTCCGACCACAGGAGGAGACAGACACCACTAACAAGGGCCCTGAAGCATGCTGTGCTCATGGGAGGCTCTGAGAACGAGGGCCGTGCCTCAGCAGCACCTGAGCCTGCAGCGCAGACCCCGGGCGCCCTCTGCCACTCCTGGGTGCCCTGACCCTCCCTCATGTCCAAACAGTCGCTGGCCGCCTGCTACTTAAACACTCTGGGGCAGTCTGCAGCCCAGCTCTCTGGCAAGCCCCAGGCTACTCATACCAGCAGCTGGTGGGCCAGACAGGGGCTCCTGGGAGCGGCCTGTCATTCACCCTGAAAGACATCAGGTCAGTTTTTGGCTACTCCAAGTGGAGCTGCTGTGGACACTCCTGCACCATTTCTAAGTGACTGGCCTTCTCTTCAGCAAGATGAGCGCTGAGGCAGCAACTGGGTGACCTTGCCGGTGCAAGTGCTGCCTTGCTGTCCCGGGCAGACCCAGGGAGCCCAAGGGAACCCTCCCCCAACTCCCCTCAGAGTGAGGAGAAGCCTGGGCTGAAAGTGGCCTGGAGACCCTCCCCACTTGGGCCAGGAGATGAGACTGGCCTGCCTCATCATGCCACAAGGCTACTAGCTGCCC
Organism: Urocitellus parryii; assembly: GCF_045843805.1. NCBI lineage: Eukaryota > Metazoa > Chordata > Mammalia > Rodentia > Sciuridae > Urocitellus > Urocitellus parryii. The sequence goes on from NC_135532.1 coordinate 574,233, forward strand.
AGCTGCTCGGGCGCTGGCAGGGCTCAGGACAGCGGCCTGGCCAGACGTGCACAAGGCTTTTCGCAAGCTCAGAGGTGGCCAATGCAGCATGCACTGACCACACCTGCCAGGGTGAGCATGGAACCAGCAGGTTCAGGCCCAGCACCGCGAACCACGTGCATTTTAGACATTTCAATCGTAACTCAGATGAAACGGCCAAGACCCGACCACAGGCTTCCAGGGAGAGTCCACGGGCCCCAAGGACTCGGCTGGGTGGGTTACCGTCAGCATTAGGAAGATGAAGGCAGACACGCCCAGGACGAGGACCTCCTTGTTCCCTTTGCTCTCCACGTGCAGCTTCCGGCAGAAGGGGCCTATGAGGTACGTCTTCAGGAGGAGACACAGCAGACAGACCGCAGCCAGGGAGAAGAGGGTCTGGCCAGCCAGGAGCAGCGTGCGCAGCACTCCCACGACCACGCTGGAAGGGAAAGAGCACGTTACTGCACCCACGCCCAGGGGACGTCTGCATCTCTCCTCCTGTGGCACGTCACAGAATAAATGACCAAATCACACACACAACCAAGAACTAAAATGAACCTGCGACTTGTACGAATGTGCGTCAGATCCGAGTCAGACGTGGGCAGTTTGCAGTCAGCACTGGGACACTCGAGTCTCCCAGGTGTGAGGACGCCAGAGGGAACAGGACCCTCCTCCCAGCAGTCGGCGCCCGGGCTCTCAGCAGGCGGCCCGTGACCCCCAGGAGAGCACGGTGACCTCCAGCAGCACGTCCCAGGCCCAGTCATATCCTGAAGCAGACACCTAACGCCTGGGTGCAGGACAGTGAGTCCTTACCCAGTGCTTCAGAGACAGTGGGGGCCTGTGGTCACTGACACTTAGCCCAGAGCTTCCACAGGAAGCCACCAAGGGACAGTGGCAGGGTTCAGACCTCACTGTTGCTAGTCAGGACAAACCTCCTCCAGGCCTGCTCAGAGAGGAGACCGTCCCATCACAAGAAAGGGCTGTCCCTGCAGTCCAGCTTGCACCAGCACTGGACGCCAGGCTCAGACTGCTGCACAGTGACCTGGGAGACCAGAAAAGAGCTGGGCTCGAAGCAGGAAAGACAACAGAGACCACTCTGTGAGCCCAGGGAGCCCACTCTGCAGCTGCCCCTCCACGGCTGCCCCAAGGCCCCAGCTGAAGCTGCTGGGTGCCCTGCAGTCCTGACCAATCTTCCCCACCACCAGCCTGGCTGGGACCCGCCCTGGGCAATGCTCTCCATGCTCCAAGACCCTGTCCCGACCCGTCGCTCTGCACAAGAACCAGCTCCCCGCACAGGAAGCCACCCTCTTCACCAGCCTGCCTCCCCTCGGCCTGCCAGCCACACAGGGCCCCCAGGCGCAGGCCTATGCGCCAGGCCCCTCACTGGATGCCGCCCCAGCCCTCCTCTCCCGCTGGCCAGCTGAGTTCCCAGGCCTCCGTCACGGCTAGCTGGTGTGGGTCTAAGGAGGAAGCCGCTCTCACAACATTGCCACCCCACCCCAGTCCTCTGCAGGACACTTGCCTGGGGTAGATGACTCCTGGTCATCCATTCACCCTCCCTCCAGACCCGGGCACCTCCCTCCCTGAGCAGCATCTCTCTCCTTTCGCCCCTGCCCCAGGAAGTGGGCGTAGCCCCATCCCACCATCTGTCTAACCCATGAGAAAGGGGTCGCACTGGGAAGCAGCAGAGCCAGCTGCAGTGTCCGGATGGAGCACCAGCCACAGCTCTGCCATGTCCATCCACGGGACTCTGCTCAGGCCACCTCCTGATGGCCACGAGCCACCCGTGAGCAGGAGGCCCAGTGCAGAGCCAGCCTGCGTGGCCCCAGCCTCTCCCGGGACACTCTGCTCAGAGCTGTGAGGACCATGAGCTGCACACCAAGGGGAGCGGGAGCACCGCTCCTTCCCTTCCCTTCCCCCGAGGCACAGTGCTCTGGGAAGTGCCTCCCTCTGCCGGGGCCGGGCGAGTGCTCCCTCATGCAGGCGCACCCCAGTCCCACCCCAACACTGGGAGCTACTGCCAAATGGCATCACCCACCCTCTTTATTCTGCGATGCTGGGATGGAACTGGGGCACTCCACGGCTGAGCTCTGTCCCAGCCTGTTCTACTCATGTTGAGACAGGGTCTCCCCAGGAGCTGCGAGCAGGGTGCCACTAATGCTCTGGCTGCAGGCTGCAGGAAGGAAGTGCTGTCGGCTCCCAGGGCATGTCACAACTCCCGCCACTCGGGCCTTCATACCTCGTCCCCCTCTCTTGTTAGCGCACAGGAGGTCTTGATGACTAGATACACAACCCCCTTTCCTCCATGAGCGTGTTCACGACCTTCCCCCATTCTAGTTATGGGAAATTATTTTTGTTTTAAGATCATCTTTTTTAATATTGATTTTTGAGTTTTAGGTGGACACGATATCTTCATCTTTAGGTGGTGCTGAGATCAAACCCAGCACCTCACTGTGCAAGGTGAGCGCTCTACCACTGAGCCACAGCCCAGCCCAGGGGAGTTCTTCTATTCTGAGTTCTGTTCTTTGTGAAATGTTTGGCCAGGGAGAGAGAGCACCTTTCCTTTAGGAAAGATCAAGATTAATTCTGAATAAAACTTCATCAGCAAAGTCTCTATCATTATAACTAATTTTATTTCTTTGATTTATTTGACTGTAAAATTTCCGTGGTTATCAAAACTGGAAGAGAGATTTTCCTAAAGAAAAGTTTATATGGTAGACCAGAATATTACCCTAGGTTTTCCTCTTCTACTAGTGGGATCACAACAGGAAATCAAACGCTCTGAACATCCCATGAGCCAAGGCGGAAACCCGAAGGAGATCTTAAACATTCACTTACTGAATGAAAATAAGCATATGACCCATCAACACAAGTGCGATGCAGCCCCTCAGAGCCAAACAAGCCCAAAGCCAACAGAAAGGAGTAACAGGTCAAACAGGCTGCGGCTGAAGGCCCGCAGCAGGGAGGACTCCAAGCTGACCTGTGAAGGTGACCCAGGGGACCCGCACATCCCTCAGGGCTGCAGTGCCCCTCAGTGACAGCAGGGGACAGCCTGCAGCAGCGGGGCAGACTGTCTCTGGAGAGGCTCCCAGCGGAGGCCGGGCGTGGGCAGACGAATGAACACCGGTTCCGTACAACGTTTTCCAGAAAACACAAGAGGGAGGGACATTTCCCACATCATTTTATGAACCTAATATGGCGCTCCACGCTGAAACCAGAGGGTGCACCACAGGAGCTCCCCAGTCTCTGACTCAGATCCCCAAGGCCTCAGGACACCAACCAAGTGTTCACACAAAGAAAAGGTTAAGACACGTCATGACCAAGTGGGTGACTTCCAAGACGGTTCAACTCTTGAAAAGCAGAAGCGCCCACCATGTCACTCAACAAGGAAGTCCCACCACCCACCAGTGGGCCAAGGGGAGGCCACTCACGACGCTCAGGGGAAATCTGTCCGCCTGGAGAAAGGGCTTCTACAGCCCACGCCAGCTCCACCCGGCGGCCAAACGGCTGGCTGCCCGAGGCCAGGAACAGGGAGGCCAGGTCCCAGGCCGCAGTCAGAGCACAGAGGCAGAGAGGCGGGGGCAGGCCTGCGGCAGGTCCCACAACTCAAACTGGCTCCCCGCAGAGGGAGGCCCTGCTGTGACCAGGCCCAACGAGGCACAGCTGCTCAGACACATGAATGGCAGCACACTGGCCAAGGCCAGGCAGTGTGTGGCCACCCTGGGCAATGCCCTTGCCTCAGTGGCTCCCCTCCCTCCAACTGGACTTTCTCTGCTGGTGCTCCTGCTGTGAATCCAGGCACAGCACAACGTGCACCTCCTGGCCTAGCTCACCCCAGGTGGCCTCTCTCTCCAGGTGAGCCAGGAAACGCAGTCAGGTAGGGGAGGGCTCCACTGGGGATGATGGTGACAACCGAGGCCACACGTCACGTGTGCACACGCGTGTTGCTCACCGTGTGCCCCCACGACCCTGAGGTAGGGACCCACACTGCCACCATGAGCCAGGGACCCAGCGGAGGACAGTGAGGAGACACTGCTCACGTCCCACAGCCAGGAGCCATGGAGTCACTGCAGCCTGCGCGGGCCAGTCTGAATGACAAACGCTACTGTGGGAAAGGCGCGTGGAAGCAGTCGTAGAAACAAACGTTGGAGCCAGAAAAGCAAAGTGTGCACGGACATTTACCTGGAGGACATTTACCTGGAGGACATTTACCTGGAGGACGGGGCTGCTCCCGCCTGTATGAGCGCCGGCATGACAGCGATGAACAGCCCCAGCTGCACGTCCTGCATCACCAGCATGCCCAGCAGCAGGGTGCTGTAGTCAACGTCACCTGCTGGAGAAAAGGGCACTCCAACACTGGCCGCGGTGGCACGCAGCCCCGTGGGCACGCGGCCCCGTGGGCACGCGGCCTCCGCACACTTCCACAGCACTCTAAACCGGTTTGTCTGTTGGTGGATACCAAGGCTCGAACTCAAGGCCCTTTACCCCTGAGCCCTATCCCCAGCCCTTTTGAGTTCTTATTTTGTGACAGGGTCTTGCTAAGTCGCTTGGGCCTGAGTTGTGGAGGCTGTCCTGAACTTCCGATCCGCCTGCCTCCGCCTGCCTCCGCCTCCTTAGCAGCTGGGATCATAGGTGCACACCACCAGGCCAGCTTTGGGACAGGGGGCTCCGGGAGCCAAGCTCTCCAGGGCAGACCTGCACTCCAGCTGCTCTGGGCTGCAGCTGGACAGCACTGGCGCCCGGAGCTCCAGGCCAGCCTGGGTCACAGAGAGAGGCACTGACTCCAAAAATGAGATTTTAATATTTAAAACACTTCAGTACTTGATTTCCAAGAGATGTGGTGTCGTGTTTTTTTTTTTTTTCCTTTTCTTCTCTTTCCTTTTTCTTTCTTTCTTGTCTTTTTTTTTTTTTTGAGACAAGGTTTTGCTGTGTTGTCCAGGCTGGCCTCAAACTCCCGGGGTAGAGCAATCCTCCTGACTCAGCCTCCTGCAAGCAACACCATGCTATAAACACTTTCTATATAATATTCCCTTTCTATAACTCACTTGTCATTTACATAACACAGACAACCATCCCCACAAAAGAACCCTCGGCAAAGAGGATGATGGCAGGTGACCCCATGTCTGTGTCATGGACACACAGGACGCCCGCGCTCTCCCCAGCCTGAGGGCCATGCAGACCTGTGTCTGTGTCCTGGACACACAGGACACCAGTGCCCTCCCCAGCCTGAGGGCCATGCAGACCTGTGTCTGTGTCCTGGACACACAGGACACCAGTGCTCTCCCCAGCCTGAGGGCCATGCAGACCTGTGTCTGTGTCCTGGACACATAGGACACCAGTGCCCTCCCCAGCCTGAGGGCCATGCAGACCTGTGTCTGTGTCCTGGACACACAGGACACCAGTGCCCTCCCCAGCCTGAGGGCCATGCAGACCTGTGTCTATGTCCTGGACACACAGGACACCAGTGCCCTCCCCAGCCTGAGGGCCATGCAGACCTGTGTCTGTGTCCTGGACACACTGGACACCAGTACCCTCCCCAGCCTGAGGGCCATGCAGACCTGTGTCTGTGTCCTGGACACACTGGACACCAGTGCCCTCCCCAGCCTGAGGGCCATGCAGACCTGTGTCTGTGTCCTGGACACACAGGACACCAGTGCCCCCCCCAGCCTGAGGGCCACGCAGACCTGTGTCTGTGCCCTGGACACACTGGACGTCCACGCCCCCCCCAGCCTGAGGGCCATGCAGACCTGTGTCTGTGTCCTGGACACACTGGACACCAGTACCCTCCCCAGCCTGAGGGCCATGCAGACCTGTGTCTCTGTCCTGGACACACTGGGCACCAGTGCCCTCCCCAGCCTGAGGGCCATGCAGACCTGTGTCTCTGTCCTGGACACACTGGACACCAGTGCCCTCCCCAGCCTGAGGGCCATGCAGACCTGTGTCTGTGCCCTGGACACACTGGACACCAGTGACCCCCCCAGCCTGAGGGCCATGCAGACCTGTGTCTCTGTCCTGGACACACTGGACACCAGTGCCCTCCCCAGCCTGAGGGCCATGCAGACCTGTGTCTGTGCCCTGGACACACTAGACGCCCGCGGCCCCCCCAGCCTGAGGGCCATGCAGACCCCATCTGGCCAGGAGCCCGCCACATGAACTCCAGGCCTCCCTCCCTGGCGGGATGCCCACACGTGGGCTTGCCCTGGTCCTGACACTGGTGACGAGGCCACTGCACGCTGCTCGTGGCCCACCTGCAGTGGGTGCCTTCACTGTGACACACTGGACAGGAAGAGACACCTAGCACTCCGTGATGAGCAGCAGGCACTGTCCACTCCTGAGCAGCAGGCACTGTCCACTCCTGGGCACCAGCAACGCCAGGGCCACTGCACCCAGACGCCTGCGCGGGCCCCCGGGGCGTGCTGAGCATGGCCCAGGCTTCACAAGGGCCCAGTGCCCAAGGCCGGGCTCCGCCCGCACCTGCTGCTGGAGGCCTCACCCCTTCTGCCACCTTCCAAGGACAAGAAGCCACTGGACTGCCTGGGGCAGCATCCAGTGCCCAGCCCACTCTCACTCTCCTGCTCCCACAGAGGACACTTCCTTGGCCATCCCCGTGCACCCTGAGAGTCTGCCAGGAAACGTACCTAGGAGAGCAGTTTTCTGTTCCAAAACGGCTCTCCACACCCAGCCAGGAGTTTGTTTTGTGTTTGGGGGTTTTTCTTAGAGCCACAGTAAAACCATGGACAGGAAGGTGGTTGGAGGGGCCGCTCTGTGGGTGCGCGGTGGAGAGGAGGGAGGCGGACATGCTGAAGGACTGGATTTGGACAGGAAGGTGTGGCAGAGGTGCTCGGAGGTGCCCTGCAGGGCTGTTAGAAAAGGTAGTTTTAAGAAAGAAGCTTTGACTTGCAGTAGCAGCAGAAAGCTCCAGAAATGTACAGATGGACCTCTCGAGATCTGGGTCACTTTCCCGGGAAAGTCCCAGTGTCGTCGAAGGCTTAGCAGGCCAGTCCCCGCCTGTGATGCGAAGGCTCACCACACAAAGGCGGTTCTCAGACTCACAGTTCAAGTCGGCAGGGTTTTTCATGGAACCGACCCCATCACATATTCAAAGAGCAGAAGGCCAGATCAGCCTGTGTGAGGAGCACCTGCAGGGGTCCGCGTGCGCAGCGGGTCCCAGCCTCTGCACAGAGACGGATGAGAAGCAAGAGGAGGCGGGTGAATGAGAGGCAGCGAGAGTCCTCATGTGGAGAAGAGTGTCCTCCCCTGGATTAAACCCCCACATGTCATGTATCAAACACCTGCACTGAAGAGCAGGAGGTCTGGTCTGTGAGGAGGAAATGTGGCGGAGAGTGAATTTGTTAAAACATAAAACAGATCCACAGAGAAGACACGATGTGCGTGGACCAGCAGTCTCTGCGACCTCCCGCTAGGAAACTCGGCAAGCGTCTCCTACAGGGTGCCAAGCCCGCGTGGGCCCCAGGAGGGGTGGCCAAAGCCCCTGTGGTGTATGTACACATCCCTCAGCTGGCAAAGGCTTCTGAGGGAGGTCCAGCGCCCCGGTGAGAGCGAGTCCCAAGAGCACGTCCCCAAGAGAGCAAGTCCCAGGCATGCCCAGGTGTCCTCATGGAAGCCTCAGGGGCCAACCAGCTCCATCACACCCTCCCACCTCACCGTGCCATAGGGGCACCTCCGAGCACCTCCGTCACACCTTCCTGTCCAAATCCAGTCCTTCAGCATGTCCACCTCCCTCCTCTCCACAGCGCACCCACAGAGCGGCCCCTCCGACCACTTTCCTGTCCATGGTTTTACTGCGGCTCTAAGAAAAACCCCCAAACACAAAACAAACTCCTGGCTGGGTGTGGTGGCACATGCCTCTGATCCCAGCAACTCAGGGGGCTAGCCAGGAAGATCACAAGTTCAAGGCCAGTCTCAGCAACTTGGCAACGCTCTAAGCTAAGTAACTTAGTAATTAGGAAGACCCTGTCTCAAAGTGAAAAATAAAAAGGGCTGGTGATGTGGTCCAGGGTTGAGCGCCCCTGGGTTCAATCCCTGGTACCAAAAAAACAAAACAAAACGAAGACTTCCTTCCTAAAAGTGCGTGTGGCCACCGGAGGAAGCTCTCCGCTCCACCCTGGGAGCCGTCCCACACCGTCTGTGCTGCAGGACCGAGGGCAGCTGACACTCGAGGCTGCCTTTCCAGACACCCCTGCATGCGCAGGCTCCAGCGGCCTCTCTGGTGGCTCCCGTGACCGACCCTTCCCAGCACACGGCGGTATTTCCACCGTCGTCTGCCACAGTGTCTGGAGACGGATCTGGCGCGTGCTGGCCTCCACACACCTGCCTGGCTGACAGGGGCCGGCTGCCCTGGGCAGCCGCAGCTCTGCTGTCCTCACAGCGAGCTCACTTTCCTGTTGTTTGGGGACGTGCTCTGAGTCGCTGCCACGCTGCAGCCTTCCTACCGTGCAGACGGGAGCTGCCGCCAGTATGCGGGCACCGACCTCCCCACCGTCTCCCGCGCTGCCTCCGATCTCGCTAAGGAAAGGCAGTTCCTTCACTGGCGTTTCCAGTGTCACAAGCCCGTCTGTCCTTGCCTTCACCAGGCTGTGTGGTGGACGACGGCCACACTGTGGCCACTGGGTCCAGCCCCGGAGTCTCCCGGGGGTGAGGTCGGGCGTGCTGCGACCCGGGTCCTCGCCCTGCGTCTCCCAGGCTCTCCCCTCAGGAGCTGGGTGCACACTGGGAGCCCGGCCCTGGTCTCTGCCAACGCCCTGGCCCCAGCCCCTCGGCCCTGCTCCCCTCATGGAGGGGTGTCACGGTTTTCTATTGTACACGTGAGGACCACCTGGAGCAGACGTTCATCTGCCCCAGAGTTTCAGAGATCTCAGTCCATGACCAGCTGGCGCCTCGCCCACAGGTGCCAAGGGCGGAGCAGAGGCAGAAGGCCAGGGCGCGGAGGACCTGGCTGCGGCCCCTGCTCAGCTCATGGGGGCCGGGGTGTGTGTGTGCACGTGTGCGTGCCAGGGACAGGCTGCACCATCATCCAAGGGCACACCCCTGACCTTCGCTCTGCAGCCACGCCCACCTGCCTGCAGTCAGGTCCTGGTCCCTTCCAACCATCAGCTGGTCACGTGTGACATGCTCTGAGAGGTCACAGCTCTGTGATCTGCTGGGTCCACCTCTGAACATTCCCATGTGGTCAACACGAGTTTTGGGGGGGCTACCACATATCCAGACCATCACAGGGCTGTCCTAAGAACTGGCCCACAGGACCATCAGAGATGCAGCCCCTCCAGCAGGGGCAGCTGGTCCAGTCCCCAGGGAGGGGCCGCCCCGTGGCCTGAGGTCAGGGCACACTTTCAGCAGTAGGAACCCCCGCAGGCCTCAAGGAGAGCCGGCTGGGGGTGCGCAGGCCCAGCACAGGGCAGCCGTGGTCTCTGCAGGGGTCAGCACGCCTCTGCAGTTCTCTTTTATTTTTGTTTCTGACAGACCTTGACTTTATGGGTTTGTTTATATGTGGTGCTGAGAATCGAGCCCAGGACCTCAGACGTACCAGGCCAGTGCTCTAGCGCTGCGCCCCAGCCCCGCCCCGGAAGTTCCCAGTTCACGTTCCCTCCTGCTCCTGTGCTCAGGCTCTGGGTTAACTTACCAAGACACTCTGGCCTTATGTCACTGACTCACAACACAGGAGCAAAGCAGTCCCTGTTTACTTCATGGGCGAGCAGCCGGGGGAAGAGGACGCAGACAGAGCCTGTGGGGGCCCTGGTGCTGGTCCTCTCACCAGACCACAGGGAGTCGGATGCCAGCACTCCACATGCACAGATGAAACCCAACCACCTGGGAACTCAAAGCCCCTCACCACCAAAGCCCCCAGGTTTGCTGACGAGTGTCAAACCCAAATCCATGCCCAGGACACTTCATAGCTGAAGCGGCCGACACTGACCTTGCTGGCCATGGACCCCTAGGACGTTCTGCAGGAGACTGGGTGGCTTCTCTCAGGCCCTTAGGCTACCTAATCTGCAAGCACGGGAGGGCACCGGTCTCGGGCCAGGGGGAAGACCCACGCCAGCCCTGGGCAGAACAGGAGCCTGAGCAGGCGCTGCCCAGACAGTCCTGAGGAAGAGGAGGCTCACGGCTTCGACAGTGAGCCCGTGGTCCACATCCACACAAGCGCCAACCACACGAGCCCCTCACCTACCTTCTTTATCACTCCGGGCACTGCCTGCAAGGAACCTGGACACCAGGGGAGTGCTAGACAAGGACAGGCAGGTGGAGATGAAGACGCTCTGAGTGGGCTTGATCTGCAGGAGGTGTCCCCACAGCAGGCCGAAGGCCGTCATCAGCAGAGTCATGTAGCACGGTCCTTGTAAGGATATCTTCCACACCTGGAAGGAAGCACCTGCAAGTCACATGTGTCCTAGTGACCGCCACCCCAACTCTGGCACCCACTGGGGCCGACCTTCGGGGGAAGCAGCTCTGAGGCCACACCCGGCCACTCTGACCCCATACACAATCGACCCAGGGTCACACACACAGGCAGGACCCTTGCAGGTGGGCCACAGGTCCTCCACCACACACCAACTCTCCAGCTCAAGTCCCTAAATAAAAGGCAGACTATCTGTAGAACCTACGTACCGTCAGGAGCCACGTGCACACCTGTAAGTCCTGAGTAAAGGGGTACTGAACCGGAACTGCACCTGCAATGCCACTGGACGTCACCTCCCCTGGGGTAAGAAAGGTGCAGCTCAGGGAGCGGGGGTCGCCCGATGGCGTTAAATGACACCCCCCTGTTTGCTGTGATCCTACCCTTTTGCCCTTTCTTGGATGTAATGTTCTCTGTATCAGCTCCCCGCATTAATAAAACCCACGTTTGAGGCGAGCTCCTCTTTCTTGCCTGCCTTGACCCCCCAAGTGGGAGCCATGAGTGAGGAGGGGTCATTGAACCCAAAGAAAAAGGTACTTTCTGTGTCTGTGTCTTTTAGTCAGCCCAAATTCACTTGTTGTGACCCTGATTGATTTCATGGCATGTCCCCACAATGTACATTCTGTAGACTGGGATTTGGGTGCTGGGACTGAACCGAGGGGCTCTACCACTGAGCCGAATGTCCAGTGCTTTCTATTTTTTGAGAAAGGGCCTCACTAAGTTGCCAAGGCTGGCCTTGAACTTTCGATCCTCCTGCCTCAGCCTCCCGAGTCACTGGAATCACAGGTGTGTGCCACTCTGCCCAGCAGAAACCAGGTTGGACCCTCATGGGTTTGGATCTAGTTGAAGAGATGAGAAGGTGCTTATGAGTCCTGTAGGACGACAAACTAGAAACTCGACTGCTCCCTCCAAGCACTGACCCTCTCCTCACTGCACGCACCCCTGGAACCAACCCGTCCTGTGCTCAGATCCCCACTGATGGGGCGCTGGCAGTGCTGGCCCGCGTGCAGCAGCAGGGCTGAGGCTGGCTGGAGGCCCCACGGGGAGCCACCTTCTCGGCGCAGCTCTCCCTGGGTCCTCTGCAGCACAGATGCTCCTCACCCCTCCCCCTCATCTTTCAGAAGTCAGGGAGGTTGGGGTTTCCGACCACAGCCGAGCAAGCCCAGGGACCTGAGGTCTCCCCAGCACAGCCCACCTCCCAGCCCACCCTGCATTTCTCCTGTGTGCGTGCGTGCGTGTGTGCGTGTGTGTGTGTGACAAAGCAGCAGGCTCTGGGGTGGGACACTTGCGGGTGGGGCGTGGCTGGGAGGGATCCTTGGAGGGGCCTTGGGGTCTCACTGATTCTCTCCTGCTCTCTGCCTCCTGAGCTGCAGCTCTGCTCCACCACGTCCTTCCACCACGATGCTCAGGCCCACAACAGGGCGGCAGTGAAGCCGGCCAACCACGGACTGGACCTCAGAAACTGTGCGCCCAGACAAACTTGCTCCTGAGATGGCTCTGGTCAGGACTTCTGGCCATGGCCATGGAAAGCTGACTAACATGAAAGCCACCCAAGAAATGCACATGCAGGCCACGGGCAGGGCTGCCGGAGGGCCTGCCACAGGGCAGGTGCCCGGGAGCCAGACGGAGGAGGAGAAGGCCTAACTTCCACACCTGAAGACCCAGAGTCCACCCAGCGGGTAGCCCCTGATGGACCAAGCTCAAAGGGCGACTGTGAGGCAGGGGATCACAACACTGGTGGCCAGGAGGGGAAGACTGCCTGCCAGAGTCCTCAGAGGCCCCGGTAGCTGCTGCTTCAGGAGCACCTGCAGCCCTCACTGGGGTGCAGAGCCACCTGCTGCACCAAGTCTGTCCTCTCTCATGGAGAACACGGGGAACTACCTGTGAAGGCAGGAGCCACCTGCTGCACCAAGTCCCTCCTCTCTCATGGAGAACACGGGAACTACCTGTGAAGGCAGAGCCACCTGCTGCACCAAGTCCCTCCTCTCTCATGGAGAACACGGGGAACTACCTGTGAAGGCAGCAGCCACCTGCTGCACCAAGTCCCTCCTCTCTCATGGAGAACACGGGGAACTACCTGTGAAGGCAGCAGCCACCTGCTGCACCAAGTCCGTCCTCTCTCATGCAGAACACGGGGAACTACCTGTGAAGGCAGGAGCCACCTGCTGCACCAAGTCTGTCCTCTCTCATGGAGAACACGGGGAACCTGTGAAGGCAGCAGCCACCTGCTGCACCAAGTCTGTCCTCTCTCATGGAGAACACGGGGAACTACCTGTGAAGGCAGAGCCACCTGCTGCACCAAGTCTGTCCTCTCTCATGGAGAACACGGGAACTACCTGTGAAGGCAGAGCCACCTGCTGCACCAAGTCCCTCCTCTCTCATGGAGAACACGGGAACTACCTGTGAAGGCAGCAGCTACCTGCTGCACCAAGTCTGTCCTCTCTCATGGAGAACACGGGGAACTACCTGTGAAGGCAGAGCCACCTGCAGCACCAAGTCTGTCCTCTCTCATGGAGAACACGGAGAACTACCTGTGAAGGCAGAGCCACCTGCTGCACCAAGTCTGTCCTCTCTCATGGAGAACACGGGAACTACCTGTGAAGGCAGCAGCCACCTGCTGCACCAAGTCCCTCCTCTCTCATGGAGAACACGGGAACTACCTGTGAAGGCAGAGCCACCTGCTGCACCAAGTCTGTCCTCTCTCATGGAGAACACGGGGAACTACCTGTGAAGGCAGCAGCCACCTGCTGCACCAAGTCTGTCCTCTCTCATGGAGAACACGGGGAACCTGTGAAGGCAGCAGCCACCTGCTGCACCAAGTCCGTCCTCTCTCATGGAGAACACGGGAACTACCTGTGAAGGCAGAGCCACCTGCTGCACCAAGTCCCTCCTCTCTCATGGAGAACACGGGGAACCTGTGAAAGCAGAGCCACCTGCTGCACCAAGTCCCTCCTCTCTCATGGAGAACACGGGGAACTACCTGTGAAGGCAGCAGCCACCTGCTGCACCAAGTCCCTCCTCTCTCATGGAAAACACGGGAACTACCTGTGAAGGCAGAGCCACCTGCTGCACCAAGTCCCTCCTCTCTCATGGAGAACACGGGAACTACCTGTGAAGGCAGAGCCACCTGCTGCACCAAGTCTGTCCTCTCTCATGGAGAACACGGGGAACTACCTGTGAAGGCAGAGCCACCTGCTGCACCAAGTCCCTCCTCTCTCATGGAGAACACGGGGAACCTGTGAAGGCAGAGCCACCTGCTGCACCAAGTCTGTCCTCTCTCATGGAGAACACGGGGAACTACCTGTGAAGGCAGAGCCACCTGCTGCACCAAGTCCCTCCTCTCTCATGGAGAACACGGGAACTACCTGTGAAGGCAGAGCCACCTGCTGCACCAAGTCTGTCCTCTCTCATGGAGAACACGGGGAACTACCTGTGAAGGCAGAGCCACCTGCTGCACCAAGTCCCTCCTCTCTCATGGAGAACACGGGGAACTACCTGTGAAGGCAGAGCCACCTGCTGCACCAAGTCCCTCCTCTCTCATGGAGAACACGGGAACTACCTGTGAAGGCAGCAGCCACCTGCTGCACCAAGTCCCTCCTCTCTCATGGAGAACACGGGAACTACCTGTGAAGGCAGCAGCTACCTGCTGCACCAAGTCTGTCCTCTCTCATGGAGAACACGGGGAACTACCTGTGAAGGCAGCAGCCACCTGCTGCACCAAGTCCCTCCTCTCTCATGGAGAACATGGGAACTACCTGTGAAGGCAGCAGCTACCTGCTGCACCAAGTCTGTCCTCTCTCATGGAGAACACGGGAACTACCTGTGAAGGCAGCAGCTACCTGCTGCACCAAGTCCCTCCTCTCTCATGGAGAACATGGGAACTACCTGTGAAGGCAGAGCCACCTGCTGCACCAAGTCTGTCCTCTCTCATGGAGAACACGGGAACTACCTGTGAAGGCAGAGCCACCTGCTGCACCAAGTCCCTCCTCTCTCATGGAGAACACGGGGAACTACCTGTGAAGGCAGAGCCACCTGCTGCACCAAGTCCCTCCTCTCTCATGGAGAACACGGGGACTACCTGTGAAGGCAGAGCCACCTGCTGCACCAAGTCCCTCCTCTCTCATGGAGAACACGGGGAACTACCTGTGAAGGCAGAGCCACGTGCTGCACCAAGTCTGTCCTCTCTCATGGAGAACACGGGGAACTACCTGTGAAGGCAGAGCCACCTGCTGCACCAAGTCCCTCCTCTCTCATGGAGAACACGGGAACTACCTGTGAAGGCAGCAGCCACCTGCTGCACCAAGTCCCTCCTCTCTCATGGAGAACACGGGAACTACCTGTGAAGGCAGAGCCACCTGCTGCACCAAGTCTGTCCTCTCTCATGGAGAACAGGGGGAACTACCTGTGAAGGCAGAGCCACCTGCTGCACCAAGTCCCTCCTCTCTCATGGAGAACAGGGGGAACTACCTGTGAAGGCAGAGCCACCTGCTGCACCAAGTCCCTCCTCTCTCATGGAGAACACGGGGAACTACCTGTGAAGGCAGCAGCTACCTGCTGCACCAAGTCTGTCCTCTCTCATGGAGAACACGGGAAACTACCTGTGAAGGCAGAGCCACCTGCTGCACCAAGTCTGTCCTCTCTCATGGAGAACAGGGGGAACTACCTGTGAAGGCAGAGCCACCTGCTGCACCAAGTCCCTCCTCTCTCATGGAGAACAGGGGGAACTACCTGTGAAGGCAGAGCCACCTGCTGCACCAAGTCCCTCCTCTCTCATGGAGAACACGGGGAACTACCTGTGAAGGCAGCAGCTACCTGCTGCACCAAGTCTGTCCTCTCTCATGGAGAACACAGGGAACTACCTGTGAAGGCAGCAGCCACCTGCTGCACCAAGTCCCTCCTCTCTCATGGAGAACATGGGAACTACCTGTGAAGGCAGCAGCCACCTGCTGCACCAAGTCCCTCCTCTCTCATGGAGAACACGGGAACTACCTGTGAAGGCAGAGCCACCTGCTGCACCAAGTCTGTCCTCTCTCATGGAGAACACGGGGAACCTGTGAAGGCAGGAGCCACCTGCTGCACCAAGTCTGTCCTCTCTCATGGAGAACACGGGAACTACCTGTGAAGGCAGAGCCACCTGCTGCACCAAGTCCGTCCTCTCTCATGGAGAACACGGGAACTACCTGTGAAGGCAGCAGCCACCTGCTGCACCAAGTCCCTCCTCTCTCATGGAGAACACGGGAACTACCTGTGAAGGCAGCAGCCACCTGCTGCACCAAGTCTGTCCTCTCTCATGGAGAACACGGGAACTACCTGTGAAGGCAGAGCCACCTGCTGCACCAAGTCCCTCCTCTCTCATGGAGAACACGGGAACTACCTGTGAAGGCAGCAGCCACCTGCTGCACCAAGTCCCTCCTCTCTCATGGAGGACACGGGAACTACCTGTGAAGGCAGAGCCACCTGCTGCACCAAGTCCCTCCTCTCTCATGGAGGACACGGGAACTACCTGTGAAGGCAGCAGCCACCTGCTGCACCAAGTCCCTCCTCTCTCATGGAGAACACGGGAACTACCTGTGAAGGCAGCAGCCACCTGCTGCACCAAGTCCCTCCTCTCTCATGGAGAACACGGGAACTACCTGTGAAGGCAGCAGCCACCTGCTGCACCAAGTCTGTCCTCTCTCATGGAGAACACGGAGAACTACCTGTGAAGGCAGAGCCACCTGCTGCACCAAGTCTGTCCTCTCTCATGGAGAACACGGGAACTACCTGTGAAGGCAGAGCCACCTGCTGCACCAAGTCCCTCCTCTCTCATGGAGAACACGGGAACTACCTGTGAAGGCAGAGCCACCTGCTGCACCAAGTCTGTCCTCTCTCATGGAGAACACGGGGAACTACCTGTGAAGGCAGCAGCCACCTGCTGCACCAAGTCTGTCCTCTCTCATGGAGAACACGGGGAACCTGTGAAGGCAGCAGCCACCTGCTGCACCAAGTCCGTCCTCTCTCATGGAGAACACGGGAACTACCTGTGAAGGCAGAGCCACCTGCTGCACCAAGTCCCTCCTCTCTCATGGAGAACACGGGGAACCTGTGAAAGCAGAGCCACCTGCTGCACCAAGTCCCTCCTCTCTCATGGAGAACACGGGGAACTACCTGTGAAGGCAGCAGCCACCTGCTGCACCAAGTCCCTCCTCTCTCATGGAAAACACGGGAACTACCTGTGAAGGCAGAGCCACCTGCTGCACCAAGTCCCTCCTCTCTCATGGAGAACACGGGAACTACCTGTGAAGGCAGAGCCACCTGCTGCACCAAGTCTGTCCTCTCTCATGGAGAACACGGGGAACTACCTGTGAAGGCAGAG
The DNA here is from genome assembly GCF_045843805.1 of Urocitellus parryii. NCBI lineage: Eukaryota > Metazoa > Chordata > Mammalia > Rodentia > Sciuridae > Urocitellus > Urocitellus parryii. Next base: position 591,020 of record NC_135532.1, read on the forward strand.
CCACCTGCTGCACCAAGTCCCTCCTCTCTCATGGAGAACACGGGGAACCTGTGAAGGCAGAGCCACCTGCTGCACCAAGTCTGTCCTCTCTCATGGAGAACACGGGGAACTACCTGTGAAGGCAGAGCCACCTGCTGCACCAAGTCCCTCCTCTCTCATGGAGAACACGGGAACTACCTGTGAAGGCAGAGCCACCTGCTGCACCAAGTCTGTCCTCTCTCATGGAGAACACGGGGAACTACCTGTGAAGGCAGAGCCACCTGCTGCACCAAGTCCCTCCTCTCTCATGGAGAACACGGGGAACTACCTGTGAAGGCAGAGCCACCTGCTGCACCAAGTCCCTCCTCTCTCATGGAGAACACGGGAACTACCTGTGAAGGCAGCAGCCACCTGCTGCACCAAGTCCCTCCTCTCTCATGGAGAACACGGGAACTACCTGTGAAGGCAGCAGCTACCTGCTGCACCAAGTCTGTCCTCTCTCATGGAGAACACGGGGAACTACCTGTGAAGGCAGCAGCCACCTGCTGCACCAAGTCCCTCCTCTCTCATGGAGAACATGGGAACTACCTGTGAAGGCAGCAGCTACCTGCTGCACCAAGTCTGTCCTCTCTCATGGAGAACACGGGAACTACCTGTGAAGGCAGCAGCTACCTGCTGCACCAAGTCCCTCCTCTCTCATGGAGAACATGGGAACTACCTGTGAAGGCAGAGCCACCTGCTGCACCAAGTCTGTCCTCTCTCATGGAGAACACGGGAACTACCTGTGAAGGCAGAGCCACCTGCTGCACCAAGTCCCTCCTCTCTCATGGAGAACACGGGGAACTACCTGTGAAGGCAGAGCCACCTGCTGCACCAAGTCCCTCCTCTCTCATGGAGAACACGGGGACTACCTGTGAAGGCAGAGCCACCTGCTGCACCAAGTCCCTCCTCTCTCATGGAGAACACGGGGAACTACCTGTGAAGGCAGAGCCACGTGCTGCACCAAGTCTGTCCTCTCTCATGGAGAACACGGGGAACTACCTGTGAAGGCAGAGCCACCTGCTGCACCAAGTCCCTCCTCTCTCATGGAGAACACGGGAACTACCTGTGAAGGCAGCAGCCACCTGCTGCACCAAGTCCCTCCTCTCTCATGGAGAACACGGGAACTACCTGTGAAGGCAGAGCCACCTGCTGCACCAAGTCTGTCCTCTCTCATGGAGAACAGGGGGAACTACCTGTGAAGGCAGAGCCACCTGCTGCACCAAGTCCCTCCTCTCTCATGGAGAACAGGGGGAACTACCTGTGAAGGCAGAGCCACCTGCTGCACCAAGTCCCTCCTCTCTCATGGAGAACACGGGGAACTACCTGTGAAGGCAGCAGCTACCTGCTGCACCAAGTCTGTCCTCTCTCATGGAGAACACGGGAAACTACCTGTGAAGGCAGAGCCACCTGCTGCACCAAGTCTGTCCTCTCTCATGGAGAACAGGGGGAACTACCTGTGAAGGCAGAGCCACCTGCTGCACCAAGTCCCTCCTCTCTCATGGAGAACAGGGGGAACTACCTGTGAAGGCAGAGCCACCTGCTGCACCAAGTCCCTCCTCTCTCATGGAGAACACGGGGAACTACCTGTGAAGGCAGCAGCTACCTGCTGCACCAAGTCTGTCCTCTCTCATGGAGAACACGGGAACTACCTGTGAAGGCAGAGCCACCTGCTGCACCAAGTCCGTCCTCTCTCATGGAGAACATGGGGAACTACCTGTGAAGGCAGCAGCCACCTGCTGCACCAAGTCCCTCCTCTCTCATGGAGAACACAGGGAACTACCTGTGAAGGCAGCAGCCACCTGCTGCACCAAGTCCCTCCTCTCTCATGGAGAACATGGGAACTACCTGTGAAGGCAGCAGCCACCTGCTGCACCAAGTCTGTCCTCTCTCATGGAGAACACGGGGAACTACCTGTGAAGGCAGCAGCCACCTGCTGCACCAAGTCCCTCCTCTCTCATGGAGAACACGGGAACTACCTGTGAAGGCAGAGCCACCTGCTGCACCAAGTCTGTCCTCTCTCATGGAGAACACGGGGAACCTGTGAAGGCAGGAGCCACCTGCTGCACCAAGTCTGTCCTCTCTCATGGAGAACACGGGAACTACCTGTGAAGGCAGAGCCACCTGCTGCACCAAGTCCGTCCTCTCTCATGGAGAACACGGGAACTACCTGTGAAGGCAGCAGCCACCTGCTGCACCAAGTCCCTCCTCTCTCATGGAGAACACGGGAACTACCTGTGAAGGCAGCAGCCACCTGCTGCACCAAGTCTGTCCTCTCTCATGGAGAACACGGGAACTACCTGTGAAGGCAGAGCCACCTGCTGCACCAAGTCCCTCCTCTCTCATGGAGAACACGGGAACTACCTGTGAAGGCAGCAGCCACCTGCTGCACCAAGTCCCTCCTCTCTCATGGAGGACACGGGAACTACCTGTGAAGGCAGAGCCACCTGCTGCACCAAGTCCCTCCTCTCTCATGGAGGACACGGGAACTACCTGTGAAGGCAGCAGCCACCTGCTGCACCAAGTCCCTCCTCTCTCATGGAGAACACGGGGAACTACCTGTGAAGGCAGAGCCACCTGCTGCACCAAGTCCCTCCTCTCTCATGGAGAACACGGGGAACTACCTGTGAAGGCAGAGCCACCTGCTGCACCACGTCCCTCCTCTCTCATGGAGAACACGGGAACTACCTGTGAAGGCAGAGCCACCTGCTGCACCAAGTCCCTCCTCTCTCATGGAGAACACGGGGAACTACCTGTGAAGGCAGAGCCACCTGCTGCACCAAGTCTGTCCTCTCTCATGGAGAACACGGGGAACTACCTGTGAAGGCAGAGCCACCTGCTGCACCAAGTCCCTCCTCTCTCATGGAGAACACGGGGAACTACCTGTGAAGGCAGCAGCCACCTGCTGCACCAAGTCCCTCCTCTCTCATGGAGAACACGGGAACTACCTGTGAAGGCAGAGCCACCTGCTGCACCAAGTCCCTCCTCTCTCATGGAGGACACGGGAACTACCTGTGAAGGCAGGAGCCACCTGCTGCACCAAGTCCCTCCTCTCTCATGGAGAACACGGGGAACTACCTGTGAAGGCAGCAGCCACCTGCTGCACCAAGTCCCTCCTCTCTCATGGAGAACACGGGGAACCTGTGAAGGCAGAGCCACCTGCTGCACCAAGTCCCTCCTCTCTCATGGAGAACACGGGGAACTACCTGTGAAGGCAGGAGCCACCTGCTGCACCAAGTCCCTCCTCTCTCATGGAGAACACGGGGAACTACCTGTGAAGGCAACAGCCACCTGCTGCACCAAGTCCCTCCTCTCTCATGGAGAACACGGGAACTACCTGTGAAGGCAGAGCCACCTGCTGCACCAAGTCCCTCCTCTCTCATGGAGAACACGGGAACTACCTGTGAAGGCAGCAGCCACCTGCTGCACCAAGTCTGTCCTCTCTCATGGAGAACACGGGAACTACCTGTGAAGGCAGAGCCACCTGCTGCACCAAGTCCCTCCTCTCTCATGGAGAACACGGGAACTACCTGTGAAGGCAGCAGCCACCTGCTGCACCAAGTCTGTCCTCTCTCATGGAGAACACGGGAACTACCTGTGAAGGCAGCAGCCACCTGCTGCACCAAGTCCGTCCTCTCTCATGGAGAACACGGGAACTACCTGTGAAGGCAGCAGCCACCTGCTGCACCAAGTCCCTCCTCTCTCATGGAGAACACGGGAACTACCTGTGAAGGCAGAGCCACCTGCTGCACCAAGTCTGTCCTCTCTCATGGAGAACACGGGGAACCTGTGAAGGCAGCAGCCACCTGCTGCACCAAGTCCCTCCTCTCTCATGGAGAACACGGGAACTACCTGTGAAGGCAGCAGCCACCTGCTGCACCAAGTCCCTCCTCTCTCATGGAGAACACGGGAACTACCTGTGAAGGCAGAGCCACCTGCTGCACCAAGTCCCTCCTCTCTCATGGAGAACACGGGAACTACCTGTGAAGGCAGCAGCCACCTGCTGCACCAAGTCCCTCCTCTCTCATGGAGAACACGGGAACTACCTGTGAAGGCAGAGCCACCTGCTGCACCAAGTCTGTCCTCTCTCATGGAGAACACGGGGAACCTGTGAAGGCAGGAGCCACCTGCTGCACCAAGTCTGTCCTCTCTCATGGAGAACACGGGAACTACCTGTGAAGGCAGAGCCACCTGCTGCACCAAGTCCCTCCTCTCTCATGGAGAACACGGGGAACTACCTGTGAAGGCAGCAGCCACCTGCTGCACCAAGTCCCTCCTCTCTCATGGAGGACACGGGAACTACCTGTGAAGGCAGAGCCACCTGCTGCACCAAGTCCCTCCTCTCTCATGGAGGACACGGGAACTACCTGTGAAGGCAGAGCCACCTGCTGCACCAAGTCTGTCCTCTCTCATGGAGGACACGGGAACTACCTGTGAAGGCAGAGCCACCTGCTGCACCAAGTCCGTCCTCTCTCATGGAGAACATGGGGAACTACCTGTGAAGGCAGCAGCCACCTGCTGCACCAAGTCCCTCCTCTCTCATGGAGAACAGGGGGAACTACCTGTGAAGGCAGAGCCACCTGCTGCACCAAGTCCCTCCTCTCTCATGGAGGACACGGGAACTACCTGTGAAGGCAGCAGCCACCTGCTGCACCAAGTCCGTCCTCTCTCATGGAGAACACGGGAACTACCTGTGAAGGCAGCAGCCACCTGCTGCACCAAGTCTGTCCTCTCTCATGGAGAACACGGGAACTACCTGTGAAGGCAGCAGCGACCTTCTGCAGCTCCAAGCCACGGGAGGTTCCGGCAATGAGAACCAGGGTCAAGGTTCCGTCCAGGCCTGGGGCTGCCCCCAGTGAGAGCAGCAAAGGCTTCAGGATGTCAAAAGCTGAGCTGCGGACGCAGTGGGAACAGGGTGAGAAGCACTGTCAGCCCAGCCTTGGCTCAAAGTGGGCACACGGGAGCAGGGCTTGGCTGTTGGTAGGCGTGCTGGGCTGGGAGGGGGGCTGTAGCTGTTGGTAGGTGTGCTGGGCTGGGAGCGGGGCTGTAGCTGTTGGTAGGTGTGCTGGGCTTAAGGGGGGCTGTAGCTGTTGGTAGGCGTGCTGGGCTTGGAGGGGGGCTGTAGCTGTTGGTAGGCGTGCTGGGCTTAAGGGGGGCTGTAGCTGTTGGTAGGTGTGCTGGGCTGGAAGGGGGGCTGTAGCTGTTGGTAGGCGTGCTGGGCTGGGAGGGGGGCTGTAGCTGTTGGTAGGCGTGCTGGGCTGGGAGGGGGGCTGTAGCTGTTGGTAGGCGTGCTGGGCTGGGAGGGAGGCTGTAGCTGTTGGTAGGTGTGCTGGGCTTAAGGGGGGCTGTAGCTGTTGGTAGGCGTGCTGGGCTTAAGGGGGGCTGTAGCTGTTGGTAGGTGTGCTGGGCTGGGAGGGGGGCTGTAGCTGTTGGTAGGCGTGCTGGACTGGGAGGGGGGCTGTAGCTGTTGGTAGGTGTGCTGGGCTGGAAGGGGGGCTGTAGCTGTTGGTAGGCGTGCTGGGCTGGGAGGGGGGCTGTAGCTGTTGGTAGGCGTGCAGGGCTGGGAGGGGGGCTGTAGCTGTTGGTAGGCGTGCTGGGCTGGGAGGGGGGCTGTAGCTGTTGGTAGGTGTGCTGGGCTTAAGGGGGGCTGTAGCTGTTGGTAGGCGTGCAGGGCTGGGAGGGGGGCTGTAGCTGTTGGTAGGCGTGCTGGGCTGGGAGGGAGGCTGTAGCTGTTGGTAGGCGTGCTGGGCTGGGAGGGGGGCTGTAGCTGTTGGTAGGTGTGCTGGGCTGGGAGGGGGGCTGTAGCTGTTGGTAGGCGTGCTGGACTGGGAGGGGGGCTGTAGCTGTTGGTAGGCGTGCTGGGCTGGAAGGGGGGCTGTAGCTGTTGGTAGGCGTGCTGGGCTGGGAGGGGGGCTGTAGCTGTTGGTAGGTGTGCTGGGCTTAAGGGGGGCTGTAGCTGTTGGTAGGCGTGCAGGGCTGGGAGGGGGGCTGTAGCTGTTGGTAGGCGTGCTGGGCTGGGAGGGGGGCTGTAGCTGTTGGTAGGCGTGCTGGGCTTAAGGGGGGCTGTAGCTGTTGGTAGGTGTGCTGGGCTGGAAGGGGGGCTGTAGCTGTTGGTAGGCGTGCTGGGCTGGGAGGGGGGCTGTAGCTGTTGGTAGGCGTGCTGGGCTGGAAGGGGGGCTGTAGCTGTTGGTAGGCGTGCTGGGCTGGGAGGGGGGCTGTAGCTGTTGGTAGGCGTGCAGGGCTGGAAGGGGGGCTGTAGCTGTTGGTAGGCGTGCTGGGCTGGGAGGGGGGCTGTAGCTGTTGGTAGGTGTGCTGGGCTGGAAGGGGGGCTGTAGCTGTTGGTAGGCGTGCTGGGCTGGGAGGGGGGCTGTAGCTGTTGGTAGGCGTGCTGGGCTGGGAGGGGGGCTGTAGCTGTTGGTAGGCGTGCTGGGCTGGGAGGGGGGCTGTAGCTGTTGGTAGGCGTGCTGGGCTGGGAGGGGGGCTGTAGCTGTTGGTAGGCGTGCTGGGCTGGGAGGGGGGCTGTAGCTGTTGGTAGGCGTGCTGGGCTGGGAGGGGGGCTGTAGCTGTTGGTAGGCGTGCTGGGCTGGGAGGGGGGCTGTAGCTGTTGGTAGGTGTGCTGGGCTTAAGGGGGGCTGCTGGCTGTTGGTAGGCGTGCTGGGCTGGGAGGGGGGCTGTAGCTGTTGGTAGGCGTGCTGGGCTGGGAGGGAGGGAGATGAGGGAGAGGGCAGAGAGCAAAGGAAACCCAGGTCATGTGAGAAGGCAGGACACCAGCTGTGCCCCCGCTCCCAGGAGAGTCTATGTGACCCCTCTGAAGTAAGCCCTGCTTCGTGGGCAGCCTCGGGGGCCTCTCCAGTGTGCTCCTTCCACACTGGGGAGCAGGACACTCTCCTATGACCGTCACCGTACCTGGCAGTTTCTCCCCTCGCTGGCTCTCAGCTGCCCCTGGCCCTGGAGGCGCTGGTGAAGCACCACAGCAGGCCCAGAGGCCCACGGTGCTGGAAGCCGAAGCCTCACGCTCCGAGCCACGCAAGATGACACCACGAGGCAGACGGCCACTCTGCTGATGCAGGGCCCCCCAGAGACCCTTACCCATTGGCCTGCTCCATGCCCCCTCACAACACGCTCCAGAAAATTCACAGGAGGAACGGCCACTTATAGGACCCAGCAAAGAGGTCAGCTTTCTTTAAACTCCGAGTTTGGGAATCAAACCCACAAGGGTTCTCAGGTTGGACGCAGAGGAAGCCAGACAAGCCCCAGAAGGGAGCAGTGGGGAAAGCGGGGTCCCGGAGCCTGGCCAGGAAGCAGGACTTACAGAGCGTGGGCTGGGAGCAGAGGGAGATGGGAGAGCCAGAAAGGGCCGAGGAACCAGGGGCCGCAGCAGCGGGTGGGAGACAGGTGTAAAGGCCCAGAACTCTGGAAAGCAAATAAGCCTCTAAAAGTTTAGTTTTCCTTAGATAAATGAGGGATGCTATGGCCACAGACAATTCAGGCCATGGAGGGGCATGGCACCTGCCGTCATGCCCCACCCTGCTCCCCACTCATCTCTGCTCCCTTGGTGGCCACCATGTCCGAGCCCACCTTTGTGACAGTCTTGTTGTGCAGCCCAGGCTGGCCTCAAAGCTGTACCCTCCGGGTGCGTGGGACCATGGGTGCAGGCCACAACCCCTGGCTCATCTTTTCTTAAGGTCAGAGCTACAACAAAGTCGCTTCTTTGTTCTTGTGACAATGGGCATGTAACCTTCCCAAGTCGTTATGCCACGGTGTGACTGGCCACCAGACTCAGGCTGAACCTGCAGTGCCAGGAGCTCAGACTTGGGTGAACCTTCTAAATGCCTTTTGAGTGGTTCCTTCCTGTAAGGATGGCCTTAGGCCTTAGCCTAAGCAAGTCCATTTTAAAACTCCATTTTAAAATAAAACTGCAGTCTCACCAGGCAAGCCACAGAGCCCAGGTAAGAGAGTGAAGTCACATGTCATTTGTCATAACCCTGATAAGAGTCAAAAGTGTGATATCAGGGCAGAAACCACCAAACCACATGTCCTGACTCTAAGAATGAAAGTTGTCACTAAGAAACCTGGTCACAGCTGATAGGGACCCAAAGGATTCGCAGAAGCTCCAAGATTTAGTATGAATAACGGAACAAATAACAGACATTCAGCCAGCCGACACTGACGCACACAGCCCTAGAGCCTGGTAAGCACCTGGACAGACAGCCCAGCTCTTCTCATCATCTGCCTGATCCTCTGCCTTGTCCTCGCGGCTCTCAAACTCTACTGCAGCCTCCTGACCTGGTGAGAACAGGGACCTCTCCTCACACCCTCTCCTCACCAACCGTCAGCTCCACCCCAGGAGAAGCTATGGGTTCCTGGCCTGGGTGCTGTGGTCTGAGTAGACACCTGCTGGGTTTAAGACCTAAGACTCAAGACTTTAAATCTAGCACTTAAGCTCAGCATGCAGAGGGAATGTCTGTGATAGGTCTGTCGTGACTAAGGGTGTTTGCAGTGCTTAGAGTTAACTAAGAATTGTTTGCTTTGAACTGATCATGTCTACTGCAGTGCCCAGCATTAAGGATTGTCATTCCCTGACGAAGAACCTATAGTGAAACTGTACTGAGTGATCTTGAGTGAATGAAGCATTGAAAACGGCAGGAACGTGTGGACTGCAGATGTCGCACTTTGCCCATCGCAACACTTCCTCGGGTGGAGACCTGGGAAAAGGATCAGGTCGGAGGCTCTAGAGCTAATGGGAGACAGAGGGCAAGGGCAGTGGGCGGCGAGGTCCTCCCTCCTTACCCTGCCCGGCCAAGGGTGACTTTCTTGTGGATGCCTATGATGTTCACTGTATCCCCACCACCTTCGATGCCTTTTTCCATCCCAAGCATCTGCTGAAAACCCGAGTGTCTCCGCGGCCCGTGGTGGGACTCCCCCAGGGAAGCACTGAGTACCCGTCTGAGGTGTTCCACCCCAAAGTCTGGCACCTTCTTGGAAGGGCCCACTTACTAAGGTGGAACATTATTTCTGGACCTTAGCCTCAGGAAAGTTAACTCCAGTTATTAGATCTTAACTTTAACAAATGGAACATTTTTTATCTTTAGAAACTTATGCCCTAAAAATAGTACATCAAACTAAAACAACACGTTCTATCCTAAACACATGAAATTCAACAGCCAAGTTGTCATTGAACACCCGACGGGACAGGCCTCCTGGGGCTAAGACACAGCCTCACCTTTCTCAGCTTCTCCGGGGAGAACTCCAGGCCCACGAGGAAGAGACTGAAGAAGACCCCGAACTCTCCCAGGGTCTCCACCTGGACCACGGACTGCAGAGCAAGGGTGGAGAGGCGAGTGAGTCCAGGCCTCCAGGGAAGCCCCCACACCCCCCTGGTGCTGGGCCCCGGCAGGAAGCCCCCAACACTGGAACTTTAAAGAGAACAATTCCCGGAATTTCTCCTACATCTGGTCTTCCCCTTGTCTCCATTCACAGAGAAGCATGCTTCTCTCCGCTGTCTGCAAGCTGCTCTGGGCCTCCCCAGCACTGTTCGCTGGCCACCTCTGGGATGAGGAGGCAGCTCACTCGGCGCTGCTTGCTCTTGGCTCCTGTTAGGGCCGAGCAAGTCCCTGCAGGTGTATCTCCCCCGAGTTCAATGCCCACATCCACAGTGTTGGTGAACAGCTTCTGTGACTGCTCTGACTCTTCACTTGGTGTTTACTTTTAATGTTTTCACTAGATAAATAAATAGCACAAAATATTTGATGTCTCTGTCCTGGTAACTAACAGTTCAATCCTTTTATTTATTTATTTTTTTGTATTGGGGATTAAACCTACAGGTGCTTAACCACTGAACCACATTCGCAGACCTGTTTATTTTTTATTTAGAGACAGGGTCTCACTAAGCTGCTGAGGCTATCTTTGAGCTTGCCACCCTCCTGCCTCAGCCTCCAGAGTTGCTGGGATACAGGTGCCCAGCTCCATCTTTTGAAATGCTCCCATGGCACTGTCCTGACCCCCTGAGCTGGCCTCACAGGTGAAGACCCCGTCCTGTTGCGACTGGCACCCCGCCTTCTGCCTGTCTCAGCTGCTGAGTGCTGCTTGGTGCTCTTCTTGGCACTGTGGGTGAACCTCAGCTGCCCACAGAGCGCCTCCCTGCACTGGCTGGCAAACCCAGCCCTGCCCTGACCCACGTCCAGCTGCTCTCTCTCACTTCTCTTCCCGTTCCCTGATTGTGCTGTGACTCCAAAACAACAACCTGAACTCGGGAGTGGAAGCCTGAGCCCCCTGCACAGGGGCCTTCCCCACTCCTACAAGGTGCTCCTGGATGGCCATCTGAAACCACGGCTCCTTCCTCAGTGCCCCTGGCCTTGACCCTGCTCCCGCTATCTTGGCTGAGGAGGAAGAGGGCACCGTGTCTGCCTGGACTTGCTGACGCCTGGAAGGGTGGGATGAGGCAGGAGGCTCCGGCCTGCAGCCTTCCCTGCTGCTGAGCCGCACTCGGTGCCAGTGCAGAAAGCCACACTGAGGCCCTCTGTGCTGCCAGGGGGCGAGCAGCCTCCATGTGACCCTGCGTCAGGTCAGCTGACAGCTCCCAGCTGAAGGTGCTGGCAGGCAGCTCTGCAGCTGGCCAGGGCCACCTGCTGCTCAGAGGAGCCCCAAATGGTTCTTCTTCAGACCCTTTCTGCTATGTCGGGAAAATCACTGAGGTTCAAGGCGTACCAGTCACTAGTGGGGGGAGCAGGGCTCCTCACCCCACGGCCCTGGACATACCAGCAAAGCTGGGGGGCGTTTGTGGCTCATCTTTAGCCTCCTGGGATGTTGAGTGTGCTCAGATGACACGCTGGGAGGCCACCAGGCTTGGGACCCTTCCTTGCTGTGAGAGTGTTCACCTGTGACAAGCAGCAACTGGTCTGAAGCAGCTCTGGCAAGAGCAGCCCGGGCCCTGCTGCCCTGGGACGGTGCCACAGGCGCTCCTGGTGCACGTTCAGGACTGCACAGGCACAGGAGGGACCCAGCACTTCCAACAGCCTGGCGCCTGAGGACGTCTGGATGACTGGAAACAGAGCCTTTATGCTAATGACCATGGAGCCAGCGGCCTCTGGGTCATGGAGGGCAATGCCCCCAGCTCTAGGGTGTGTTCCTGGCACGGGGGGAGGACGGCTCTTCATTGACTCCAGTTCAGAGCTCTCGTCTGTGTCTGTCCTGTCCAGTATCAGAACAGTCAAGTTCTGTTCTTACCTTGATGCTGTTCAGTCCTGAAGGCCCCAGAAGCACACCGCAGATGATGTACCCAAACATGGTGGGCAGCCCTATTGCTGTGCACAGCCAGCCACAAGGTAGGGACAGCACGCCTATGGAGACAATGTCCTAGAGCGGAACAGACAAGCACAGATCAAGGGGACGGGTGGGCTGGGATGGCAGGATGACAGTCAGCCCCTTACAGGAACCAGCAGACAACAGGACTGAGAGGTTTTATACTGCCGTGTCTGCAGCAGAGCGCAGCACACGGTGTCGGGAGCAGACGAGCCAGCTCTGGTTTGTCCTGCTCACGCCCCATAGCATGCTCCATCTCTCCCAGCCCTGGACTCCACCCATTCCTGGCCTCAAAGCCCTTGCAGATGGGGTCCTCCCTATGACTCTCTGCTTGTCACCCACACGGACAAGTCTTCCACAGGTGTCAGAACCACTGGGTGAGAACTTACTGGGAGCAGGCTGTTCACAGTCCCAAACACATCCCCAGATGCGACTTACTCATCGCAATGGGAGAAAGGGACTGCTGTGAAGGAGGCACGGAGTTGGTCTACGGACGTGGCCTGTTCTTTCACAATCAAGGACAGCAGGACACAGGCCAGCGCCCGGGAGGAGCCCTCTTCCCTGGGAACCGAGGCCCAGCCTCTCTGGTTTCTGTTCCTTGCAAGGCTCTGCCTTAAAGAGTTCTGTGGAGATCTGAGCTTATCTGATCCCTCCAGGCCCCCTGGAGGGTGCACTCCACTCCAGACTGGACCGCTTCCCGGGAGGACCTGGAATGCCACGCCCTGTGCCCCACGTCCACACTTCTCTGCCTCAAAGGGCTTTCTCTTTTATAAAAAGGAGTTTGTTTTCTTTAACCTCAGGTTATAATTTTAGATGGCGCCTTGCTATGTTGCTAGATTGGTCTTAAACCCCTGGGCTCCAGCGATCCTCCTGCCTCAGTCAACCGCTCAAACAGGTCTCAGACAGCGAGAGCTTTAATCCCATGACGGTCACTCCAAACTTCAGAGAGTCCTCCAAATTCTCCAAAACAGAATCAAATTTCATCTTAAATGTCAAGACGCCTTTTTCCTTTAGAAACAATTAACTAAGGGATGCTGTCTCCAAGCCCAGCACGGGATGCCAGCATTCTCTGGCAGGAGGAAGGCTGTGCACCACCCCCCTCGGAGGGGGCCCGCATCAGGTCAGGCCTGCTGACTGCCCAGCGAGACGGGCGGGTGGCCTCAGCTTGCCTTTATGAAGTGGTGGTCTGCACGTGGAATGGTGGCGTCCCGGGGCTTCGTGAGGACATACTGGTTGTTCTGGGAGTCGATCAGCATGCTCAAGCCCAGGCCCTCCTCCACATCCCGCTTTGTGATGTTCTGCTTGGAACTGGCCTCTTCCTCCTCCACCCGCAAAACTGCCTCAAAGTTGACCCCTTTGACCTGTGAGAGAGACCAATATCATGCCATCAGAATCATGTTGATGCTTCTGCAGTCAACATCAAGAGGAAAGAACATACATCAAGGTAGACGTGTTCACACTGTGTCTAACAAGACAGAAGACCACCAGCAAGATGAAGGCACTCGCTCAATGAAGCATTTCTGGGCAGAAGCAGCCGCTGCTACTTCCAGACATCCACTTGACCTGATGCAGGGCACACGCTCACACTTGACCCCAGAAACTGAGAATTTAAATATCAGTTTCTGTTTCTTTCTCTCCACCCTTTCGTGGGTCCAGCCCTAGACCCACAGCCAGTTCTCCGCTGGCCTTGGTCTCGCCCCAGGGTCTTAGCCTGTCAGAACTGAGCAGCTGGAACCTGCTTCCTCTGACCAGGAAGAAACCCCCCAAGCCTCCCGAGGCCACAGTCCCAAGCCCCGTGAGTGGCCAAGCTGGGCTGGCAGTGAGTGCCAGGGGGCGAAGAAGCAGGTTGGCCGCCCACTCCTGCAGCCCTGCCAGAGCACCCGCGTGTCGCTCCCAGACCCTGAGTCACAGCCGCACCGATGGCCAGGCCCAGCAGCACAGCTCGCAGGGCAGAGGTGCCAGAAGGCGGCTTACTGATTTGTTGTCATCAAAGGCATGCTCCTCTATCTCCTCCTCTAAGCGATCTGCCGCCCTCCTCACGTCCTCGAGGATCTCGTCCAGCATGGAGAGGCTCTTGTTCTGATGCTGCATGTGCTTAAGGGCTTCCACCTGATGTTTTTCTGCGGCGAGAAGTTCCACATACTCGGTCTCTTCCTATTTGTTCGTAGGAAAGGGCAAGATACATTACAAGAAAAACCAGGAGGGGACTCATCTGCTCAGGGTCCTGGTGACTAGACCCACCAGAGGTGCTCCAGGTCAATGCCCCACCGCTGCACTGTGACCGACTGTCCAGCAAGGGAGGTCAAGCACCCCAAACACAGGGAGCTTCGGAATGTGCAGGGACAGCATCTGCACCCAGGGAAGGCCCCACTGCAAGTGGGTCCAGCTCAGGGAGAGCATCTGCACCTCCACCCCTGGGGAAGGCAGTGTCCACTGCAGGTGGGTCCAGCTCAGGGACAGCATCTGCACCTCCACCCTGGGGAAGGCAGTGTCCACTGCAGGTGGGTCCAGCTCAGGGACAGCATCTGCACCTCCATCCTGGGAATGCAGTGTCCCCTGCAGGTGGGTCCAGCTCAGGGAGAGCATCTGCACCTCCACCCTGGGAAGGCAGTGTCCACTGCAGGTGGATCCAGCTCAGGGACAGCGTCTGCACCTCCACCCTGGGAAGGCAGTGTCCACTGCAGGTGGGTCCAGCTCAGGGACAGCATCTGCACCTCCACCCTGGGGAAGGCAGTGTCCACTGCAGGTGGGTCCAGCTCAGGGACAGCGTCTGCACCTCCACCCCAGGGAATGCAGTGTCCACTGCAGGTGGGTCCAGCTCAGGGACAGCGTCTACACCTCCACCCTGGGGAAGGCAGTGTCCACTGCAGGTGGGTCCAGCTCAGGGACAGCATCTGCACCTCCACCCTGGGGAAGGCAGTGTCCACTGCAGGTGGGTCCAGCTCAGGGACAGCATCTGCACCTCCATCCTGGGAATGCAGTGTCCCCTGCAGGTGGGTCCAGCTCAGGGAGAGCATCTGCACCTCCACCCTGGGAAGGCAGTGTCCACTGCAGGTGGATCCAGCTCAGGGACAGCGTCTGCACCTCCACCCTGGGAAGGCAGTGTCCACTGCAGGTGGGTCCAGCTCAGGGACAGCATCTGCACCTCCACCCTGGGGAAGGCAGTGTCCACTGCAGGTGGGTCCAGCTCAGGGACAGCGTCTGCACCTCCACCCCAGGGAATGCAGTGTCCACTGCAGGTGGGTCCAGCTCAGGGACAGCGTCTACACCTCCACCCCTGGGGAAGGCAGTGTCCACTGCAGGTGGGTCCAGCTCAGGGACAGCATCTGCACCTCCACCCTGGGGAAGGCAGTGTCCACTGCAGGTGGGTCTAGCTCAGGGAGAGCATCTGCACCTCCACCCCAGGGAAGGCAGTGTCCACTGCAGGTGGGTCCAGCTCAGGGACAGCGTCTGCACCTCCACCCTGGGAAGGCAGTGTCCACTGCAGGTGGGTCCAGCTCAGGGACAGCGTCTGCACCTCCACCCCAGGGAATGCAGTGTCCACTGCAGGTGGGTCCAGCTCAGGGACAGCGTCTACACCTCCACCCCTGGGAAGGCAGTGTCCACTGCAGGTGGGTCCAGCTCAGGGACAGTGTCTGCACCTCTACCCCAGGGAGGCAGTGTCCACTGCAGGTGGGTCCAGCTCAGGGAGAGCATCTGCACCTCCACCCCAGGGAAGGCAGGGTCCCCTGCAGGTGGGTCCAGCTCAGGGACAGCGTCTGCACCTCCACCCCTGGGAAGGCAGTGTCCACTGCAGGTGGGTCCAGCTCAGGGACAGCGTCTACACCTCCACCCCTGGGAAGGCAGTGTCCACTGCAGGTGGGTCCAGCTCAGGAATAGCGTCTGCACCTCCACCCCTGGGAAGGCAGTGTCTACTGCAGGTGGGTCCAGCTCAGGGAGAGCATCTGCACCTCCACCCCTGGGGAAGGCAGTGTCCACTGCAGGTAGGTCTAGCTCAGGGACAGCGTCTACACCTCTACCCCAGGGAGGCAGTGTCCACTGCAGGTGGGTCAAACATCCCTTAAGGCCACCTCACAAACTGCCGAGTGCTGCCGCTCAGGAAGCACATCCCTGCCTGAAAGCCAGCAGCAACACCTGGTGTGTAGCTACCTCTGGGATTTCTACAGCAGGATGCGGTCCCATCCCATCAGACGGGGCGACTAACGGGTCCAGAAAAACACGGTAAAGTAGAAAGTGTTGGTTATTTGGGACACTCATGGGCGGTGCTGGTCATCATGCTTAGTAAACATACTTTACACAACCCTAGTCAACTGATAACCTGACTTTTAAAACGTTTTCTCATGTTTCAAGAAGGGAACCTGGCTGGGACTGAGCCGTGGCCAGCTACCACAGCAGCGTGGCTCTTCTGTGATTGCAGTAACCCCTGTCCCTTCCCCAGGGCCCCAACGGTGGCTGCAGCCACCCTGGAGGACCACGGAACCCTGAGGCATGACAGATACAGGCTGCAGCATGCAGGGTGTGACATGGCCTGCAATTCTGGACTGTGGCCACCAGACTCACAAGTCTTCTCCCTAACAGACGACTGCAAACCTGGAGTCCACCAGAATTCCTCTTATAACCAAAGGGTGGGGGCTGGAGTTGTAGCTCAGTGGTACAGTGCTTGCCTAGCATGTGTGGGGCACTGGGATCAATTCTCAGCACCACATCGAAATAAAATCAAGGTCCATCAACAAATAAAAAATATTAAAACAAACAAAAAAAGGGTCTTAGCACCTCGACTGTCCCAAGGGTTGAAACATGGGCAATAGGCAGGCAGCAACAGGCAGGCAGCCAAGTCAGGTCACTGAATGCCTTGATTTGAATGCTTGTCTGACTGTTGTATCCTACCAAAAAACACCCTTGTTTTGGCGACCGTCCTAAGAAAGTTATATCTCCTTTCAAGCCATGACAGCCTGAGGCCTTCCACGAAGGGGAAGTGGCACTTGCTGTCTGAGCCTGGGTGTGGCGCCTGGCGAGTTGCAGGTGCTGGGCAGTGCCTGTGGAAACACTGGCACAGTGGCCCCCTTTAGAAGCACACTTGGTCCAAAGCCTCACCTCACGGGCACACATCTGTTTATAAGTATTTTTATATCTTTGTTTTTGTTGTAAGGCCATGAAGAACACAGGCTTCACTCAGAAGAGAATCTGGCAAGAGACCCAGGTCACAGCTGCAGCCAGCGTCCCTCAAGGACCATGGCACCGTGTTCTGAGAAGGGCCTGGAAAGGCAACTCTGCAGCTGCACGTAGGCCAGAGTCCTGGCACACCCGGGGCTGGTCAGGGAGTCCCTGGTGGACACTCTCAGGCCCACTGCAGGTGGCCGAGCCCTCACAGGAGCGCAAGGCTGCAGGCATTCCCGCCCGTCAGTGCTCAGCCAGACTCGGGGGTCTCCACAACAGAGTGCTGAAGGGCTGGCCCCTCCTAGAAGTGACTGGCACCCAGAGGCTCCCGAGACCCCCGCCCCACCCCAGATCACAGCTCTGGGCAGGACTGGCCACATGGCTGACCTTGATGGCGGCCTCCCGCAGGGCCTCCAGCCGCTGCCTGCTGCTCTCCTTCATGTTGACCACATCTCTGTAGTCCCCCTGCAGGGCTCTCTGCAGCCCGTGGATGGCCTGGAAGACGGAATTCTCACTTTCATTCAGTTCCTTCTGGAAAATCTCAAACGTGTGCACCTGGAACAGCTTCTCTTCATCTGACAGGCCAGCGTCTTTTTCCACCGCTCTGATGGCACTCTTCAGCTTGTGGAGAACAACACTCTTCTGCCGAAGGAGCCCGGTGAGCTTCCTGCAGCTGTCCAGGGCCCACTGCCTCCTCTGGGCGGCAGGTGCTCCCTTGCCGCGGTGCAGCTTGATGGCATGTTTTGCCACCTCCGCATGCTCTGTGGCACTTGCCACCCAGCAGAGGGCCAGGAGCAGCATCCAGAAGAGACTGTCCTCCAAGGCCCTCATGGTCCCAGCACAGCCAGGGCTCCAGACGGCAGCTCGGGTCAGGCTGCATCTTCTGTGCACATTGTCAGCTGAAAAACAGATTTCCTGTCACACACGGCTGAACTACAGCTCACAGCTACTGACCCAAGTTAAATACCAACATACCAGGACACTGTAAGCTTTCTAAAGAAAACGCCATTCTTCCTGGATCACTAACAACATCTGAACCACTTCACTCAAACACTAAGTGATGGAGTAAGTGCCTCTTGGCTGCCTGGCACAGAGATGAAAGGTCAGTTACATCTCACTTTAAAGGTGATTTTTAGAAATCTTAAGCTTTGTATTTCTACCAGATCTACCATGTACGAAAGATAGAAGCCAGTTCTACCCAAGAGGGACTATACATATCAAAGCCCAGAAAACACCATCTCAGGTGGGCCAGCCTCTGGGACCATGTTCAGGAGCATTTCAGAAAGGCCATCTCCTGAGACATGGCCCCTCAGTCACCCTGCTGGCTTTCCAGAATCACTTGGAGTCTTGCCAAATTTCCAAAGTCAGCACAGTTAAGAGCTAATAAGAGATTTAGATAGAAAAATAAAAAAATAATAAAATACCTATGACCCCTACTAACTGCTCAAACCTTTTCTATCACAGAAACTCAGAGCTGGATTTCAGTGCATCTTTTAGAAGCCAGACCCCAAAAGGACTGAGCTAATGCAGCACAAGGATGGTTGCAGCTCAGCTCCCAGCAAAGCACCCATCTCACGATGCCAGCTTCGAGCCCACTGCAGAGCAGTGAGGACCTGCTGGGAGGAGACCTCCAGACCCAGACAGAAATCTGAGGTGCTGCCTTCATGCTTCCATCTTCCCCAGAACATCTCCAAAGGTGATTTTTTTTTTTTTTTGGCAGTACTAGGAATTGAACTAGGGCCTTCACTTGCTGGGCAAGTACTCTACCGTTACGTAAATTCCCAGCCCTAAAAGTGGTTCTTTTGTGGTTTCATGCTTCAGAAAAACAACTTGCAATGCAGTTTGTACGTAACACCTCTCTGTGCACATTTCTGGTTCTTTCCTCAACCAGGTTCTGGAAATTAAAGTTATCCCTTTACCCCCACACCTAAGGGAGTTACTAATTTTTCTTTTAGGATTTCAGTTGTAGTCACATTAATATTCACCACTGAGATGTTTCATATCATCAGCATGATATTGAAATTACATATATACATACATACGTGTGTATATTTATTTATTTATTATTCTTTTTTGTTTTTTTGTTTTTTTTTTTGTACCAGGGATTGAACTCAGGGACACTCAACCACTGAGCCACATCCCCAGCCCTATTTTGTATTTTATTTAGAGACAGGGTCTCACAGATGCTGAGGCTGGCTTTGAACTCACAATTCTCCTGTCTCAGCCTCCCAAGCTACTGGGATTACAGGCCTGTGCCACTGTGCCCTGCACTTATACATTCTTAATGCACATCACTCATTTTCAAAAGCTCATATCATTTTACTTTCAAGCCTGTCTACAAAATCCTATGGACTACTAAATTATACCATGTTTCCTCTTGAGCAAACTTTAAATATTTTTACTTCCAGTATTGTTATTTTTTTAGTTGCTAACAAGACATTTGGATTCTTGTAATAGTGAACTATCGATATGTTCAACAACATGAACAGATCTTGAGGCTGAGTAAAGGGAACCTCCAAAGACCACATCCTACACAATTCCCTTTACATAAGTGCCTCACAGTGGCACAAGACGCAGGACAGATGAGTGGCTCTCAGGGTGAGGGAGGGGGAGAGGTGTCTGCGGCTAAAAGGGACTAGGATCCTCCAGGGAAGGAAATGCTGGAAGGAGCCAGCACAGCCCCTCACCTGCACTCACTGGGACACACACAGGGCAAGGGACTCCGCCAGTGGGTAGGCATGGGGTCCATCTGTGAACAGGCCGCCGAGTCTACAGTGACCAGGCCAACAGTCCGCCAGTGGGCAGGCCAAGCACAGGGATGGCTGCAGCTCTACAGTGCAGCCTACCAGTGACACTAAGAGTCTACCAGTGACACTTTTTATTTACGAGAGCAAAATCAACACTTTGAGCCAAGCACGGTGGCAAATGCCCATCATCTCAGAGACTCCAGAGGCTGGAGTCCAGCCACAGCTACTCAGTGAGATCTTAAGCAGCTCAGCAACACCCTGTCTAAAAATAAAGGACCAGTATGTAGCTCAATGGTAGGGCACCCCGGGTTCGATACCCAGAGCAAGGGCCCTCAGGTACGGGGGCAGCACATAGCACCACCTGCTAGAGAGCACAGGGGACAAGCATCAGGGCAGTCCTTTCAGGGAACTCCATGGTCTGTGTCTGCATGAGTTTTGAGAAGCTGGTGCTCTCCTTGGCCTATCAGATAACTTGCTGCCCTCTCTTCCTTGGGACCTGTGCCACCCGTTTGCTCAGTGTGCACCAAGCCACACGGTGGGAAATAAAGTCGACTTAGCCACCCCTAGAGTGTTTGTGAAGTGGCACCATCAGGTGGGTCTGTCAGGCAGATGCCACAACCGAGATGGTCCCTACCAGGCCAACTTCTCTCCTGAGTGTGCAAGCTGGGGGACAGCCAGCTTCTGGTCCATTCAGCTGAAGCTAGGGCCCTAGTGAGTGGGAGTGCATGATCACCCCAATGGAGGGCAGCTCCCTGTGGGTCTCTGGCAGGGAATTCCTGAGCCTGTGGGGGAATGTGTAGGGAGCTGAGTACGTGTTTAACAGAGAGTCATCTAGCTTCTCCTGCAAGAGAAAAAACAGGAGGTGCCTCTGATTTCTTCACATTACTGCCACATGTCCAAGTTCAGCACAGGCAGCATTTGTGTGGGCAAAGAGGAAGAGAGCCACGAGCAGGCAAGACCACCTCGATGGACTGAGTGACCTGAAGTCTCTTTATGGAGCCTTTTTCTTAAAGATCAATTTTAAACTTTAAAGTACATTTTCTAAAAATGGAGCACTTATGATCCTACAAATAAACTGACAGTTGCCAAAAATGAAATAAATGATTTATAAATACATTATTCATTTCAAATTAGTAAAAGAATTAGAGAACAAGGAGGAGGAAGGAAAGGAAAAGAAGGTAATTACTGAGGCTATTAAAAAGCTTTAAACTATAAAACCTCTAGAAAAAGCAAATATTTCATTAGTTAATCCCATCACGAGATTCTACTGTTTGAAAAAAAAAACAAGACAATATGCAAGACCAATAAGTTTTGATTCTAAGAATGATCAGGAAAATGTGCAGAGGCTGAGCAGGAAAACAGGGATGTGCCCTGCAACCTTGAGTGTCCCTCAGGGTGTTTAAACAGCTACTGTTTGCTCAGGTGGTACCAGGTGAGACTGTCAAAGAACAGAGAGAAGCAGGGCCATACAAGGAGCTGCAGGCCAGCTGCTCGGGTTTGCTCCTCCTTCAGTGCCAAGAAAGCCAACAAGGAAGGAAAAAGGAGACTCGTGAATAAGTGCCCTCTCAGTAGCAAACATCTCTCCAGCAGCAAGAAACCTGCACTAGGTGGCCAGGAGGTGAACTGGCTAGTAAAGACCAAGTCACAAAGTCTACCCAGTCCCCCTTCTCCTTCTGAAGGGTTGCAAGAGGCTGCAAAGGAGCAAAAAGAGGTGGGACAGTGAGGCGGGCAGATGTGCTAGACCTTCTGTCACTTTGGACTTATTTAATTGGTCACTCCCAAACAATTCACAACTAGGTTATGAACTAAGGCCTCCCAGGGGATGTGCAAACCATCCTGGTTATTTTGTCTACTCTGACACCTTCCAGGCTCTGTAAGCTTAAGTGAAAGCCTTGCGGAACACGGCATGCTGGCCCTGATCAGCAAACCTGGGTCTGATCTGTCTTTAAATAGACGGTAAAGGACGACTGCTAATTCGCCTTAACACGGGGCAAGACAGACCAGTAAGCTCCAGGGAGCAGGATAGGTGACCTCTTAGTGCCCATTAGGGGAGGGGAGCCCCCAGGAAGGAATCCTCTGGGAAGGGGAGCACCCACCAAGAAGAGACCTGCCCCACCAAAGGTAGCTCTCAGAGAAGAAAGCCCCACAAGCCTGCACCCACCCAGGAGGAAGAATACCCACGAGAAGAAGCCTATCTGGGAAGATTCCCCTGACGCCCCCAGAGAAGATGCCTCCCTTGGGAAGAGCCCCTGTGGGAACGCCCACTCCGGGGGGGGCCCTGGTGAAGGAGGATCCCCAAGGACTCCCCCACCAAGGAGCCCCACGCCGGGAAGGGGCCTCTGCTGGGCGGGAGCCCCACGCCGGGAAGGGGCCTCTGCTGGGCGGGAGCCCCACGCCGGGAAGGGGCCCCCTGGGGCTCGCCGCTGGACGGACGGGGCCCAGCGCACCCACGGCCCTCACCGGGACGAGGTAGCCGCGCCCTGGACGTGCAGCCCAAGCATCAATGTCCTCTATCCGGAGCTCCGCGGCGCCACGAGCAAAGCTCTGGACGCGGGCTTCCCCGCATCCCTTCTCTTGGCCGCCTGGGGAAAGACGGGACGCGGGATCGGACGCGGAACCGGAGACGAGACCAGGAGGCGAAGGACCGCCACCGCCCTCTCCCCGCGCGGGCAACTCCTCCAGGGCCAAAGAGCCAGGCGCGGCCTCTTTAAGAGGCGGGGCGTGGGCGGTCCGGCCGGCCCCTGCGCGGCGCCGAGCACTCCGGGAGCTGGAGTTCCGCGGTGCAGTCGCACCCTCCTCCTCCTCCCAGTGGACTCGAGGCCTGAGAGCCGCAGGTCGGTGGTGGCCTCCGAAGGAGGAGCGGCAGAACCGCTCGCCCAGAGGGGGCGACGCCGTGCCAGCCGGAAGCTGGGAGGAGGAGAACGCCCCAGGTGCCGCCCGACGGCGTGCGCCTGCGCAGAGAGCCGGCGGTCGGCCAGGCGGGACGCGCCTGCGCAGAGAGCCGGCGGTCGGCCAGGCGGGAGGCGCCTGCGCAGAGGGCGGGCGGGGGCGGGACTGCACGCGCCTGCGCCAAGGGCCGGCTGGGGTGCCGGCCGGCGAGCATGGTAGGTGTCGGGCGTCGAGCTCCGTCGGCCCGGGCGGAGACCGGCCGGGGCCGAGCGATGGCAGCGGGCCCACGGGGTCCCGAGAGGACGCCGCCGGCCCCGTAGCGCGGGGGACGAAGCCGGCGTGGGGCCCGGGTCGCCGAGAAGGCAGGCGGGGGTCGGACTGCGCGGTGGCGGGCTCTGGGGCCCCGAGGCGGGGCGGCTACCTGGGCCGCCGTGGAGGTTGACCCTGAGAAGGGAGGTGCTCCTGAGCCTGTCTGCAAGGATGCTCTGCGATGCGTGTGTCACGCCACCCGTGGTGTCCTTGGGGCCGGGCTCCTCACAAGGTCACTCGTAAAGCGTTGAGGGTTTAGCAGGTTAGAGGTTTTATTTGATGTTTCTTTCCCCTGGACTGTCCAGATTTTTATGTCAAGAACTGTGTACATTTTAGCAGAATAAACTAAAAAGACTTAGGAAACTCCCTTCCCCCTCCCTGCTTTGATTTCCATGACCTGGTAAGCCTCGGTGAAAGTCATCAGCACTTACGCCTGGGTCTTGGTCCTGCCAGTTTGCGGACCTTGATTAACCTTGCATTGATTTGCATGTGTCTAAATGGAGGCAGCGCTTAGTTTATGAACCTTACTTTCCCTTTTCTACCGGTGGAACCTGGATCTCCTAGTTACTTTTGGATATGAAGTGCATGCAATCCTTCGATGTAACTGTTGATCATTGTTTCAATTGCAGTTACTTTATAGAGAAACCGGTGTGGGAAACATCAAATCTTGCAGTTTTGTTGACATACCCCTGGGGCTATTCCTTCATGGCTGCTGCTGCTCATGCCAAACTAGCACCTTGGTACCCGTTGAAGTCCAAAGTTGGGTTGTCCCGCATAGAAGGGGCAGTGTTTCTGTCTTCACTTCTGCCTAAGTTACTTCTGTGATTAACGTGGAAAGTTTCAAAACCATGTGGAATGGCCTAGATATATTCACCTGCATCTGCAAAGCATGTTCTCTTCAGTGAATGTAGCACTGTTGTCACGCCGGGGAGGGCTCCAGAAGTGATTCTCAGTGGACATAGCTGTGTGGTCACCGGGGGGAGGGCTCCAAAAATGATCCTCAGGAGTCTAGCTCAGAGTCAGACATCATCCCCTCTTCCAGATGTCTGTGTTTTCTTTCGGGGATGGGGGATTGAACTCAGGGGCACTTGACCACTGAGCCACATCCCCAGCCTATTTTGTGTTTTATTTAGAGACAGGGTCTCACTGAGTTGCTTCACGCCTCACTTTTGCTGAGGCTGGCTTTGAACTCGAGATCCTCTTGTCTCAGCCTCGGGAGCCACTGGGATTACAGGTGTGCGCCACCAGGCCTGACCCATGTTTTCCTGATGTGGAGCCATCAGTGCTGTAATGCTGGTCAAATTACACAGCCACCTGGGGTGTGTGACTCTGCTCATTGGTCTTGGAAGCCTAGCTGTTATGTTGACATTTTTTTGAAGTAGAGTTCACATGACATAAAATTAGCTATTTTGAGTTGTGCAGGTCAGTGTTTAGAACATTCAGTGTTCTGCCACCACCACTTCTATGAAGTCTCAGAACATTTTCATCACTCCCAGGGAAACCCTGTTCATGAGCAAGCATTGCCAACTCCTCCCTGCCAACCCCTGGCACCCTCTAATCTGCCTTCTGTTTCTATAGATTTGCCTATTCTGAACATTTCCTGTAAATGGAATCATGTGACATGTAGCCTTTTGGGTCTGGCTTTTGCTCAGCATGTTGCTTTTGAGGTTCACCCATACTGTGGCATATGCCATTACTTTGTTCCTTTATGGCTAAATAACATTCCGTTATATGGATGGACTGAATTTTGTTTTATGACCAGGATGGTGTTGGTTGGCTCTTCCATAATAAAGGAGCTATGGCTGTTGCTCAGGAGGGACTTTTTCTGATTGCATGTGTGTCTTGTCTTAGTTTTTGAAGCAACTCTTGGCTGTGTCCATCCTTGACCATCTTCATAAAAAGATGCTGACTTTATCACTTGTCAGCTGGCTCTCATGACATGTGAGCTCTTCCCTGATTTAACTAGATTGATCTTACTAGAGAATATAACCTTGAATTCTTTGTCTATTCTTTTCAAGAACTGTTTTGGGAAATAACGTATAGTATATGTATATACGTCCCATGTGTCACTCTAGAATTTAGATCGAGTTCAGCAGTCACAAGCTAGCTGCCTGTTTTTATAAGTGAAATGTCAAGGCCAGCAGCCACACCCACTTGTGTATAAACCATTCCCACTGTCTGCTTCCACCTGCAGTGGCAGAACCACAGGAGATTCATATGGCCACAGCCCTATGTTTTTAAGAATGATTGGGGACCCAAAGAGCTTTTGTTTATGTGGTTAATGGACATTGATGTTCACTGCATCAGGAATTAAAATAAGTTTTTAAATATGTGAGGATTAATAATTGCAAGCACATTACTTTTTTACATTTCATTTTTGCAGATTTTTAAAAATTTCTTAGTTGTGGATGAACACAATATCTGTATTTATTTTTATGTGGTGCTAGAGATTGAACCCAGTGCGTCACACATGCTAGGCAAGTGCTCTACCACTGAGCTACAACCACAGCCCCAGCAGATAATTTTAATATCTGGTATCATAGGAAAGAAGTTCTTGAATCTTTTTCATTTAGCCTATTGTGGTATCACGGCTCAGGCAGCCTGGAGGCCTCTCCTGCACACTCTGAAGATGAGCGTGAGGTTGTCTAGTGACAGCTTTGAATTCTTAGGAAATAGTTTTGACATTGTGAGATCCAGGAAAGGTCTTGGGCCCAAAACCTGTGGAGCAGCTGTGTGTGTCTGGCTGCACTGACTCCTGCTGAGTTGTGCTGGTGTTCTGCTACCAGCATGCTTGGGTTGCCTTAGAAACCTCTGCAGCTTCCTCTGGTGCTTATTCTTGGCATGATGGTGAGGAATCAGGCCGAGCCACTTCCCTCAGGTTCGAGACTAGGATCAGTGATACCACTAGGATCAGTAAGAACCCACTGTGGGTTCTTACGTTGATTAAAAAGACATTATCCTAACTGACCTATTCTCTGCTGTGGCACCTGCGTGCAGGGAGCCTGCTTCCTCCGTACTCAGCTCTGCTTGTGGTACCCAGGGCCTCACGCCAGTCACAGCCTGGCTCTTCTCATGCTTCTGTTTTTTCATCTCCATCTGTCATCCGTTTACATCTTCCTGTAGGTTGTAATTTATTCTGTTTCTATAAATTCTCATCTTTATTTGAACGAGATTGAATATAATCCTTGTAAGTAAAGTTTTTCCCCTTGTGTTGGGTAAAGCATTTGTATAATAAAAAGAATCAGCCCCTGGGGCTGGGATTGTGGCTCAGCGGTAGAGCACTCGCCTAGCACAGGCAGGACCTGGGTTCAATCCTCAGTACCACATAAAAGTGAGGAAAAAAAAAAGTGCATTGTGTTGTGTCCATCTACACCAAAAAATAAAAAATATTAAAAAACAAAAAGAAGAATCAGCCCCTAGTAGATCACGGTGATTGCTTTAATTTGCCCAAGTTAGCAGTTGCTCTGCACTGGTGTTGCTCTCACCAGGTGACATTAGAGCAGTGAGACCTTCACCCTGTGTCTGCTGTTTCATCATGGACTATAGATAGCGCAGTGCCCTTGCAGCTTGCTGGTTTTGCCTACCCTCCTGCCCTGCCCTGTTATGTCTCACACGTACAGACATGTTGTGACCAGTGTCATCACTTTCATTTCGTCACAACAAACTTTTTATGCTGCTGATGTGATAATTATTTTATGTGTGCATGTTTTCATTACTGTAGTTGTTTTTAAACTGGAAAGCTCAATGTTTCAAACTGCTGGCCCCTCCTGTTCAGTCGCACTTGGGCTCAATAGAAGCAAAGCCCCTGCAGATGGACCCTGCCCTGAAGTCAGGTCCTACCTCGTCTTCAGAGGGCTAGACTTGCCGAGAGCTCGTGCTGAGATTTTCAAGCGAGGGACTGTTCTACTTGTGTAAGGGGAAGCAGGTAGTGATCAAATGTATTTTCTGTAAAAGGCTGATTCTCACAATTTGTTGAGGACTGGACTTGGCATATCTGTTGCTGTATAGATGCTGTCGTTCCACTTTTCAGAAGACTGTGGAGTCTTTTTAACTGATGAACAAGACTCTGGTGTCCTGTAACTCTGAAGTGAAGTTGAGTCCAGTTAAAAAGCAGGCATTAGAAGTAGAGGCCTACACAAACCCTAGAGAGGCTTCATTGGCTCTCCTGCTTCTTTTGCATCCCAAAGCATAAGCTTAAGTCGACTCAGAAGGACAAGGTCCGCCAGTTTATGGCGTGTACTCAGGCTGGTGAGAGAACTGCCATCTACTGCCTAACGCAGAGTGAGTGGAAGCTAGACGAGGCCACAGCCAGCTTCTTCCAAACCCCAGACGTGTTCCACAGGGAGTCCATGCGGGACGCTGTGGACCAGAGGAAGCTGGAGCAGCTGTATGGCAGGTACAAAGGTAAGGGATGACGTGGCAGCAGAGCCAGACCAGAGGCCATCCCTAGCAAGCAGAGGGAGCACTGTTCCTGGGACCTCGGGTGCCAAGGACCACAGAGCTCCAAGCTGCTGCTCCTCCTCACATTGAGCCCCAGAACCCCTTTCTCAATAAAGGGGAAAGAGGGGCATTGGAAAGCTGGCCTGGTGTGACCTGCAGCCACAGCGTGTTCTCTGCAGGGAGTGTGACCCTAGTGGTCCTGGGAGGCATCCCTGCTCAGTGTCCTGGCCTAGAGTCTGCCTGTGGCCACACCTGATAGCACAGGGGTCTTTGCCACCATTTATCTAGATTGAAACATCTGTGGCAGAGCACTACTGAAGAGTGAGGGTGTGACCACCCGCTCCCACCTGGGGGCGCCCTCGTGCCACGCTGTCGCTTGTGGGGGCGCTCTCAGTGAGACAGCTCCATGTGGACATGGGAGATGACTTACTTTAATTAAGGAGTCTAGCATGTGGCTTTGTTTATCAAAGTGCAGCCATGCCATGAAAGTGAGTGTGCGTGAGAGCGTGAACAGACCCACACCCCTGGTGGTCGGGAGATTTCGTATCAAATAAGGCAGAAACAATTCACTTGACGGACTGCTTTTTTTTCTAGTAGTTTTTGAAGGTTTTTTTTTTTTTTAAAAAAAGACTTTCAGTTAAGCAAGTGTTCACCCAATAGAAAATTTTTCTTGGTTTTTACTTTCTTATTTGTTATTTTCAAAGATACTGTCTCCTTGCTCCCCCTCTGTTGGGCAAATGAATTGAAAATTGTATTCTTTAAAAAAAAAAAAACTGTTCAGAAACCTACTACATGGTTAAAAATGAAAAACACTAGATTTGTAATTATCACAGTTCTCAAAAAGTGAAAACTGTTTAGTGTTTAGTTTTTTTAGCTAATTCTGTAAGTCATATCCTTTGCACAATTTTATAATTATTCAAATAGAGCTGTCTTTGAAAACATATTTCTAAGCTTCATCCCTTCATCATTACTTGATTCTATTCATGCAGGCTAGTCTTCTAAGTTACATCCTTTTGGATTCTAAATATATAATTCAAATACTTTACATCCTTTTGAGTTCTAAATATATAATTCAAAGACTGTGTACTAATATCTACATCTAATGTATACAAATGAAGGAGAACCTCATGAAGTTGACCAGAATGGCTAGTTTGGTAAGAGTGGAATTGTCTTTGATCTGCAGAGGTGTAATGTCAGGAGATAAAATGGAAATAGAGAATACAGAACGTTTGTCACACTCCCAAAGCTGAGGTTGGTTTCTGTGTGTGAGAAGATACAGTTAGAAGGGTTTCTGGTTTTGTTTATATAATTTATGTTAATTTTTCTTTAGAAACAACATATTTTAAAAATGTGATATCTAGTACTTAAATGACCAGAGTTAAATTACGTATGAAGGAGAAGAAAAGTTCAACACATCTGAGCTTTATTTGAACAAAGAAGCTCTAGATTTTTTATTTGTATCTCTGTACCAGTAGAATCCACACACAGTTATGATGATATATGATAACATACATGATCCTTCTGAAATTAAAGGGCTCAGTATAGTGAGGTCTTGCTGGGCTGTTTCAGTGTACTTTACTGTTTTGATTTTCTCATAGACAGATGCTAAATTTCTTAATTTTATTTCTAAAGCAGAAGTAGGGGGACCTGAATTTCCATGCTGTTAAGTGTAGATGCATAAGCCAAATTTTTTTATTTGATTTTTTTTTTAATACTGAGGATTTAGGGACTGGGGTTGTGGCTCAGCAGTAGAGTACTCGCCCAGCACATGTAAGGCACTGACTGGGTTCGATCCTCAGCACCACATTAAAAAATAAATAAAATAAAGGTATAGTGTCCAACTACAACTAAAAAAAATTAAAATTAAAAAAAAATACTGAGGATTTAACCCAGAGTACTTTACCACTGAGCTACATCCCCAGCCCTTTTTATTTTTTATTTCGTGACTGGTTTGGCTAAGATGCTGAGGCTGGTCTCAAACTTGCAATCCTCCTGCCTCAGCTCCCAAGGTACTACAGGTGTGTGCCACAGTGTCTCCAAATCTAAATGATTTTGGAAAGTAATTGTTTAGTAGCATTAGAATTAGCAAATGAAATGACTTAAAGAGAAAAAAATTTGATCAATCATTCTTTTTTACTTTGGTGGAGTTGTGATAAAAATACCAAGCATTCAAAACCCTTTATCACTGCAATATTTTTTGTAGCAGTTTGTCTTCAAGGAAACTAAAATTCTGTAAACTTGAATTTTTATCTTACTTTAGGGAAATTGAATAGCTTTGCAGTGCAAGAGATGAAACAGAGCCTTGTGCACACTAGACAGCTTCTCTACCTTGGGTCTACATCCCAGTCTTTTTTTTTTTTTCCCTCCTCCTTTTTTTTGTGGTGGTGGTGCTCCCGCTCAAACCAGGGCCTTCTGCACGTTAGGCCAGCACTCTACTCCTGAGCAACCACTCCTTAAACTCACTCCTGAATGATAAGACCCAGAAATCAAACGAGGATGCAGCTCAGCAGCACAGAGCTTGCCTTGTGTGTCCGAGGTACCGGATTCAATCCCATAGCACTGTTAGAAGCAAGCAAATCTAGATTTTAAAGATAGGACTGATTTCTGGGTAAGTCGTTACTTGTTGCCCACTGTTTCTTTCATAGGTAGTAGAAAGCTAGTCCATTGGTGTGTGTCTGAGGTTTACTTGCCGGAGTTATGCAACCAGGTGGTGTGACCCTAACCCCATTGACTTTAACTACAGACCCGCAAGATGGAGACAGAATCGGGATTGACGGGATTCAGCAATTCTGTGACGATCTGAGGCTGGACCCCACCAGCGTCAGCGTTCTGGTCATAGCATGGAAGTTCAGGGCTGCCACTCAGTGCGAGTTCAGCAGGAAGGAGTTCATGGACGGCATGACCGAGCTGGGGTAGGTAAACCGTTCTTAGTTTAAGCTTCTATAGAAGGGAACATACTTTCCACGTTAGTAATTTTCAATTTATAAATTATAATTTTAGGCTGGGCACAGTGGCACATGCCTATAACCCCAGCAGCTTGGGAGGCTGAGGCAGGAGGACTGTAAGTTCAAAGCCAGCCTCACCAACTCAGCAAGGCCCTAAGCAACTTAAAATAAAAATAAAAAGGACTGGAAATGTGGCTCAGTGGTTAAGCGCCCCTGGGTTGAACCCCTGGTGGGGTGGGGGGACTTCTAATTATACATCTGTACATTTTCTTTACATATTCTATAAATATCTTATACAACTACACAAGCCTTTTGAATTCCAGTTTCAAGTTTTATTTATTATTTTTATTCACATTACCCCTTTAATAACTCATTTTCTTTTTTATTCCCTTCCAAATTTAAATTGACGGTCAATAGTAGAGTTTTTTTCCAACCAAACTATTTCACGCTATTATATGTTATATAATGTATTACACTTATTATATTAAATACATAATTCTTATTTATAAAAGTCTCACTTTGCTTTTTGCTTGTTATATTTCTCAAGTAAAAGTCCTTGCCCGTGTTTCCACCAAACTGACGCTTTGCGTTGATATGGCCGTCTGTTTGGCCAGTGAACTCCACAAGCCTTTCCTCCTAGTTGATATGGCCGTCTGTTTGGCCAGTGAACTCCACAAGCCTTTCCTCCTAATGATGCTCACTTGGTGATTGTGCAAAACCAACAAAGAGCTCCCTCTGGCAGTGGTTCTGCAGCTGGTTTCTTTGTACTCCTGGTCCTTTGGAACTCTGAGTGAGCCATCCCCATTTTCGGGTACAATGCTGAATAAAGAAACACTGAATCAAATGTGTTCTTAGAGAAGTCAGAAAGCACCAGCCACATAGGAAGATGCTGAGGCACTGGCCTCATGCAAGTTAACTGCTACTGGTACAAAGATACTAGTAAACATTCAAAAGGGCGTTAGGCACAAGGCTGAATGGTAGCACTTTCCAGCACAGACAAGGCCCTGAGTTCTGTCCGCAGCACTGCAAAAGAAGAAAATAAACGCATGGGAGAAGATATTGACTACTAATTACGCACAAATAGTAGGAGAGTAAATACATATAATTTCTAAATAACAAAATTATTTAAAACAAAAAATTTTAGAAATTCCGTTGAATCAACTGACACGTGTTGTTAATTATAGATACAACTAAAACGCAGGGCATGGTCCAGTAGGGAAGGTCAGCAGTCGATGTGTCATGCAGACATTGAAGCTGCGTCACTGTTGATGTTAAAGTAAAGCAGCTCTGAAGACGAAGAAGGACATTTCATAATGATGAAAGGTTCATTTCACTAGGGAAGCAAAAGCCTTCCTGTTTTTCTGGACTTGCTCAATAAAGCAAAAATAAACAACTACAAAGAGGAAGATACAAGGTGAGGAATTCCCACACACATCCTAGTAACTGATGAATTGAACCAGTGAAAAATCAGTAAAGAAACAAAAGACTGGACAACACAGCGTCCTAGGGAGCATGTTTGGAGCAGTGCCTGTGATGCTGATGAGTGCGCCCTACGTTTTCCAGGAAATAGAGCATTCATAAAAATCCAGCATAAGCATAAAGTTAAGACAAATTGTAGAGGATTAAGATGATACAGAGGCACGTGTTCTCACTGTAGGCAGCTAAACTAGGGTCACTAAGAAGATGACTGGGTTGAAATATGTGCAAATATTGCACACTTCTAATAACTCTTGGTTTGAAAAATAAAGTCACAGTAGAAATTAGAAAATAATTGATGAAGAAAATATTGCTACAAAAGCTTGTGGGCCAGGCATGCTGGTGCACACCTGCAATCCCAGTGGCTCAGGAGGCTGAGACAGGAAGATCTTGAGTTCAGAGCCAGCCTCAGCAAAAGTGAGGTGCTAAGCAACTCAGAGAGACCCTGTCACTAAATAAAATACAAATAGGGCTGGGGGTGTGGCTCAGTGGTCGAGTGCCCCTAAGTTCAATCCCTGGTACCCCCCCCCAAAAAAAAAAAAAAACGCTTGTGGGATTCAGCTTCTTAAATGTATGTTTGAGAAAGAAGAATGGCTGACAATCATTATGCAAAAATGTCCATGTTAGGTAGTAGAAAAAGAAGACTAGGGTGCGACTCAGTGGTAGAGCTTGCCTGGCATGCTCAAGGCCCTGGGTTCCACCTCCAGGGTCAACAAAAGTAGAAGAGCAGGAAGTTAAACTCAAAAGGATGTAGAAGAAAGCATTAATTTTTAAAAATAAGCAGAAGTAGAAATACATACCCAGAGGGCTGGGTATGTAGCTCAGTGATAGTGCACTTGCCTAGCATTAGCAAAGCCCTCGGTTCTACCCTCAGTACCAAAAAAAGAAAAGAGTAAAAAAAAAAAAAAAAAGAAGTTGTGGGTATAAAAGGTGTGTAAAACCAGAAGCATGTTATTTGAAAAAACTTTTTAGAAACTTTAAATAACAATGACCAGTACAAAATGAAAAGGGGCACCACTGTGGATCCTATAGACATCAAGAAATAGATTTATTATGAACAATTTCATACCAATAAATTTAACAGTATATGCAAAATAGATTCTTTTTAAAAGTACAATGTGGGGCTGGGGTTGTGGCTCAGTGGTAGAGCGCTTGCCCAGCATGTGTGAGGCACTGGGTTCAATTCTCAGCACTGCATATAAATAAATAAAATAATAAAGAACAATGTGATCAGTTTCTTCCAGACAAGATAATGGAAGCAGTCTCTGATTTGTTTTGAGGCCAACACAACCTGAAAAACAAAAACTAAGACGGAAGTTCTGATAACAGGGAATTAAAGCCAGGTTCATGCACAAGACCCAGGAGGTTTATAAGAGGAACATAAGATGCAGAAATGCTAAATCCAGCCCTGAGGCAAATCCGCAGCCAGAAAGGTAGGGTGATGCATCATGGCAAGGCTTGCTGTCCCCCAGGAGTGGGAAACTTGTGACACAGCCATTAGCAACAGAAGGAAAGAAAAGGGGACCTCAGGGCATAAGATGTCCTGTGGAGCTGAACGTCCACTCGTGATTGGACTGACTTTGACCAAAAGAAACAGATGAATGCATCAGTAAATCTTAGGACAGACAGTGTACTTACTGCATCATAAGCCGCTGCTCCCCTGAGACAGGGACAGACACAGGATACATGTAAAGATGGGGGCTGGGGCTGCGGCTCAGTGGTGGAGTGCCTGCCTGGCACATGTGAGGCACTGGGTTCAATCCTCAGCACCACATAAAAATAAAGGTCCATGTCCACCTACAACAAATCTAAGGATGTGTGAGACCAAATACTACAAAACAAGTGAATTTTTTAAATGTATGTTATTTTCAGTATCATCAAAAAAATACGAAATACTGCCAGGCATTGGTGGTCCACCCCTGTATGTCCTGGGAGAATTGGTGGGTTTAAGGAAAAGTTAAACTTGAGTAAGTGTTATATATGAAAGTGGGTTTGAAGATTGTAGATCTCAGTGCTAAAGGCAAATGCAGAAAGTTCTAGAAAATGTAGAAGATCGTCTGGGCTGAGCATATAACCCCGTGGAGAGCCCCTGCTCTAGTGTGAGGCCCAGTTCAGTTGAATGCCCAGCACAAGTCACAGTTGTGACTAGGAAGTTTTAAAACATGTCACCCCTACCAAAGGGAAAAAAGTCACTATAAAGGAAAAGACTGATAGAGTATCCACACTAAAAGTGAGAATCTAGGACCAGGCACAGTGGACAAGCTGTAATCCCAGCGACTTGGGAAACTTGAGTCAGGAGGATCGCAAGTTCAAGCCACTTAGTGAGACCTTGTCTCAAAATAAAAAGTAAAGGGCTGGGATGTGGCTCAGTGGTAAAGCACTCTTTGAGTTCAATCCCCACTACCAAAAAACAAAAAATTATATGTACGTACACACACACGTGTTCTGTATCTGGAAAAATCATATATATGTACACACACACACATGTGTTTTGTGTATCTTGTAGTGTGAGCCATAGGAAAAGCAAGCAGGCAGCAGGCATTCTGGGAGAGTTCTTTAAAACAGCTGACAAACACCTGTGTCTCAGGAATTCCTACAAATAGTGAAGAATCGCTTGTAGAATAAGCAGTTTGAATCAGTGCTTCACCAGAGAGGGTCCCACGTGGCCAGTGAAAGCACAGGAAGACGGTCTTGTTCCTGGGGAGGTCCAGGCAAAGCCTCAGTGAGATAGAACCCAACAGGTGGCCTGTAGAGAAAGGCACAGGTGCAGGGTGAGAGTGGACCCAGCTCTGGTGTCATTCTGACCTCGGGAGAGGTGTGCAGCCCCTGTGGGCATGTGCCAACCCAAGCACACCTGTGCTGGAACTCTTGGCACAACTGAAAGGGAAGCAGCTGCAGGCTCAGCACCAGCACCGCAGGACCGAGTTCTGCATGGCAAGAGGAAATCAGCAGTGGCTCACACACCGCAAGAACAGGCCTCGCCAGCTCTCGGTGACCCCAGGCTCCTGTGCAGCGCGTGCTGCTCGAGGTGTGGAAGTGGTGGAGGGAGACTGAGGGCCAGGGCATCCTGCTGCAGGTGGTGATGATGCTCCCAGGCTCTCTCCAGTTTCTCCACTCTGCTGCACGGGAGTAAGGGGTACGTGAAGTGGAGCACCATTCTGTTCCTTGCTGTGCAGCTGATATAAGAAAGAGTCTTTTAATTTTTTTATTTACTTATTTTTTAATATATTTTAGTTATAGTACCTTTATTTCACCTATTTATTTTTATGTGTTGCTGAGGATCGAGCCCAGGGTCTTTCTTGCACATGCAAGGCGAGCACTCTAGCGCTGAGCCACAACCCCAGACCAAGAGTCTGTTATTTTTACTGAGGTTTTTACCCCCCTCTTTTGAGGTACTGGAATCCAAACTCAGGTCCTCATATTTGCTTGCAAGTACTTATGAGATGCACCCTAGCCCAGATCAGTTAATATTTTTAAAGATACTTTACTTTTTGGAGGAAAAGTCAACACAACATGGTATGTTTAATTCTGGAATAGTTTTTAGAGTACCTAGCTATTTGAAGGGCACCTGCTACACTCAATACTGAAGGAAGGAATGAGGCTCATTCGTGGTGGCTGCTTGGAGGCAGCAGTAGCCCAGCTGGCAGGGTGGCCCATCTCGTGTTCGTGGGCACGGGGACTTTGCACCTTGCCTCTGCCACCCTTGGGGCCTTGACCTCAGCGTGTGGTCAGAGGTGTAGGGATAGACTGCTTCACTCCAGCATGGCTGAGAGGCCAGGTGCCTCACCACGGAGTCCTCAGTGGGTGCCCTTGGTATGTGCAGAGTTGTGCACCATCACCACAGTACAGCCCACCGCACCTGAGTTCTCAGGGAGAGAAGCCGTGCACCCAGCTCCACCCACAGTAGTCATAGAACTGGGCCTTGGCCACCCCAGTCAAGAGGGAAGCTGGGGCTAGCTCCTGTGGGGTGGGAGAGGGGAGCACTAATAGGTCTTCTGCCACAGGTGACAAGCCATCTCTCGTCACAGGTGTGACACCACCGAGAAGCTCAGAACCCTTCTGCCCAGCCTAGAGCAAGAGCTGCAGGACTCCGTGAAGTTCAAGGACTTCTACCAGTTTACCTTCACCTTTGCTAAGAACCCTGGGCAAAAGGGCCTAGGTGAGTAGGAGCCCTGGGTGGCGCCCCGTGAGCGCCTGGTCTGCGTGGGAGGACTGGCTGTGTCCGTGGGGTCTCGGTGCAGCCAGCCACGCGGCTACCGTCCTGTTCATCACGCACCTGAAAACCTCAACCAGCAGTGTCTCCATCTTATCCTCTCTGTTTAACTGTCTAAATTCTGAGGTGTCGACTGAGTTACAGGTATTCCATGTCCTCTCCTTGAGAGTGGCCAGGTGAGGCTAACCGGGCAGTTCTGGGGAGCTGGAGCTGACCTGCTCGGAGCCAGTTCTGTGCATGGAAGTGCACCTCGTTCCTCCTTTCACAGTCGTGTGGCTGCTTGTGTTTTGTAGGCAGTGCATCCAGGATGTTTTCAACTTAAATTTTCAATTTGAGCTGGGCATAGTAGCACACACCTGAAATCCCAGCAGTTTGGGAGGCTTAGGCAGGAGGATCACAAGTTCAAAGCCAGCCTCAGCAACCATGTCTCAGAAATCAATAAAAAGGGCTGAAGGTGTGGCCCAGTGTCAAGCACTCCAGGTTCAATCCTAATACCAGAACAGACAACAAAAAAAAGTTTAGTTTGAGAATTTGATTTATTTGTTTTGTTTTGCACCTACGCATAGTTATTTCTGCCTTACCTCTTTCTAAAAATCTATCTATGCTGATAGATTGGTTGCCTCATGCACGTAATAGATCTTGTTTAGTTTTCAAATCTCACATGTTTGTTGGTGGAGTTTTATGTGGTCTTTTAGAAAGTGTAGTTTGAGGAAAAACTCCTGTAAATAAAAGCAGTATCGTAAGATGACTAAAATTACATAAGAAACTGGAAAGTGGCTCAACACTCCCAGAGGTAGAAAAGTGCCACCAACATCTGGTTTTCCATCCTGACTTCTCGCAAGCCTGTGCAGGGAGGACGCTGCCAGTCCTGCCTGTTCCCTGCTGCGCCGTCTCCTGAAGCCCAGCTGCAGACCCAGGGGCCGCGCCCCTGGACCTGTGGCCAGGATGGCCTTCCTCTTCTGCTGTGTTTCCCAGTGTTGGCGGCCTGCTTTTGACGTGGGGGTGCTGGGTCTTGGGTTTCCTGTCTGGGCTCTTTTCTTCAAGATGTATTGCAGATGTCACCTGTGGGTTTGGGTTCCTCCTGGTACCTCCTCACATCTAGATTCATTGCAGATGTCACCTGTGGGTTTGGTTTTGCTGTCTGGCTGCTGTTGCTGTTTCTGTGAGGGTTCAGAGAAGCCTAGAGCACAGTTCAGTGGTATGAAATGCATACGCAGGGTCGGGCAGCCATTCCAGGTCTGCCTTCAGAATCCTTGATCTTCCCATTATTTTTTCTCAGACAGAGCGTTTAGATAATGCTTTCCTTTGAGCAGTTTATTTCCTAGAGATTTGTCCACTTCGATTTTCAAAATGACCATTAGTTTATCAGCCAGCACACAGCCCATGGTCCCAGCACCTTGGGAGGCTTAGCAGGAGGATCACAAGTTCAAGGCCAGCCTCAGCAAGTTAGCAAGGCCCTGTCTCAAAAATAAAAAAAGGCTGGGGCTACAGCTCCATGGTAGAACACCTCTGAATTCAGTTCCCAGTACCCAAAAAAAAAAAAAAAAAAAAAAAGATGCAAGCAGCAGTCTGATCCAAGTTTTTAAATAACATCTGTTCTTTAGCATTAAATGGTTGTCAGGGAAGAACACCTTAAATTTTTAATGAATGATCAAAAAGTATTTTTCTGTTTTCTTCAGAATCTTCAGCATAATATTAGGATAATTAAACTTGTTAGCAATAAATAATTTACGTTTTGAATTCCAAGAGATTGCGTCTATTCAGTGTTGAAGTGAAAAGTACTGACAGGGTTAGCACTCCATTTGCCTTCCATGTGTAGGGATTGTGCGTTGAGGATGTCTGTCTTTTGGCACCAGGTTAACCTCAGATGTAGAGCAGTAGAAGAACTTTCTTCTAGGCCCTGCAGGGTCCCCTCCGCAGCCTCAGCACTGGGAGCTTCGGGGGCAGAGTCTCACTCTTGCTGCAGATCCACTCCTCGGCCTGTACCTCTGCAGACCAGACCACCTGGGAACTTCGTGGCTTCTGGTGATCATCATTTTTTGCAGCACCTGATCTTTAGGGTCAGGGGTTCAGGCAGGACTTGGCGGGGCCACCCTTCTGTTCCCCCAGGTCAACAGAGTCGGGGTCATCTCAGCTGGTGGCTGGGCTGCTGGAAGCACCCAGGAACCCTGCTGGATCTGGCTTTCTTTCCAGGACTCTCCCCAGCCCTCCTACAGCTCAGGGGCTGCAGGAGGGAGGGGCTGCACAGGCACATGATCTCCGTGCAACACTGCCACCTTCCATAAGGTGGTAAGTCGCAGCCTAAAGCAATTCCCTAATTTGAAGTTGGGGGATTCAAGCCAGGGATATAGCTCAGTGGTAGAGTGCTTGCCTGGTGTGCATAAGGCCCTGGGTTTAGTCCTAATGCTGCAACAATAAAAAAAAAATTAAGTTAAAAAATGTATTTTTTCCTCTGAATGTTTCAGCGATGTTCAGCTTAGGGCAAGGAATGTCCTGAAGCAGTGTGAGATCTGAGCCTCTGTTCAGCCTGGCAAGCCACAGAAGAGACCCACCAATGAGATAAGACAAATTCATAGTTCCTTTACTAGAACAAAGGACTGTCCTTTTATTTCCTTAGACTAAACATGATCAGTTTGCCTTTTCCAAAGTGCATTGTTGTACATTTGCCTTCTAAAGAGTCACACAGCCTAAAGAGATAGGCACACATTTCCCACACCTCCTAGCAGAGGTATGGGCAGCAGCGGGCAGTGGCATCCGGAGAGCTTTGTCCAGCTCTCCCCTCAAGTCTGGGTGTCCATCGCTATGTTTCCCGTGCTGGGCTCCAACTCCTGGGGTCCAGTGACATCCTACCTGGCCTCCCAAACTCTGGGGCTGCAGGCGCCCACCAGCACATCTCACTGCTGTGTTGTTCCTGTGTGTGATTACTGAACCCCTGTACTCAGTTGGTGGTCAGCCTATGGTGAGTAGAGTGGTTAGACTCACTGCTGTGGTGCCAGGGACCTAACCCGGTCCTCCAGCATGCCAGGGGATTGAGCTACAATGGAGCTACAGCCTCGGTGTGGCTCTAAAACCTCAGGGCTTCACATTGGCTAGAGCTAGAATCAATTGGCTTTGAGAATCTTGCTTTGGGGGGAAGGTATCATGATAATAAACTAATTTTTATGTCTGGCCCAAGATCCTTTTTGGACAGTGGGTCATCTTCATTATGTAGCCCGCGACTGAGCAT
This sequence comes from Urocitellus parryii, assembly GCF_045843805.1. NCBI lineage: Eukaryota > Metazoa > Chordata > Mammalia > Rodentia > Sciuridae > Urocitellus > Urocitellus parryii. The sequence continues at coordinate 629,741 of NC_135532.1, forward strand.
TGCAAGCTGAATTCTGCGGTAACATCAGGAGATGAGACGTCTTAGAGGTTTTGGGGGAAAACTGCTGCCATGGAGATCTAGCACCAGAGCACCTCCCACCCCAGCGCAGCCTCTCTTCTACCACTCTGACTTTTGTTGTTTTCTTTTGAAAATAGCCAAGTCCATTGGTATAGTGTGACATTTTTACACAAATAATATTAGATATTGAAAATACGTACATTTACTTTTTAGTCATGTGATTTGCACACATACAAAACAGATACTTCATATGGAAGGACCAAAATGAGCCCAGGAATAACGAGATGATATATATATATATATATATATATATATATATTCACACACACACACACACACACACACATATATGCCATAAAACTCTGTCTTCTTCCTCCCCAGGTTCAGCTCCATTTCCCAATGGGAGAGCTTGTCATCATTAAGATGAGTCGAATATAGACCTCACTTAGGGTCTTCCTAAGTGGTGAGGATGTAGGCTTATGAGCAGGACGTGATAATCATCTTAGCATTACCCTGCGAGTCCCCTAGGTAAGGCTCAGACAGCTCCTTCACGTGCCCGGCACTCGGAACTTTCTGTCTGTCTGTCTTTCTGTTGGACTCGTTGCTGGAGACCTGAGCACACAGGCTTAAGACACTCTGCTGGTGCTGGTTGCAGCTGGGTGTTCGCCTCCGCCTGGTGTTACTGGTCAGCCTTGGAGAGCTCAGGTCACAGAGTTCCAGCTTGATGGCTTCTGTCAAGTGGGACTAAGCCAGACCTAGAAAAAAATCTTTTGAAAAGTATTTAGTTTTGCATTTAAACTAATTTTTAGCTTAATATATCAGTCTTTCACATGACCTGACACACACGTGAGCAGCAATAGGAAGTTATTTCAACCTAACTCGTCCTTGTATTGCTTACCAGAGGGAAGCTGTATTCCGATGAAAGGTGGTCCATTTTAAGAAATAAACTTCACCCCTTACATACTTACTATGGCAAGCATATAAGAAGTGATTTTTTAAAATATTTTTAGTTGTAGATGGACACAATACCTTTATGTGATTTATTTTCATGTGGTGCTGAGGATCAAATCCATTGCCTCATCCATGCAAGACAAGTGCTCTGCCACTGAGCCACAATCCTAACCCATAAGAAGTGATTTAAAATTCCCATTCAACAGAGAATCCACGAGTACAGGAAAACTGTAGCTTGGAGATGCTGTGTGCTGCAGCCCTGAAGCACAGCCTTCATTTCTTCAGCTGCATCTAAAGTGGCACCCCTAGCGTGAGTTTGCATAGAAGGCGAGAATCGACCTCTGCCTTTCCAGGAGAGCTTTGGCTTTGACTGACAAGCCGCCAGAGTCTTACTCATCCTTCTCCCCACATTGCTGATCACCTTGACCAAGAGTGCGGGATCAGAGTGGCTGGAGTGCCTGGCTGATGTGCTTGCAGCCAGTGATCCCAAGCATTAAGTCTGCCTTGGTTGGCAGCAAGAGGGGGCAGGCTGGTGGAGACTGGGGTCCCTTCTTTCTGGATAAGATGTTTCCAGCTGTTTCAAAAAATAAATGATATTCGTTAATAGTTACCAGATCAAGTCAGGACTATCGAAGGACTGGTGTCTATGAGATGGAAGTCTCCCAAACTGACTCATTAGGGTACAGATTACTTGCATTTCCAAATATCAGTACGATTCCTTTTTTCAAGAAATTTCCTCAGATTCAGATAATTAAAATATAAAATTTCCTCAGATTCAGAAAATTAAAATATATATCATTTTCAGGAACATTTGTATTCCTGAATTGAGTGAGATTAGGCCTCATGTGACTCTTGGATAAAATTGCCAAATTTTAACAATCAAGTGAGTATCATTTCTTATGCAGTAGAAAAAGAGATAGGAATTTATTAACTACTATTTCTCTTTTTTGCCAGATTTAGAAATGGCTGTTGCATATTGGAAATTAGTGTTATCGGGAAGGTTTAAATTTTTAGATCTTTGGAACACATTTCTGCTGGTAAGTGCTGGGTTTCCTGCTGGGTGTGCCAGTCTACGGGGAGGCCGTCAGCTTTGAGGCTGAGTGTGATGATAATCACCTGACACCTTCCACCTGGAGGTCCTAGGTGGACAGGTCCTGTTCGGAGGGGCTCTGGTGTCAGGAGAGGTGCTGCTCCACCCTGCCGAGGCCAGGAGAGACCCCACAAGATGGGTTCTAGAAGAGTGCGGTGCACCTCTGCAGACCTGGATCCGCCATCTCCTCCAAGGACCCCATGCCAAAAAAACTCTGTTAATCCTGAGAAACTTCAAATCCTTGAGGAAAGGGCTGGGCCAAACTCACTGCCGGTTGGCAGGGGCTCCAGAGCTGTGTACCAGGTCCCAGTGTCCAGAGGTTGCAGCCACCGTGTGTCTGTTCTGGGGAGGTTTTAAAATATGTTCTGCAGTGCTCAGGAGGGCAAGGAGCCTTATTGGGCCTGTTAGGAGCAAGCGAGGCCAGGCAGGGTCAGGCACTGTGTCCCGCTGGGCCATAGTGTGCAGCCATGGGGTATTAGATAGTGTGCCCACCACCCCCACACCCCAGCCCCCGACCTTGCCACAGAGCCACAAAGTGAGAAGTCAACACAGCAGAGCCAGCGCAGGGCGGCCGAGCGCAGCCGAGAGCCGCAGGACGGCCGAGAGCCTCAGGACACCAGAGCCAGCGCAGCCGAGAGCCTCAGGACAGCAGAGCCAGCGCAGCCGAGAGCCTCAGGACAGCAGAGCCGAGCGCATCCGAGAGCCACAGGACAGCCGAGAGCCTCAGGACAGCAGAGCCAGCGCAGGGTGGCCGAGAGCCGCAGGGCGGGCGTGCTGCCCCTCTGGATGGAGAAGGACAAGCAGTAGGGAACTGCCGTAGTTGATTCAGGGTTCGTGGCACCTGCTCAGCTCCTGAGCTGCTCGTGGCCGTGGGCATGTGTGTGGCAGAACGGCAGTGCCACCCTCAGGAGAATGAGCACCTCTGAAGAAGGCAGAAGAAATAGTTGGGGAGAGAGAGGCAGGGCGGTCCTGCTGCGGGCCCAGGTGTCACGTTTGCCCTCAGGGCTTTGGTGTTTCTAAAATACGACTGACATACTTTCAGAGTCAGCCCGTCCCCCGCATGAGCTAGCAAATTCAGAGAAAAATAGACACGTAGAGATCAATAGGAATATGATTCACTTGTTGTCCCACAGTGTCTCTGAGTTGGTGGGGAAAGAGGTCAGGAGATGAAAATGCTGCCCTTCAGTTTGACCGCACAGGAATTTATGATTTTAGTATTTAAAACATTTGCTTCTGCTTTAGGCCAGTCTATACTGGAACACTGGCTCCGGGGGCACTCTCTGTGCTTAAGCAAGGTACCACTGCTGCTTCTCCTTGGGACAGACATGGCTGTGCTTTTTGCCTGTCAGATAAGTAGGATCTTTCATGGATGGAGGACCCTTGGCCACTAAGATTTCTGAGGGTTGAGCTCTGGACCTTAATCTGCTGGGTTTTTTCCCTCTTATGTATTAGGAACATCACAAAAGATCGATTCCCCGGGACACTTGGAACCTTCTGCTAGATTTTGGAAACATGATTGCAGATGATATGTCTAACTACGATGAAGAAGGTACTAGACACTGTAGGACTTCAGAGGGAAGGGCAGCACTGGCCAGACAGGCAGCCCTTCCACAGCTGAGGGCAGAGAGTGCCCCTTCCTGTTGGTTTCTGAGGGTCCCACAGAGTGCTTGCTGTTGCCGCTGGCAGGGAGATGTCTGGTGGCCTATGTGGCTGTGTGCATTAGATGCCCCCATGCCTAGGCCTATTCTGGGGGTCTGGGTTCCTCCTGGGCCTAGGCATGCCACTCTGGGGGGGGGGCAGCCCAGGCAGAGGCCTCCCCTCCAGGACCTGCCTCTGTGCTCACTGGGCTGGCCAGGACTGCTCTGGGACCCTCTTCCTGGAGCCCTGGGGCCTTTCCCTGCTCCTGGCAGTGCTGTCCGTGGCACAGCTTCTCTCTGTCCTGAGCACGAGCCGGTGTCCAGCTCACGTAGGTCCGAGCAGTGACTCAGGGGAGATCAAGTGCTGCAGCCTGCACAAGCTCAGCTCTGGGAGGTCACCGTCTATGCAGATGGCCGACAGCTCGGACAGCACTTGGTGCAGGGGCTGTAGGGACTGGGGGGACACCCTGGGCTGGGTGGGGCTGTCTTTGTGAGGAACCTGGCTGGGAAGCCAGCAGGGAGGCAGTGCCACTGCTGGGCAGAGTGCCCCCGACTGCAGAGGACAGCTGCTCCTTCCTGCAGAGCACAGATGGCTCCATCTTTCTGTCCCAAATCGGCTGGTCCCAACTGTCTGGAGGCCAACCAAGGAAGCACCCAGTCAGTGAGCAGTGTACTGCCCACAGGCCACGTCACACCATGGCTCACTGACCCTGGCCTGCTGGCAAAAGAATCAGGTGGTTTCAGCCAATTATTTGGTGAAACATGAGCTTTGTGAACTGCAGATCATTTGGATTCTTGAAATAGGATTTTGGAAAAAGTGCTTTGAGTGTAGCAGTGGTGCTAATGGTGACTTCTGAAGACTTGTGTCTGCTTCTCCAGGAGCATGGCCTGTCCTCATCGATGACTTTGTGGAGTATGCACGGCCAGTGCTCACGGGTGGAAAACACAGCTGAAGGTGGAGCAGGTCCGGAGCCAGCCCACATCCTGCAGGGCACACCGGGTGGTGCTGTGTGCTTCGCTGCCAGTCTCAGCCACCGTCCTTGCCATCCCAAAGCTGGAACGCATCCTCCTGCTCAGAGCCACGAGGCTGGGGCGGGCTCCATGGGGCTGCTCCCCCAGAGGACAGCCACCGCAGGGGTCGGCACGCTTGCTGTAGCTGCTGCTTAGGAGATTGCTATCTGATGCAGGTTCAGGGTGAACACCAGCAGTTACCAATCGCACCCCGTCACATGGTGATCCCAGTACAGAGCCCTGTCTGTCCCGGGAGGATGTGGTTATGTGCAAGTCAGATGGCCAGTGCCAGGATGCAGCTCACCTAGGGACCCAGCGCTGTTCCTCCTGGGGTTGTGCTGTCTCTGGTTTGGATATTTGTTCTCTCGGGATGTTTATCTGAGACCCATTTTATATTTAAGGCCCCGTTGCAGTCTGCAGTGGTGTCGTGTGTGGGCGTGATGCTGCAATCAGACTGTTGTCTTTCTGACAATGCTATTTCCACTTCCTGAGAAGTTCTGTACTTTTAATATATTTTATTTAAAAAGACATTTTTCCATTTTCCTTTTTGAATGGTGAATTACAAATTTAAAATCAAGTGTTCTTGTCCCTTTCACCTGTCTGCAGTCCCACAATGCCCAGGGTCTGGCCTTACAGCCATCCTCACGTGGACGCAAAGCCCACACCTGGACCCTTATCTCTTTTGCAAGCTAGAGCCTGAGTTTACGCCCAGAGCCACTGGTGCATGAGGTGCAGAGGCCCGGGGGGCCACTCTCCTGCTGTTGAGCTTTGAGCAGCACTGTGCTGACCTGAGCACACACTACAAGACCTTGTCCACAGTGTGCCTTGCTGCCCTCCTGCAGCATGCCATGGAGAGACGGGCCGGGCTCTCTGGGCCATCTCCATGTCCTGTGCACAGGGTGCCCCTGGAACCTGCTCTATGCTTAGCTTCTGTGTGGACATGCCACAGCCTTAGGGAGCAGCCCCTCGCAGCCTGAGGACCAGGTGCCCTGCAATGTGGGCAACTACCAGTGCTGCAGAGTGGAAGCCTTGCAGAGGGCCGCAGGGACGGAGGCCTGAGGGCGAGGCTGGTCTGTTCAGGGCAGGCCATGTGACCTTTCTCAGGCTCTCTTGCCCTGTCTGAAAGAGGAAACAGCCATCTCTAAGTCTAACTCTCAGCATTTCTTCAATAAAATAAACTCTGGCTGTAATAAAAAACCCAGAAGCAGTACAGCACCCCCCTAGACTGCCTGGACTCCTGTTCTGTTCAGAGAAGTTTGTAGAATTCAGTGACTAAGTGAGGGAGGCCCGCAGTCCTTCTGTGGGTAAGTTTGAAGTTCTGTGGGACTGTCGATAGATACTGAAGTGAAGTTGGTCAGACTTCAAAGACCTGTGTTCTGCTGCTTCCATTAGTCAATCTTTGAGTCCTGCATGCTGCAAAGATGCTAAGAACTTCAAAATACCGCAATAAAGTGTTTTCCCCAGACTGTGTCGTTCTGATCTTTTTTTTTTTTTAGGAGAGAGAGAGAGAGAGATTTTTTTTTTTTAATATTTATTTTTTAGTTTTCGGTGGACACAACATCTTTGTATGTGGTGCTGAGGATCGAACCCGGGCCGCACACATGCCAGGCAAGCACGCTACCGCTTGAGCCACATCCCCAGCCCATGTTCTGATCTTCTTGGTTGTGTAGATAATTTGCCACCAGATGGTGGGACCTTGCTGTTTGTCCAGGGGCCCTGACCCCCTGGTGTCCGACCCAGGAAGGTAACCATGGCCCAGACAGACGGCTCCCGTCTCTGCAGTTCTTCCTCAGTGTCACTGATGCCAGTCACAGCTTCTGAGAAGTTACCGCCCACACCCAATAAAGAGCCCTCAGAGGAGGGCATGGGAATTGTGGACCCAAACACACGAAGCCAGGCTGGGTTGAAAGTGACCCTCTTGCGGTACTAGCTCCTCCCTGGGGTATTGGACAGGCACCACCCCCTCCCGCACTGACAGTGTGTTCCAGAACTGTGCACCTTTCAGGCTTCCTGAGGACAAAGTGAAGTGAGGCGCTGGGGATCTGGTCAGTTGGAGAGCTGGCCTCACATGCACAAGGCCCTGGCTCAGTCCTCAGCACCACAAAAAAAAGTGAGCCGAGTTCTGTTGTTACCCGACCCGACTGGCAGAGTTGGGGCTCTGTCAGTAACTGAGTGGACAGAGCCGTGTGTGAGCCCTGCCCCTGGCTCCTTGTGGCGTAGGCAGATGGTGTGGAAATCATTCCCCAGCTCCCTCAGCAGAGCTTCCCACCCCTTCTGAGCAGTGAGGCGTGTGCCCAGCACGCCGCACCCCAGCCTGGGCACTGTCCCTCCTGGTGGGTGTGCTGTCCTGTTTGCACTGGAACCTGCTCCCCTTCTGGTTCTGAAGGACTTGGGTTTCAGAATCTTGAAACTGTGCTGCCTGGAAGAACAGCCCGGCGTCTCAGTTCAGCAAGCGCTGGTGGTGCACAGTGCCGGGGACAGCACAGGGGCCTGCCGCACTCAGGCTCCTGCCAGGTTTCTGAAGTTCAGTGGCTCCTCGCGTCCGGGTGCCAGCAGGAGGGAAGCTGGGGGCCGCCGTCGTGGGCTTCAGGCCAGGAGCTCTGTGGTAGGCCATGCTTGTGAGCGTCCTTCTCCCAGCCGACAGGCACAGGTCGTCACCTTGAGCTCTGGTGGAGTACCCAGACGCCAGGCTGTGTCGTCCCCGCCACCATCCCCACCTGGAGCCCTGTGGGACCTGTTGCAGGTGTTGGCCAGGTAGTGCCTCATCTGCCATGAGGAGCCCGAGCACCGTGACCCTTCACTTAGTTTTCTATCAACATTTCATAATCTGGAAACATTCTTTAAAGGATGAAACTAATGAGTGACATTCAGAGGACACAAGGCCACAAATTTCTAGAAACTTTTAGCGTGTAGCGAGATAGATACATTTGTTTGAAATTTCTAGAAAAGGCAAAGTTATAGAAACCGCAGGGGTGGTTGGGGAAGAGCAGAGGGCCAGGGTGGGCTCCGAGGCTCTAGGGCAGCCATGCTGAGAGGCACGCCGGCTCAGGTCCCAGGCGCACGCCCTGCCCCGCCCCTGGGTGGGCACGCTCCTTCCAGGAGGTGCCAGAGTTGCTCTGGACGCCTGCAGTCAGCCCGGGTGCCGACAGCCAGCCCAGTGCCTGCAGCCAGACACTGCAGAGGCTGAGCCCGCCCACGTGGTCGGGTCAAAGTTTTTCCCATTGGTGCCACCTGCGGAGATAGGAAAGGAGTGCCTAGCCACTTAGAGGCGCTGGACAGCGATACAATGACCAGTATAAATGTCAGCAAGTGGGCTGAGGGCGGCCAGGGAAGGACAAAGGCAGCAGCAGGGTGTGTGGAGCCACCTCTGAGATGGAGAAGTTCACAGCCGCAATGCTGCTGGGGAGTGTGGGCGACGCCCTGGGCTACGCCAATGTCTGTAGGGAGAACAGCGCTTTGGGCTCCGTCCAGGAGGAGCTGCGGAAGATCGGAGGACTCGACCACCTGGTGCTGTCTCCCGGAAAGTGGCCAGTGAGTGACAACACCGTCATGCACTTGGCCACCGCTGAGGCGCTTGCCACAGGTAGGGAAGCCTGGGGCACTCGGGCACTGCTCAGGCAGGGGTGGGGTGCAGGGCGCCTCTGAGCCCGGCCTGGAAGGCGGAGTCACCAGGGTCCCTCGGGAGTTCAGGCCCAAGTCCTTTTCTCTCGTGGTGTCTCTGGGTGACAGGATCATTCAGAGACGACCAGATACAGCTTTGAACAGCAGCTTCTGGTAGACTGTGGGTCAAGCCCAGCACCCTGTCTCCACTGGGGCGGCCCCAGAGCCTCCGTTCACTGCTGTTTTGGTGCGAGCAGAGCAAGGGCTGGCTACCGCATTAGAAATTGCGTCTTCGTGTTCTTAATTTAGTGCATAATGTGAAATTAAACCAGCTTAAAACTTGGGAGCATTCATACACTAGCCTTTGGGGATTACATCTCCACTCCAACGAACCAAGGCTGAAGATCTGCCAGAGTGGTTCATCTTGGACGTTGCTTGTTCATCGTGAATTCTGGAGAACACTGCAGAGTCGACTGGATCTGGGGGGGACAGTCTCTTAAACTGCCAGGAGCAGATTTTATGAGTTTCGGAGAAACAGCGGTGCCTAGAAGGGCAGCTCTCCTGCAGGTCGCATGCGCTTCAGTCCTGCAGGTATTATCAGTCTGTCATGGCAAAGCTGAGGTCTGGTCTGAGAGTGGCTTCTGAGTCACTGGATTTCATCTATGCCTTCTCGTCGCCATGCCACTTGCCGGCTGTGAGCACGCTCAGTTTAGCTCTGTGGTCATTGTGTAGGAATGCCATGGCTCCTCCCTAAATAGCCGGTGAGAGGGCTGAAGCATGTCAATAAGATAAGAAGCCACAGCCTGCTGAGAGTGGTGTCACCACAGTTCTGGAGCCTGTGTTTCCTGCTTCTGTCTTCAGCAGGTGTGTGTGCCCTCTGCCCTCACCAGCAGCGCACCCTGCCCTGAGCCCAGAGCTGTGGTGCCCTGCAGACTGCCAGGGCCCAGCCCAGCAGGTCTATCCTGGCTGCACACCGCGGCACCTGCTCTGCCCTGGGGTCTGGCACTCCGTGCTCACAAAGGCACAGCCACACGCAGGCCCACGTGACCAGCACGTCAGCGGGTGCAGAGCCCTGGGCCCCTGTCAGGCTGTACAGTGACTATGGAGAGCACCTGGGATCCCTGGGACACAGCCACCTGAATGAAGCCGGGTAGGAAACGGTGCGGCGTTGTTCCTGAGCTGGAGGTCAGTTCCCCACGGGTGGCGACTGCCAGCAAGGCAGCAGGTGACCCTCGTGTGGTGCCCTCCTGGCCTCCCGATTGGATCATGAGACTCACAACGATCCCTCTTATCACTCACCCCTCTAGAAACAGCAGCAAGCACATTCTTTCACCTCGCTGACACTCAGAGTTGAAATCTCACTCAGTTTCCACACCACCTGTTCTGTTCTTTCAGTAACAGGCTGCAGCCTGCCGTCCGTGGGGGGCTTCCCAGGCACGTGAGACACCTGCGTTTCTGCCCTCGGGTGTGCAGCTTCCTGCAGGACTCACCCCAGTGTGGGGGTCCTCATTCCCCACAGGGGAGCCCAGTGCCACTGTGCTACAGGAGAGGGACTGACAGGCAGAAAGGCTACACAGCCACAGGAGTGACAGCGGGGCCAAGAGCTCAGTCTGGCCCTTGCTGTTTTCACATGCTCTCCTGACCCCCCAAGGTCACAGTGGCCCTGCAGGTGTTTCCATGACCCGATGCACAGTGGCTCTTGAACATGTCTCTAGGCCAAGCAGAGTTCTACAGATGTGTGGCCATGTGGCCTGGGCATCACCCAGTTGGGTGTGTCCCACAGCATAGAGCAGAAGCCGACCAGGCACGTCACGAGTGCAGTGGGCGGAGCCAGAGCACGGTGCCCAGGGCAGCACCATCCTGTCACTCCACGCTCAGGTACCCGGCCGCCGGGACCGCTCTTCCCCCAAGAGCTCGCCCTGAAGCCCAGCTTCTCGGCTCCACATTCCCACTCACCTCTTCCAAGCTGAGGAAGCTGGTGCCCTGGGGCAGCGTGGAGTCCACAGACCACAGGGGAGCATGGTAAGCACTGGGAGGCTCCATCAGCTGATCTGGGCCTTGTGCTTCTGATGGTCAGCAGAACTGTCGACGCCCAGGCCAAGCACAGCTACTTGGGCAGAGGGCTGCCAGAAAGTGCCCATGTGTCCCTGGCCAACCCCAGCCCTCTCCTCTCAGCATTGCCCTCAAGGATGCTGGTGTGTCTGCCTCTCACCATAACAGGCAGTCTCCCTAACTAGTCTGTCCTTCAGGAGACCAGGGGGATGCCAGGGGGACTAACGGGCCTCCACAGCACAGCAGTCTACAGCCCAGGAGCCTGCTTCCAGCTCAGACTCAGCTGAAAAGGCTCTGCTGCCTTTGACCCTGCACTGGGCCAAACCCAGGCCCTCTCATAGGCTCCGGCTCCCCACCACGCGGTGCCCACCCCCCCTGCACTCTTTTTTTTTTTTTGTACTGGGATTGAACCCAGGGTGCTCTACTACTGGGCCACATCCCCTTTGTGTCTTTTATTTTGAGATACCGTCTCTCTGAGTTGCCCAGGTTGGCCTCCAACTGCAATCCTCCTGCCTCAGCCTGCTGAGTGGCAGGATTACAGGTGTGGCACCACACCCAGACTGCCATTTTGGTTTTGTGGATTTTATTTTGCTTTACAGGAAGCAACTGATGTTAAATACATAAATTTTGTGGCATCTGACTCTGGAGTGAAAGTAATTACTTTAGAGGACTCAAGAAGGCCAGGCTGGCTGGCCAGTGGGGAGGGAAAGCAGACCCTCTGTAAAGGGATAGCGCTATAGACTGCACCAGAACTCCATCAGCTGACCAACAGCTGGACGACCGCGGGCCCAGCGCCCCGGCGTGGCCGGGCAGGCCAAGGCTGGCTTATTCCTGCAGGGCTGACACGTGGGCCCCTCCCTGGAGGTGTGGCACCCCTACAGGGCCTCAGAGCTGGGTGCCCTATGGCTCATCCAGGGAAGGGCCACAGGATGGCACCCCAGGACTCCCCACTGTCCAGGGGGCTCGGGGGCTGGGCTGGAAGGCTCATCCTGCCGCAAGCTCCCAGGACCCTCCCCCTTCTGTGCCATGGCTCCGCAGCATTGGCTCTGGTCCAGCCACGAGAGGTTTCTGGGTTTTCTGGCCCTGTTCTTCCCAGGGGTGGGCAGGCAACTGCCTTATGATCTCGTCCACGTTCCTGCCCCATCATCACAAAGGAGGAGGGAGCAGTGCCGCTGCTCACAGCACCCTGGCAGCCCAGACACTCTGAGCAAAGCACTGGTGTGGCACAAGATGCTGGGGCACCCCACACTGCCTCGCCTGACTCAGCCCACTCTCAGAGTGGTCAGGCACCTGGGACCCCGGCATCAGGGGTGAGGCCCACCATACTATGGATCAGCCTAGTGGCCCAAACACTCAGCTTTGCAACTGAAATCCACTGACCTGCTGCAGACATGGACAGGAATCGCCTCCCTGGATGTTATCTGGAAACAGGACCCCATGTGTGGGATCTCCTGCTGTCTAAGATGCCCATGCCCAGGCTCAGTGGGGGCGGCTCCATGGGGACTGGCTTTTTGCCCTCAGTGCCCTGGTCTTTGGGGGATTCGACTCCCTATTTGTCCCCGGGATATGCTTTATGGAAACATGGGTACAGCGTGGCCCTGCACAGGGTTCCTATAGGCAGAGACGGCAGCTTCGCAACCAGGAGCAGGGATTCTGCTCAGTGTTTCTCTCACATGGACAGAGAAGTTAGCAGAGAATGAGGGTGTGGGGATCTCCCAGGACAGGCCTGGCCACCACCTTGACACCTGGGTCACAAGGAGACCCCAGGACTGACTGCATGTCAGTCGCCTCCATCTCGGGCTGGCTGACTGGCCCCATCTCTGCCTCCCCAGGTGCCGGCCCCATCTCCACGCACTCACTGTCCATGTGACCTCTATCTGCCTTCTTCCTCCCCAGACTTCTGGTGCCTGGATGACCTATACCGCGAGATGGTGAGATGCTATGTGGAGGCCATCGAGAAGCTTCCGGAACGTCGGCCAGACCCAGCCACCGTGGAGGGCTGCTCACTGCTGAAGCCAGATAACTACCTCCTGGCCTGGCACACACCCTTCAGTGAAAAGGGTCAGGGAGTCTGCCCCATTCCCGAGCTTCCAGGCCACAGACATGGGCTCTGCCCTCACCACGGGCACTGGGGTTGGCCCCTAATCTTCTGCGGCCCACATGGGCATCTGCACAGAGGCATGGCTCCCCAGGGGCTTCTTCCTCAGTTCTGGGGTGCCGGGGGCCCCAGGGGTGTGCAGTAGGCAGCCCAGCCTCTGCTCCTGGCCTCTCGAGACCCGTCGTGGTGACGGGTGTGCTGCCGATCTGGACTCAGTCTCCAGGGGCTCTCCCTGAGAAGGCACAGCCACCCGGGTGGGCCAGGCAAGCTGCTCCGGCCCCCTGGTGGCCAAGGAAAGACCCGGTGGTCTGGAAGGGGCAGCTGGAGCAGGTGCACACTGGCCACCCCAGGAAAGCCTGTCACCTCTGTGGAGCGAGAGAGCACACAGGCCTCCGCTGGGTGGGCAGAGGCAGCCCCCTGAGAGGAGCCCTGGCATCATCCGTCAGAGTCACGTGACGGACACCCCTTGATCTGGCAGTCCTCCCTCCAGAGGGGCAACGGACCCATAGTGAGCGTCCAGGAAAGCAAGTGTGCAGGGCGCCCTCTGCAGCGCTCGTGGGAGCAGAAGCCTGGAAAGGCTGCGGGAGTTGGCCCCTGTGGGTGTCGGCCAGGCTCCAGGCAGTGCTCTGCCGCCGCCCGGCTGCCCGGGTGCCCGGCTGCCCGGCTGCCCTGCTGCCCCGCTGCCCCGCTGCCCCGCTGCCCTGCGCGGTGTTTATGGGAAGGACGGGGCAGGGAGAGGTCACGGACGCCTCTGCCCAGGAAACTTCTCTAAGGGAAAAGCAGCACTTGGCCTTGGAGACAGAGCAAGGCCGAGGGGGTTCTGGGCTTTAAATCGGCTTTTGTTTCAAACCCTTTGGTTCTTGTCCTTTACCTTGTGGATGCACGACTCTGACTGTAAAGAACTGGCTGGGCTCAGCTGTGGGGGCTCGCCTAACCTGCGAGGCACTGGTTCGACCCTCAGCACCACATATAAGTGAACAAATAACAAAGGCATTGTGTCCAACTACAACTAAAAAATATTTTTTTTAAAATAACTAATTTGAATATCTTTATTTTTTAAGAACACACAATCAACTGACTTGGTTTCTAATCTAACTTCTGATACCACTTTGTGACATTGAACAGGTCTCTGACCGCTTATAGCCAACATTGCTCTTTAGACTTTTTTTAGTGGTAGATGGACACAACACCTTTATTTTTTTATTTATCTTTATGTGGTGCTGAGGATTGAACCCAGTGCCCCACGTGTGCTAGGCAAGTGCTCTGCCACTGAGCCACAGCACAGCCTCTCTTTAGACTTCTAATGCCACCTCTGTCCAATGGGAAGGACCCTCGGAAGCCTGCCTGTGACTTGACTGTCAGTGGCCTTCCCATTACCTCTTGCCTCGGGCTGGGAACCCTGAGGCCGGAAGCTGACTTGGTGGTGTCTTTGCAGCTCGAGCAGGTGAACATGCCCTGAGCTCTCCAAGTGTAACTCCAGTCAGCCTCAGGAGCTGTTCACCTTCTGGGGCCCCAGCTCCGACCCAGAGCCTCTCTGCTACTCCAGTTCCCTGCTGCAATGATATCTCAACTTCTTATCTGCATGTTTATCACATAATTTTCATTTTGGAAAATTCTAGTGTGTGCAAGAGTAGAGAGAAAACTATAATGAGTGCTGGCCCACATTTGGGGTTCTGCAGGCCAGCCTCACCATCAACCTGGGTGCAGTCCTGTGCAGGGGCAGTGCGGGGGTGTGGGAGGAGCCTCTCCCCATCAGGTCCTCACTGTCTCCAGCTGGTCTGGTTCCATGTCTCCCACGTGCCGTGTGCCCCTTAGGTGGATGTAAAGCAGACCTGAGCTCAGGTCAGTCCACTCTGTGTGTGGTTGGAATGTAAGAAGGAGCTCCTGCCACATCCGTTCAGAAGACGGAAGGAGGCAGTTAGAGATAGTTCTCTCCCCTGGGTGTAGCCTCAAAGCACAAAGCTACTGCACCTGGCTGTGGTGTGGCAGTGTCTGTTCCTGTCCAATCCAGGTGGAGCCTTGGTGCTCCGTCCAGCAGGGTGGACAGAGGCCTGGAGTGCTGGGGGCCTGCCCTGGTCAAGGGCCAGTGCAGCTACTATGCGACTCCTGAAGCTCCTCACTTTCTCTCTCAAGGGATTGCTTTAGCCAGAAGGCTCACTCCAGAGCCAAAGGGTACCTATGACCAGCTCTTGGACATCCAGAACTGTAAAGATGGAGTTATGGAACAGAAACTGTCCACTTCCTTTAAACGTCTATTGACAGACACAAGAGCTGGGTCAACTGTATTGATGACATATGCAATAACTTTTAGAGCAAAGTACATCGCCAGGAACACAGAAGCAACTTGGTCACGCCTCATGGGCCTTGGTTCATCAGGAGGGCACACCACCTAGGCCTTCATGCACCTGATAGCAATCTTCAGAGTGACTTGCCATTGTTCACTCACCCAAATGACATCCCCCCAACAGGAATTTGGTTTTTTATTCTTTAAAATTGTTCACAGAGTTTTCCTACATAATCCAACATACAACAGAGAAATTGTATGTCTTTTTTTTTTTCAGTTTGCATACAGTGGAAAAACAAGTATGTTTTACAAAGTTTAACTCATAGACACTAGCAGGTCGACAATTTAAAATCCGTGAGTTGAGAAATTATCTAATAAACATAATCCCAAAAGACATCCTGATGAATGTGCTGTCACATGAGGTTTTATACTTTAGAAATGATGGTGCTGCTAGATTGCCAGAGGTGGGCTTATTGGAGAAAGAGTCTGACACAGGTGCTCATCTCCACACAGGCTCAGGATTCGGAGCTGCCACAAAGGCCATGTGCATCGGCATGCGGTACTGGAAGCCAGAGCGGCTGGGGACTCTGATCGAAGTCAGCATTGAGTGCGGCAGAATGACCCACAACCATCCCACAGGTAATGCTGGTGCCAGACAGGTGCAGGCCTGCCTGCTGAGGGAGCCCTGGCCTTGGGGCGTGGCAGCACTCAAGCTGGCTGGCTCCTGTGGTCTCCCTGGCTCTTGGACTGGAAATCTCGGGCGGCCGGGCCGACCTTCCCATCTGGCTGAGTTGGGGGAACTGGGCCATCTCTTCATCTTGCCTGAGGTCTCCTTCACATGTGAAGGCAGAATCAGTGCCAGACCTATGATGGTGGGAGGTTGGGCAGGGGAAAGACTCCCACTGATTCTGGGTTCGTTCGTGTTAGTCCAAAGAGAAAAAAGAGAGGTGCCCTGCGGTGCGACTGCACAGAAGCAGCACTGGGGGATGGCATGGTTAGGGGAACTGGGCACTGACCAGGGTGCGGCCAACCTTGCCCTGCCTCACCTGTCACAGATGATGGTGGCAGTGGCACTGTGAATTGACCCAGGGAATACTTGGAGTTGGGATGGCCTTTCTTCCCCACTCTGTGGTCTGGGTGGATTCAGACAGACCTGGTTCTGCAGCTTGGTGACCTGGAGCCAGGGCCCCACTTCCTGAGCTTCATCTCCTGGTCTGCACAGCAGGCACACTGGAATGGCCAGGCCACACCCCCAGGGCCATCTTTCAGAGCCAGGCTCTGGGAGTGCAAGATGAACTGAGTTGACAATGTCACCCTGAACACAGGGTCCCACAGATGGCACAGGGAGGCCAGAACTTTCTGGAACTTCTGGACTGTACAACATTGTCCAACAGTGTCCTCATGGAGGGCCTATCAGGAGCCCCTCTGCTGGGCCTGGAGTAAGTGGTGTGGTCAGCTCATCAACAGAGCCACCCTCCGCTCACAGCTTGCACGTTGGCTGGAAAGGCAGGTGCACAGGCTACAGGCCAGGTCTGCTCAGAGACCAGGACCTGAGGGCCAGCCACAGCGGGCTCTCTCCCCCCACCCCACCCCCGCAGGCTTCCTCGGCTCCCTGTGCACGGCCCTGTTTGCCTCTTACGCAGTACAAGGAAAGCCGCTGGTGCAGTGGGGGCGGGACATGCTGAAGGTGGTCCCGAGGGCTGAGGAGTACTGCAGGAAGACCATCCGGCACATGGCAGGTGAGCTCGGCTGGCTTTCCACAGCAGCTCCTCGGGGGCTCCCCCGCCCCAGGGGCATTCCTGCAAGGCAGGCCGGAGAACCCCCCCTAGTCAGCGCCGGCAGAGCCGACCTCACAAAGAAGGAGTGGGGTTGGCTGCACCTGGCAGCCACACAGCTGCTCAGAGCGGTGGGGTGCTCCAGGAGAGCCAGGCCAGGCCAGCACCCACCGTCTCTGCAGGCTCCACCTCACCCTGGCCTCCCGTGGCAGCGCAGAGAGGAGCTGGGCTTATGCTGCAATGCCCAAGCTGACATGAGCGTCTAGGGCAAAGAAGTGAAGCTTCCCGTCTGGGGAGCCAGGAGCCGGGTCAGCACCCCAGCCTGACCCAAGACCCAGTTTCCGCCCAGCTGGGAAGGTGTGCACCCCTGCCACCAAGCCCACAGCGATCCATGACTTTTGAGGACATTTGTTCCCAGAGTTCCCATCTGTGCCCATTCATCATCTAGGACACAAGGGCCATATTCATGAGCATGTCAATAACAGGTCACCAGGATCCCATGTTTCCAATGACCTAGGAGTTCTGAAATGCTGTTTAGGTGCTGACTCATGAGCCCAGGGCCAGGGGAGAGGTCCTTGGCTCTGAGAGGGACAGGGGCCAGGTGAGGCAGCCCTGGGGATCCTTTGACATTCCCACAAGTTGAGGAAGCTTTCTGAAATAGGGTATCTGATGTGTCTGATGTGTCCAGAAAGAGAGGAGAGGAGGGAGAGCATGGGGCCCGGGGGAAAGGGGAAGAGAGAAGAGGAGGGGAGGGGAGGGGAGTGCATGGGGCCAGGGGTCCTGGGGGAGGGGAGGGGAGGGGAGAGGAGGGGACAGCCTAGGGCTGGGGTCCAGGGCAGAGGAGAGGAGAGCTGAGTGTGGGGCCAGGGTCCTGCGGGATGGTCAGCTCCAGCAGTGGCAAGGCTCTGTGCCCACCTCCCTCAGTTGTGAGGTGCCCTCTGTGTGGCTTGGCTCCAGTGAGCCCGACTCTAGGGCAGTTGCAGGCACGTGCCCAGTGCCATGGCTAGTTCTGCTTCTGTGACTTAAGACGTGCTTCTCAGCTCCCTTATCTCCAGCAGCTCTGCTGTCCCCCGTGCAGGGCAACACAGTTGGGCCTTGTCCATGGGTGGGTTCCCTTGTGCAGTGGGCGCGACTGACCCCTTTCAGTGTGAGGCCCTGCAGCCCTGCCTCTGCCCTTCCCGGCAGTGCCCCATCCCCACTCTGCTGCCCAGAGTGGCTTCTGCGTGTGCTGGACTGTGGTCCACCCACACCCTGAGGCTCCAGGGCACAGGGATCAGCCAGGTGGTTTGGACACCTCTTTCTTGTGGGTACTGACTGTCCAGAAACAGGCCTGTGGGTCTGACCGTAAGCCTGCTTGACCCGACATTTATGGTTTCTTTGACAAGAACCCAACAGGCCCCAATGTCACTGCAGAGAACTAAGTTCTGCAAGGCTCACCGGAGATGTCCCCTGGCTTTAGAGCTGGAGTTGGAAGGGCTCTGCTGGCCTATGCCATGTGTCTGCTGTTCCTTCCCAGGTGCTGACCCAGGACCTGTCCTGCGGCCAGGAGGGTGGCAGGAGGGGTTTCTCCATCTCTGCTCTGCTCCCCATTTCTGGACAGGCAAAGGATCTGTGTCCACCTCCAGGAGTGTCCGTGGGCCTCAGCAGTCCCTAAGGGCCAACATGGCTGGTGTCCTGGGGGCCTCCAGCCATGAGGAGGGGACTGAGGTGGCTAGACAGGCTCTGGCCTGGAGCAGCAGGGGAAGGGGCAGGGCCTCAGGGTCTTCTGCCTGCTGCCCCTCTGAGCTCTAGAAGTGGCCCTGTGTGGTCTCTGATGTGTGCAGCTGGGGGTCTTGGCCAAGACAGTGTCCTCCTCACCAAACTGACCAAAAGTTACCCCAACACACCCGGGGCTAGTTTTCCCGGAGGGCTCCCGTGCAGCACTGGCTGAGTCCTACACGGTGCAGGCCCAGAACCTGCAGCTGCTGCCTGTTCCCAGCTCTCGGGGCAGGAGGTCCCTCCCCGCACACCTGCTCCTGGGAGGGCATGCTGCCCCCTCCTCCTGCCCACGGCCGGTGGCCGCTCCCCTATGCTTCTGTCTAGAGTACCAGGAGCACTGGTTCTACTTTGAAGCTAAGTGGCAGTTTTACTTGGAGGAGAGAAAGATCAGTGAGGACTCGGGAAACGAAGCCACCTTTCCTGAGAACTACGACGCGGAGGAGAGAGACAAGGCAAGTCCTGCCCCTGCTGGGACGCACCTCACGGTGGCTGCACTCGGGCACACAGCAGCTGGTGGGTGGGTGGCTGCCGGTGGGAGGGAGGCGTTGAGTTCCACCTGGGCTCATGCCCCAACCGTGGCCCTCTTCAGACCTACAAGAAGTGGAGCTCGGAAGGCCGCGGGGGACGGCGAGGCCATGACGCCCCCATGATAGCCTACGACGCCCTCCTGGCGGCAGGCGGCAGCTGGACGGAGCTGTGCCAGCGGGCCATGCTCCACGGAGGTGAGCCCCCGGCCAGAGACACTGGGCCCCCCATGGGGCCCCTCGGGAGGCCTCTGCCACCTGCACACTGGCCAGCACAGAGGCCACGGCGCCTGCTCTGGGGCTGTCCTGTGCCTCCGCCGTCCTGTGCCTCCGCAGCTCTGTGCAGTCCTGGCCTGCGCTGGGTGGTCAGTCCCCGGCCAGATGAGCTTGCTCCATCTCTCCGGACAGCACCCATACCTGGGACTGTGTTGTAGCACCCATATCTGGGACTGTGTTGTAGCACCCATACCTGGGACTGTGTTGTGACCCCCAGGAGAAAGACACGCGCCCCTCCCCGTCCTGGCAGGGACTTCTGCGCTCACTGGGTTGCCCCGGGGCTGGGCATGCTTTCTCCCACTGCGGAGGAGCCCATGCTGCCTGGCCTGTGGGCTGCAGAGAAGCCAGGACCCAGCTGGGCACCCAGCCGAGGAGAAGCAGGGGCTGTGGGGACGGGCGGGAGTCGTCCGCAGAGCCCTGAAGGCTGGGCTGAGCGCGCTGTGCTGTCTGGGGACTGAGTGCAGGCCGAGTGTCCTCTGGGCACCAGAGTGGACAGCTGGGGTGGGTGAAGGGGGAGGAGTGCTGCGGTGCCAGGCAAGGCTGAGGGGGCCAGCCTGGGCAAGGGCATCGGCAGAGCCAGAGGGGAAGTGGCCCACAGGGGCCCACCTCAAGAGGTCCTGGCCCCTGGGGTCCCCCCAACCCAGCCCCATGGCACATGCACCTCTCTGTGATGGGGGTAGCCAGAGCAGAAAGCTCTGTGTGGGACCAGAACCTGTCCACTCCTGAAAGAGGGGCCCTGGAGGAGCAGGGCCGGGGTGGTGACACACCTGTGTGTGCCCTTCCAGGTGAGAGTGGGGCCACCGGGTCCATCGCCGGCTGCCTGTTCGGACTGCTGCACGGGCTGGACGCGGTGCCCAGGGGCTTGTACCAGGAGCTGGAGCACAGGCCCAGACTGGAGAGCGTGGGCGCTGCCCTCCACCGCCTGTCCACAGAGGAGAAGTAAAGCTTCTGCCACTGCCTCCCGGGGCCCCAGCAGCAAGTAGCCCCCAGGGGAGGGTGGCCCACACCTGCTTCCCCTCCAGCTGCAGTGTCCACCTCCACCTGACACAGGTTGCCCGTCTGGAGGTGACTCCCACACCCTGCTCACCCAGAGCACTGCCGATGTGGCTCAGCCTGCTGCACGGGCACCTCCAATACAGTGTCCCCTGCGTGTCCTGGACAGCTGGTGTTTATTCTGCTGCCCAGACAGTACCGTCTGCCCCCTCACGCCGACACAGGGTCTGCAGTGGTGCTCCATCTGAGAACAGCTTGTCCTTTCTACTGCTGGACACTTGTCTGATGGCTGCACACCTGCACCACCTCAGGCTCCCGGAGAGTCACCTCCCCAGGCAGACAGAGGCTCCATGTCCTCACGGGGGGGGGGGGGGGGGGGCCTCCGGGCTCTGGGCGCCTTCTGGTGGCAGAAGCTCTGGCCTCACCTCCCCCGCCAAGTGCGTAGCCACACGGGGCCTCTGAGGTCAGTGCCTCTGGGAACACATGGCCGAGGGCCAGGGAGCAGTGCCCTCTGGGGGTCTGCCTGCCAGGCTTCCCACAGAAGGTCCCCAGCCCCTGCAGCCCTGCTCCCTGGGGGGTCGCCGGGGCACTGCTGGGGCCTGAGGGGACACTTGCTCCTGTTGCTGAGGTGACTCTGGATGTGATTTTCTCCAAGCAGCATCAGGTGTGAGTAGAGCAGCGCTTGGTGGTGGGCGGAGCTCGGCCCTGGCTGGGCCTGTCTTGGTGGCCGTGGTGTTCCTGGGCTTGAGCCCTCTCTGAGGAGAGCTGCCCCTCGGGTGCGCGCAGGCCAGGGTGCCAACCGCGCCGCAGAGCACCGGGGCAGGGAGCTCGCGGTGCGGGAAGGTGGCCGAGCCCAGAGGCCCACCTGGGCTGTGGCACTGTCTCCTTCTGTGGGTAGTTTGGACAGTGCGTGGTGTCCCCAGGTTTGGGTGTCCAGCAGACGTCTGGACCAGTGGCTACTGGTGAGGCCCCGCCTCCCAGGCTCAGGCGCTGCTGGGCTTCCTGGAGTTGGGCTGGGGTGGCTCCTCAGCAGTGGCCCGGCTCGCGCATCCCAGAGGAGCGTAGGCGTGGTCAGGGAGCCTGTGAGACCACACTGGGCAGCAGCCCTGTCTGCACAGGCTGTTTCTGAACGGGGCTGGGACTGGTGTGCTCTCAGTCAGAGTCAGAAAGGCAGGTCTCGCCTCGACGGGGGCCTTCCCCTTACAGGGGCCTTCCCCTCACCTCCAGCAGAGGACGGCTCTCAGGATGAGGGCGCACAGGGAGACCAGCCTGGGGGGAGGTCAGAAAGCAGGCTGCTTAAAAGCTGATCCCACTCTGGAATGTTAGGCTAAATGAGACCCTCAGACACCACAGCACATTTTCCCAGCTTCGTCCTCCTTTAAGGAGTAAATGCAGACGTTGAGACGTAAAACCACAGAGAGCAGGGAGGTGCGTACCGTGTCTTCCCAATTTTTAGAAACTGAGCGCTCACTGGCTTGGTTTTTATTATAAGGCCAGAGGTGCACACAGCTGGCTGCAGGCCGGCTGCTGCTGACGGGCGAGTGGGAGGCTGCTTGGGTCCCTGTGCCTGCCCAATAGCACGCGTGGCCTCTCTCCACGACGGGCGTGCACCAGGCAAGACAGTTTGCTTTGGTTTTCCACTAACTTTTTAGACGGACACAATATCTTTATTTTATTTGTTTATTTTTATGTGGTGCTGAAGTGTGAACCCAGTGACTCACATGTGCGAGGCAAGTGTTCTACCACGGAGCTACAGCCCCAGCCCACTTTTTTGTATTTTATTTAGAGACAGGGTCTCCCAAAGTTGCTTAGGTCCTCACTAAGTTGCTGAGGCTGGCTTTGAACTCCTCATCCTCCTGCCTCAGCCTCCCAGGCTGCTGAGATTACAGGCGTGTGCCACCTCACCCAGCTAAACTGAGTTTTTCTTTTTTAGATGTTGATGGACCTTTATTTTATTCATTTACTTATATGCGGCACTGAGAATCAAACCAAGGGCCTCACACATATTAGACAAGCGCTCTACCACTGAGCCACAACCCCAGCCCCTGAGTTTTTTTTAATATTTCCTAGGTCTCTTATCCTGTTTATCTATCATCTTTCAATTACATATCTACCTCCTATCTACCTATCATCTGTCCAAAACTACCTATACCTATCACCTATTGATCATCTTCTACATACCTATCTCCCATCTGTGTACCTCTGTACCTGTATCAATCATCTACACCCCACCTCCCCTCTCTCTACCTCTGTCTGTACCTGTATCTACCTACCACCTGTCAATCATCTCTCTACCTCTGTCTTTACCTGTATCTACCTACCACCTGTCAATCATCTCTCTACCTCTGTCTGACCTGTATCTACCTACCACCTGACAATCATCTCTACCTCTGTCTGTACCTGTATCTACCTACCACCTGACAATCATCTCTACCTCTGTCTGTACCTGTATCTACCTACCACCTGACAATCATCTCTACCTCTGTCTGTACCTGTATCTACCTACCACCTGACAATCATCTCTACCTCTGTCTGACCTGTATCTACCTACCACCTGTCAATCATCTCTCTACCTCTGTCTGTACCTGTATCTACCTACCACCTGTCAATCATCTCTCTACCTCTGTCTGACCTGTATCTACCTACCACCTGACAATCATCTCTACCTCTGTCTGTACCTGTATCTACCTACCACCTGACAATCATCTCTACCTCTGTCTGTACCTGTATCTACCTACCACCTGACAATCATCTCTACCTCTGTCTGTACCTGTATCTACCTACCACCTGACACTCATCTCTACCTCTGTCTGACCTGTATCTACCTACCACCTGTCAATCATCTCTACCTCTGTCTGTACCTGTATCTACCTACCACCTGACAATCATCTCTACCACTGTCTGTACCTGTATCTACCTACCACCTATCAATCCTCTCTCTACCTCTGTCTGACCTGTATCTACCTACCACCTGACAATCATCTCTACCTCTGTCTGTACCTGTATCTACCTACCACCTATCAATCCTCTCTCTACCTCTGTCTGACCTGTATCTACCTACCACCTGTCAATCCTCTCTCTACCTCTGTCTGTACCTGTATCTACCTACCACCTGGCAATCATCTCTACCTCTGTCTGACCTGTATCTACCTACCACCTGACAATCATCTCTACCTCTGTCTGTACCTGTATCTACCTACCACCTGTCAATCATCTCTCTACCTCTGTCTGACCTGTATCTACCTACCACCTATCAATCCTCTCTCTACCTCTGTCTGACCTGTATCTACCTACCACCTGACAATCATCTCTACCTCTGTCTGACCTGTATCTACCTACCACCTGACAATCATCTCTACCTCTGTCTGTACCTGTATCTACCTACCACCTGTCAATCCTCTCTCTACCTCTGTCTGACCTGTATCTACCTACCACCTGACAATCATCTCTCTACCTCTGTCTGTACCTGTATCTACCTACCACCTGTCAATCATCTCTACCTCTGTCTGTACCTGTATCTACCTACCACCTGACAATCATCTCTCTACCTCTGTCTGACCTGTATCTACCTACCACCTGTCAATCATCTCTCTACCTCTGTCTGTACCTGTATCTACCTACCACCTGACAATCATCTCTACCTCTGTCTGTACCTGTATCTACCTACCACCTGACAATCATCTCTCTACCTCTGTCTGTACCTGTATCTACCTACCACCTGACAATCATCTCTACCTCTGTCTGTACCTGTATCTACCTACCACCTGACAATCATCTCTACCTCTGTCTGTACCTGTATCTACCTACCACCTGACAATCATCTCTACCTCTGTCTGTACCTGTATCTACCTACCACCTATCAATCCTCTCTCTACCTCTGTCTGTACCTGTATCTACCTACCACCTGACAATCATCTCTACCTCTGTCTGTACCTGTATCTACCTACCACCTGACAATCATCTCTCTACCTCTGTCTGACCTGTATCTACCTACCACCTATCAATCCTCTCTCTACCTCTGTCTGACCTGTATCTACCTACCACCTGACAATCATCTCTACCTCTGTCTGTACCTGTATCTACCTACCACCTGACAATCCTCTCTCTACCTCTGTCTGACCTGTATCTACCTACCACCTGTCAATCATCTCTCTACCTCTGTCTGTACCTGTATCTACCTACCACCTGACAATCATCTCTCTACCTCTGTCTGTACCTGTATCTACCTACCACCTGTCAATCATCTCTCTACCTCTGTCTGACCTGTATCTACCTACCACCTGACAATTATCTCTACCTCTGTCTGTACCTGTATCTACCTACCACCTGTCAATCATCTCTACCTCTGTCTGTACCTGTATCTACTTACCACCTGACAATCATCTCTACCTCTGTCTGTACTTGTATCTACCTACCACCTGACAATCATCTCTACCTCTGTCTGTACCTGTATCTACCTACCACCTGACAATCATCTCTACCTCTGTCTGACCTGTATCTACCTACCACCTGACAATCATCTCTACCTCTGTCTGACCTGTATCTACCTACCACCTGACAATCATCTCTACCTCTGTCTGTACCTGTATCTACCTACCACCTATCAATCCTCTCTCTACCTCTGTCTGACCTGTATCTACCTACCACCTGTCAATCCTCTCTCTACCTCTGTCTGTACCTGTATCTACCTACCACCTGACAATCATCTCTACCTCTGTCTGTACCTGTATCTACCTACCACCTGACAATCATCTCTACCTCTGTCTGACCTGTATCTACCTACCACCTGACAATCATCTCTACCTCTGTCTGTACCTGTATCTACCTACCACCTGTCAATCATCTCTCTACCTCTGTCTGACCTGTATCTACCTACCACCTGTCAATCATCTCTCTACCTCTGTCTGACCTGTATCTACCTACCACCTGACAATCATCTCTCTACCTCTGTCTGTACCTGTATCTACCTACCACCTGCCAATCATCTCTCTACCTCTGTCTGTACCTGTATCTACCTACCACCTGTCAATCATCTCTACCTCTGTCTGTACCTGTATCTACCTACCACCTGTCAATCCTCTCTCTACCTCTGTCTGACCTGTATCTACCTACCACCTGTCAATCATCTCTACCTCTGTCTGTACCTGTATCTACCTACCACCTGACAATCATCTCTCTACCTCTGTCTGACCTGTATCTACCTACCACCTGTCAATCATCTCTACCTCTGTCTGACCTGTATCTACCTACCACCTGACAATCATCTCTACCTCTGTCTGTACCTGTATCTACCTACCACCTGACAATCATCTCTACCTCTATCTGTACCTGTATCTACCTACCACCTGTCAATCATCTCTACCTCTGTCTGACCTGTATCTACCTACCACCTGACAATCATCTCTACCTCTGTCTGTACCTGTATCTACCTACCACCTATCAATCCTCTCTCTACCTCTGTCTGACCTGTATCTACCTACCACCTGACAATCATCTCTACCTCTGTCTGTACCTGTATCTACCTACCACCTGTCAATCATCTCTACCTCTGTCTGTACCTGTATCTACCTACCACCTGTCAATCATCTCTCTACCTCTGTCTGTACCTGTATCTACCTACCACCTGTCAATCATCTCTCTACCTCTGTCTGACCTGTATCTACCTACCACCTGACAATCATCTCTACCTCTGTCTGTACCTGTATCTACCTACCACCTGACAATCATCTCTACCTCTGTCTGTACCTGTATCTACCTACCACCTGACAATCATCTCTACCTCTGTCTGTACCTGTATCTACCTACCACCTGACAATCATCTCTACCTCTGTCTGACCTGTATCTACCTACCACCTGACAATCATCTCTACCTCTGTCTGACCTGTATCTACCTACCACCTGACAATCATCTCTACCTCTGTCTGTACCTGTATCTACCTACCACCTATCAATCCTCTCTCTACCTCTGTCTGACCTGTATCTACCTACCACCTGTCAATCCTCTCTCTACCTCTGTCTGTACCTGTATCTACCTACCACCTGACAATCATCTCTACCTCTGTCTGTACCTGTATCTACCTACCACCTATCAATCCTCTCTCTACCTCTGTCTGACCTGTATCTACCTACCACCTGACAATCATCTCTACCTCTGTCTGTACCTGTATCTACCTACCACCTGTCAATCATCTCTCTACCTCTGTCTGACCTGTATCTACCTACCACCTGTCAATCATCTCTACCTCTGTCTGTACCTGTATCTACCTACCACCTGACAATCATCTCTCTACCTCTGTCTGTACCTGTATCTACCTACCACCTGTCAATCATCTCTCTACCTCTGTCTGTACCTGTATCTACCTACCACCTGTCAATCATCTCTACCTCTGTCTGTACCTGTATCTACCTACCACCTGTCAATCATCTCTCTACCTCTGTCT
Source organism: Urocitellus parryii (assembly GCF_045843805.1). NCBI lineage: Eukaryota > Metazoa > Chordata > Mammalia > Rodentia > Sciuridae > Urocitellus > Urocitellus parryii. Next base: position 656,248 of record NC_135532.1, read on the forward strand.
GTACCTGTATCTACCTACGACCTGTCAATCATCTCTACCTCTGTCTGTACCTGTATCTACCTACCACCTGTCAATCATCTCTACCTCTGTCTGTACCTGTATCTACCTACCACCTGACAATCATCTCTCTACCTCTGTCTGTACCTGTATCTACCTACCACCTGTCAATCATCTCTACCTCTGTCTGTACCTGTATCTACCTACCACCTGTCAATCCTCTCTCTACCTCTGTCTGACCTGTATCTACCTACCACCTGTCAATCATCTCTACCTCTGTCTGTACCTGTATCTACCTACCACCTGACTATCATCTCTCTACCTCTGTCTGACCTGTATCTACCTACCACCTGTCAATCATCTCTACCTCTGTCTGACCTGTATCTACCTACCACCTGACAATCATCTCTACCTCTGTCTGTACCTGTATCTACCTACCACCTGACAATCATCTCTACCTCTGTCTGTACCTGTATCTACCTACCACCTGTCAATCATCTCTACCTCTGTCTGACCTGTATCTACCTACCACCTGACAATCATCTCTACCTCTGTCTGTACCTGTATCTACCTACCACCTATCAATCCTCTCTCTACCTCTGTCTGACCTGTATCTACCTACCACCTGACAATCATCTCTACCTCTGTCTGTACCTGTATCTACCTACCACCTGTCAATCATCTCTACCTCTGTCTGTACCTGTATCTACCTACCACCTGTCAATCATCTCTCTACCTCTGTCTGTACCTGTATCTACCTACCACCTGTCAATCATCTCTCTACCTCTGTCTGACCTGTATCTACCTACCACCTGACAATCATCTCTACCTCTGTCTGTACCTGTATCTACCTACCACCTGACAATCATCTCTACCTCTGTCTGTACCTGTATCTACCTACCACCTGACAATCATCTCTACCTCTGTCTGTACCTGTATCTACCTACCACCTGACAATCATCTCTACCTCTGTCTGTACCTGTATCTACCTACCACCTATCAATCCTCTCTCTACCTCTGTCTGACCTGTATCTACCTACCACCTGTCAATCGTCTCTCTACCTCTGTCTGACCTGTATCTACCTACCACCTGACAATCATCTCTACCTCTGTCTGACCTGTATCTACCTACCACCTGACAATCATCTCTACCTCTGTCTGTACCTGTATCTACCTACCACCTGACAATCATCTCTCTACCTCTGTCTGACCTGTATCTACCTACCACCTGACAATCATCTCTCTACCTCTGTCTGACCTGTATCTACCTACCACCTGACAATCATCTCTACCTCTGTCTGACCTGTATCTACCTACCACCTGTCAATCATCTCTCTACCTCTGTCTGACCTGTATCTACCTACCACCTGACAATCATCTCTACCTCTGTCTGTACCTGTATCTACCTACCACCTGACAATCATCTCTCTACCTCTGTCTGTACCTGTATCTACCTACCACCTGTCAATCATCTCTACCTCTGTCTGTACCTGTATCTACCTACCACCTGTCAATCCTCTCTCTACCTCTGTCTGACCTGTATCTACCTACCACCTGTCAATCGTCTCTCTACCTCTGTCTGTACCTGTATCTACCTACCACCTGTCAATCCTCTCTCTACCTCTGTCTGACCTGTATCTACCTACCACCTGTCAATCATCTCTACCTCTGTCTGTACCTGTATCTACCTACCACCTGACAATCATCTCTACCTCTGTCTGTACCTGTATCTACCTACCACCTGTCAATCATCTCTACCTCTGTCTGACCTGTATCTACCTACCACCTGACAATCATCTCTACCTCTGTCTGTACCTGTATCTACCTACCACCTGACAATCATCTCTACCTCTGTCTGTACCTGTATCTACCTACCACCTGTCAATCATCTCTACCTCTGTCTGACCTGTATCTACCTACCACCTGACAATCATCTCTACCTCTGTCTGTACCTGTATCTACCTACCACCTGACAATCATCTCTCTACCTCTGTCTGACCTGTATCTACCTACCACCTGACAATCATCTCTCTACCTCTGTCTGTACCTGTATCTACCTACCACCTATCAATCCTCTCTCTACCTCTGTCTGACCTGTATCTACCTACCACCTGTCAATCCTCTCTCTACCTCTGTCTGACCTGTATCTACCTACCACCTGACAATCATCTCTCTACCTCTGTCTGTACCTGTATCTACCTACCACCTGTCAATCCTCTCTCTACCTCTGTCTGACCTGTATCTACCTACCACCTGTCAATCCTCTCTCTACCTCTGTCTGACCTGTATCTACCTACCACCTGACAATCATCTCTCTACCTCTGTCTGTACCTGTATACACCTACCACCTGTCAATCCTCTCTCTACCTCTGTCTGACCTGTATCTACCTACCACCTGTCAATCCTCTCTCTACCTCTGTCTGACCTGTATCTACCTACCACCTGTCAATCCTCTCTCTACCTCTGTCTGACCTGTATCTACCTACCACCTGACAATCATCACTCTACCTCTGTCTGTACCTGTATCTACCTACCACCTGTCAATCCTCTCTCTACCTCTGTCTGACCTGTATCTACCTACCACCTGTCAATCATCTCTCTACCTCTGTCTGACCTGTATCTACCTACCACCTGTCAATCATCTCTCTACCTCTGTCTGTACCTGTATCTACCTACCACCTGACAATCATCTCTCTACCTCTGTCTGTACCTGTATCTACCTACCACCTATCAATCCTCTCTCTACCTCTGTCTGACCTGTATCTACCTACCACCTATCAATCCTCTCTCTACCTCTGTCTGACCTGTATCTACCTACCACCTGACAATCATCTCTACCTCTGTCTGTACCTGTATCTACCTACCACCTATCAATCCTCTCTCTACCTCTGTCTGACCTGTATCTACCTACCACCTGACAATCATCTCTACCTCTGTCTGTACCTGTATCTACCTACCACCTGACAATCATCTCTACCTCTGTCTGTACCTATATCTACCTACCACCTGTCAATCATCTCTCTACCTCTGTCTGTACCTGTATCTATCTACCACCTGTCAATCGTCTCTCTACCTCTGTCTGACCTGTATCTACCTACCACCTGACAATCATCTCTCTACCTCTGTCTGTACCTGTATCTACCTACCACCTGCCAATCATCTCTCTACCTCTGTCTGTACCTGTATCTACCTACCACCTGACAATCATCTCTACCTCTGTCTGTACCTGTATCTACCTACCACCTGTCAATCGTCTCTCTACCTCTGTCTGTACCTGTATCTACCTACCACCTGACAATCATCTCTACCTCTGTCTGTACCTGTATCTACCTACCACCTGTCAATCATCTCTACCTCTGTCTGTACCTGTATCTACCTACCACCTGACAATCATCTCTACCTCTGTCTGTACCTGTATCTACCTACCACCTGTCAATCATCTCTCTACCTCTGTCTGTACCTGTATCTACCTACCACCTGTCAATCATCTCTCTACCTCTGTCTGTACCTGTATCTACCTACCACCTGACAATCATCTCTCTACCTCTGTCTGTACCTGTATCTACCTACCACCTGACAATCATCTCTACCTCTGTCTGACCTGTATCTACCTACCACCTGACAATCATCTCTACCTCTGTCTGACCTGTATCTACCTACCACCAGACAATCATCTCTACCTCTGTCTGTAACTGTATCTACCTACCACCTGACAATCATCTCTACCTCTGTCTGACCTGTATCTACCTACCACCTGACAATCGTCTCTACCTCTGTCTGTACCTGTATCTACCTACCACCTGACAATCATCTCTACCTCTGTCTGTACCTGTATCTACCTACCACCTGACAATCATCTCTCTACCTCTGTCTGTACCTGTATCTACCTACCACCTGACAATCATCTCTCTACCTCTGTCTGACCTGTATCTACCTACCACCTGACAATCATCTCTACCTCTGTCTGTACCTGTATCTACCTACCACCTATCAATCCTCTCTACCTCTGTCTGACCTGTATCTACCTACCACCTGACAATCATCTCTACCTCTGTCTGTACCTGTATCTACCTACCACCTGACAATCATCTCTACCTCTGTCTGACCTGTATCTACCTACCACCTGACAATCATCTCTACCTCTGTCTGTACCTGTATCTACCTACCACCTATCAATCCTCTCTCTACCTCTGTCTTACCTGTATCTACCTACCACCTGTCAATCGTCTCTCTGTGACCTGCCTGTCATCTCTGCCTCCTGCCTACTTTCTCTGTACCTGTGTCTCCTCCATTCACCTCCGTCCGTAATGGGAGTGTCCTCATTTATTTTTTTTAAGAATTTTAATATTTATTTTTTAGTTCTCGGTGGACACAACATCTTTGTTGGTATGTGGTGCTGAGGATCGAACCCGGGCTGCACGCATGCCAGGCGAGCGCGCTACCTCTTGAGCCGCATCCCCAGCCCGAGTGTCCTCATTTATATGCTCAGCCTTTGTTGGAGCTTCAGTGTTTCCACTTCCTAAAGAGCACTTGTAAAGTCTGTCCTTTGTGGCTTTTCTAACGGTGCTCCCGTTTCCTGGGAGAACAAAGTGCTATCTGCCCTCAGCACAGCGAGGCCCTGTTCATCCTGGGACGTGGCTTTCCCCTGGTATTTCTGAAGTGGTGGTGCGTCCTGTATTTGCTGGCTTGCGGTTCAGGTGACGATCTCTCAGTGTCTCCGAGGCACGTGAGGAACAGTGCGTGCCATGCCAGCAGCACTTGTGCCCGGGGAACCCCACCCATGCACTTTCCTCCTAGTGACAGTGCAGGATGACTCTCAGGCAGGAGGGGGTCCTGAATGTGACCATTCTCACCCAGATCCAGGAGGGGGGACATGGGGATGAGCAGAAGCTGGGACTAGGGACAGAGGGGGCTGAGGCTGCTGGGAAAGATGTCCCTCAGGAGAGACCTGGACTCTGGCAGCCATCTCTGTCCTCAGGCCACTCATGGCCTGGCCCATGGTTCCTTGGCAGAGGCCCATGCTGAGAACACCCAGCAGGTGAGAGGCCCATCAGGGGGACGGGAGTTGGAACTTCAGGTCCTGGATTCATGGTTCACTCAGACTCTTGGGTGAAGAGACTCTGCATTTGTATTTAAAATGATTTTTTCCAAGGGTTTGATATCTGAAAGCCAGATGGGAGGTAGGTGTGGCAGACACTGTCAGCCCCTTCTGACAGGCAGAGGGACAGATCTAGAGGGGACAGAGGGGAGGCTGACAAGACTAGACTCTGAAAAGGACACTGCTGAGCCAGTGCAGGGCCATGTCTGCGACCTGGCCACCAGGGAGGCTGAGGCAGGAGGATGGCTAGTTTCAGGCCAGCCTGAGCAACTTGCAAGAACTCATCTCGAAATGAAATCAAACGGGCTGAGGTGCAGCGTAGTGGTGGACCACCCCTGGGTCCAATCCCCAGTACAAAAACCCAAATCAAAAACGGAGAGAAAGGTACTGGTGCAGCAGTGGGCAGAACCCAGCGCTGTGCGGCCCTGGACAGCAGCAGTGAGTCAGCCGTGAGCATGTCTGCCTTCCTGAGCGCGCTCTGCTGGGGGCATGGCCACTCCTCAGGGCTTCATCCCTAGAGGTGAGGACCAGCGGACTCTTGTGCAGCCCCTGGGCCACAGAGCCAGGACTCAGGTTCCAGCCTCTGGCCAGAGCGAAGCCGCCATGAAGGGAGCTTCAGCCCCTTCCTTCCCCTGAGGGCCATGCCCAGAGCCCCCTACCAGGCGGCACCCTGTGCTCCAGGTTGGGCTCTGGTGGGAAATCAGCTCAAGGTCAGCTGGCCCCACGGTCACACGGCTGAGCCCAGCCCAGATGGGCCGCAGGACCACAGCAGCACTTCGCCCCAGCCACCCCACCCACCTGCTCCTACCTGGGGCTTCTCAGCAGGGCCTGGTGGGCCAGGAGGAGCATGTCCAGCCCACAGACCCCCCAGCGTGGGCCAGGGAGCCCCTGCCAGCACCTTCCTTGGGACACATGACACTGTGTCTTCACCATCTTCCTCTTCCATTTTAGTGAGCGCTTTCCAACAGAGAAGTCAGAAGAGGAGCGAGCAGACTCCCAGGTACCCCATCCAGCTCCACACTGGCCACACCTGCCACGGTCTTCTCTCTCCCCACACCTGTGTGTTCACACAGACACACGCAGACACACACACAGATACACGCACAGACACATATGGACACACAGACACACACAAACATGCAGACACACACAGACACACAGACACAAGCACACACAGACATAGGCACAGACACACAGACCACAGACAGAGTCGCACAGACACACAGAAAGACAGAGACGCGCAGACAGAGACGCGCAGAGACGCGCAGACACACAGACGCACAGACAGACGTGCAGACACACAGACACAGGCACAGACATGCAGACACACAGACATGCAGACTCAGACACACAGACATGCATAGATACATGCAGATGCAGACACACAGACACAGAGACACATGCACAGATAAGCACACATGCACACACACATAGACACACAGACTCATGCAGACACACAGACACACAGACATTCACAGACATGCAGAAGCAGACACACAGACTCATGCAGACACACACAGAGACACAGACACACAGACATTCACAGACATGCAGATGCAGACACACAGATGCATGCAGACACACACTTGCAGGCACACACAGAGACACATGCAGACACAGACACACACAGACACACAGACACAGGCACACACAGACATAGGCACAGACACACAGACCACAGACAGAGTCGCACAGACACACAGAAAGACAGAGACACGCAGACAGAGACGCGCAGACAGATGTGCAAACACACAGACACAGGCACAGACATGCAGACACACAGACATGCAGACTCAGACACACAGACATGCATAGATACATGCAGACTCAGACACACAGACATGCATAGATACATGCAGACACAGACACAGACACAGAGACACATGCACAGATAAGCACACATGCACACACAGACACATATAGACACACAGACTCATGCAGACACACAGACACACAGATATTCACAGACATGCAGAAGCAGACACACAGACTCATGCAGACACACACAGACACACACAGAGACACAGACACACAGACATTCACAGACATGCAGATGCAGACACACAGATGCATGCAGACACACACTTGCAGGCACACACAGAGACACATGCAGACACAGATGCAGACACAGACACACACAATGCATGCAGACAGATGCAGACACACAGACACATGCAGACACACAGACATACCCTCAGCCACAGGAGACAGACACACGCAGACCCACAGATGTGCATGTGGACACACTGAGGCACAGACACAAGCCAGCACCGTGCAGACACACGTGCACTTTTTCTGAACCATTTGAGGATAAGCCACACACCCTGTGTCCCGTGGCTCACTGGAAACCAGTGGACACGGCAGGGTTTTGGTGGAGGTGGTGCAGTGCTGGACCGTCCCCAGAAGTCCTCTCCAGCCAGGAGTGTGCTGGCACAGCCCTGGGTGCTCTCTGCAGGGGACACAGTCTGATGCGGTGCTGCGGCCCGGTGCCTGCTCCCAGGCGTCTCGGTGCATGTGATGCAGTGGCCAGCTGTCCTGCCTGCCCTCTCCTGGCTCATGTCAGGTTCGCGATGCAGCTCTGGCTGCCCTGACCCTCCCGCCCATCTCCTGTGCATGACGGAGGGGCCAAAACCAGGGCTGCAGACTCTCCCCAGCTGAGCAGACACCCCCTGCCACTCGGGGTGCCGCGCACATGGCACAGGTGCCAGAGCCTGGGGTGTCAGTCTTCAGCGTGATGTCCGGAAGGAAGTGGACCTGCAGGTGGCCTGGACAGCAGGTGCAGCTGTCAGACACCTAGCTACAGCGATCACAGGTAACAGACAGCCGCCACCTGGCTTTACTGGACGGTCTCTCTAGAGTGCACTCACACTCTGACCAACACCAGCTGGAGCGGCTGTGCCCCTCACAGCCACTCACCCAGGATCCCAACTCTGCCCCCTCGTCCTGGCTTTTAGAAAGCACTTTATCTCATGGATTAGATGTCCCTTAGTCACAGATCTAGTTTCATATTTACTTGTAAATTATTGGGAACCTCGTTTAAAACCAATCTGACCGGAGGTGGGTGTGACTCAGTCAGTGGTGTAGCAGGTGCCTAGCATACACAGGCCCTAGGTTCTCCCCCAGCACCAGGAAAACCCCCAAAACAAAGCCCATCTCATTTAAAAACTATATGATTTATAAAAATAACTAATAAGCCTAGATCACCTCTGTTTTTTCTTTTTTGTACTGGGATTTGAACCCAGAGGTGCTTAACCACTGAGCCATATCTCCAGCCCTTTTAGTCTTTGAGTCGGGTCTTACAAAGTGACTTGGGGCCTTGCTACATTGCCGAGGCTGGCTTTGAACTTGCACTTCTCCTGCCTCAGCCTCCTGAGTTGCTGGGACCACAGGTGAGCACCCCACAGCCAGGGGTCCCCTCTCCTTTTGGAAGAACTTGGCAGATGCCAGTGGCTCCCTAAGGAGAGGACAGGGCTTGGAGGCCAGTGGGTGTTGATCTGTGGACCGTGCTAGAGGGGGGACAGTCCTTGGGGGACACCCATTGGGCGTGTTCTGTCAAGACCCAACGGGGCACTGAAACTGTCCAAAGCTGAGCTGACCAAATGGGACCATGTAGAGATAGTGGGGCAGCCCCAGAGGCGACACTGTCCCTCCAGAGTGACCAGGGAGGACCCAGGGGAGCCCAGGGAAAGCGGGGAGTCAGTCAGTGACCAAGGGAGAGGCTGTGGAGGAAGGCAGAGGCTGTTCCTGCCCCGGGCGGGAGCTGAGGGGCAGTGAGCCAGGGTAGAGCAGAGAGGCCTGCGTGGCTGGGGGGCACACGGGGAAGAGGCAGCCCGGAGAGCAAACACGGGGTCCCTGCCTCCAGGTGGGATGAAGCTGCCCTCTGCCTCTGAGTTCACAGCTCCAGGAAGGGAGCATGGACACCATTACATGGACAGCAAGGGCAGATGTGCCAGGACAGCCACTGTCCCCGCCCCCAGCACTTCCTGGGCTGGGCTCAAGAGGAGGCAGAGGGACTGTCCCCCCAGCAGTCCTGGGCTGGGCTCAAGAGGAGGCAGAGGGACTGTCCCCCTCTCACACGTCCTGGGCTGGGCTCAAGAGGAGGCAGAGGGACTGTCCCCCTCTCACACGTCCTGGGCTGGGCTCAAGAGGAGGCAGAGGGACTGTCCCCCCCAGCAGTCCTGGGCTGGGCTCAAGAGGAGGCAGAGGGACTGTCCCCCCCAGCAGTCCTGGGCTGGGCTCAAGAGGAGGCAGAGGGACTGTCCCCCCAGCACGTCCTGAGCTGGGCTCAAGAGGAGGCAGAGGGACTGTCCCCGCCCCCAGCACGTCCTGGGCTGGGTTCAAATGGAGGCAGAGGGACTGTCCCCCCAGCACGTCCTGGGCTGGGCTCAAGAGGAGGCAGAGGGACTGTCCCCCCAGCAGTCCTGGGCTGGGCTCAAATGGAGGCAGAGGGACTATCCCCCCAGCAGTCCTGGGCTGGGCTCAAATGGAGGCAGAGGGACTGTCCCCCCCAGCACATCCTGGGCTGGGCTCAAATGGAGGCAGAGGGACTGTCCCCCCAGCATGTCCTGGGCTGGGCTCAAATGGAGGCAGAGGGACTGTCCCCCCCAGCACGTCCTGGGCTGGGCTCAAGGGGACGGAGGGACTGTCCCCCCCAGCACGTCCTGGGCTGGGCTCAAGGGGACGGAGGGACTGTCCCCCCAGCACGTCCTGGGCTGGCCTCAAGGGGACGGAGGGACAGATGAGCAGACAGTAGGGCAGGACAACGTTGGTCCCCCCAGATGGGGAGAGGAGAGCACGTGGGCAGAGAGCCGCCCCACAGCTCGCCCTGGGAGGGACAGCAGTGACAGCAAGGTGGCCTGTCACGGGAGCCAGGGTGCACCGGAGTGGCCTGAGGACACCGTGGTGTGCTGCAGTGGAAGGTGTGTGCGGAGCCTCCGAGGAGGCCATGCAGAGCCTGCCCCAAGCTCCCCTGAGACCTGAGGGGACGTGGCCCACGGCTGCACCCCGGGGGAGGGCCCGGGGTGGGGGTCATGGCCGTTGACAGCCGGAGGGGAAGTCAGGACCCTGGTGCAGGACAGTCCGTGGTGGGGACCACAGACTGGTGGAAGCTGATGGCACCCTGGGTGGGTGTGCGGAGCTGGGCGTGTCCAAGGGTGGCTTCTCAGTCCTCTTGTTTTAGACGCCCACTCCCGCCAGCCGGCGCTGCCTAAATCAGGAGTGTCGTGGTATGCCATGTTTATGTCGACCTGCAGGGGTGGGCTCCGTCCATCCTGGCTGGGCTGCAGCTGGCCCCTGTGCCTAAGGAACGTGGTGAACAGGCTCAGGCTGTCTGCTGGCCACTGTGGGGCAAGCAGCCTGTGGGCAGCTGTGGGCCTCAGAGCTATGTCGCCCTCCAGTAAGGGCTCTGGAGCATTCCAGTGCAGGCCACAGGAGCAGGGAGGTCGAGGGAGAGGCAGGGCAGAGGGTGGGAAGGGCGGCCCTGTTTGCAGCCAGGCATCAAGGAGGGCTTGTTCCCCATCCCCAGGCATCTACTGCTCTGGCCAGGCAGGCGTGGGCCCTGGGGTGACCTGGAGAAGGAGACACGCTCCTGCCCACTGGCAGCCTGCACTCTAGTGGCCCCGAGAGATGCAGTTTCACTGCTTTGAAATCACAGCAGTCTCAGGAAGTGGCTGGTGTGGTGACCGTGGCCACCCAGTCATGTGCTAGAGGTCAGCCATGGTCATAGGCTCTGCGACCACCCAGGAGAGGCCCCGGGAGCCGTGGCTTGAAGGGGCAGATGTGCTGAGGCGGAGGGACTGGTACAGAGGCCCTGGGGATGAGCTGGGCTCAAAGAGTCCATGGACGGCCATCAGCTGCTGGTCACCAGAAGGTGTGGGCAGGAGCTGGGCCTGTAGACCAGGGAGGTGGCCTGCAGGGGAAGGAGCCCTGCCCAGCAGTGGTGCGGGTGGCCAGAGCACAGGGTAGTGGAGACCACAGGAAGGAGACTCTGGGCCAGTAACAGTCATTAAGCATGAGCCACTCACTAAGGGGGTGGTCACGGCCGACAGCAGCATCTTACGCCTCTGTGAATGACCGTCCTCCTGCCGCTGGGCCCGGGGTGAGGTAGCCATGACAGGCATGAGGCACGGCCTGCTCACCAGAAAAGAACTCAAGGCACTGGCCTCATCCCCGAATCCCTGTCCGTAAATCTCACCACAGCACCTGACCCGCCGTCTCTTGGAGGATGGTGAAATCATCGGAAGTTTCTGGAACTCCCCAGGGCTGACCCAGGAAGCCTGCTGCTGTGTCCCCCGGGGAGTTGGGCTGACAGCCAGAGGGGCGCCACCTGTCTGCTCTCTGGGGGCTGGCGGCTAGGCAGAGCCCGGCTGGCTTTACCACTGTCTTAGATGGCCTCGGTCAAAGGCCACGCAGCCTCAGAGCCACATGACTCCCATGGCCACAAAGGACACTCAGCCAGTCCAGTCCAAACAAGTGGCGCTCACCACCACAGAGGGGTGCAGTCGGGTGCCGGTGGATGGGCGTGTGGGAGAGGCGCCGCGCCTGGGCCTCCGCGTGCAGCCCAGCCCTGCTGCTGCGGCGCAGGGGGGAGGGCACAGCTGCCTCATCAGAGAGGAACTCAGGAGAGCACATCACCAACCTGCGAGGCTGGGCCTCATGGCCCTGAGTCAGGCCACCAGCATGTCCCCACAGTGTGCTGTCAGCCTGGCTGTTATCCTCCTGACTCAACTGAGACGTCAGCAAGAGGCTTGAAATAGCCCAGCCACCCGCAGGCCAGCACTGTGTGGCCACACCCTCCCCGCGGGCTTCCATCCTGGGTCTCCTGCCACCAGGTGAGGCTGCCCGAGCCGTCCAGGAAGCCAGGCCTCCCGCCACCTCCGCAGGCTTGTGGCTCCTGGAAGCCCTCCCAGGAGGACGTGTGGCCCAACCTGGGCCCTGGGCTGAGGGCTGGTTCTGGCTGCTCCCGGGGGAGGGTCTCAGGCCCACGACCAGGGTCACAGACAGGCCCTGAGCCAGGTCCTGTGTACACACCCAGGGTGCAGACAGAGGCTGTCCCGAGAGACCAGAGCCACGGAGCAGGTGCGCCTGGCCAGTGTGTGAAGGACAGACCCGGGGCCAGGACACGTCTCTCTCAGAGCGCTGGGCTGGTCAGCCTTCCCTCACTGTGACAGCGGCCAGAAAGGAAGGGGCAGAGGGAAGCAGCCAGACAGCAGGACCCGGTGCAGGAGGGCAAGAGCCCTGGGAAGGCCGGTGGGTGAGTGCACTCAGGGCCACGAGGACCCGTGACTCTCTGGAGGGAGAACACTCCTCGCTGCTGGTGCGGCAGAGCTCAGAGGGGGCAGGCAAGTGGGCGTGTTCCCTGGGGACGGAGTGGGCTGGAGGTGCCGCTCAGCAAGGCAGGAAAAACATGAGGAGGACTTTGGGGAGCTGGGTTCGGGTGCCTGGGTGTGCCTGTGGGAACCCAGCTCTCAGCCAGGGACAGAGCTGAGCAGCTGCCAGGGGCCACCCCAAGGTGCCGAGCCTAAACGGCCCCCGGTTAGAGGCTGCAATGTCTCCTCTGTAGCCTGGGAAACGCAGAGACATGGCTGACCCCGAGCCAGCCCACTACCAAGGGTGCCACAGACCACTGTCTCCTGCAGAGATGGGGTGGGGGCCTCAGCCCAAGCAGCTGTGCACACCCTGAGAGACCACTGCCCGACACCGAGGCCTGAGGTCCTCTGCCTTGGGGACACTGGCGGGGGGCCCGGGGCAGCAGGGTCAGGGGAGCCCGAGATGGCCCTCCTCGAGTGGATGGTGACCTCTCTCCCCAGAGCAGCCTCCCAGGGACCCCACCATGTGGGAGGGATGTGTCCACAGAGCGCCCGTGGGGAGAGGCCTCTCCGACAGCCTGCTCATGGCCAGCAGGTCCCAAAAGCACAAGCAGGACACCAGCTATCCACAGCCAGGCCGAGGCCTGCGCTCCTCTGTCTGTCTCACCCAGGATGATGACCAGGGCAGTCGAGGGCCAGTCCGGGTGTATCTGCCCCCTGGGTGGGGTCACCTCTGCGCTGTGGTCATGGAGCTGCGGCACGTGGCTGCTGTGTATTCCGGCTGGAGCTCTCACTAGGTCACATCCCTGGGGAGATGGGACGCACCGCCAAGGCTCTGTTGGGGGCTTGGTGGCAGCACCGTGGCTGTGGCCGCTCCTCTCCTCGCGTCACCTGCCTGCGTCTCCTCACTGTGACAAACAGCTTTGAGGGAGGGCTGTGTAGAAGACAGGTGCACTTTGGCTCACAGTCACTGAGGCCCAGTCGGTGGTGGGCTGGCCCTGTGGGTGGCTCGGGCCTGTGGTGGCACTGGACACCACTCAGGAGCTGGAGGTGATCTCGTCACCTACAGCCCAGCTAGCTACTCAGGAGGCTGAGGCAGGAGGACCCTAAGTCGGTTCCTGGCCAGCAACATGGCAAAGTCTTTGTCTCAAAAGAAAAAAGAAAGGCTGTGCTTCCCAAGGCCTCCCTGCGCTCTGGTGCCGGGCACCTCCAGGTCCGGGAGGGAGGCGTCCTCTGGGGCCTGAGGACAGAGCCCTGGCCAGCCTGGGGCCCTCTGCTCCACGTGGAGATCCTGCCCCAGTACGGGGTGGTCTCAGGGCCATGTCTCTGCAGCCACAGGTGCTCGTCCATAAGGTGAGCAGGGGACGAGGCCGCTCCCCTATCACCCCAGGGCTGGCTCCGGAACAGGTTTTTAAAAGGATGTTGTAGGTGGCTTCCACAAACAGCAGAAAGGTGAAATCTGTCCGTCTGCACGTTCCCCTGCAGTCTGTCTCAGCAGGGCCAGTCTCTGCTGCTCACTGCTGTGAGCGAGTGTGGCCAGGCCCTGGGCAGCGCTCGTGTTAGGCACCAGGGCCGTCTCAGCTCTTTAATATTGGGGTGGTGCCCTGGAGACCCTCATGCAGGACTGGAACCCTTGTTCTGGCCTCTGGTCGTCTCCCTAGAATGCACAGCCAGCAGGAGCGGCCGCAGTGCCTACGCCCTGGACCTGCCTTTCCGGGGCTGCCTCCGAGTTGTGAAGAGCCAGCCCTGCCTCCAGCTGGGTGTGGGGCGGTGGGCGCCAGGGCTCACCTGCAGGCCCCTCCAGCCTGGGGGCTTCTCTGGGAGCCCTCTGACCTCCACACGGTGACCACTCTGGGGCACACATGTCCACCACAGCAACTCATGCTACCAGGAGCCCGTGGGGCACCCATCAGGGGCTCTCTCCCACCGAGGCTCGGGCTGTAACTGCCATGGGGTCCTCCACACTTGCAACTCAGGATCACGTAGGAGGCACACAGCATTGGTGTCGTCTTTCCTATTTAAAGCTAGATGTGCGCACAGATAACATAAATCTTCACACTTGATTTTTTTGGCCTATTTATAAAAGCAAAGTATAACCTTTTTTATTTAAAAGTACCTGACATATGCAAAGTGGCTTTTCCAAACTGTGTTGGAGCAGTTGATGAGGGTGGAATTCCCACAGCCCTCAGAGCAGGAGACTTAGAAGTCAGTGCTATTAACAGGAGACCGTGGCCAAGAAAAGCCACGGGCGAGGACGCAGGGACGGCCTCGGCCCACCCTGAGCTCTTCCTGCTGGGCCAGGCCCTCGGGGTGTGGGCCTCCCCGACAGTGTCCTCCAGATAAGCTGGACAGTGCTGATAAAATGGGTCACCACCAGTTTTCTCCCCGCAGGCCCGAGCGCAGCGGGAGCGGCGGTGGCCACACGTCCATGGAGGTACACGTCCTGAGGAGGAAGATCAGCCGCACGTGCGACGAGGGGGCCCGCGCCCTCCTTGGCAGCCTCCTGACCTACGTCACAGACCGCGCGGGCGGGCCCCCGGGGGCAGCGGACCCAGGGCCCGCGGGGGCCTGCTTGCCTCCGTCTCAGGAGGCCGGCCAGAGGCCCACCCGCTTCCAGCTCCTGCAGGCCAAGTTCATGGGCACGGGCCGGGAGCGCCACCTCAAGAGGACCAGGGAGGTGGGCAGGCTCATCTCCAGGGACAAGCAGGGTCCCAGCAGGAGCCTGGTGAGTGCCACCATCAACAAACTGCTGGAGAAGACCCAGGCGGGGGCCAGCTGCCCGGGCCAGAGGCTCCCGGCTGGGGAGAAGCCCCGCTGGGGCCCCCCTGGTGGGAAGGGCACAGTGAAGAGCATCCTGAGGAAGTTCCTGGCTGCGGAGGAGAAGGAGGCAGGAGCGGAGCCCCCTGGCCGGCAGCCTGGGGCCGCCCGGGGCCTCCTGCCAAGGACGGGGGGCAGGAGCTCCATCCTGCGCCAGCTGCGAGAGAGGTTTGAGCAGAGCGGCTGCCTCCGCTCGGAGGCCAGCCTGCTGCCCCTGCACAGGGGGGGGCGGAGGGGCCTGCAGAAGAAGACTCACAGGCCGGAGCTGCGGGTGCTCCACACCACCACCATGGCCATCAGCTGCACCAGGACACCCCCTGCCCGCCTCCTGGCCTGCACGGCCGAGCCCCTGCCAGCCCTCAGCATAGCCACGGTGGTCTGCAGCCCCCGGAGCTGGCTGTCTCACTGCGCAAGGATCAGTCACTTGGAGTCCAGGCGTTGGCCCAGGAGAGACCTCAGCATGTCCTCGGACCCAGAGGACACAGACCCCAGCAGGGACAAAATGCCAGGAATAGGGATCTTGAGCCAGGAGCCCAGAGGACAACCAAAGCCCTCAAAGTCCTCCATGACCCAGGTGGCCACTCCCAGGGACAGCCCCCTGGCTCTGAACCCCACGAAGGGCATCCCCCAGCAGGACTCTACCTGGGCCTCCCGGAAGGCCCTGCCTGACCACGTGCCCCTGTCACCCCCATTCAGACCAGCCAGCCCCAGGGGGGCTGGGCCAGCTGAAGGGGACAAGACAGTGGGGCTGACAGCAGAGGGGCCGGCGGGCCACCCCTGGGGGCTAAAAGAGGAGGGCACAGGGGAGGTCCCTGATGTCACCATGACCGTGTGCAGTTCTGAGGACAAAGCAGAAAGCTCGCTCCCAGCCTCAGACAGAGAGCCCCTCTTCGCCACCCAGAGGCACCTCCCAGAGCAGGGGCCAGCAGCTCCGATCCCCCCGCTGGCCGCTCCCAGAGTCCAGGCTGCACGGCGAGCACAGCCTGCCCTGGACTCTCCACCCCTCACCGTGCGGCTTCCCGTTGTCCACGAAATGCCAGCCCCTCCAGGGCCCCTGCAAAGCACGTGGCCGGGCGGGGACAGGCGGCCCCCGGCTTCAGGAGGGCACGCTGCCCGGGCCAAGGCAGGGGCAGTGCTTCCCCCTGCCACTGAGGACAGGGAGGCTGGCCTGGCCGCAGGGGGGCTGAGCCCCTCCTGCAGGACCTCCAAGCAAGGATCCCCAGAATCCCCGAGGGTCACTGCCCCCGTGGGTCCTGGGGACCAACAGCCACTCCTGACGGTCCTGACGGCCAACTCTCCACAAGGTACCCCTGCTGGGAAGGGGAGCACACAGAGCCCTGTGAGCGCCAGTGAGGGCAGGAACCCCAGAACTGCTCCTGAGCTCAGCTGCCAGCGGCCTCCCCCACCTGACCACCCTGACCACGGCACCCCACCAGTTTCTTCCACGGGCGCATGGAAAAGCCCTCCAGCACACAGCACCTGCTCCACCTCTGGCAGCCAGCAGGGACCGGGTTCCAGGGAGGGAGGCGCCGGGGCAGCCCCTGCCCAGGATTTCAGAGGACCTGAGAGTCCCACCACGAGGGACAGGAGAGTCCTGTGTGGGCAGGAAGACAGCAAAGGTCCCGAGGCAGAGGCAGCCCCGCCCCCGGGGATGGCCCAGGAAGATACCCGCTATGATGGGGGCAGGAAGAGCCTAGCCCTGCTAGACGAGCCACCCAAGCCCAGTGGCAGAGCCTGCAGGGCCACAGCACCTGGAGGGAAGGTCCCAAGTTCTACAGGGGACAGGAAGGCACCACCAGGGGACGCCAGGGACCCCGAGGACAGGAGGGCACCTGCAGGGAGCTCCAGGGACCCCGAGGACAGGAGGGCACCTAAGTGGAGCTCCAGGGACCCCGAGGACAGGAGAGCACCTGCAGGGAGCTCCAGGGACCCCGAGGACAGGAAGACACCTAAGTGGAGCTCCAGGGACCCCGAGGACAGGAGGGCACCTAAGTGGAGCTCCAGGGACCCCGAGGACAGGAGGGCACCTGCAGGGAGCTCCAGGGACCCCGAGGACAGGAAGACACCTATGTGGAGCTCCAGGGACCCCGAGGACAGGAGGACACCTGCAGGGATCTCCAGGGACCCCGAGGACAGGAGGGCACCTGCAGGGAGCTCCAGGGTCCCCGAGGACAGGAAGACACCTACAGGGATCTCCAGGGACCCCGAGGACAGGAAGACGCCTACAGGGATCTCCAGGGACCCCGAGGACAGGAAGACGCCTACGGAGATCTCCAGGGACCCCGAGGACAGGAGGGCACCTACAGGAATCTCCAGGGACCCCGAGGACAGGAGGGCACCTACAGGGATCTCCAGGGACCCCGAGGACAGGAAGACGCCTACGGAGATCTCCAGGGACCCCGAGGACAGGAGGGCACCTACAGGGATCTCCAGGGACCCCGAGGACAGGAGGGCACCTACAGGGATCTCCAGGGACCCCGAGGACAGGAGAGCACCTGCAGGGATCTCCAGGGACCCCGAGGACAGGAAGACGCCTACGGAGATCTCCAGGGACCCCGAGGACAGGAGGGCACCTACAGGGATCTCCAGGGACCCCGAGGACAGGAGGGCACCTACAGGGATCTCCAGGGACCCCGAGGACAGGAGAGCACCTGCAGGGATCTCCAGGGACCCCGAGGACAGGAAGACGCCTACGGAGATCTCCAGGGACCCCGAGGACAGGAGGGCACCTGCAGGGATCTCCAGGGTCCCCGAGGACAGGAAGACATCGTCACCACCCGGGAGTGCCCAGGACCCTGAGGACAGGACAGCACTGCTGGGGGGCGTCAGGGACCCCGAGGACGGCCCTGGGGCAGAGTGGAAGGGTGCAGAGGCACACAGAGTGCAGTCGGCTCGCCATTGTGCTGCCACAGGAAGTGGGCTCCTGGGAGCGACTTGGCCCCCAGAACCTGGCCGGCACCGTTTCTGGACACCCAGCGAGTCCTCCAAGCACGAGAGCCGAACTGCAGAGGGGGGCGTCAGGGAGGAGAGGGCTGGGCAGCGGCCCCCAGCAGGGGTGCCCGTGCCTGCTGGGCCAGAGGAGGCCCTGCTCTGTGCCTCACAGGACGCTGCAGCAGTGGGCACCAGGAGCCGGGCCGGCAGAGCCACCGGAGGGGGTCCCCAGCCCAGGGACGCAGCCTGTGGTCCCACACCCTGCGGGAGCCTGGCAGGGGGCCTCCCACCGGCAGCACACACTCTCGCTGGTGTGGCATCTGCCCCTTGGTGCCTCCCGGGGCCAGCTCCAGAGCAGGAAGCCAGGCCTGCCCAGGAGAGAGCCCCCGGCCAGGCAGAGAGCTTGGGGCCCACACAGGGACGTGTGGGGAAGCCAGAGGAGGGTGCCACAGGGCTCGAGAGGCCACCCCAGACTCAAGCGCCAGACGGTTCTGGACAGAGAGGGGCAGCGCCAGGGGGCGAGAAGGCTGGGCTGGGTGCAGCAGAGTCCCGGGCACAGGCTGCTCAGGACCGGGCAGGAGGACAGAGGGCAGCAGCCATGGAGAAGCCCTGCCAGCCCAGGGCCAGGGGCCAGGAGCACCCACTGGGCCCCTCAGTGAAGCAGGTGAGGAACCTGGCTCAGGAAGGTGGCCCCAAGGCTGACAGGAGCCCAGCCACTCCCTCAGGGACGCCTGGGGGGTCCTGCAGCCTGACCACACAGGGAAGGGCCGGGGGGACGGTGTCCCAGGCCTGGGGGCAGCCTGACCGCTCAGCTGACAGAGCACGTGCCGCAGGGGCCGGTGGGGAACCCCAGAGGGCTCCGCACAGGGCCAGTGGCCAGGGGCGCCCCAGGGCCCCGCCACCCACCCCAGGAAGCAGGACCCTGGCCGGGAGGAGGGCGGCAGCCTCTGGCCCGGAGCCCGCAGGCAGCTCTGCCCAGCCCACACCCGATGCTGGGGGCTGCCCAGTCCCCCAACTCCCAGCCCAGACGGGGCTCCCAAACACACCCGGGGCCGAGAGAGACCTGTCAGAGGGTGGGCACCACAGGTCAGGGCCCCTGGCAAAATACAAAGCCCAGAGCTTCAGCAGCCAGACGGCCTTCGATCTGTCCTTCAGGCCCACCTTGCTCAGGGCTAGTGATACCTTCGAAGCCCCACAGTGAGCCTGGCCATGAGCCACCACCAGCCCCCGGCATGGGGCTGAGGTGGCTTCCTGCCTGTGACGTGCTGTGCGCCTCCCCGGCAGACCGTCCACCCTGCCCTCTCCTGCCCAGGCCCCTGATCTTGGGAGAGGAGTGTGGCAGGTGGCCTGTCCCTCCCAAGGCCCCGACTGCTTCCCTGGGCTCTGAGGCTCCTTTTCAGAAGAGCCAGGTGCCAGCTGTTGCCCTCACGAGGTCCTTGTGCTGATGTGCACTGTCACTGGGAATGTGCCACACTCCCTCCTGACCTGGCGGGCGGGCGGCCTTCCCTGCCCTCTCACCGTGCTCTGGGCGCCCTCTGCTCCCCTCCCGTGTCTCTGCCAAGCACCCAAAAACAGAGCAGTGGCTGGTGACCTGAGCCGGGCGTGTGGGAAGAAAGGCAGCACTTCCCCACTGCTGGGCCCGGGCCCACGCCAGCTGTGGGGAGGCCAGGAGGCCAGTAGGACGGCAGGGCATTAGGGGCTCTGCTGGAGCCTGCTCCCACGACAGACCCACAGGCCTGGGAAGTGCCTGGGAAGCCAGCCCTGAGGAGCCACCACAGGCTGTCCATGGCCTGCTGCCCTGCTGGCCTGCTGCCCTGCTGGGCCAGGCCAGTGGCCATCCACCTCCTGCCTCTGCAGAGTGCACTCAGGCCCAGGGCCTCAGGGTGGAGCATCTGCTGATGTGAGGAAGGGTGGGGAGGAAGGAGGCCACCGGCCACAGCCCTGCCTCCGGTCACTGGTGCCCTCTGCAGGTTCTTCTGAGCTGCTCCATCGGTGTCTCCCATGGGACACAGCACACAGGCCCCAGGCCACCCAGAGGCCGGGTGCTGCCTGGACCTGCTGAGCAGGGGCTCCCAGAGGTGCTGAGGCGGCAGCTGCCCTGCTGCCCAGGGCTCCGGTTTCTCTGTGGAAAGTTAATTTCTGCTTTTTGAAGCTTCTTGGTGTTCAGTTCCTTTGCAACTGAGCACTGTCCGAAAGCCCACTCTGGCCCTGGAGACAGCTCCGGATGCTCCTGGTGATCTCTTTTATTTTCTGATCTGAACATCATTCAGAGAGAGGCAGGTGCCACTTGAAGCTGGCAGGACCTCCTGGGTCCTGAGACTCTCCTGGGCCTTCATTTCTCTCACCCATGGAGGCTGCTTGTGGGGCCGTGGGGTGTGCTGTCCCCTAGGAGCTGCACCAGGGCTGGGGCTGGCTTCTGGGAGCTCCCCAGCCCCGGGGCCCAGGAAGCAGGGGTGCAGGCTGCTCCCGTGGAGGCCACAGCCAGCCTTGGGGAGCTGTTGGAGTGGAGCTGAGAGCCGCCTGGAGTCAGAGGTCACTCCGCCCCAAGGCACCCCCCGGGCAGGGCCACTCCCATCATACTTGAGCAAACACTTCATCTTATTGCTTTATTTATCCTTTGTTCAGAAAGGTTAAGGGGAACCTTTGCCAAAGAATGTGAGGACAGAAGTGAGATAAAAATACTACATTCCCAGTGTTCCCTCTAAAAATACGCAGCAGCCGCACCTCGCTATTTTTAAACAGACCAGAAAGTCCTGGGGAATGCAGGGCTGGGCGCCAGCCGGCAGGTGGCCACTGGCCCTCCACACAGGCTGCCGGAGGCCAGCGGCACCCCTGAGCCTGTCCCAGGGAGGCCAGGGGGAGAGCCCGGCATCAGTGGACGCTGGCTGCAGCTCTGAGTGGGGAAGGGACTCCTCCCTGGAGAGGCCTGAGACCACCCGTGTGGAAGGGTGGGGTGCAGACCACCCTGAGCCCACCTAACCCTGAGCAGCTCTCCACGTCTGCCCAGGTGTTGAAGACCCAGGGGTCAGCCCTGCCCTTCTGCAAGCCCCCTGTGAGGTCAGACATGGTTAGGATCTCACGGTTCTTTGCCATTTCAGCTATGATCTTTTAATTATGTGTCCATCCACAGTATTTACTAATTTCCTTCTTGGTATCCTTCTTGGTAGATAAACAATTCTAAAATGGGTTAGTCAGAAAAAAATAGCTAAATGTGTTTTATTATATCCTTTAAGTTTTTACTAACTTCATTCAGCTAGAAATAATTTTTAAGAAAGAAAATAGCTGGATCGGGGATGTGTTCAATGGCAGAGGGCTCTTGCAGCATGCAGGCTCTGTGTTCGATTCCCAGGCTGAAAAAATAAAGTATGTTACAAATCTCTTCCTTGTATCTGTGAAGGGCTGTACAGGCAGCAGCCAGGGAGCGAGGGCCAGCCCATCAGACGTGCAGGAAGGGCAGAGGTCAGCAGGGCTCTGGCCCGGACGCCCCAGCATGGGTGCAGATCTTCTTAGTGTGTGCTGGTGGAGGAGGGGACACCTCCCCCTGGTCACCGGGCAGCTCTGTGCCCATGACGGGCAGCATGCAGGCATGTTTCCTGATCAGCACAGGCCACAGGCAGCACCCTGCTGGTGTGGAGGGACAGCTGGACAGCTGTGGACAGCTGCTTCAGGCCCCACCGAGCCACCCCAGCCTGTCCACGTCCAGCTTGAAACAGAGGGTGCTCAGCTCACCCGTGACTGCAGCACAGAAGAATGTTCAAATCTGTTGGAGAAACAAAGACCAGAGAAAGCACCAGTAAAGCCAATGACAGGAGAGCCACAGGTTCACTGCACCAGCAGCTGCACACTTGACATTCAGGACACACACAAAACCGAGGCACAGAGGGAGGACAGCAGGGTGTGCTGCCGGGTCGGGAGAAGAAACGGGCGGCTTCCGGCTGCAGACGCAGCGCTTCAGGAGAGCCAAGGTCTGGATTCTGCTCGAGGCGAGTGGAACTCCAGCAAGGCCAGGGAGAGACAGAAAGGCTCTCTGGTTGTGTTGACCAGCAGAGCCAAGTGGTCACCTCTGGGCAGAGTGGCCAGAGGTGGAGGGTCCTGAACAGCCAGGATGGCTTTGGGGGCCGGAAGTAAGCGTGATCCTGCGCAATGTCGCCATCTCTCCTTTTGCCTGCACAAGGTAGAAGGTGCCTGAGATCGTGCCCCCTCCCCCAGCTCGTAAGGGCCTTAAGCTGCGGATCTCAGTCCTCGCAGATGACCTTTGGTCAGGCCTGCTGCCGGGGGCGCTCTCCGAGAGGGCACTGAGCAGGGAGGCGGCTGGGGAAGGCCCTCCTGCCCTGGCTCTAGAGCCGTGGGCACCAACATACACTCAACCCTGGGCGCTTGGCCAGCTCTCTGCCCGGCCCAGCCCACCCTGCGGTCGACTGGAGATGCTTCTCCCCAGGTCGCCTGGAAGGGACAGAGTGGGCGTGGGCAGCAGGCTCTAGGCTCTAGACTCACAAGTCTGCTTGTGACTTGATGGTTTCCTGGTTGTGTAGAGGTCTCAGGGGGATCAGGGGAAGGGGCCACTTGGCAGAAAGCCTGCAGGCCTTCCCCTCAGTCCAGTGAAGACCCTTTGGCCTGTTCAACGAGACTATGCAACTGTGCCCCCCCTTTTTGGGGGGTACAAGGATTGAACCCAGGGGAACTTAACCACTGAGCCACATCCCCAGCTTTTATTTTTTATCCTCCCTTTTTAATTTTTATTTAAGATAGGGTCTTGCTAAGTTGCTGGCTTTGAACTTGTGATCCTCCTTCCTCAGCCTCCCAAGTCCCAGGGATTACCGCTGCACACCACCTTCCCTGGCTAACTTGGACCCTTTCTGTCCACTATAATGAAGATCCAGGGCGCCGCCCACAGTAACCCAGCAGAAGACTTCTGGGCACACTTGGCCTTTTCTGCCTTAGCAGCTGAGATCCACATGTCCACCACAGGCAGGGACCTGCAAAGAGAGTTCAGTGTGCCTCCGGCCATCAAACAGGAAGGCTCCAGTTTTTAAAGGAACAGTAATACCTACCCCATTCGGGAATGTGCTGAGACAGGTGAAGCTGATGGGACCAAACATCAGATCTTCTTTTTCAAAATAAAGCAATTTGGCAATAAATACCAGGAACCTATAAAAGGTGCAGACTTGCTGGGCTCGGTGGCCCGTGCCTGTAATCTCAATGGCTCAGGAGGCTAAGGCAGGAGGATCCAGAGTTCAAAGCCAGCCTCGGCAAAACTGAGGCACTAAGCAACTCAGTGAGACCCTGTCTCTAAGTAAAATGGGACTGGGGATGGGGCTCAGTGGTGGGATGTCCCTGAGTTCAGTCCTTGGTACCAAAACAACAACATCAAAAAAAAAGTGCAGACTTAGTAATTCTGTTTAGGACTCATATTAATATTCCACTTTTTATTAAAATATTAAAAAACAATCTGCTTGTGTGGTATTTATTATTCAAGATAAAGACACAGATGAAATGAAAGTCCATTAACAAGAGATCGTTAAAATAAACTATGGCATGTTATTCAGCAAAATGTTATAAAGCCATTTAAAATTGTTTTTAAAACCTAATTTTCTGAAATGAAGTGTCTCACCACTTGGAGTTTAAAATCCCCTACAACAGTAGGCTACATATACACGGATATAAAGGGAGAGTAGGATACACGCGGGGAGGGGGCGGTGTCCCTGGTGGGCAGCAGTCGGCAGGCACCCGCCTAAGCCGGCCTGCAGATCCCAAGGACCACACTTAGCTGACATCCTCAGTGGCCAAGGATCCTGGCCCCAACAGGCGTCAGGCCCCCTGCCCCTTCTGGTGACTCTGCCTAAGTGACCATGCCCAGTGGGCCTCAGTTCCCGTCTCGGGGCTGGGGGCGTGGCAGGCGAGCCACCCGGAGTAGGGCGCCGCAGGAGGGTGGGCCAGGGCACCGCCCCCTCCGCACCTGCGACCCGCGGCGCCACGCCACCGCCTCTGGCTCGGGGCCAGCAGAGGGCGCTGCTGTCCCCGGAGCCCAGCCCCGCGGAGCCCCGCGGTAGGTGCGGCTGCGCAAACCCGCACGGCGCCGCACACCTGGGCCCTGGCGGTTTGCTGGCACGAGTCCGAGTCGGTGGAGGCGAGTCGGCGCACACACACCAGGCGGCCACCGCCTCGGGACGCAGGCGGGTCCCCACAGCCGGGCGGAAGCGCCTCCCGAGCCTTGGGAGCGGGACCCAGAGCCCTGCGCAGCTGCCAGCTCCGATCCCTGGCTCTGGGTCCTGTCGGCGTGTGTCGCGCGCCGACGTCTGCGCTGTCGCCTGGGTGGTGGACGTGGCGTGCGCCGCAGCGCTCCGCCTGGGAGTGGGACGCCGGGTGAGCCCGGTCCTGCGCAGCGCTGGCTCAGAGCTGGCTCGGAGCCTGGGCGCGGGCCCAGCGGTGTCGCCAGCGCAGCTCGCGGCCGGGGCGTCTGGGATCCCGGTGCCTCTTTGGAACCGCCCTGCGCCGCCCCTCCGACTCCTGACACGGACGGGTGCTGTGGGTTTGCGCGTCCCTTCCCCTCCTGCTGGGAAGACCTGGACAGCAGGGGCGCTGGGTCCCACCCTGGGCAGCTCGGCAGAGGGTGCACGATGGAGGCCCGGCGCCGTGGTGACGCGGTGACACGGGGCTGCAGGCGGAGTGCGGCTGTGGACCAGCACAGTGCAGCTGTGCCCAGGGCAGCGAGGAGGCGCGAGCGACGGCGGTTGGGGAAGGCACCCATCTGAGCTGGCCTTAAAGCCGGTCTGTCACTTCTCCCCGGGCGTGGCCCTGCCAGGGAGGCTCCAGGAAAGAGCCAGAGACAATAAATCTTGCAGAGGCCAATGAAAATGCCAACCAGAGGCCAGGAGGCGAGAGCCAGTGTTCACCTCCTGAACAGAGTCTCCTGTCAGTGCGAAGTATGGGAGGTGGCCTGGCCCTGGCCAGCGGGCGGAGACGCTGCGGTGAGGTCAGCACCTCCAGGTCCTCTGGGCTCTGCAGATGGGAAGGGGGCTGAAGAAGCAGGGAACCCACACCAGGGCTCCCCGGATCCGTCCCGGTGCCTACAGACAGGCAGGAAAGGCGGGGGTCCCTGCGCAGGTCGCGCTGTTGGTGTCGCAGGAACCCCTCTGCCAAGGGGGCCACCGGAATGCCAAAGGTTACCAGGTCACAGTCCTTTTTTAAAACTGGCAAGGACTGGGGATGTGGCTCAAGCGGTAATGGGCTCCCCTGGCATGTGCCGGCGCTGGGTTCCATCCTCAGCACCACATAAAAATAAAAAATAAAAAGATGTTGTGTCCACCGAAAGTTGGCGAATCCTACTTTTTCTGTGGACTTCCTCTTTGTCCCTGCTGGTGCGTGTGACCGTCATGCTCTTTGTGGTACTTGGATATGGCCTCGCCTGGTCCTCGTCAAACTCCATAGAGGCTTTAACTATTGTGTTTTATTGTAACATAATTTGTATCCTGTTTTAGTCCCCTTTGTCCTTGCTCTGACCAGAATCTTGACAAGAAGAGTGAGAGGAGGGAAAGGCACCTGAGGCTCAGGGTTTCAGAGGTCAGTTACTCCTCTGGACTGCGGTGAGGCAGAGCATCCTGGGAAGGAGTGTGGCCAGGACAGGGCGGCAGCCTGGCCCCAGGAAGCAGAGCTGAGCTCAGCTCACAGTCGCCACCCGAGGCAAACCCACCTGCCTGCAGGGACCCACCAGTCCACCTTCTCACTCTGAGCCTTCCTGCCTGGTCCCGCATGAGAGCTTTAGGGGGACCTCACATCCGAGCCGTGACACATCCCCTGCCATTCGCCCACTGAAACGCACCATTTGTGGTTCTTGGACACAAGTTGTGCCAGCCGGCACCGCTGTAGGGACAGAGGAGGCAAGGCACCGAAGACAGCAGGACACAGTTTTATTTGGCTGCAGCCAGGTTCAGAGGGCACAGCTTTTGCTGCGATCAATCAATCCCCTGAACCCCGAGTTCAGGGAGTTTCAGAGTTTTATACTCAGCGTGTCAGGGGAGGGGCTCAGAAGTTCACAGTCTGCAGAAGTTCACATAAAAGCAGCTTTTTCTTTCACTGTTCTGGGCAAGTTAACCCTTCAAGGACCACACCTGAGAAGGGGGGAGCTTCTTCTCCCCTCTCTCTCCTCCCCCTGCCAGCTGTTACCATGGAGCCCATTTGTAACTTATCTTAAAAATGTAGACATCTCTGTGAAGCCAGCTCAAGGCCAGAGGCCTTGTTTGCACATTTCTACAAACTACTGTACTGGATACGTTTGTGGAAAACTAGTAAGGGGTGTCCAGCACCTGGAGGGATGGCATCTTCCCCGCCAGTGGCCACCACAGGGTGACACGAAAATAGCAAATTTATCTACGGGGACTCTTTTGCAGAGACTTGCTGGCAGTCCTAAGATCAGCCTGGTGGAGATTTCTGGAGAAGCCCAGGTTAGACCCTCCTGTGGAGAAGGGGCCCTCCAGCAGCCTCTCCCAGGACCCTCCGTCCTGGAGCCACACCCAGCCCACCCTGCCCCCTGGACTGCACCCTGCTCTGCCCCGCGTCTGCCTCCCTGGGTGCTGTGTTGCCCTGTCTGTACTGAGGCTTGTGTTTTGGTTTGTTTTGTTTTTGGTGCCAGGTTTCAAACCCAGGGCTGCTTAACCTCTAAGCCCTCGCCCCTTTTCATTCTTCTGTTGTTTATTTATTATTTGTTCTAATTAGCTCTACATGACAGTAGGATGCACTTGGACACATCCTACATAATGGAGCAGACTCCTCATTCTCCGGTTGTACATGATGTAAGATCACATTGGTCCTTGATCCCATATAGACACAGGTGATACCGACAGTTCACTCTGCTGTCCTTGCTGCCTCCACATCCCCTCCCTCCCTCACTCTCCTTTGCCTATTCCAAAGTAACTCTCTTCTTCCCTAGCCCCCCTTATTGTAAATTAGCATCCACATATCAAAGAAAACATTCAGCCTTTGGGATTTGGGGATTGGCTTTTTGGCTCCAGCACCATCCATTTACCTAAAAATGCCATCATTTCATTCTTCTTAAAGGCTGAGTAATATTCCATTATGTATATATATATCACTTTTTTTTTTTTTGGTACCGGGAATTGAACTCAGGACACACAAACACTGAGCCACATCCCCAGCCCTACTTTGTATTTTATTTAGAGACAGGGTCTCACTGAGTTCCTAAGTGCCTTGCCTTTGCTGAGGCTGGCTTTGGATTCTTAATTCTCCCATCTCAGCCTTCCAAGTTGAGATGACGGCATGTGCCACATCTTCTTTATCCATTCATCTGTTGAGATTTGCCCCAGAGATGGATATCCCCTGGCCAAATGGGGTCCCCTGTCAGATCTTAAAAGGGGAGACTATTCCTGTCCTCAAGTCATAGGCTGACAGTGCTGGGAACTGTGCCTCATCCTTTGTGGCCAGCAGCCTCCACCCCACAGGGGCAAAAGGGGCTGGAGATTATCCTGAGTTAATTTGAGTCTGATTTCATAGACCTACGAATCTTTCTAACCTCTTTTACATTTTATATATAATTTTGTGTTAATCTTCACACTGGAATTGGATTTTACATTGAATTTGATCTGTTTTTCACTGATAAGATTATGCGTTACTGTACTTGTGTTTTTTAAAGACTGGCTGAAATACAAATTGTTTGTGCTGATTGCTTACAAAAAAGTATGGCTTTGCTGTCTTTATTGTTGTCTTAGCATGACCCCTGCCCTACATGTGCCTTGTCCCGTCACCTGCCATCTGCCACTTTGGACTTCAGGTCTGCTCTGATGCTGAATGCCCTTAACGATCCATGACTTACCTGATAGAGAACAAGGATCTTGGGTTCTTCCCCCAGCTTCACCCCCTTTTAGCAGGAAGTTTTGCCCACTTTCCATAGAAATGGAATGTAGAAGTTGACGGTGGGGAATTGTAACAGGGTTCACTTGATGCTTTGACTATGTCCCTTGTGGCTTTGAAACTTACACTTTTTTCTTTTTCCAAATCTTCTCTTCCCTAAACTTCTCCTCCCTGATCTTGTTTTCCCTGAACTTCTCCTTCCTGATCTCTCCTCCCTAATCTCATTTTCTCTGAATCACCTCTATAAAAGCCCTTGTTCATGCAGATGGACAGAATCATAGCCTTTGGGACAGAATCATACCCCCCCACACACACCAAGCATGAAGGCCAGAGTTGGGCTGGGAAGCAGAGGGAGTTGGGAGGAGAGGTAAGTCAGGAGGAGTCAGACCAGGAGCAGGGACGGCATCTTACTTTTTCTCCTTTGGTAGCAAAGCAATAAATCTTCTTTTTTGTTTTTCTCAAAATCACGTCCTCCTTATTCAATTGGCAAGGGGACAAGGACTGAGTTTTCAGCAACGGTGATGACCAAGTCTGCTGACTGAGCGAACAGAGATTGCTTGGAGTTTTGTGCTCTTGCATTTGAACACAGTTCTGACCTGTTCCAACCCTGCTTATAAGCATGAGGATAGAAAGTCCCATGGTCATAAGGAGGCTGATTCACAGTGGGTAGGGAGCGGGAGCATGGGAGGAATAGAGGACTCTAGACAGGGCGGAGGGGTGGGAGGGGAGGGAGGGGGCAGGGGTTAGAAATGATGGTGGAATGTGATGGACATCATTATCCAAAGTACAGGTATGAAGACATGAATTGGTGTGAATATACTTTGGATACAACCAGAGATATGAAAAATTGTGCTCTATATGTGTAATAAGAATTGTAATGCGGGGCTGGGGATGTGGCTCAAGCGGTAGCGCGCTCGCCTGGCATGCGTGCGGCCCGGGTTGGATCCTCAGCACCACATACCAACAAAGATGTTGTGTCCGCCGAGAACTAAGAAATAAATATTAAAAAAAAAAATTCTCTCGCTCTATCTCTCTCTCTCCTCTCTCACTCTCTCTTTAAAAAAAAAAGAATTGTAATGCATTCTGCTGTCATATAAAAATAAAAAAGGGAAATGCTAAAATATATTATATATATATATATATTTTTTTTTGATTGAGTTGTGATTAAAAAAAAGAAAAAAGAAAGTCCCGTGGACCATTTTCAAAATACAGTATTTAGCCCTAAATGTGACGTCACTGGGGATGTAAAAAAAAAAAAAAAAGAAAAGAAAGGGGTGGTAAAGAGATGGCCACCAGCCCTGAACTCCTTAGTGGGACAGACCCCATCCCCTCCCTCCTCCTGTCCCTAGTGGGTTCTCTGGGTTAGGACTGTGGTGTGCAGTGTACCAACAGGCTTGACTGGCGGGGCCAGGATCCCCAGGGCAGGCTCTGTAGCTACCTGAGTGGTTCAGGGTTGACAAGGATCAGTAGGTCTACCTGATGCTATCTCTGTCCTTCCACAAAGTCCTGCTCCTTCTCAGGTCTTGGATGCCCTTGGGGACTTGCCTGAGGAGAGGGCCCCAGAGTCAAAGTTCACTTGACCTCCTGCAGGCGGGGTGACCAGAGTGTCTGCTGACAGCAGCTGCCCTGAGGCTTTTTCTTTAATATTTTTAAGTTGTGGAGGACAGAATACCTTTATTTTATTTGTTTTTTATGTGGTGCTGGGGATTGAACCTAGTCCCTCACGCTTGCTAGACCAGCGCTCTAGCACTGAGCCACAGCCTGGGCCCATGCCCTGAGGCTTCAGTGCCACAGCGAGCTGCACAGTGGCCCCCTGAAGCCCGGGACGGACTGCTGGGATGCTCCTGGTGACCCTGGCTGGCCAGGGCAGCAAGGCGCCAGGCTCTCACTAGGCTGAGAGGTGGGGGGAGGAAGGCTCCTCAAGGCACTGTGGGCCCTGCTTCCTGGTCCACAGGGGAGTGGGAGGGGACCTCCAGCTCTGCCTGTGGTGGCTGCTGGCCACCCTCAGGCCTTGGGCGGGGCCTAGTATCTTTCCTCCCCACTCTTCCTGGAGGGCAGCTGCTCTTATCTGACTCCCTGGGGACCAGCTGTCTTGCACTGTGGTCACATCTGGGCCCTGAACTCCATGGAGGGTAAGCCCTCACTCTCTGGTTTAAGTGCCAGGCGTCCTGGGGCCTGATTCCCAGCCGGTGTGGGAGCCCTGGGCCAGGGCTGCTCTCCAAGGGCACAGGGGGATCCTGTGGGACTCCCAACACCCTCAGCAAGGGGCAGGAATTACAAAAGATCGGCCCCAGGGGCGCCCTGACCTGCAGAGCAGTGGCCCTAGGGGCGCCCTGACCTGCAGCCAGAATGGAGCTGGCCCCCCCAGCCCGCCCCTCCAAGCAGGAAGGCCAGAGTTGGGCTGGGAAGCCGAGGGAGGAGGCAGGAGAGGGAGGCAGGAGGTGTCAGACCAGGAGCAGGGAGGGCATCTTACTTTTGCTTGGGTGGGCTACAGACCCAAGTGTGGCTTGGGAGGAAGGAAAGCTCGGCGGAGGGAGAGGCCTGAGGCCCAGGCTGAGCCCTTCAGCTCTGTTGGCTGGGCCATAGCTCTATTGCATGTAGGTGAGGATGATGCAGACTCCAGACTGCTCCCCCATTCCCTAGACCTCAGGCCTCACTGGTCTGGGCTGTCAATTCAAGAGGTTCCCCCCCCCCCCAACTAGCAAATGGCACAGCTTGTAAACAGGGGTTTGAGACTAGGCTGGTGAGCACTGAATTTCCAGCTGTCTTCCAGGGCCTGAAGAAGGCTGAGGGGGACACAGGTTGTTCCCCATGTAGGGGCCTGTCCACTTCTACAGACGTTTCTCCACGTCCCCTGCCAGGAGTTCTCAGGAACATTCTGGAACAACTAAGTGCCCACTGAGTTCTCAGAGGCCCAGCAACTGCAGCGCAGAGCTGCGTGCCTTTCTTTCCTACCATCCGGCCTCTTCGGGGTGGGGGGTTCTGGACCCGGACCCTGTCGCAGGACGTTGGAGAGAAGATGTCTTCTTAATTGCTTGGTTGCCCACTGCTGACCCCATTTAAAGTACCCTGGCATGGGGAGGAGGCCGAGGATGCAGAAGTACCCTTTACCTCGCCAGGTTGCCACAGCGAACTAAAAACCGACGGCCGAGGGCCAGGAACGGAGAGCCACACGTGGTTCTCACGCCCAAACGCTGAAATCCCAGGATGCTACGGCGGCGACGGGACATAGGAGGCGGCCGACGGGGTGGCGTGGTCCCCTAGCGGGAGGTGGCACCTAAGAGATCGCAGGGCACCGAGTTCCCACCCGCACGAGGTGCTGCCCTGGACGCGCTGGCGCTCCTTCCACGGTCCAGCTTATAGTCCCGCTTTGCGGCTACCCGGCTGCAGTGCTGCGCCTACCCCAGGCCCATCACACCGGGAGGAGACCCTGGGCTGGACCCAGGGCGGGACGCCACCCCCTCGCTGGCTCAGGGCTCCCGGTCCCCTAACCCCGGGTTTGAGGAGGCCGAAAGGGTGCTCGGTGGGCGCGGGATGCAGGCCTCCAACTTGTATATTCTCGGACCCGAAACGGAGGGGAGCTGACGGAAAATGGGGTCTGCGCTTTTTCTCCCCCAGAGAACAACATCGGGGCCGCACAGCTGGAGTCTAGGGCGCGCGCACGAAGCCAAACTGGATTCCTAGTTGGATTCACAGCCCCTGATCTTTGCTCACGGCGGAGAGGTCTGGGTAGTTGGAGGAGCAGGTGCACGCGGCCCGCCGCCCCCTCCGCCCGCGGGCTCCCCGCCCACCGCCAGCCCCGGCCCGGCCCGGCCCCTCCTCCCCTCCCCCCGCCGGCCCCTCCCTCCCCCGCCGGCCCCTCCCCCGGCCCTCCCTCCCCGGGCTCTCCGCGGTCGCCTGGGCCCCGCCCCGCCGGAAGGACAAGCGCGCCCCGGGGCTGGCGGCGCGCTAGGCTGGGGCTCATCCCGGGGTTGGGCTCTGCCCGGGGTTGGAGTCCGCGCTCTTGTGGGGTCGGCGGTCAGCCCCCATGGAGCCCGCCGAGCGCTTGCAGGCGGCGCGGGCCCGGGTGCCCAGGTGGGTGGCGAAGGCCGAGTCCGAGCCCCGGGGGCTCCTGCGGGGGCGCCGCGCTGCGGGTTGCCAGGGAGGATCCCGGACAGTGGGGACTGGAGGCGAGGGTCGGGAGAGATGGGGAGTCCTGCAGTGAGGCGGGATCGGGGAGGGAGGAGGCCCGGCAGGGACTCGGGGTGTCAGGGAGGGAGGAGCGTGAGGCAGAGAGGGGGTCTGCGGGGTGCAGGGTCCGGTGAAGGCGCGACGGGAGGGACGCGGGTCCGCGGGGTGCAGGTCCGGGAGCGTCCGGCCGGGGAGGGGGTGGCGAAAGGAGGAGGGGCCGGCGGGGGGCCGGCGGGGGTCGCGCTCCTACACACAGCCGACTCCAGCGGGCGAGGAAACTTGGACTGGAAAACAGAATTTTCTTTGTGTCTAGGGTCGATCCGTATGGGTTTGAGAGGCCTGCAGACTTTGATTACGCAGCTTACGAAGAATTCTTCTCCACGTACCTGGTAATACTCACCAAGAGAGCCATAAAGTGGTCCAGACTTCTAAAGGGCGGCGGCGCGGTCCGGAGAAGCGCCACAGGTGAGGGAGCCAGCCGACTGCACCACCCACCCCTTCACCGACGGGCGAAGTCCAGCTCCTTCCCCAGGCTGGCGGTGAGGCTGCTTCTCCAGACGCAGCACCCGGAAACAAAGCCCGTCTTCTACCTTCAAAATCAGATGGGGCAGGAGGCTCTCCTTGGCCCCTTCTTCACGGAGAAAGTGGAAGTTGAGAGAGTGGGCCCTGTCCAGACCCCCGTGTTTCCCGTCACTGTCCAAGCCACAGTGTTATTTATGGGCTGATCTTCTGTTTCCTTGCTGGGAGTCGCCCGTCCTGCAAAGTGGCTTGACCAGGATGGTGACTTCAGTATTTGTCAAGGGGCAAGGCAGTGTTGGCCTGCAACAGGCCACATACAGACCTCCAGCGCACCAGCAGGGCAGTGCCTGAGATGGCTTGGGAGTCGCCTCCCAAGAGGGGCCATGAGGGCTAGGCTTCAAGGGACAGAGCTGGATGAGCCAGGTGGTAGAGGTGTGAGGGAGAGTAGACATGAAGCAGAGGACCCTGTACTGGCCTGAGGGCCTAGGGTGCCACGTGCACAGTGAGCAGACAGAAGCACCTGACTCTTTTTTAAACATCCTTTTTTTAGTTGTAGTTGTGCCCAGTACCTTTATTTTATTTGTTTTTATGTTGTCCTGAGGATCAAACCCAGCTCCTCTCTGGCTAGGCTCTACGGCTCGGCCCCAGCCCTGCCCCAGCCCCAGCCCCACACCTGACTCTTGAAGGGTTTTGAAGATGTTGGCAGAGTGTTCCTAGGTGGTGCTGGGTTGAGGGAGAGAGGACTGGGGTGGGGAAGCTGGTCCCTGCTCAGCCCCTGGGCTGCTTGCCCCCACCTCCCTCCAAGGCTGCTGCTGAGAGGGTGGGTAAGGCTCCCAGTGTAGCATACAAGGCAGAGCCCAAGGGACTGCAGGGGTGGCTCGCCTTGGCTTTACAGCCCTGAAGTCAGGGTCCTGGGTGTCCCACAGGTACCTTGCTGTCCCTTCCTGTCACCTGTTTGTCCATGCTCCAGCAAACACGTACTTTTACTTTTCTTCTTTTGGACTTATTCTTAAAAGTTGTCTTTTAACTTAAGATGTCACATGTTGGTATGCATATCGTGTTTGCACTGTGCGCGATAGGTACAGGTACAGTGTGTGTGTGTGTGTGTGTGGGTGGGTGGGTGGGTGTGTACATATCTACTTGAAAACATGCAAGATTACGCACGCACATGGGAAACATTCCGGTCACACTAAGGGTTGGAAAATGAAGTTGTTTATTGCCTGCTCTAGGCCCCAGCCTCTCATACAAGTGACCACTAGGAACTGTCCAGGTGTCCCCCAAGAGCAGAGGTGCCAGCACACAGGCTCACAACTAATGGCATGGGCTCTGCACCACAGGGGCCCAGTGGGAAGAGTCCCTGAGGGATGCGTCTCCTGTGAGACCAGGGCACGGTCCTTCTGTCTGTCTTTGTGGTTGACCCCATGCTGAGGGTCTAGCTGGAGCAGGAATAGGAGGCATCTGGGAAGCAGTCTGAATGCAGAATACAAAATGCTCCCAGGCTCTCACTCTAGTCTAGCATTTTGCTTTGCTTTGCTTCTTTTGAGCACTATCTTAATTCTTTCTAAAAATTTGACTTAGTTTTTATTGAAGTAGCCTTTTCCTGCTCACATTTCTGTGATTATGGTAATGAGCACAATCACTGTCACAGGACTGGGCAGAGATCATTGTGCCACTCAGGGATGCTCAGCCTGAGGGCTGGGAGCCACCAGCACCAGCCTGAGGTTCTGCTCAGTCTGGTAGGGGTGAGGGGGTCTGCACCCTGTGTGTCCTTGTTGGCACAAGGTGTGGTTTCTGGGTCCCTTACTGTGGACGCAAGGCCCTTAGCGCAGGCAAAACTCCAGGTGGACTGTGAGGTCTGAAACAGGAGAAGATCCAGGCTTTCCTGCCAGATGATCTGGGTGGGTGCAGTTGGGTGGCAGTGTGCTCAGCTTCAGGCCCCGGGGTCACCAGGCGCCCCTCCAGTGTGAGGTCGCGCTCACTAGGTGTTTGTCCTGTTGTGAAGGCATGTCGCCCACATTTTGTGTGTCCAGTAGCACGGTTACCTACAAATGTTGGCATTCAGTGTGTCTTAAGACACACTTACTCTGCCCAGTGCACTGTTTGCGGGTACAGGGCACACGTTATTTTTCTGTTGTAAGTGTCTGCCAGCAGCCCTATAGCCTGTCGCTCCTGTAGCCTAGAAAGACTGACCTCGGCACACAAGGTTCTGCTCTCCGGTTTCATTTCCTGTCTGGGTGTGAAAAGGACTTCTTTCAGATCTCCTTCTGAGTTGCTTAAGATGTTAACACATCTAAACGAAAATTAAATTACAGTAACATTTTCAAGACAAATGCCAAAATATGAGACTTTTCTTCCTTTGTCAGGGCAGACAGATGGAAGCTAATTCTCTGGGTACATCTGTGCGCAGGCCCTGCCCTTGGGAGAGGGTCAGTCTGGGAGGACAAGAAACCATTCCATTCCCTGCTAAAGAAACAGTGTAGGTTCAGATAGCAAACTTGTCAAAAAGTAGCAAAAGCTTTTGTTCTGTGTAACCTGCAAGTGTGGCTGCCATTGCCGGAGCCAGCCAGGCCTCGGGCCCCTTGTCCTGCCCCTGACACCAGGCTGTGCACGGTCTCTCTGTGTTTTGAGACTGAGCTCCCCAGGTGTGCAGTTTATGGTCAGCAGAGCAGTCATCTCCGGCTTGTTTGTACGGGGGAGAGCACCCAGGAGCTTCTTCCCAGGAA
Organism: Urocitellus parryii; assembly: GCF_045843805.1. Classification (NCBI taxonomy): domain Eukaryota; kingdom Metazoa; phylum Chordata; class Mammalia; order Rodentia; family Sciuridae; genus Urocitellus; species Urocitellus parryii. The sequence continues at coordinate 691,674 of NC_135532.1, forward strand.
GCCACATCCTGGCACTTTATAATTTTTGGGACAGGATCTCTCTGAGCCGCCCAGGTTGGCCTCGAACTTGTAGTGCCCCTGCTTCAGCCGTCCCAGTCACTGGGATTACAGGTGCATCCCTGGGCTCAGACAGGGCAGGTGTCTGAAGTCGAAGTTGGTGTGTAGAACCATTTTGCCCTTTCATTCAAAACAAAACAAGACTTTATATTGCCAAATTATCTTTTAAATTTACAGGAAAACATTTTTACCTGTCTGTGTTTCTGTGAGTTTAGACATAGTCTTCACCACAGTGAAGATTCAAAACAGTTCTATCACCTTCAGAAATTCCGCGTCTTGCCAAGTGTGCTGGTGCAAGCCTGTCATCCCACAGAGGGCTGAGGCAGGAGGATCATGAATTCAAAGCCAGCCTCAGCAACTTGGCAAGACCCCGTCTCAAAATAAAAGATAAAATGGGCTACAAATGTGGTTCAGTGACTGGGCACCCATGGGTCCGATCCCTGGTACTGGGGTGTGGGTTTCACCCTGCCATCAGCTCCCCGACTGGCAGCCGATCATCCGCCCTCTGTTGTAAGTGGGCGGAGCTTTCCAAGCACATTTCGACACCTTGCATCAGACTCCTAGGACCCTCTTGTGTACTTGGTGGCTGACTCCCTTCCATGGCTGAGGAGTGACGCACTTTCTGGATCTCTCTAGCCGTCAGTTGATGTTTGGGACGTGCCCAGTCAACCCTGTAAACAGGCAGGTGCTTCTGTGTGAACTTACTTTTTCCTCTCTCTTGGAAAACAACTTAGACTGGAATTGCCGGGTCATGTCGAAGTTTGATTAGTAAGAAATTGCATTTCCTAGCATACGCAGGGTTTTAGGTCCAGTGCCCTCTCCCCACACACAAAAAAGGAAAAATAAGTTGCAGATTCTTTTTCTAAACGACTGTTCAATTTTGCATTTCTCCCAAAAGTGTGTGAACGTTCAAGTGGCTACACTTCCTTGTTACAATTTTATTTTTTTTTAATCCATTCTTTCTTTTGGACAGATTATTCTTATTTTAATGTTTATTTTTTAGTTGTAGTTGAACACAATACCTTTACTTTATTTTATTTATTTATTTTTATGTAGTGCTGAGGATCAAACCCAGCGCCTCGCACGTACTAGGTGAGCACTCTACCGCTAAGCTACAACCACAGCCGCTGGACAGATTATTCTATGTGCAACTTTGTCAAAAGACACTTGATTCTGGTTCTTTCCTGTGTCCATTAATCCACTTGCGTGACCTTTCACCAACACCATGTTGTTGTTGCTGTAGTTATCAGTCTCCCAGTCCATGGGCAGGGCGTTTGTCTGCGTTTGCTTGGGTCTTTTGATTCCTTCTGCAGTGTTCAGCATTCAGACCCTGCAGATGCTTCGTTTGGTTTAGACCCTTTTCTGTTACAGTTTGGTGTTATTGTAAATGACACCTTTAAAATTTTTGCTTCCTGGTTGTTCGCTGTTGGTTTGTGGAGACACCCCTGGTTTGCATGTGTCCTTTCCTTGTGGCGATTAAGTTTCTCTGGTTAGAACAGTCCCTGCTGGTGTTGGGACTGACCCCTCTTGATGCTGGTCTGCAAAGAGTGACTAAAAACGTTCAGAGCACTCTGGTCACTGTGCCCTCTGAGGGGTTCTGAGACCCACAGCCCAGTTTCAGTACAAATCTGCTAATTTGGAGGGAAGGTCAGGTCAAATTATTAGGGTCTGCTTGAATTTTAAATGGGACAAGCTCCTGCTCTCCTTGTTCACAAACACAGTGATTAGACAAGCTGGCTGAGATGATCTTGTTAGAGCAGGATCCTCAAGGACACTTCTAAGCTGCAAAGAGGATCTCCCAGGTTCTTTGGTTCTTGTGGATGGTGCTTGGTCTGTCCTGCCCTGCCTGGGCCTTCCTGGCCACCCACAGCTCTTGTCAGCCTGACTGGGAGGCCCCGTGGGCAGTGGGTGAGGCTTGTCCTCCTGGTGCCTGCATCCAGGTGCCCAGGCCCAGATGTTCATAACTGTGGGTCCCTGAAACTTGTGTCAACAACGTTTGTTACTCATGGACTTCCTGTTGGAGCCTGTGAGGTCCTTCCTAGGGCTTATGATACCTTGTGAAATGTCACTAACTGCACGAATTTTTACTTCTTTTCTTCCTGTTCGGCCAGCTGTTACTGTAGCACGACCTGAGGTCTCTCTTGGCTCGCAGCTTCGGAGACCGCCCTGTGGGTGGCTGGCCCTGCTGTTCTGAGCCTTGGTGAAGCTGTGCATAATAGCACGAGCTTAGGGCTGAGCAGAACTGCTCACCCCAAGGCCAAGAAGCAGAAGAGCAAGAGGACGAGGGGGCCGGGGGCCAGGGTCCCACAGTCCCTGTCGGGCAGAGCGCCCATTGACCCAGGGACCTCTCCGGGCCCCACTCTTAGAGGTGGCACCCTCCCAGAAGTGCCACCTGGGACCAGGCCTTGGCCATATGGCCTTGGAGGACGTCTGACGTGCAGACCTTGGCATTTCCTACAGTGTGGCTACTTCAGAATGGTGTATTCCTAATGCAATGGCAAAGGAACACAGCAAAGTCTTGAAAGCTCGCTGTTTTGCAGGCTGATGTCATAAAGGCACAGGGGACACCTGGTCTGATTTGATCGGCCTGTCAGTCTCACTGGGCATCAGTTATCAAGTCTGGTCCTCTGTTTCTATGGTTATTAGAAGGTTACTAATTACTGGCTGGGGATGTGACTTAGTGGTGAGACTCATGCGTGAAACAGGGTGTGATCGCCAGCACCGTAAAAAAAATTACTTTTTCTTTTATTTATTTTCAATGAAAATAAAACCACGAGTTGTAGGGCTCAATATACAGGTTAGCCTCAGAACCAGGACTGACCACTAGCACCACCTCCCAAGCGCCCCCAGGTCCAGGTGTGCTCACCTCAGCCCTGCTGGCTCCGCCCTTCAGCCATAGTCCACGTGGGTGCTGTGCTCCTGACTGGGCCCACTGTTACTCACCGCCAGGTCAGTGTCAGCACCTGAGCCTGGTACATGGGGTCCTCTGAGGGCTGCACTGCCTGAAGTCGTGCCTTGGCCCCTGCCAGTCTGCCTGCAGCTCCCAGGAACAGCAGAGGGTCAGCACCTGCCCTCTTCTGCAGAGGGCCATCTCCGCCTGGCCTGGTGCCCACTCAGCCCATGGTCGGCCCCTGAGCTGTGCCCTTTTCTCCATGTGGCTCTGTATCAGCTCAGGCTCAGCACAGAGGGCACAGGGCTGCTGGGGTGAGTCTTCCAGGGCAGGAGCCCGAGGCAGGGCCTGGAGTCTGGCAGAGTCCACAGGGCAGGCAGAAGGGGAGGACCTGGGAGGAGCCTGAAGCCCTGGCCTGTCTCCTCAGGTGCTTGGCGGGGCAGAAGATGAGCAGCGGGGACTGTGCTGCCTCTCGTGCTGCTCTGTGGGAGAGGAGTCTGTCTTGGAGAATTTACAGAGTGCATGTGTGGGCTCGGGGGAAGGCTTGACGTCTGGGCCTTCCGCCCGAGTTGTTTAGGGAGGGCAGGCGTGGGAGCTGAAGGCCCTCAGCCACAGGGGGCACGCTCAGCCCCCCCTGGTTCTATCTATCCTTTTGGTTCCAGTGAAACGCTACGTCCGGAAAGGGATCCCGCTGGAACACCGGGCCCGTGTCTGGATGGCAGTGAGTGGAGCCCAGGCCCAGATGGACCAGAACCCTGGCTACTACCACCGGCTGCTCCAGGGAGAGCGAAGTTCCTGCCTGGAGGAGGCCATCAGGACAGGTGGGAGCCAGGGCCTGCACGTTGCGGGTGGTGGACCAGGCAGCTCGGGCAGCAGAAGTGCTGCCCTGTGCGCAGCCTTGAGGCCTGTGGAGAAAGCTGCTGTCAAAGACGCATCAGCTCGTTTTGATCTGAAATCACATTTTGGAGGAAAAATAAACTGAAGCATTCATGGGAAGGACAGTGTTTTTAATCCATTCAGAAAATATTGGAGTGCCTGCTGGCTCACGAGCTCTTCACCCGCTCTCGGGAGGGCAGCAGCCAGCAGCACTGGGCACAGAGAACCAGTCACCAGCAACTCTCAGCTTCTTGCCTCAGGGCCCTTAGTGAGCCCTGAGCTCACGGAACTCTGAGAAGCTCAAAGTGCTGGAAGAGTTTTGACCCAAGTTGAACAGGAGCTTTTAGGAAATAGATGTCCTCTGCAATTTTAACACCTTTTGAGAAATACAGATGTGAACGCGACCCAGTTTTTTAAATGAACCCGTTTATGTTGAAAAACCAGAGCTTGAGGGAGGGGGTGGCCTGACGTGTGCATGGCTCCGTGCTCCCTCCCTCCTGGGTTCAGTGTCCTCAGGCTCCAGCTGTGGGAGCGGGAGGGCTGGGGGGTGGGAGCGGGAGGCTGCATCCTGGGCACAGAACAGAAGCCCACCCAGGGTCCTCACGCGGCAGGGCAGAGGTACAGATGGAGGTGGGGACAGGGAGCTCATGGAAGCCGTGCACAGCAGAGCACATGGAATCCTGCTGTTTGTTGAAAAAGTGATTTTAAAGGTTCTGTGGAGTGTGGTTTGGGATCAATCTTTTTGTTTTATCGTAGTAAAGGTAAAACATAAAAGTTACCATTTTATTCTGCCAAACTGAAACTGTCCTCACTGGGCACTAACCTGCCTCGCTGCCCCCTCCGATGTCTCTGCCTGGCTGCCTGAGGTCCTCACAGGAGGAATCCCCGCCTGTATCCTCCTCTGAGCAGCATCCTTCTCTGAGCAGTGGCCTCGAGGTTCCTTGGGGCTGCAGAGGGTCAGGACCTTTCCTTTTAAGGCTGCAGTGTCCTGGGATGTGGGCACCACCTTTAGTTCACCCTTCGGACTCCATGGACACTGGGTGGCTCTCTGCTGAAGTCGCTGCCTCTGGCCCTGGGCTGTGGGCCCAGAAGTAGGCCTGCTCGGTGGTGGTGGCAGGTGGAGGTGGCAGGTGGTGGTGGCAGGTGGTGGCTTGGTGTCTAACTTGGAGGCATCTGGATGAACCGTTTTACAGGGATCGTAAGGGGGTGTTGGGTGCTCAGGGCGCCTGTGAGCCGTGGCCGCACCTGCACCCGTCCACATCAGCCTTTTCCTTTCCTATAGAACGAGGAGAGCAAGGAGAAGCTTCTCCCGGCCAGGGTACCACACAGGAGCATTCACAGCTGTCTCTAGTCTGAAATAGTAAGAGCACCATCTTTTCCCTTGATTCGTTTATTTGAATGTTGACAATTCCAGAAAGAGGTCTCTCGGGGCCTGGGTGGGGATGTGGGACAGGGGTGTGGCCCTAAGACAGGAAGAGGCCCGCAGGGAGGCCACCTCATACAGAAGCCGGCAGTGCCAGTTATCTAGTGCTCGGACTCGGCTTGTCTCTTTACTTCTGAGGGAGTCTCTTGTCCCCTCGCTGTGTGCTTGGCGTTCAGAACTGGGAAGCTCGGCTTGTCTCTTCATTTCTGGTGGAGTCTCCTCTCCTTCGCTGTGTGCTTGGTCTTCAGAACTGGGAAGCTCCCCAGAGCTTCCTGTGTCGTTTCCAGGGTCACCCTGGTGCGGGGAGGGCTCTTCCTGGGGGGAGCGGGGACCCAGGTGAGGTGGGCTGTGCTGGTGGGGCCAGTGTGGAAATGGGCCATGAGGGCTGTGGCTCTGGATAGCTGCTGTGCCATCTCTGATCCCAAGAGAAAGGACAGTTAGAACTTGTTGCCTGTGTCCCCAGATTCCAAGAAAGCCCCCCTTCTTCCTGACACAGTGTGCCGTCACCTCAACTGTGCTGACCTTTCCCAGGTTGATTCAAGAGGCAACCAGGGTAAAACCAATCCTGAGGTCCTGGACAGAATCCCACTGCACTGGGGTGGACACAGAGGCTTGAGTGGTGACCTCTTTGGTGAATTTCCGTGCAGACCTGAACCGGACCTTCCCGGACAATGTGCGTTTCCGGAAAACGGCCGAGCCCTGCCTGCAGAAGACCTTGTACAACGTGCTGCTGGCATATGGGATGCACAACCAAGGCGTGGGGTACTGCCAGGTGAGCCTTCAGGCCTTCACACCAACACAGGGTCGCTGGGGGAGCCCTGGCCCTCTGCGTGTGCTGCTGGCACAGGGAGCAAGCTCCGGCTGCAGCCAGGCCACCTCCAGGGTTCCCAGGAGGGCACTCAGGCCAGGTACCCGAGGGCCAGCCTGGTGCCGTCATGGGTTGCCAGCTGTAGCCCAGGTCTGCCACAGAGTGGGAAGCAGCCTTTCCTGAGCTGGAGGTTGCGAGCTTCTCACGACCCTCCTGCTCCCTATAGCTGAGGTTGGCACCAGGTCTCCGGAGAGGATGATGAGTGTGTCCTGAGCTTGGGTGATTTGGGGCCTCCTATCCTGGGCCATGGTCAGTGCCAGGGAGCCCAGAGGGCATGGTTCAGGGAACAGGTGTGACAGATGTCTGCCCAGAGCAGGTCTGGCAGCTTCGGTCCCCACCTGGAGAGCCCTCACATCATTCTCTGGCTGAGCGAGTGGGTTTCAGGGTGAGAGGGTGGCGGCGTGGGCAGGGAGAGGAGCAGAGGAGGCAGAGGACAGGATGGCCTGCTGCTCGTTTCTGGCCGGATGCCATTGGGCCAGGCTTGTAGGTCACACTGCTGGACGCTGGTGGTGCATGCGTGGAGCTGAGGCAGGATGTCCCTCCATCCTTGGCTTGTTGCTATTGCCACCCTCTGTCAGGGAACCAGACTGTGGCCCAAAGGAGCTGAAGCAAAATGTCTTTATATTGTTCTACTTTCTGTTCTTTTGGCTTTTAAAAACAGTTTTACTTTCAAACACAAACACAGTTTTGATGTTGGCATGACAGCGGAGCTCTGCTGCTTGGACCCCACACACTGCGCATTCTCCGAGTTGGCCAACTGAGGCCCTGACAGGACACACCACGTGGCTGAGACGCAGGTCCATGCTCCTGCATTTCTGGGGCCTGGAAGTCTGAGGTCAGGGCGGTGGGCTGGGTGCCCCGCCCCAGGCTGTGAGCAGGGTCTGTCCCAGCCTCCCCCAGCCTCTGTGGTCGCTGCCGACTTTGGCATCCCTGGGCTTGTAGATGCCACACTCAGATCTCTGGTGCCTGGTCCCAGGGCATTCTGCCTGCTTGGTGTCTGTGCCCATGGTCCCGTTCTGTCAGGGTCTTCGCCCCAGTAGACCCTCACTTACACCAGCAGCAACTGCTGGCACTTCCCAAGGCACAGGGTGGGTCTCAGCCTGGGAATCCGCGGTGGCTGCCCACGCGCATTGCCTGTGTCAGCATGGTCCACCCGCTGTGGCTGTCCCCAGACCCAGCGCACGTCGTCCCTGGGCTCTCGGCAGCAGCGCACGCCAGCCCCTGCCTTCACTGTCTTGATGCCACGGTCTCTGTGTTTAGTTTTTAGTTCTGCTGTGCAACTGAGGTGCAGATCTGAGGGTGTGAGAGCCATGTGTGTGCAGCCGGTGTCTGCTCCTGCAAACCCTCGGTGGCACATGCAGGCCAGGCTTGGTGCCACCACAGCGTGCTGCTGCAGCCTCACCTGCATGGCTTCACACTCACCTACTCCTGGTGGAAGTGACCCTGAGCACGCAGCTCAGCCCCCAGGAGTGGAGCCCTTCCCAGAGGGCCCCAGGCCTGAGGTTTCTGGAAAGTGCTAGGACTCTCCCAGGAGGGTCTCCACCCAGTTCTCTCAGCCACCCTGATGGCCCTGGTGGCAGGCCGTGACCCTCACTTTGTGTAATCACAGCCCTAGGTGTAGAGTCACCTTGGGGGAGAGATGCAGGCCAAGCAAGTGGTCAGATAGCCTTCTGGGAACAGGGGTGGTGGGCTGACCCAGGCAGCCCTCAGAGGGTGGTCTTCAGTGCTCCTCGCATTGCTCAGGGGTTTTAACTGTTAACTTTTTCTTATTTTTATGGAGGTTCAATGAACACATTACTACTGGCAGACCTTTAGTTTCTCTAAGATTCTACCAAAAGATTGTTCCAGGCTCATTCAAGTTTTAGGGAAGGGAAGAGAACTGGGGATCTAGTAGCCGCCCAACTAGTACCTAATTGTAAGGCAGTTGAAGACTCAGTGGGACCAGTTGTGGTGGTCCATGCCTGTAATTCCAGCGACTTGGGAGGCTGGGGCAGGAGGATTGCAGATTTAAGGCCAGCCTGGGCAGCTCAGCAAGTCCGTCTCAAAATAAAAAGTAAAAAGCTTGGGCTGCAGCTCGGTGGTGGATGGCCCCTGGGTTCCATCCCTGGTACCGCCAAAAAACAAAACAGAATGTAAAAACCTCAGGGTGAGTTTTGCTTCTCCTTTTTTCTGATTTTAGGGAATGAACTTCATAGCAGGATATCTGATTCTCATAACGAAGAATGAGGAAGAGTCTTTTTGGCTCTTGGATGCTCTTGTTGGAAGGATACTGCCTGGTATGTTGGAGCCCCTGCTACGCCTTCCTACCCTGCCTCTGGGTTAGCCAGGCCAGCTGGCTGACCCTCCAGCTCTGGTCTGGCTGACCCTCCAGCACAGCCGTCCTCCTCAAGCTCCCCACATGGGCGTGGGCACCACTGGGCATGGGGGGTGGTCTGCTGCGGAGCATGGGTTTGGCTTTGACCATGCGTTCCACTCTGCTCTTCCTCTGTTGGCCCTTCCCTAGGGAGTGGGGGACTTGTGGAGTCTGAGGATCACGCAGTCTGCCAGGGGCTGGCCTGGCTGCCCGTGTATTGGTCATTAGGTTTGTGAGTTCTCATCAGCACAATAGCAATCTCTTATTACTACTGTATGCTTTTTAAATCTGTATGCTTTTTAACTTCCTGGCAAGTAAGAACAGCTACCAGCTTTAACAAAGCATAGTGCAGACTGTATAGTGTGAGGTCACTTTGGGTAGAGAGGAAGAGCCAGAGCTGTCCCCATGGAAGAGGACGTGGGACAGCTGACTTCCTGTCCCACCCCAGTCTGACACAGGTGCTGGGAAGAGCACTCTGTGCCTGTCCCCGGGAAGGGCAGGAGATACGGATGCTCCACACATGTGTTCTCACTCCAGCCCAGGTCGTTTGTGCCACCAGCTAGCCAGACGGCCACAGCACCCCTTTCACAGAGGTCTGCAGGCTTGGGGAGTGTGAGTGTGGGCCTGCTCGCAGGCTCGTGTGCCAGGTGAGGCAGTAGCACCTGGACCTCAGCCCGTGTGCCCCCTGGAAGGGCGCCTGAGCGCACCGTGGTGAGGAGAAGGTAGGCTGAGAGGGGATGCCTCCCTCCCAGCAGCCAGGGCCAGGACAGAGAGAGGGAACTGCAGCAGGTGCCTCCGGCCCTCGAGGGTGAGGCTGGTGTGCACCAGGTCAGCTCTGTCCTTCCCAACGGGTCTGGCATGGTCCAGGCCCTGTTCCGGGGTCTGGGAAGCACCAGTCCTGTCCTCGGGCAGGTTCTGGACAGCAGCAGCACACCCTCTCATCCCAGTTGCTCAGATCAGCAGGAAACTGTGTGGCACCAGCCCGTTGGAGCCCTTGGTGCTTCGCCCCCTCTCCAGGAGGCCACTGCACAGAGCAGACTGTGGCTTCCCTGCAGCAAGAAGACGCTTGTCTCCCAGAGGAGCCCTCTGTGGATCTGTGGCACTGCTGAGAGGGCAGGCTCTGGGATGAGCTGACGCCTGCATGTCCCGAACAGGAGAACATGTAGGTCAGAGGGGAGGAGGACCAGGCTCCGGCTCCCCTCGGTGGGCAGCGGTGTCGAGCAGAGCTTCATCCCCACGTTGCTGCCTGCGTGGGTTCAGTTGAACCAAACTGCCATGGAACAGGTCTCGATTCCGACTCGGAACTCGGATGAAACATCAGCCAGTGAGAGGAGGGTGGTCCTGCCACTGTGGAGTGCTCCGGGTGGCAGAGGCAGGGACACTGCACCTCCCAAGTCTTGGCCCCGGGCGGCCTGTGTGCTGCTTTTCATCATCTCTTTTTTAATTATATGAGGGATATACACATACATTTTCATTTGGAAAGTTAAAAAAAATCTAGTACCAACGATAGGATGACAGTGGCAATCTTCCATGAATACATCCCATCTGTCTCCTTCAGAGGTGTTGAGAAAAACAGTCTAACAAAGTTGACTTGACGGACATGCCGAGTTTTCTCTACTCTCAAACCTTGAAGAAACAGATAATTCCTGTTTTATTTAATTTTTATTTTAAAATAAAGCTTAGCTGGGCACAGTAGCATGTATCTGTGGTCCCAGTTACTCGGGAGGCTAAGGCAGGAGGCTCGTTGGAGCGCAGGTGTTGGAGTCCAGCCTGGATGATATAGCAAGATCCCATCTCAAAAAAATTGGTCTGGGGTGGATCTTGGCTGTTGAGTATCCTTGCCTGGCACACACAAGGCCCTGGGTGTGATTCCTGGCACCACAAAACTCTTTAGAATAAAATCTTGCAGAAAATGGAAAATGAAGAGCTGCTCGTCAGCTCATGTTAGGAAGCCAGAATAGTGTGACGTCCTGCGTGTAGGCTCGTCTCCCTGAGGCACAGGGGCACGTCCCTGGTAACACACTCAGGGATTGAGCAACTGGAATCTAGAAATGGTTGTGAAGTGAGTTCTTTCTTTTTGTTGTTGTCGAAAGTCATTTTATCCCAGGAATGCCAGAATGACTTAATCATTTCAAAGAGTCCAGGGCAAGACAGGCCAAGAAAAGTTTAAAGAAGAAAACTGGCGGTTGATTGATGCTCAAGGTATGTGGAGTTAGTTTGTCTATGGGTAAAGACGTGTGGAACAGAACTGAGAAGCCCAAGCCAACTGGTCTGTGGCTGCATCTGCCATCCATTGGAATGTCTTGTATAAGGCACATCAATTAATGGAGAAATAACTGTTTAAAACACTATTCTGTGACAGTTGACTGTCTACATGGAAGAAAGCAAAATTAAGTCCTTATTCGAATCCAGATGGTTCAGAATTTCACAGTTAAAAAGTCAGAGCTCTGAAACTCAGAGAAGAAGAGCGGTTTGTGAGGCTGCAGTGAGATGAAATTCTGGAAGGCAACTCAAAAGCATAGAAGACACTGAGAATCTCAGTCACATGAAAATAAGCCAGTCTTGGAGACAGATGACAGAAGCAAGTGGCTGCTGGTTTGGAGAAGACATCTGGTCCATGCGATGAACCAAGGGCTGTGGATCTGGATTGTCTTCAGAATTCCTAAAGATCTGGGAGAGGACAGCATCAGAGGAAGGAAATGGCCAACAGTTGATTCACAGACAGGCACCTGGATGGCCCACGGACTTAGGCAGAGGTGGTGCGGCCTTCAGCAGGCCAGTGCCAAGGAATGTCCCCAGCTGTGGAGCCACTGAAACCTGGCAGGAGTCATCTGCATCCCTGAGAACAGGTGTCAGTCAGTGCAATTCAAGAGGAGGACCCTGGAGAACAGAATGAGTAACCTGCACACCCCCTACCAGAGACTCCTGCACTGTGGCCAGTCCTTGGCCGCCCCCGACTGTCTCAGCCCAGGTTTTGGGCCAGAGCCCCTCTTCTCATCAGCAGGAAACCGTGTGGCACCAGCCCGTTGGAGCCCTTGGTGCCTCGCCCCCTCTCCAGGAGGCCACTGCACAGAGCAGACTGTGGCTTCCCTGCAGCAAGAAGACGCCTTGTCTCCCAGAGGAGCCCTCTGTGGATCTGTGGCACTGCTGAGAGGGCATTGGAATGCTGGGATGAGCTGAAGACTGAATGCAGGGGAACAGGTCCTTGATGGCACACCTCAGCTCTGGCCAAGATGAGCACTAAGGCACGCTCTGCAAGGCCACAGCTCCAGTCCCAGGAGCAGAGGAGGGTGGGTGTGGGCTGGAGGTGCCCTGATGGTCTCAGCCAGGGCTGAGCAGGACTCCACACTCTTCTGGTGGGCTTCCCCATGACTGCCCTTGCTGTGCATGAGTTGGGCCTCCGTGTGGGCATCCAACTACAGACAAGCCCAGCTCCACCACGGAACAGTCAGGTAGCACAGACTCCGCTCCGACCTCTTCTCCCAGCATGCTGTCTCTGGCCGAGCAGAGGACCCAGCACGGTGGCCAGCCAGGACCTTCTAGTGGAGCCCAGCATGCCCGGGTGCCTCACCTCCCAAAGGAGGGTCTGGGACTTGATCTCCCTGCCAGGCAGAGGAGGGAATATTACATGTTTTTTCCTTAGTTAAATTCTACAGTATTGGGGCTGGGGATGTGGCTCAAGCGGTAGCGCGCTCGCCTGGCATGCGTGCGGCCCGGGTTCAATCCTCAGCACCACATACCAACAAAGATGTTGTGTCCGCCAAGAACTAAATAAAATAAATATTAAAAAAAAATTCTACAGTATTGTGCTCTAAAAAAAATCTATCATTTCTATGATAATAGGATTAGGATTTGGCAAAAAATACAAAGAATAAAAATGTTTTATGTTTACTCATTTTCATAAGAGACAGGGTCTTATTATGTCGTGTTGGGACTGCAGGTGTGTGCCATCATGACTGGTTGAATCTCTTTAAAAATCTCTATTTTTGTTGCCATCTAGTGAGCTACTTACATATTTGATTTTTTTTTAATGTTTCAGTACCAAGGGTCGAACATAGAGGCACTGAAACACCAAACCTCATCCCTGGCCCTTTGTTATTTTTTATTTTTTGGTACTGGGGATTGAACTCAGGGTCACTCAACCACTGAGCCACATCCTTAGCAACCCCCTCCCTTTCTTTATGGTGCTGGGGATTGAACCCATGGCCTTGTGCGCGTGAGGCAAGAACTCTACCAACTGAGCTAGATTCCCCATCCCCCCAGCCTTTTTTGTATTTTATTTAGAGACATGGTCTCACTGAGTTGCTCAGTGCCTCACTGTTGCTGAGGCTGGCTTTGAGCTTGCTATCCTCCTGTCTCAACCTCCTGAGTCACTGGGATTACAGGCATGCGCCACTGTACCCAGCTTATTTTAAAAATTTTGACAGTCTTGCTGAGTTTCTTAGGGCCTTACTTAGCTGCTAAGGCTGGCCTTGAACTTGGAATCCTCCTTCTTCAGCCTCCAGAGATGCTGAGTTACAGGTTTGCACCACTGTGCCCAACTGAGTTAGTTCTTTTTGAAGGCAGGAGGATAGCAAGTTTGAGGCCAGCCTCAACAACTTGGACCCCATCTGAAAATAAAAAAGATATTTAAAAAGGGCTGGGAATGTTGCTCAGTGGTAGAGTGCCATAGGGTTCAAACTACTACTACACAAAAACTAAGTAAACCTAAAAAAAAATGCCATGTCCCTCATCTTGTGGACAGACCCCAAGAGCCCTCCCCTAGGCCTGGAACCATTGGCAGTACTGAGCCTGCTGTTTCGCCTTGCACACCCTTATACACAGACCTGTGATGAAGGGTGTGAGTCGGGCAGAGGAGGGATTACAGTGACCCATGGCAAGGCGACTGTAACTGTATACGGTGATCAAGGCTGGGTGAAGGAGGCCTCCCTCGATGCTCGCCCTTCTTGAGGCCATGAGGCCATGGAGCAGGGTGATGAAGTGGCCCTGCGGCAGAGACTGGGAACCATGGCTGTTGCTATTGACGGTGCGGCTGAGGGTGGTCCTCCTCGGGGAAGAGGTGCCTGAGTGTGGAAGGGCAGCTGCATTGTGCCCGCCTTCCCTTTGTCTTGGGCCAGAGACCCTAACGTTGACACTTAGGGTCAGGAGTGTGCCCTGTAGAAGGCCCTCGCCCCAGCGAAATGTCTTCAGGGCTCCGTTTCATTCCCTTCCCCCTCCATCCCTGGGAAGCAGCACAGTTTTGGGGGGAGGAAGGCTCCTGGGTCCTGCTCCTGAGGGGTGGGAGTGGGGGGCTGAGACCCCCTAGACTCGGCCCCAGATCCTGGAGCGTCTGTGAACTGGGATGTGGCTGTGCACACTGGGTATCAGGTGAGGGTGAGTGGGGGTGCAGCCGTGGGCATCAGTTCTAGAGGACATCGATGCACTGATGGAAGGGCAAGGCGCCCCCCCTGGGAAGAGGCCACCTGCTTCCTATGCCTCAAGCGTGTCACAGCTGTACCTGGGCCACCCTCCATGACACAGTGTCCCCATCAGGTGCCCAACACTGCCTGTGCCCAACATCCATCTGGTGGGTGCAACTGGGTGCCAGTGTGGACTGCCCTGGAGTTGGGGTGAGTTGCGTGGCCCCAGTTTTATGCCCATTGGGTGGTTAGCAGCCCCAGGTGGCATCGGGGCTTCATGGTCTGTCGTTTTCCTTTGGGGTTCCTTGGGGTCGAGCTCAGCCACAGGGGCTTAGCACAGAGGCCCGCTGCCTCTCCCCCTCCCCTTCAGCAGGAGCCTGCTGTGGCCCTGAGGATGGGGAGGTTTGACCCACCTTTCATCCTCGTCTAACTGAGAGCACAGCTGGAGCCCCATGTGGGAGTGTGATGCCAGCCCTCATGGTGCTTCTCATGGAACGCTGGCCAGAAGAGAGTCCAGCAACGGAGGACGGGTCACAGGCACTGGAGATGCTCTCAGGTGTGACCTCAGCCTTGGGGCTCCAGGGCACTAGTACCTGGCCCTGGCCCAGCTGTGCCTGCTGGCCTCAGACCCTCATGGAACACCAGCAGTGCAGCCCTGCCAGCACCTTCCACACTCAGGGAAGGGAAGGCGCCATGAACTTACTTTAATCCTGCCCTTGGAGACCGCCACAGCCCCTCAGCCCCATGAGGTCAGGGTATGAGTTTAGCGCCTCTATTTATGGAAGTTGTTCTAAGCCTCTCTGTCCTGGGACCAAGGTCGCACTGCACCTTGTAAATCGCCTCTTGCTTGTTGCTCTGCTCAGCTCAGCTCAGCTCCTTGCAGGGTCTGATGACGGATGTGGGGTTGCTGTGCCTCTCTTCCAGCTAAATAGCATGCTCTCGGTCACGAAGGCAAAGACAGTAAACAGCTCTCGCTTTGAAGAGATACATGCAATATCAAGATAGGAAGGGGGTTCAGAAATCCCTGGCATTTCTTAAAATCTTCAGGTACTTTCATTTCAAACATCCTTGTTGTTTGCTTACTCTGAGAATCAGTCATGTGCCGGCATCTGTAATGACTGTTTCAACCAAGACACCAAGTCCGCCCAGCCGCACCTCCTACCTCATTAAGCAGCCACGTGGCAGGTGGCCAGAAGGCCTGCTGGGCATGCAGCGTCTGCTGTGGCTTCTGCTGTGACAGTATGAGGATAGCCTACTGTGTTCTTTTTTTTCAGGGGGAGTACTGGGGATTGAGCTCAGGGGCACTGAGCACTGAGCCATATCCCAACCCTATTTTGTATTTTATTTAGACAGGGTCTCACTGCATTCCTTAGTGCCTTACTTTTGCTGAGGCTAGCTCCCGAGCTACTGGGATTACAGGCATGTACCACCATGCCTGGCTACTGCATTCTTCGATATCACAAATTGAGCATTAAAACTTACTACAGTATGTCACATTAACTTTAAAAACCAAGTAGGAGGGGCTGGGGTTGTGGCTCAGCGGTAGAGCACTTGCCTAGCATGCATGAGGCACTGGGTTCAAATCCTCAGCTCTACATAAATGTAAAATAAAGGGGCCGGGAATGTGGCTCAAGCAGCGCCTGGCATGCATGCGGCCCGGTCGATCCTCAGCACCGCATACAAAGATGTTGTGTCCACTGAAAACTAAAAAAAAATGTATTAAAATTCTCTCTCTCTCTCTCTCTTAAAACACACACACACACACACACACACACACACACACAATGGTTTCTTTAAAAAAAAATGTAAAATAAAGGTATTGTGTCTACCTAAAAACTAAAGAATAAATATTTAAAAAAAAAACGAGTAGGAAACCCAGAAATTCTGTGGTAAGACAAATGTCCATTCAAAGGAAGATAGAATGCTATTTAGAAGTGTTTGAGTGTGAATTCTATTTTGTCGGGGTAAAACACAGACAGCATGAAATGAACCATTTCTGTGTTCGCCTTAGGAGCATTAGTGACACACTGAATTTGGGGGCCCCTTGGATCAAGGAGAACTTGCTCCTGCTAAGAGAGAGAAGTCCAAGGGCTGCAGCCCCCACCCTGACAGGCTCTAAAGCAGCCGGGTGTGGAGATGCCTGGCCCTGGCCTGTTTGGCACAGGCCTGTGGACTGCACGTTCCTGTCCATGGTCTCGCCTCTCCACCTGGTCTCCTTTAAAGTTCTGCTCACTTTCAGGTGTTTGGAAGACGGGACTTTTGAACCCATTAAGTTTCTTCTGTCTTCCTTCAAAGCCAGCTTTGAAGAAAACCTTTTTTTCCTACCAAATGGACTTTGAATATTTTGCAAGTAGCAGGGGCTGCAGTCTCACCTTCTGCCCCCATTGCTGTGCCTGTCACCTTCTGTCTGCATTAAGTGCTGACTCCTCTCCCCTCCACCCGATCATCTGTCTCTGAGTGAGGACTTAGGGACCTCTTAGAAGAGGGGTCATAGGGCTGGGGTTGTGGCTGAGTGGTAGAGAGCTTGCCTAGCACCTGTGAGGCCCTGGGTTTGATTCTCAGCACCACTGAGGTCCATCAACAACTAAAAAATATTTTTTTTTAAAAAAAAAAGAGGGGTCACATAGTGTGTGTCTTTTTTTAAAATA
This sequence comes from Urocitellus parryii, assembly GCF_045843805.1. Lineage (NCBI taxonomy): Eukaryota > Metazoa > Chordata > Mammalia > Rodentia > Sciuridae > Urocitellus > Urocitellus parryii. The sequence goes on from NC_135532.1 coordinate 708,188, forward strand.
TTTTTTTAAAAATATTTATTCTTTAGTTTTTTGGCGGACACAACATCTTTGTTTGAATGTGGTGCTGAGGATCGAACCCAGGCCGCACGCATGACAGACGAGCGCACTATGGCTTGAGCCACATCCCCAGCCCATGTGTGTCTTTCTTGAACAGGCTCATTTCACTGAAATGTGTCCTCAAAAACCGTGACCTGTTGTGGCCTGTGTCAGAATCCCTCTCATTTTAAGTCTGGATAATGTTTCATCATATGGACATCTGTCCGTGTGTCTATTGATGCACACCTCTTAGCAGTTGTGAACAGCACAGATGTGAACACCTGGGTGTGCAAACATCTTTTTCAGTCTCTTCCTGCCTGAAGATTTTAACTAATGCCCAATGGGACCTGAGTGGGTGGCATCTGGCCCAGACCCCTGGTGCCCCATGGCTGTCCTGGGGGGCCTTGCTTTGGGAGTTGCTCACAGTTGCTCCTGGACTATGGTCCTTCTTCCTGGGAGAGCCCTGTCTCCACTCCCGGCTCAGAGGCAAGCGAGGCCTTCAGGGCACCAGTGGCTTGCCAAGTGTGCCTGAGTCTCTTGGTTTCCCTCCCCCTCTGGCAGATTACTACAGCCCTGCAATGCTGGGCCTGAAGACTGACCAGGAGGTCCTTGCGGAACTGGTGAGGCTGAAGATGCCAGCGGTGGCAGCCCTGATGGAGGGACATGGCATGCTGTGGACCCTGGTGGTGTCCCGATGGTTCATCTGCCTGTTTGTGGACATCCTGCCGGTGGAGGTGAGCACCTCCATGGGCCCCGGAGCATGTGGGCTGCTGCCTGAGTGACGTGGGTCTATGTCTCCACAGACAGTGCTGCGCATCTGGGACTGCTTATTCAACGAGGGCTCCAAGATCCTCTTCCGGGTGGCCCTGACTTTGATCAAGCAACACCAGACATTCATCCTGGAAGCCACAAGCGTTCCAGACATCTGTGACAGGTTCAAGCAGATCACCAGAGGGAGCTTTGTGACCGAGTGCCACACATTCATGCAGGTGAGTTTTGTAGGTGATGACCCATGGGGGCCCCCCCTGCCTGCCCGGGTGACGGACCTGGGCTTCTACTGGGCCCCTCTCCCCAGGACTATGCCCTCTTCCCGCTGTAGCCATCCCTTCTCTCCTGTGGCCCGCCGAGGTGGGGGCATGATTCCCCTCTTACCCATCCATGTCCCAGGCCGCCTCTGACCACGTAGAGGGTCAGATCAGGGTTCCCTGGGTCAGAAGGGTGGGCACAAGAACATAGACCCGCTTACCCGTGCTTTGGTATCCTGGGGCCTGGGAGAGTGGCACCATGTTATCCAGGCTTGGCCTTACTGTGTCCTCTCACTCTTGTCCAGAGCCTGGTTCAGGGCTCTCCTGACCATCCTGCCTGCAGCAGGCCATTTCTTTTCAACCTTCATGCTTTTGACTTCACCCTTGGCCAGATGGGCTGCCCCTGTGTGTGGTACCTGGAAGGGCAGCTCCCTGCTGAGTCCCAAGCCTGAGTGTGCAGACAAACTCAAGTGGGGTCTGCACTGACAAGCCGTGAGCAGAGCCTCTCAGTGGGCATGACCCTGTCAGGACCAGACCAAATGCAGAGCTTAAGGGGCCTGTTGTAACATTGTAACTATTTATTTTGAGATACAGATTCAAAGGAAGTCCATCCCACCTAGCCTTGGTTAGGTACCAAGAGAGCTGGAGGCAGTTTTGGGAGCCCTGCAAGCTGGCTGTGGGACTGCATTCTTTCAGAAAGAGCAGGCACATGTGGCCAAAGTCTCCACTGGCTCTGCCGGCTCCCTTGTGGCGGGTGGTGCCAGTGAGCGGCCTGGCTGCAGGTCGAGCCCTTTGATGTGGGCACAGCCTATGGCAGGTGGACTCCTGCCCCCAGAGGCTCTGGCAGAGGCTGCACCTTCCTTCTCTGCTGTGTGGCTGAGTGTGGCCACCGCCTTGTGCAAGTGGTTCTGCTGGGACCAGACACACCCTCCATGCACAGGACCAAAGAGGAGACTGAGCGCTGTGAGGAGCAGCAACTCATGTGAACCTCTAACCTAGAGTTAACACCACTGTGGCTAGCTCTGGTCACTAGGAACTAGTGCCTTTGGAGGGGCAGTGCTGGCCCTTGGAAGCCGTTGCTGGCTCAGGGCTCCTCCAGGAGATGTTCCAAGGGAAGCGCAAGCAAGCGCAGGGCTGTGGTTGCTTTCACGGAGCCCTGAGAACACTGGCCCTGGGGAAGCCGCAGTGCAGTCCGTGGGCTTGGCCCAAGTCAGGGGCAGAGACTTGAAGAGAGAGGTCCCAAAGCCTTCCCTCCAGGCTGACAGCAGCCTAAGGACCTCAGGGGCCTCACCCACTGAGTGCCCCAGGATGGTTCTCCTAGGTAGCTGCCAGCGGCCCCTCCTGTTCCAGAAGCAGCCTTTTGTTCCTGCTGCCATGAGTGTTTTATAATCCATGTTGGAAAACACAATTTGATTCTTTTTACACGACCAAATATTTCCGCTGTGGGTTCTATGGGCTTTAGGGTCCAAATGTTCTTCCCATTGGTGAAAATAGGCTGTGGCCATGAATGGTGTGTTAGACGGCATCAGGCAACCTCAGGATCACTTTAGATTGTGATGCCAAGTTAGAAAGACCCACTCAGAAGTTTCTGGGTAGGAATGGGGCTGCCATGAGGATGTAGGGTGTCAGGGATGCCCAGGGCAGACAGGGCCAGCCTGGCAAGGGCCTGGGCAAACCCTGAGATGCTGTAGCCAGCAGAGCTCTGCCCCCTGCTCAGGACACAGTGTGGGGGCCTTAAGCGCCCTCAAGTCCCAGCTGTATCCAGGGCATGACCAAGTCCCAGCCCCAAATGCCCCAGGGCCAGGAAGCACTCACAGGGCACAGGGGACATCTAGGGGCTGGTAGTCTTGGCTGTTCTCAGGGTTGTTGCAGTTTTCAGCGTTCCTGCCTCGAGTATGTGGAACCAGGGAGGACACCCCTTTGCCCCCAACAGCCACAGTGCTGTGCACATGGAGACAGGCCCTCACCCAAGTTGCACCTCCATGTGTGCTAGCTGCTGGCCACTGGGCTCCCAGCTCTCCCTCACAGCCTGAGTCCTCGTCTTTGTGGTGTGCAGTGTCCCTTGCTGAGCACAGGGATCAGAGGGGTGTATGTGGCCCAAGATGGCCAGTGTTACATGCAGGTGACCCCTGGCTTCCAGATGAACTGACAGCCCGGCCCTGCAGTGTCCACCAGGCTGACTACTCAGGCCCACCGTGAGCATGGCTGCCTAGGTGTTGGGGGTGGAGGGCAGGGGCTGTGGTCATTGTGGGCCTGCCCCCCCCCCAAATTGGCCCTATAGGGAAGGCTCTGTCCTGTGAGGTAGCTCTGGTGAGCACTGGCAGGTGGCTTTGTCCTGGTGCTGTTCCAGATAAGGTGGGAATATATTTTTTGGCTGATTTAAAATTGTTTCTCTTCCAGAAAATATTCTCAGAGCCAGGGAGCTTGTCCATGACGACCATCACCAGGCTGCGTGAGAGCCGCCGTGCTGCACTGCTGGCACAGGGCTGACAGGCTCCCTCTTCCCTGCCCCGCTGCCCGTGGGCCCATGACCATTCCTACTGTTCCCTGGTCACGTTGTGAATGTCTGACGTCACTGCACTGCAGCAGTAGGTCTGGAGAGACCTCCGATCCCGTCACTCAGGCTGTGAGATCATAGATTCCAACAGCATTTGTATTTAATAAAGAGTGAGCACTGTTTGTGGTATCAGCTTGTCAGCGTTTCGGCGCTATCACTGAAGTCAGCCTAGTTACTGTTCTTGCCTTTGGGGGAGTGCTCACTGTGAGGCCCCCTAGGGTTGCCAACTGACAAGCAGGGCTCTCCCAGCAACACCCAGGAAGGCCACACCATCACTTGGAACCACTGACTCCTCCCAGGAGGCCAGGCTGACCTTCATGAGAGCCTGCATGCCAGCCTGGTCCCGTCTAGACTCATTCTGACCTTGAGAGGGGCTCCTCGCGGGGTGGGCAACACCATTCCACCTGGCCCACCTGACCGAGATGCACTGCTAGAGGAGCAGCTTGTGGGGGCCTCGGCTTGTCCCCATGTCTGCTTCTGCAGTTTGGGTGCCTGGTAGTGCGGGCCTGTGGAAGAACACCAGTCAGGAAGCCTGGGCTCTGGGCCACTTGCAGGCCATCCTTAAAGCCAACCCCCAAGGTCCCAGGATCCTCAGTGCCAGAGTTCTGTTTCAGAAAACAGAAGGCGAGCTTTTGTGCCCTGAGCTCCTCGTTTCAGCAAGTGGTGGCTCCCACTGCACCTCATGGAGACCAGAGGAGGGGCTGGCTGCAGCATGAAGACAGGGAAAGGCAGGCTTCAGAGCCGAGTCTCTCTCCAGTCCCAGGCCTGCCTTTCCAGGTGCAGCAGCTCTCACATTCTTTGGCCTTTTATACCTCTGGTAAGCAAACAGGAAACTGGTGAGACCAGCACCCCCCGGAACAGAGGGGCCAGACGCCCAGTTGCATGAGCACAGCAGAGCCTGTGCCTCAGCTAGGGCCCAGGGCACATGTGGTTTTGACACAGGTGGCTTTGCCTGCAGAGCCCAAGAGAGCATGGATACTGCTGTCACTTGAGACCCAGTGTTCTCAGGTTACTGCCCAAGAGGCTAACTATCCCAACAGCTCTCCTGAACCAAGGACACAGGCCCCGATCCAGGGCTGCTGCCACCACCAGTACCCACCGCCTCCCGTCCACAGACCTCCAGCAGCATGCTCCCTCAGCAGCCACCACTGAGGCATGCGTGGCGCTCGGCAGACACGAGGTGCAGACAGACGAAGAAAGAGACTTTTTATTAGCATCGTTACAGGCAGCGTGTCGCGTGTGAGCTGACCCTCAGTGTGCAACCCACCCAAGCCGCAGCGCAGACGTCAGTGGTGAATCTATTATTGTACGCAGTGCAGAAACAGAGTCACCCTGAATGCCGACAGAAGACGGAAAATCACTTTACAAAAAGTAAATAAAAATAACACCCTTTCTACACTTAGAAAAGTGCCAGCTCTTGGGCTGCAAAACATGGGAACAATGAGGGTCACGCCCAGCCTGGACACTGCCTCACCACATGCGGGCCAGCCCTCCTGAAAAAGCTTAACCTGAGCATCCAGGTGTTCACCCTTGGTACCTCCACGGTAACACTTTCCTGGCTCTATTATGTTTAATGTCCTAAGCATGCCAGTCTCACCATCAGCCACCCTGCACCAGGCCCAAGTGTTCAAACCAGAGACTTCCCTTTGTAAGGCTTAAATCTGAGCAAAGAATGAAAAAACCAACACCAAATCTTAACAGTCGAATCAAAGTGGAGCCGTGCCACATTAGCAAAGCACTCTTGCCTCCTTAGAGTTCTACTTTGGTAAATATTAACGTTTAACCAGTTAGCAAAATATTTAACCCAGTTAGCAAAATTAACACCATCATTTCAATAGTTACTCTTTTTGTGCATAGTAAATGTTGCAGGATGAACTTCACATTTGATAAAGCAGATTTGAAAACGGTTTGCCAGAAAGTGTGCCCCGCTCCACACGAATCTAAGCTTGGGGACACGAGAACAGACCCCCTGCCTCTGCTGTCTGCGGCACACCTGCCAGTCTGCTAAATTGTCTGGTAGCCGGCATGACTCCTCTTCCTGCCGATGAGGTAGGCGATGAGGACGATGAGGACGAGCCCGGCCAGGGCGCCCCCCACAGCTATGGGGATCAGCATGTTGTTCCCATCCAGCAGACACTCTTCCACTGCAAGACAGACACCACACACCACTCACCAAAGGACCTGCCTCCACTTGCTGGTCCTCTCCAGCCAGAGGGGCAAGAAGAGGCCAGGTGAGAGGTCTCAACTCCAGACAATTGTCACTACGTAAGTCATTACAGGGAGGGGCACTCTCCATTCAGCTGGGACACCACAGCGGTGCTTCCCCCCCAGATCAAAGGTTGGTGCCAACCAGCAGGTCATGCTGGCCACCTGTGCTGCACCCAGCTCCAGACCCCTCACACTCAAGTGTTCACAGGAAGACAGCCTCCATTTCTACATGAGACGGCCTCTGTTAAGGGAGTCAGTCCTCTGCCCCACCTGTCAGGCAGCTTGGGTCCTTCTAAAGCAAGGGGAAGGGATTTCTCCACAATCTCTCTGTTGGAAGAACAGAGTTTTCTTTGAGAGGGAAAAGGAAGCCACCGTCCCCAACTCCTGGCAGCGTGACTGGGAGAGGTCTGATGCCCTTCTACCGCCATCACTACGGCGAATGCCACCCTCAGGACAACTTACCAGACCCAAACCTGTCGCCTTCCACCTGGAAGGCCTGGACCCACACTCTGAAGATGTTGACGGAGAAGGCCTGGGTGACGCGGATGTGCTCCTCAGTGTTGCACTTGTAGGAGTGCCCGACGGTGGCCTGTAGGGCTCTCAGTGAGGTGTTGGTGGCTCTGAAGGTGGGCTCTGCAAAGCAGTCAAAAGTCTGAGTCCCCAGGGCCACAGTGGCTGGGGCCTAGTGAATCGTGGGGTCTTACCTTTGGCGTCAGGAAAAGTTGCATTCAACTGGATCCCTTGTAGGAAAAACCGGCTAGAGCTTGCATTCTGAGAGGGAAGAGAGTGCACAGTCTGTCAACCCACAGGTCCCTGGTCATCCACTGGACTTCCCACATTCCTAGCTTTAGGACAAAGCTGCATAGCTTATCATCTGAAGGAGCACCATGACTCTAGGAACACAAAGTTTGCTTAGTTCCTTCCAGACCATTTCAAAGATTCAGATTCTCTAATAAAACTGGGTTTGCAGGAGCCATCTTACAAAAAAGTAAAATTGTTTTGAATGGGTACAGTTAAAATTTAAGAGCCCCAATTATCAAATCAGTCCATTTACACAGCATCAGATGGTTGTGAGTGGTTCCAACACTCTTCTCACTTCACTGGCTGACCGCACACCATGGCTCCTCCCAAGCAGAGGGCATAGGACATGGACCACCACTGTAGGAGGCAGGTGGCAGCACCTGGCCCCAGGAAAGAGTGGCCTGGCCCCTAGTCAGCAACCTGTGCCCTGCAGGCTGTGGCTGTCCCATGTCACCTTTTCTTCTCTGCAGGCACCCTGGCTTTCAGGCCTACACAGGTCTTTCTGAAACGTCTGCAGAATAAATGAACAATGGTGTGCCTTGATGAGAAAGTGGGAGGGGAACTCAGGAAGACGCACACAGGGTGGCAGAGTCTGCGCACTGGAAGCAGAGCTGTGACTCTGGACTCTGAACCACAGACGCTGGGCTTACACACAGAACCCTGCTAGTGGGCCAGAACAGTGGTCCTGCCTGACACTATCGCAAGGGCATGAGAAAGGCAGCAGGAGGAAGACCCCAGTGAGCAGCCCTAATGCTGAAGGAGCAAAGAGCCTCACCATCCCAAACCACAAGACCAGGACCATGCCCTTCTTGCTCTGCAGCTCCAGGGTCACTAGGAGGGAACTGCAGTTCCCGCTGGCTGTGGTCTCGTTTGGGTTGATGTTCAGCACACTAGTCACCGTCTGAAAGAAAAGCAAACAGGTCACGACCTCAGGCCCTGGGCCCAGGCTAACACCTCACGTCAGCCAAACCCCAGGGAACGCTGAGCAAATGTCCAGGTCCTACAACGTTCCCCACTGTCTCCAACACACTCAGAATGCTGGGCGGTGTGGCCTTACACCAGCCCCACTCCCTCAGAGCTGCACACTTTCTTCTTAAAAATTCTTACCTGATTTCCGAAACGTGGTCTCACTGCGTGCCCAGGCTGGCCTTTTAATTCCTGGTCTCCCAGATAATGCAGACAACAGGTGTTTGTACCACACTTTAAGACTCAAGCCAGCACCCCTTCTCCCAGGGAATAGTAAAAACTGAGACCTAAATGAGTGCACCCCCAGGACTGACACTCTCTCTCCAAGGGGGCCAACAAGCACTGCAGGCCGACAGTGTGGCGGGCACAGGGCTCTGCAGTGAACCTGACTTGGGGCAACACCCTCTCCATGCACTCTCCCTACCGTGTTGTCCCTCCGGGCGTAAGTGACGTTCAGCTGCAGCCCCATGCTGGCCAGCAGGCAGGTCCCGTTGTCACCACTCACGTTGTACCTGGACACGGAGGGGCTCTCAGCGGGCACAGGGCTAGGCGAGGGGCTGGGTGGAGCAGGTGGCAGGGCAGTTGGGGAAGGCTCAGGCTCGTCCTGCTTGCAGCGTGACTCTGCAGGGATGTTGGAGGGGGTGCAAGTTCAAAGCCCAGCTCTCTGGTAATGACTGCTAGTTCACCTGAGGCCAAACTCAGAACTGTAGACCCCTAGTCTCTTCTCAGAGGTGACTTCCCCCCAGAGGACAGCATGAGGTCATGCTCTCTTAAGCAGAGGACAGAGGCAGGTCACACAGTGGGCTCAGGGGAGCAGACCAGGTGGGTATGCTAGAGTATCCTCCATGCACCAGCTGCTTCACTTCAGCCAAGGCAGTGGGTCACTATGCCACCGTGTGGCCTGTCACCAGAGAACACACGTGCAAGGCCCTCTTTCTGGACATGTGCCCCACAAATGTGACTTTTGGTTGTTCATTCGCTCTAAGCGGTCTCCTACCAGGCACTGTGCTAGCACTGACAGAGGACAGCAGAGGTCCTGGCCTCCCAGGCTCAGCAAGTGGAGCAGCATCAGCACAGGTGCTGACCATGTCTGCCAGCTGGGACAGGCCAGCTTCCCGGAGGACCCCAAATAGGGACTCAAGGTGAACAGGCCAGCCAGCTATCTCAGGGCTGTCAGGGTAGGGACAAGCACCCTCGTTTAAAGAGAGGGTAGAGGGGGAAGGCACAGAGATAGACAGGTTGAGGGACACGGGTATGCCCACAGGACAGCGGGGACGGAAGGGCCTGCAGGGAGGGGACACACTGAGGAGTCTGATCATGGTCCTGTCCCTTAGAATGTGATCTAACAAAAATTTACATCCAGCACTAAGGCAGACTGAACCCAGGAGAGAGAGCTGATCACTGCGCAGGAGTCAAGTGGGCCTTCTATGGGCGATGCTCTCAAACAGCACTTCTTCACCACCTCACTTCTGAGGAGAACCAAGACATTCAGAACATCGTTCATGCATTTCCCATCCCATGTGATCCTTTCCACTTTTTTTCCTAAGTCATGAGAATGTGACCTAAAATATCCAGCGTGGGTGAGCCCACAGGAATTTGCTATAGAACTTCGTGAACCACTTATTACCAGGAGCGAAAAACCAAGCTCTCATTTTAGCGCTTCTCCAGTTGCCAGCTCCTATCCCACCCCCATGTGTATTTGCAGTAGGGGACAGGATGGGGTCCTTCCCCAGAACATGCCCCGCTTCACCTCGTGGGTGTGGATGGAGATCTTCACCTGCTTTACCTCCCAAGTGGTGCTTGGCACACTTCTGGAATGCTCCCTCACCAGCAACGTCTTCCCCATGTAAGACCCACTTCTGGACAGAGCAGAACAACAGAGATGACCCAGCCCGGGCCCAGAGAACCTGCCTGGAGCTCTGCAGTCACTTAACCCTCAGCAATGCAGATGCTGAGGCCAAGGCGGCACTGAACCACACTTAACTCAGGACTCGAGAAGTCTGGTGGTAAAGGGCTCTCTTCATTCTCTCTGGATGATGCATGCAAAACCCACACATCAACCAGCCTCATCCTTCATTGCCTGAACATACGCTAAGTACCAAAGCCCTCCCTGCAGAAGGCTCATGACCTAGAAGACAATCACACAGGAACTGCACAGACACACACCACAGGAGACGTCCTGGACCCTCTGAACTCAGGATACAGGGCAGCTATGGGTGCACCCTTCCAGACTACCTCCCAAAGGCTTCTGTGCCCTCCAGGCCCCAGACAGCCTCCTGAGAGCAGCAGGTGCTCAAACAGGCCTGCCTGCTGCCATCAAGGAGCAACCTCAGGTGACAAGAACCTGTCAGCATCAATGCCTTCAGCCTAGGCTAGTCTGGAGGGAGATCCTGGTTCTCAAGGAATCAGTCAAAAACACTGGCCAATCAGGCAGAGTGAGCCTCATGATGACAAGGCTTCAAAGCCATGGAAGCCTTCGACTCACAGCAAGCATCCCCCATCCCAAGCCGGAAGACACACAGACAGCAGCGTCCCAGGGCCAGGTGAACTGACCACAGCCCAGGCGAGCTTCGTCTGCCTGGCTCTCGAGCACTCAGCAAAGGTGCTGCTTTCCTCATCACAGGCCAAGAGGAGACCCGTGCGTCCTGGCTGGTGCTTTCCTTTCTCTCACCAAGTCTCCTTCGACACCATGTTGAGTTCAAAGGCAAGATGAATGAGGCTGTCTGTCTAGGGCCACCGCTGCTCTGCTGACGAATAGGCCACAGAGGCCTCTCTCCTCCACTAGTAGCTTGTCAAGTAAAAGCTACATGGATAAGAGACCAAGGGGCTGTTTTCTGACCAAAGAAATCAGTGACTTAACGAATTCATTCAGCACGTATTAGGAACCATTCAGAGCAGGCTGGGGACACAAGAACAGACTCCATATGATTGATCTGGGACCTTTCCCTGGAACAGCTCTTGACTTGGTTAAGAGACACCAAAAAATAAGTCATAAAAGTGCCTAGGAACCAAAAAGACGAAAAGGAAATGAAATGACCAATTCTGAGAGACCTCAAGGTTTCTTTTCTTTTTTTTTTTTTTTTTAGAGAGAGAATTTTTCAATATTTATTTATTTTTTTTAGTTTTTGGCGGACACAACATCTCTGTTGGTATGTGGTGCTGAGGATCGAACCCGGGCCGCACGTATGCCAGGCGAGCGCGCTACCGCTTGAGCCACATCCCCAGCCCCCCTCAAGGATTCTTAAGCAGTCTGCCAACAAGGCAGTCGTGTGATCGGTGTTTCAAATGTCAACTCGTCCTCTATGCTTGTGTCCCGTAGTGCTGGCCTTCAGCAAGTCCTTGCTGCCCACTGTTGAGGCCCTACCCAAGGCAGTGAGTGGTGGGAGGACTGCACCCAGGGCTTCTCGCATGCTAGGCAAGTATGCTACCCCTGAGCCCCACTCTGGCCCCCAGTTTGGTTTGTGCTTACTATTTTTTTTTTAACAAGGGCCTGGACTGACGAGGACTTACCCTAGGCTGTGACTCAACACTGAGATGGCTTCCAAAAGCCCAGGGGCTCCTTCCTCCTACTGAAGAGAACCTCCTCCACCCTTCACCCTTGTTGCCGGCAAAAAGAGGGGCAGACCTGGATTGTCAGGACACCCCAGCTTCTGTGGAACATTCGGGAAGTTTTAGGATAATTTTAACTCCCCTATTACCCACTAGAACGCACTAAAAAAGGCTCTAAGATCTTTGAAAAAGAAGCAAGATTTCCTTTATTCGCTATATGTACCTGCAGATTTAACAAACTCAAGAAATCATGATGAAAGGGCAGGTATGGATGTTCTTAGCCCCTTCTCTAAAGGGAGGATGCGCTGAGTGACCATCCTCTGGTAGACAAATTGATGGCGAATCAGGGACAGCCACCCACAACAAGGTCCGCATGACTCATCAGTTTCAAAGCCCATCCCTCTGGGGTAGACAACATCCAACATGAGCACATGGCCAGTTCACCCCACTGGCTGCCCCCAGAGAGGTACATGTGGCTGCCTCAGGCATCAGGAGCCTTCTTCTCAGACTCTTTTCACAAGCATGTGCTCTCCACGTAACTATGGTGTGAATGTGGACAGTGAGGGGTGCTGGTGAAGCACTGGGTATACAGCAACCACTCAACTCTACTATGAACCTAAAACTATTACTAAAATAAAATCTCTCTAAAAATAATTAACCTCAAAAAACACAGCAAGTATTCTATCTCTGCTTGTATCCGCTTTTAGTCCAGAGAGAGCAGCCAAGGTCTCAGGGCTTGTCCTTGCTGACCACCACTGCACAGCTTTTCCCTTCAAGCCCTCTCTGCGGGGGAAGAAAGCAGGGCACCAGGTGACATGTGCCCAGGATGTACAGCTAGGTGGCAAGCCACATTCTGTGACCACCACATCCAGGCCAAGCCAGTAGCAGACACCAGACAAGGTCAGCAGGCCAGACTCTGGTTTCCAGGTTCTTCCTGCTCTTCAGATCTGAGAACTCTGATGGCCCACATAACCAGGGACTCGTGACTGAACACTCTCTGTTCTGAACACTGTCACCCTGCCTAATGAGGTCACTGCAAGCTGCCTGTGAGTGGACTGAGTATGGCACTCCTAGAGAGACTGCCAGACAGGCCATCTTCACTGGTGCCCACATGCCAGCAGTGCCCTCCCCACCCCACCAAGCAGACCCAGACAGGCTGGGTGTGCTCACCGTGTCATCGTGGGTGAGCCTGTGCATGCACCAGTGGGCCAGGAGCCATTCCACAAACTCCAGGGGCTTCTGTTAACCATTCAACATGGCAAGGCTTGTCCAAAGACCTGACTCAAGTTGGCTTCCTTCAGAATTTCCCTGTGACAGTCCTGTTCCTCCCATCACACCTGGCTTTTGGGGGCAGGGCTTCTCAGGCCTGGCTCTACCACTAATGCTCTTGTCACTGATCAAAGGTCAGCAAGTCCTTTCTACGAAGTGAAAGGCAGTAAATGTTCTAGACTTTGCAGGCTCTGGTTCTATCCTGAGAACTGGACTCTGCCAATCCTAATGCAAAAGCAGCTGCAGAAAACACTGAGCAGGTAACAGTGGTGTGCCAGTAAATGGGAGATGCTTTTTCTATGTCCCCCAAGCTACATCCTAAGCACTCCCACTCCTTTTAAATAAATTCTGAGATAGGTTCTTGCTAAGTAGTTCAGGCTACCTCCAATCTTCTTCCTCAGCCTCCCAGTCACCGGAATTATGGGCATGTGCCATGGTACCTGGTCAGACACTGAGTCTTATAATCTGGTTTTTTATTTTTTGTTTTCAAACCTTAGACAACAGGACTGGGCCTGTGCCTGGGTGCACCCTGCTGTGAGCACACACCCTGAGACCTCAATGGGCCCTAACTAGCACCCAAGAAAAAGCATCCTGTTAGCCACTCCCCCGAGTCACCTTGGAGCAGACTACTGGGGAAGAGGCCAAACCAAGGTCAATCAGGGCAGGTCTGAGGTCAAGGGAAGGCCACGTTCTCTTCATACACCTGCAGTGGCCAGGTGAGCCCTTCTTAGGCCAATCACACATCCTCTACTTCTGAAATGTGACAGAGGCTTCTGAGCTGGCGGTTAGGGAGGATTTCTCAAGTAACAATAAAATGATTTAAGAAAAAAAAAAAAAACATAAAAAAGGAAAGGAGATAGTAAAATGTATTTGCTACTCTTTGCCAGACACTGATAAGTAGTTTGCATAAATTTATATTTTAATCCCAACATGCTTCAAAGACGGGAAAAGGTGGCTTGGACCCACCTGTTTGGACCTGACGCCCACTGGCCGAGTCCACAGGTGTGGGTCAGACACAGACTCAGAAAGGCAGTGCTGATCCATGGCCTCCTGAGTGGAGCTGAGAGTGCTCTGTGCCTCTGATCCCACTGGTGGGGTCATGAGGAAAGGTGCCGACGGCTTTGCTCTTCTGCTGCCCTCCCTTTCCTCCTCTCCCCCCTCCTCCCTTCCTTCTCTTGCTTTCTGCAGTACTGGGGATTGAACCCAGGGGTGCTTTACCACTGACTACATCTCTAGTCCTTTTCACTTTTGGAGACAGTCTCTAACTGGCCCAGCCTGAACTTGCAGTCTCCCTGCCTCAGCCTCCCAAGTTGTTTGGATTGCAGGTGTGCACTACTATGCCTGGATTGCTCTTCTTTGTGGCAAAAACACTTAAAAACCACTCTCTCAGCAATACTCAAGAACACAGTGCATCGCTGGTCACCACCATCACCATGTGGCACAATGATCTCTGGGTTCTACTGATCTAACTGGAGCACTCTATCTGCAGGCCAACATCCCCACCAGAGCCCGGGGCTGTCACCAGCCTACTCTCCCTGCCTGTGAGATCAAGACTGACATCTGAGATCAGATGACACTTGCCCTCTGGTGCCTGGCTTATTTCACTCCAACCTTCTACTCTTGTGAATCAAGATGTGTCCACCCTCATCTACAGAGGTCATCTTCTCCAAAGAGGAGTTCTGCTGCACAGCTCTGCAAAGAGGCATCCCTGGCTGCGTGAACATTCTCTCCATGTGGTGTGCCAGGCACCTGACACCGAGAAGTGAGCCACTGCAGCCGCACGACCAACACCAGAAGGCAAGGTCAGCGTCCTACCTCCCTTGCTGAAGTTGCTGCTTGACAGGTAGGCCTGGATGGTGGCATCGCTGAGGGTGATGGTCACATTGCTCATGTGGACCTGGGTGGTGCTGACACACCTGTACTTCTTGTCTATGTCGGCCTTGATGTCAGTTACAGATGAAACATTCTTGACTTCTGCATCAAAAACAAGATTAAAAATAAAAAAAAATAATGATCAAAATAAAAAAAAAAAACCTACAATTTTGAACTACTTGCAGTACTCTGCTAAAGTGATTTCTGAGCATCTTCCCACCCAAATCTCTCTTTCAAGCAGTCAAACCTGGTCCCTACCCTTGGAACTTGCGTTGGGGAAAGTCCATGTGTCTGACATGTTGTAAATAAAACTCATGAGCTGGACCCGATAACGTGTTGTGTTTCTTGTGAAAGTGAGGGTCAGCGAATGTCCTCTTCCGAAAGCAATCACGAGGCTAGAGTCGGAAGCGTTTTTTCCACAAGAGCTGCTGTTCAGTACTTCTGCAGAGGGTGGCAGTTCAAAGCTCACGTTCTAGAATAAACACAGTTGCAACAGAACCCAATGAGAATGCATGTTATTAAAGCAATTCAAATACTAAAGACAGAGATCTGTCAAGTCTGACAGGCTTACACCTCAGTTCCAACTCAGATACACTATCTTTTCTATGAGCTGGAGTCCTTCAATCTCGTCTTCTAGTTATTGTTGTAGGCTCCAGTTACCTCATAGTTCTATAAAGTATTCTTTTTTATTTGGGGAGGTACGAGGGATTGAACTCAGGGGCACTCAACCTCTGAGCCACACCCCCAGCTTTATTCTGAATTTTATTTAGAGACAGGGTCTCATTGAGTTGTTTAGCACCTCACTTCTGCTGAGGCTGGCTTTGAACTGGTGATCCTCCTGCCTCAGCCTCCTGAGCCGCAGAGATTACAGACATGTGCCACTGCACCTGGCTTCATTTTTTTAAATGTAAACAAGAAAACTCATTTTTAAAAAAGGTCGATTACATCAGTTAATAGAAAAGTAAATCAAATCTAAGAGAAAGGTGACTTCATTATTCATAGCTTAAAACTTCGCTCCTATTAAAACAAAACTTTAATTGGGGCTGGGATTGTGGCTCAGCGGTAGGGCGCTCGCCTAGCATGGACAGGACCTGGGTTCAATCCGGGACCCGGGTTCGATGCTCAGCACCACATAAAAGGCATTGTGTTGTGTCCATCTACACCTAAAGTAAATATTAAAAAAAAAAAAAAAAAAAACCCGACTTTAATCTATTTATAACAGAATAAAAACTAAAGTTACTTTGAAGTGCCCTGAAACTTAATTCTTACTGGGTGTCAGGACCAGCTACATATCCATTATAACTGAAAAGCTGCCACTACTATTTTTACTATAGAATGTTTGTAGTTTAAAGAATACCTCTTAAACCAAAGTATTTACTTGAGAATTGTTTGAATTTACTGTTATAAGCAAAACTGGAAAATCACCTAATGTGCATTAAAATGAACTAGGTACATGCGAACATGGTTCTAGAAACTGACAGAATTACAGCGTAACGGACTGATTTCTACAACATCTAACTACCAAGACCATATCTAAAAAAGTAAAGTCGAAATTAAAAAGTGCTTGGACAAATATTTATAACTTGAGACATTGTTATAAAACAAATCCTTGTTTCCAGTTTTCTTCAATTTGGACAGACACATGGAGACAAAGACATAGTTAATAAATACAGGCCAAGTGGCTGCACAAAGCACAGAGAGCACTGGAGGACCGCACCCTTCTTCCTGGTACTCCAGCACCACTACTGCCCTTTGCTAGTTGACAGCTCAGTGACAGTCAGATGGCAGTATGCAAGGAAAAATGGAGCTTCAGCCAAGAACTGAACATAAAATGTACCTCAGGGATGCAATTATTGAGTAAATATTATGCAGAATGAGTATGTGAAATATCCACTAATGACTAGTTGAAGAAGAAACACAACAAATACATGCTACCTGTTTGTCAGAAATCTAGGAAACACAAAGGCCTCACTCATCCCGTAGAAACACAAAAGTTGTTTTAATACACAATGAACATTTTAATCAAAGTAATGAGGTGCTATAAGCCAAGTTATATAGATGTTTTCAAGTATAACAATATATACAAAGTAAATGCAACATCAAACACCTACACCGCTGTTCAATGGGCATTAGGAAGAGCAAGCTTGCCAACAGGGAGGCGGCTTAGCAAGTGGTGCTGACCAGTGCCCTGAAGTGCCACGCTGTGACTGTAAAGGGTCATCGCGAAGACCACAAAGACACATGTACTAAACACAGGTGACAGCACAGGTCACTGGAGAAGGGGCACGTTAATGAGGGGTCGCTTCTCAGATTCAGTTTTAAACTTCCGCTCTCTCACACACATAGATGAAGCCCGAGCACCAGCATCTCCTACCTGAGAACCATGCAGAGTCTCATAGCTCATCCTGAAGGCAGCAGAGAAGTTGGCCATTATACAAGCTGTCCCATTGCCGTCTTTCACCACAAACATTGCTGAGGCACCATGGACAACACCTGCTGATTCCAGGAAAGACAGACAGAATCAGGCATCTTTCTCAAAGTACCAGGGGGCATTTTGGTTTTCTGTACCTAGAGTGAGAGTGCATTTTATTAAGAGATTCCACTATACTCCTAAACCACTGAAGAACTAGACTGGGCTCTGTGTGACACAGCAGCATCACCTGGTATTCTGTCCCTCCTGGGCACACTCTAGTGCTTTATTTCAGAACACTCAATGGGTGTTTATAGTTCATTTCCAGGCCAATGCTCTGCATCCATGGTTCCCGGCTCCTCAGGAGCCTGTGAAGATGTGGTGGGACTTTGGGAGCGTATCACACTCCTCATACAACCTTTTGTGGGGACCCTGGGGAGAGCATGCAGCTTCCTTCACTGCAGACCTGAACTGGTATTTCAAGTCCCATCTGTTGCGGCTTCTCAGAGACTAGTGTGTGACAAGAAAAGTCATTCTGGGGCCGGGGTTACGGCTCAGTGGTAGAGCGCTTGCCTAGCATGCATGAGGCACTGGGTTCGATCCTCAGCACCACATTAAAAAAAATAAATAAATAAAGGTATTGTGTCCATCTACAACTAGAAAGGAAGGAAGGAAGGAAGGAAGGAAGGAAGGAAGGAAGGAAGGAAGAAAAACAGAAGTGATTCTGAACTCATGACCCAATTTCAGGAAGCCCCCCCACACACAGTGACTGGAACTTAACAACAGGGCGAAGACATCTTAAGCATACTGAAAATTACAGGGCAGGTGAAAGCCACATGGGTCTTTCTGGCCTAAAAGTGGGCCTTGCTGAAAACCTCCTCTCTGGATTCTTCATGCTGCCCTGCACTGATCAAGATGCCTAGCAAATGAAATCAGATCACTCTGGTACAAAAGTAGTACTTCTGAAAAACCACTAGTTTTATTACAGTTTGTAAACAGATTGCCCCAAATTTGTGTTTTTGCTGGTTCTGTTTGTTTGTTTGTTACCAGGGACTGAACTCAGGGGCATTCGACCACTGAGCTACATCCCCAGCCCTATTTTGCATTTTATTTAGATCAGGGTCTCATTGAGTTGCTTAGCACCTCACTAAGTTGCTAAGGCTGGCTTTGAACTGGCAAGCCTCCTGCCTCAGGCTCCTGGGGCCGCTGAGATTACAGGCATGTGCCATAGTGCATGGCTTGTTTTTGCTAGTTCTAAAGCCAAATATTTATCAGCCATCACTGTGTAGTGAAATACAGAAATGACACGCTGTCACTGGTCCCTGCTGTTACAAGCTTGTGCACACCCTTCCCAATGACATTTATACACCCAGGGTCTGATGTGGCATTCCAAGTGAGTGTGTATGTCCATCTGATGAGAATTCATCTGCACACCTGGAACTTGGTCTTCCACTCTAAAAAGTGGAAACATGACTCAAGCACGGTTTGGGAACAGCATCCTCAAAGACAGGCTTCAACTTTTCATTTAAAATTCTGGTTGTTTTTTTTTTTTTTGGAAAGTAAATTAACTCCAGTGAACCTAATTCATTTCATCCTTGGGACTTTGAAAAAAATAAAATCTTTTTTGAGAAATTGGTATTCAAGTTCAGAACCAAGAAAGTACCCTGAAATACCACAAACCTTCCCTTAGAGAAGGGAAGACCAACACCTACACACATGAAGAAGTGCTGCTGTGTGGGGCTGAAGCAGATTCCTTCCACAGAAGGAAGCCTGTGTAGCTACTGGATGCTCTGCTCTGCTTTCTGACCTGTACATAGCCTGCGGTGCTCAGGCAGTGTCACCCTAAAAGCATTCGCCATTAGCCAATGCTACACTTTAAAAACCTAGAAGACTCATCACTGTATTTTCCACATTGTAAAGCTTTTAAAAAACAGAACATTCCTACTCCTGTCTGTGAGGGACAGCAGCAGGCGGAAAAGCCAGAGCAGAGGCAGCAAGCCAGTCGGTGAAGGCACGGGCACTGAGGCCAAAGAAAGAATGGAACAGACTCGAGCACATCCATGGCCTGAGACGTCCTCAGTGGGAGGACCACAGAGGTCACCTGCCTGACAGAGCAGGATGCCCACATGGGATCATATAGAGGCCAGCTCTTACCAAGTGGTGCTCTTACCCAAGTTTCCTAAATCATTAAAAAAAAAATCCTTCTGGGCCTGGAGATGCAGCTCAGTGGTAGGGCACTTGCCTATCATGCATGAAGCCCTGGCTTTAATCCCCAATACTAAAGAAAAAAAAAGAACTTTTTATTGAGGCTTTACAGCACTCAACATCCATGTTTATTCTGGAAAGGCCCACAAATTTTGAACTATTAAAATAAGAAATTTATCTGCCCTAAAGGTCAATTCTGGTCGAGAGAAAAATTTAAATAAGAGCACTAGAACAGAATTTTAAGAAAAACGTATATTAAAGGTAGTCTTTAAAAATTTCTTAACTGTGACAACTGGCTTAGGGGAGGTTCTAACATCAGTCAAGGTGCCTGAGGTAACCTGACAAGTGTCAGGGCCTGGCGGGAGCAGCTGCTAGGGGGCCAGTGCCTGCCAAGGACTGCTGGCTCTGTTCACCCAGAACCAGTGAATTTATTTCTCCAGGGGTCACTTAAAGGAGCAATTTTGGCTTGTTCTTTCAAAATACTCACATTTGTACAAAGTCCTTTTCTGACAGTGCAGATGCAGGAAGCACATGTGAGGGACAGCGGCACTTCAGAGGCCTCAGACCCCAGGGGCTCCTCCACCACACACTAGCTCTGTGACCCTGGCACAGAGTAGCCACCCCACTCTCAGTTCATGTACTTTTGACAAGGAAATAAGGGTACTGATCCCTCAGGCTATGAGGGCATCTCCAGTAGCCAATGCAGTGGAGCACTGGTGCAGGGCAGTCATTCATTTCAATGCTAGCCACTGTTACTTAATTCTCAGGCTCTGACAACACATCAAAAAGATACATTATTTAATAAGCACTATTCCCAGGCCAACCTCAAATGCTTGGATTCAAGCTTTACTACTGCCTCAGCCTCTGAGTGCTGGGGCTACAGGCATGTGTCACCACATGCTGGCTTAACAAGCACTTACTTTGTGACAGGCACTACTCAAGTACTTTGCAATTAATCTGATTACCATGACAACCCTAACAGGTAGACACTATTATGACTCCATTTTACAGAGGTGGATACTAAGACACAGACAAGCTGGCTGATTCGCTCAATATCACACATCAAACGGCAGGGGTCTTCTGTTGTGGCCCAGGGCTACTAAGCTGGTTGCAGGGTACATACCACTGCTGAGCACACTGCCTCTCCAGTGCCTGGTGAGGGGATATGTTTTAAATTACTAAATGTTTCTTTTGAAATGAGAGATTGCTATCTGAAGCCAATAAATTTCTTTTTAAAACTGATTTGCAGGGACTGGGGATGTGGCTCAAGCGGTAACGCACTCGCCTAGCCTGTGTGAGGCGCTGGGTTCGATCCTCAGCACCACATAAAAATAAAATAAAGATGTTGTGTCCAGGGCTGGGGATGTGGCTCAAGCGGTAGCACGCTCGCCTGGCATGCGTGCGGCCCGGGTTCGATCCTCAGCACCACATACCAACAAAGATGTTGTGTCCGCCGAGAACTAAAAAATACTAAAAATTCTCTCTCTCCTCTCTCTAAAAAAAAACAAAAAAGATGTTGTGTCCACTGAAAACTAAAAAAATAAATATTAAAAAATTCTCTCTCTTTAAAAAAAAAAAAAACAAAACTGATTTGCAGGGTCTGGGATTGTGGCTCAGTGGTAGAGCACTTGCCTAACAAGTGTGAGGCACTGGGTTTGATCCTCAGCACCACATAAAAATATAAAAACAAAATAAAGGTTTCTGTACATATACAACAACAAAAAATTTTTTTAAAAAAACTAATTTGCATAAAAATCCAATCCTATTTTGTCCTGGCTTCTTTCAAATTGAGAATTTTTCTTTTTTTGGTACAAGGGACTCAACCCAGGGGTGCTTAATCACTGAGTCAAACCTTCAGCGCTATTTGTTTTATTTAGAGACCAGGTCTCCACTAATTTGCTGAGGGTGGCCTGGAACTTGGGAGCCTCCTGCCTCAGCATCCTGTGCTGCTGGGATCACAGTCATGTGCTACTACGTCCACCTAGTACTTTTCTTCTTAACCAGCAACAATTACCTGCAAAGATTAAAAAAAAAAAAAAAGACCCAAGCTCCATCCCAGGCACAGGTCACAACCTTAAGTGGCAGGGCAGAGTATTCCTAAAAAGCCAATTTGTGACTAAAATTGGTTAAGGAACACTGTTGTAAAATTCAACAGTCCTAAACAAAATAAGCCAGACAGAGCAGAAAGACAACAATCCTGTTGGAGGTGGGGGGTGGTCATGAAAGCAAGAGACCAACAGGGTAAAGAAAATTGGGGCGTAAGGGTAGGTGCTGGAAAACAAAAATTGATCAAACTATGTTATACGCCTGTACGATCATGCTACAATGAAACTCACTATTCTGCATAATATTCAACAATAATAAAAACCAGACACATGTAAGTGCCACACACTGTCAAGCCTGGGTTGGGCTTTATATATGGGAAAGGCTAAAGACTTGTCAAACAGTCACAGAAGAGGTAGCCTGGTGCCAGGTCAAAGGATATGTACTTTAATTAATGAGAGAGGGAATACTGTTTGGGGGTGCATCTATCCTAATTCCACCGGAAGAGCAGACAAACTCCACTACCGAGGTTACCACAAAAAACCTTTCAAACTTCCTAAGTGGCCGACGTCATTGGGAAACAGGAAAGCATTCAGTTGTCATCTGTGTTTAAGTTGACATTACACAATTACACTGTTTAAGAAGTAAAGCTTCAGTTCTTGCTTCTCCGTTCTTTCTAAGGATACACAACAGTGGCAGCTTTACCCAGTTCTAGTTATTAAGGTAGAAAAATTTAGAAACCAGGACCCTTTTTTTTAAGTTGTTTTATGGTAAAGTTGTGCATTAAAATAAACATTAAAAACGCCTTTTTGTATGCAGTCCCAGCTACTGAGAAGCGGAGGCAGGATAACTGCTAGTTCGAGGCCAGCCCGGGCAACGCAGAGGCTGGGGAGGTGGTAGGAGGCTGGGGAGCAGAGCGCTCGCCCCGCGCGCAGAGGCCGGGCTCCAGCGTCGGGCGCGAGCCGCGTCCTGAGCCCCGTCACACAGGGTCCGCGCGCTCCAGCCGGCCCCCGCCGCGGGCGGCACACCCTGAGCCTGGCGCGCCCTTCTCGGACGGCGGCCTCCCGCGTCCCGGCCTCGAGCCAGGCTGCGGGCTCCCCCGGGGCCGCTCCCGCGGCGCAGCGGCCTTCCACGCAGGCGGCGCAGGCCGGAACGCCACGCGAAGCCCCGGGCGGCGGGGGCGCAGCGCGAGTCGGGAGGCCGGGGCCGGCAGGCTCGCCCGCGGCCTCCGCGCCGCCGGGCCCCGCCGCCATGGCGCCGCGCCCAACGGCCGCCGCGAGCGCAGCCCCCCGCCCGCGCTCACCAAGCAGCAGCAGCAGCAGTCGCCGGGCGCCGCCGGGGGCCGCCATGGCGCGGGGCGGCCGGGACGCGGCCGACGGGAGTGTGGGCCGGCGGGCGGGAGCGCGGCGTCCACCTCTGGAGAGCCCCGGCCGCTGCGGCGCCGGCACCGACGAGACCCCGCTGCCCGCGGCGCCTGTCACGTGAGCTGCGCCGCGCCCGGCTGCCACGTGACCGGCAGGTATCGCGAGAGCGCGCGTCGACGCCGGCTCGCCCTCCAGGCGTCCCCGGCGGCAGACACGTGACCCCGCCCGGCACGTGACCGCGTCTCGGCACGTGATGCCGCGGTCACGTGAGCGGCCGGCGGCCTGAAACCGAGTGGGCTGGGGCTGGAGAAAGTGAAGAGGAAGAGCCGGGCAGTGGGAAGTGAGAGCGGGAAGGGGAAGCCGCGGGAGACCAGGGCGGCGCCTTGTGGACACTGGCCCGAGGCGCACGGGCCGTCTCCCGCCAGCCGGCCGGTACTGGCCGCCGTTCCACTTTGTGTAGTGCGGGGGAACCTGCGGGGCCCATCTCCTGTAGGTGGACCTGGGTCCCCAGTTCGGGGTGGGCAAGAAGGAGTTCGTTCTGGAGTGGCAAGCTCGTCCTCAGCCTTCTCCCCTCTTAGGAGAGAAGGGAGGTGAGATCCGGTAAGTGCGAAGCAGGAAAGGGAGTAGAGGAGCAGGGGTGACACTTCTCAGCGTTTTGGAGCGCTCTTGATGGCTGGAGAAGATAGCCATGGTCGGCCTACCGGGAGTCCCCTCGGTGAACTCAACGTCTGGGTCCTTCCCCCCCAGAACTGAAACCCCTTCCTCTTTTCTGGATTAATACTGGAAACCCCTGAATTTTAACTTGGGGATTCCTCTGGCCCTCTGATTCTCAAAAAGGTTGGAAATGGGAGTTAGAACTGGGACTTCAACAAGCATACTGAATGCTGGAATTCATGTTATGAAACAAAAGTTGTCTTTAAAAATAGTTATTGCTGGGTATGGTGGCACAGGCCTGTAATCCCAGGAACTTGGGAGGTTGTGAGGATGGCCTGAGGCCTGAGCCTAAGCAACTCCATTTTAAAACTCCAATTTGAAACCTGCAGTCTCACCAGGCACTTTTGGCCCTCAGGCACCAGTCACTTCTCCCACCCTGATAAAATCAAAGAATGAAGCCTCTGGCAGGCTGCCAGGGGGAAAGGTGGAAAAGATCAGGGTGGGCACCGCAGTACCAGATGTTTTAACCCCAGGGTAAATGATGTCCCTGAGAAATCCAGTGGTAGCTGATAAGGATTGAAAGGGGGGTCAAGGGCTGGGGATGTGGCTCAAGCGGTAGAGCGCTTGCCTGGCAGTCCGTGCGGCTGGGGTTCGATCCTCAGCGCCACATACCAACAAAGATGTTGTGTCCCCTGATAATTAAAAAATAAATATTAAAATTCTCTCACTCTTTAAAAAAAATACATTCTACTATCATGTATAAAAAAAGAAAGGGGGGGTCAAAAGCCCCAAAATTTAGTATAAATAATAGAGCAAATGAACAAGACATTCAGCCAGCTGATACTGATGCAGGCAAGCTGGAGAGCACACAACTGCTGCATTGTCCTCACTGCCTCAAACTCTACAGCCACATCTTGACCTTGGTGAGAGCCACAACTTCTCCCTAGGACTGCCTCCTCAATCGCCATCAGCTCCACCCCAGGAAAAACCTGCCTTCTTTCCTGACCTGATCACCAGGGTCTGTGTGTGTGAGCATCTGCTGGACTTAAAAGCCTAGGGTTTAAGATTTCTGATCTGACACTTTTTTTTTTTTTGATCTGACACCTGAACTTAGCACACAGAGGGAGTATCTATCACTAAACTGTCATGATTAAGTGTGTTTGCAATGCTTAGAATTAACCTAGAATTGTTTGCTTGAATTAATTAATCTAGAATTGTTATCTGTGAATTGATTATGTCTATTGCAATGCCTAGCGTTAAGGATTGTCATTTTCTTGATTAAGAACCTATAGCGTGAAATTGTATTGAGTGATTTAAGCATTGAAAAGGGCAGAAGTGGGTGGACATTCTTTATTTCTCCCCATGGACTCGGCTGCGGCCCCGGCCATTCTGCCTTGTGACTTTCCTGCTCTATTCTGCACTTTTTGCCCATCACAACAGTGGCTGAGACTGGAGGATTGCAAGTTTGAGGCCAAAGTCAGCACTGTAGCAAGTCCTTTAGCTCCTGAGACCCTGCCTCAAAAAATAACAAGGGCTGAGGATGTATCTCTTGGGTAAAGCACCCCTGGGTTCAATCCTCAGTGCTTTAACTCCCCCACCCAAAAAGGAACTTTATGCTGGACAAGATCTTGGTTTAAGGGCTCACTGTGATTCCTGTTTGTTTAGTCCTATAGTGTGCTTCAGGCCACAGGTGGAGGATTTACCAGAGCATGGCAGGAGCACTCAGTCCAGTACATACATGTTTTCCTTTAAGAGAAATCCAAGTCTTGGACTGGGGATATAGCTCAGTTGGTAGAGTGCTTGCCTCACATGCACAAGGCCCTGGGTTCAATCCCCAGCACCACAAAAGAAAGAAAAGAAATCCAAGTTTCTTGCCTCTGGGGCCTGAGATAGCCTGGTAGTTCACCACCTGCTGTCTGCAGGGTGAAGAGCCCAAGCCTGGCTTCATCTTGTCCTTTCTTTGCTCCTGGTGCCTGCTTGTCTTTTTTGTTGGTTCAGTTATTTATAAAGTGAATGTCCCACCTTCTTCCATACAACATAGAATCCCAGCTTCTTAGGAACCGTATCTCAAGTCACTTCAGTTCAGGTTTGTGCACTACAGTGGGTCACTCAACTAAATTGTCCTGGATTCTTGTCACTTTTTTCATTTGTTTTTACTTTTTGTAGATTTGACTTTCCCTGCTGTTAATTCTGTCTTACTCCTGCGTCTCCAGCCTAATAAGTAGTGAACTGGGAGTCTGTTTGTTGAATTTTTTTTCTGTGGTTGGGGTGGGAATGGAATGCTTGGTGAAGAGTGTGTTTCCTCAAATCTTCTTCAGGTTTCCAGATTCTTCTACAGTTTGTTTCCTGCTGTTCCAGAAAAGGAGGAGTAATGGCAGAATTCCACCAAGGTGATGCTCTCCACCTTGCCAGCAAGGCTGAGGCCTGTTAAGCTGCACAGAGCCTGCTGAGACTTCTCCTGTGAAGTAGTTGGTCAGCAGTAGTTGACATGCTGTTGGTCCAATACCTGAACCGGCTGTCTAAGTCTGGATTGTTTCTACGAAATACGTTAAATTCAAATGTGATTGGAGGAATTCTAATATATTTCCATTTTCTCTTGAATATTCTGACCTTGAAAAACTACTGGATAATCTTGAGCTTGGAAACAAAGCCCCAGAAGTATGTTTTTTGGCTCTGAATCCTTTCCTATCCTGTGGGTGTAGGTGGTGGCAGAACACCTGTAGAGGCTGAAAAAATAGTCCGTTCCCAGCTTTCCTGGTGGCTCATGTGTGGGCTATCAGGAGTCCAGCCTGTCAGGCTGAAATGGAGCTGGTGAGTGCAGAGACGCTGGCCCTGAGCATCAGGAGGAGGCTGTGCTGGCTGCCAGGACTTGGTGTGAATGTGCAGTCTGCTCTCAGTTGTGGTCCTGCCATTCCCCATTGTTACTTTCCTGCAGTATTCTGCATCCTTTTTGGAAATTTTGTGAGCTACTCAGTCTTTTCAGTACATTATTTTTCTGCTTAGAGCATTCAGAACCTGTCTGTACAATCAAGTTGTTTCCTGGGCTGGGGTTATGGCTCAGTGGTAGAGTACTTGCCTAGCATGTATGAGGCACTGGGTTCAATTCTCAGCACCACATATAAATAAGTAAAGGTCCACTGTAAACTAATATATACATACATATTTAACAACAAACAGTCGGGGCTGGAGATGTGGCTCAAGCGGTAGCGTGCTCACCTGGCATGCGTGCAGCCTGGGTTCGATCCTCAGCACCACATACAAATAAAGGTATTGTGTCCGCCGAAAACTAAAGAATAAATAATAAAATTCCCTCTCTCTCTCTCCCTCTCTCTCTCTCTCTCTTTCAAAAAAGACTTGAACTGCAATCCTTTAAACTAAAATGTAAAATATATATTTTAAAAATAAATAAAACATTTCCTGAATTTAACCTTCAAAATCTCTTTTTAGCTGGGCACTGTGGCACACATCTGTAATCCCAGTGACTCGGGGAGCTGAGGCTGGAGGATTCCAAGTTCAAAGCCAGCCTCAGCAAAAGCGAGGCACTAAGCAACTCAGACCCTGTATCTAAATAAAATACAATATAGGGCTGGAGATGTGGTTCAGTGATTGAGTGTCCCTGAGTTCAACCCCTGGTGAGGGAAAAAAAAAAGGCCACAAATGGAAAGTTTGGAAGTGTGGAGTGTGATGGAGCAGAGCTGTAAGGGGAGCGTTCACCGTTTTTCTGTGTTGAATCCTTAAAAGCTGACGTGGTCTTGTAAGAGGGGTCCGGCGGAGCGTCGGAGGGAGAGACCATACAAGAGACTTACTCCATGCAATTGGCAAAAGGGGATTTATTGGGGATCCATTCCAGCAAGCTGGGACTCTGTGCTCACTCAAGAAGGGAGAGCAGCCCAGAGCCCCGAGCAGAGGTTCAAACAGCTTAATTAAGTACACTTTTTGGGGAGGGCGGGAGGCTTTGCATACATCAGAACAAATCATCATGAGGCGCGGGGAAATTGAACAACAACTCTGAGATGTGATTGGCACAATCATTGGCGGGCGAGGGTGATTGGTCATTCGTAAGCGGGTTACACATTCAAACTGATTGGTTTGGGCTCTGTGAGGAACTGCACAGGGCCCTAGGCTAAACGGCCAGTAGGGCATTGTTTTAACTATCTCAGGAATCTGGGTGTAACAGAGGAACTTAATAATACCTAATCTTTTACATTCAAGCTTTCCAGCTTAGAAACTTTACCCTTTCAGTCTGATGAAGGAAAGATGTGAATCAACAACGTGTCTTCATGTGTCGCGATGTCTGGGACAGAGGCTTGCTTGCTCACTTTATTTTTTTTGAACTCAGCAGTTATGGTAGTGACCAGTAGAGAAGTTTTACTCTTAGAAAGCAGCAGATAGCTTTATCTGCTTCAGGTTCTTGGCAGAATTGAGGAACAGAACCTAGCACATCCTTTATATTAAAGGGTGGTAACCAGTTCCCAAAATAAGTATTTTTCATTACAAATAGAAAACTATTGGGCTGGGGTGTATCCCGGAGGCAGAGTGCTTGCTCATCATGAGTAAGGTCCTGGTTTGATCCCCAACACCACCAAAGAGAGAAAACAACATTACAGTACAGAAGACCATGTGATGGCACTTCAATCAGCTGACCAAGGTCAGCATCACTAGTAGGAGGACAAACTGACTTGATGTCCCTCCCGAGGGCTCCATGGCAGCCACTCCTCTGATGTTCTTCCCAGTGAGGGAGAACTGACTTCTGTCTGCAGTAGAACAGATGGGCATGAATTGTGGGGCTCTGCAGGATGACAGACAGCTGAAACAATCCTCTTGGGTTGAAAGGTCACAAAGGCAGGACTGGTCACAGGTAGAAAGAGACTCAGAGACACAAGACCAGTGCAATGTGGGACCCTGGATTACTCTTGGAACTGAAACAGGATGTGGTCAAGAAGCTAGTAACATTAGAGGGAACTTTGTGGTTTCTCTCCACCAGTGTTGGTGTCTGTGGTGAGCATACCCATCCTGTAAGAAAGAGTGGGGAAGTCCCTCCTGCCGAGACACTCTTGGTAGCTGAGAGCAACGTTTTTACTGGACTTTGCCATGTTGATAGATCAGCTGGGGAGGGGACATCTTCATGGCACTGTGTCTTGTAATCTTGGGGCACTTCATTTGTAGATATCCAGAAGTCATTTTACTTTTCATTTATTTTTAATGTTTTAGTTGTAGATAGACACAATAACTTTTTATGTGGTGCTGAGGATCAAACCCAGTGCCTCACGAGCTAGGCAAGCGCTCTACCATTGAGCTACAACACAGCTCAAAGTCATTTTTCGATTACAGTTTTTCTGTGAAAATAATGGTAAATTATGCTGGTTAGTAATAGAAAACAGAGAAATGTAACAATGTGGGATCAAAGGAGGAAATGCACCACTTGTTACCCACCAGTTATCTATGGTGGTGGTCGCTGTTTTCTGGTGGTACTGAGGGTCAAACTCAGGGCCTCATGCATGTGCCGCAGGTGTTCTGCACAGCTACATCCCAGCCCCTGGGGGTGATGTGTGGGGTCTGGTAGTACACAGGTGCTTCTTAAAAATGCTGACACTTTGTATCCTAATTCTGGCCTTATAACAAACATTTCCCCATGCAGTACAGGCTCTCTGGAAGCAGCTTTAGTAGTCGTATTACATCATTTCCTGGTGTAAGTGATATACAAAAACATTTTTGAGGATAGTTTTTGTGTGCTTAGGATCTCCCCATGGCCTGCCAGGTGAGGTGGTGGGCCAGATGGTGCTGCCAGGCTGCCCACTAGCGACCACTGGAAGGTCTCCCATTCTTGGTTGGCCGTTTGCTAGGTGTCCACCTTGCCCAGGCTCTGTCTCCTGTCTTCGTTGCCTGAGAGTCAGTGGAGCGGCTTGGATCCAGATGGATGGCTGGTTGGGTTTTAAGCACCTGGCCTGGGAAGAAGGAGAGGCTGCCAGGGGGTCTGCCCACCACAGAGCCTTGCCCTCAGGGCTGGCTCTTTTCCCTTCCCATTTTCTTGCCCGTCCACCTCAGGTATCATTACCTAATGATAATGGCACTCATGATACACAGGTGACTGCAGTGGCTGGCCAGGGCAGGCCTAGTATGGTGATGTGTTAGGGACCTATACCAAGTTTCCAAGGGGAATATGTGCTGGTGCACGGAAAGAGAAGCAGGCCTTCGTGGGGTGGCTGCAGGTGTGGGGCAGCTTGGGAAGAGCCCAGTGGGCAGCCTGGGTCAGAACTGACCAGACCCTCCAGCCAGGACATGCGCGTCCTCAGAGCTCGCCCTGAAGCCTGCACGGTGGTGTCACTCTGGCCTCTGTGCCTTCTTATGACAAAAGGCTACCTGAGGACCAGTATGGAATCAGAGGCTGCAGCAATGTGTTTCCCAAGAGCCAGGCTCCTGGCGAGCATGTCTTTGTTCTCCTCCGGCTTTAACAACTAGCTTTCTATGTAAAATAGAGACACCCATTGAGCTGTTGGGTCAGCGAGTTTTGACAGTTGTGTACACCTGTGAAACCAGCACCCCAACGGGACGTAAGGCGCTTTCTCCACCCCAGAGCTCCCGGTGCCCCTGAGCGTCAGCCCCTCCCTGCCCACCAATCACTGATCTGTCACCACAGAGCAGTTTTCATACCCAGGGTTCACAGGGTGACTAATTTATTAAACGAAAATAGTGAACTTGTTTCTGGGTGGGCACCCACTGACACGTCGTTCCTGGCCTTTCTGTGACTCTGGGACCCTGTGTCCTGCTGTATGAGGAAGTCCCCCAGCCTTTCTCCGTGTCAGTCTGGTGGAGGTCATTTCTTCAGCACATCTGACCGGTTGTCGTCTGCCTTCATTCACTGAGTATGTGCTTAGCTGAATGTTCATAAATAAACCACTCAGTCACCACAGTGTCCTCCCACCCTGGGGAGCTGCAGTTTGCAGGCTGTTCCTGGGTCCTTTCAGTTGTGTGGTTTCTGGTGTAAGGAGCTTTGTACTTTGAACTCAGAATAACCCCCAGGAATTAGATCATTATCTCCATTTGAAAAAATAAACACCATGCTTCAGAGCTTTTAAGCAATTTACCTGGGGCATGCCTTTCTTGCAGAACCAGAACTGGTTCCTGGGACTTCCAGCTTAGAGGCCCAGCCTGAGACCAGTGTGGACCCTCCTCTCCACTGACCCTGTGCCTTGAAAGCTCTGTCCACTCTTTGTGGTGGTTCAGACTCCTGACGGTGCTCACAGCAAGGTGCCCTCCCAGGTGACTCTACAGCGATTCCTGTACCCCTCCACTGTTCTTTCCTGGCTTCACCTGCGTGGACACCTGCACCTGGCTTGGCACCATGTGTCGCTGCCAGGGGCAGGCGCACAGGCCCCATGTGCCGCTGGGTCTCCTCCACTGTCCAGCTCTTCTGGGAACTTGACCTGCACCATTTCTTCTACATTTCCATATTCTTCCTCTCCTCCCTGGGTTGGCTGGTCCCTTGGAGAGTGGATTCTCTGCCTTCATCGTCCTGCAGAAGCTCCCTGGTGTCTGCTCTATCCAGTGGCCACTGTTGTGAGCTTCAGGCCTGTCCTGCCCAGACACCAGCCCTGCTGGCCTGAACTGGTGCAGCCTGTGGGCACCCGCACCGCTCTTCCCACTTTCCCCTCTCCCCTGGTTCCTCTCCCTAACACTCGATGTTTCTGTTGCAGGGGACAGACGAGGCCAGGGACCGAAGACAGCAGGACACAGTGTTATTTGGCTGCAGCCAGGTTCAGAGGGCAGAGCTTTTGCTGAAATCAATCAATCCCCTGAACCTCGAGTTCAGGCAGTTTCAGAGTTTTATACCCAGCGTGTCAGGGGAGGGGCTCAGAAGTTCACAGTCGGCAGTTCACACAAAAGCAGCTTTTTCTTTTTTCTTTTTTTAAGAGAGAGTGAGAGAGGGGAGAGAGAGAGAGAGAGAGAGAGAGAGAGAGAGAGAGAGAGAGAGAGAGAGAGAGAGAATTTTTTTAATATTTATTTTTTAGTTCTCGGTGGACACAACATCTTTGTTGGTATGTGGTGCTGAGGATCGAACCCGGGCCACACACATGCCAGGCGAGCGCACTACCGCTTGAGCCACATCCCCAGCCCTAAAGCAGCTTTTTCTTTTCACTGTTCTGGGCAAGTTAACCCTTCAAGGACAGCGCCTGAGAAGGGGAGAGCTTCTTCTCCCCTTCCTCTCCTCCCCTGCCAGCTGTTACCATGGAGCCCAATTGGTAACTTCTCTTATCTTAAAAATGTAGATATCTATGTGAAGCCCAGCTCAAGGCCAGAGGCCTTGCTAAAGGATTTGTGTTTTTTTTTTTTAATCACATTTTGCACTTGCAAACACACTTCTACAAACTACTATACTGGATACATGTTTGTGAAAAACAAGTAAAGGGGCCTGCAGCACCTGGAGTGCTGATCTCTTCCAGGCCAGTGGCCAAGTAAAATAGAGCAACAGGAAAACAGGAAGCTTAATTGCACTGAACTTTTGCTTATAGTCTTAAATAAATCAATTGTGGGAAGATTTCTGGAGAAGCCTGGTTAAGCTGTTCTGTGGAAGGGGGGCCACTGCACTTGTAATGGCTCCTGAGGGCCGGGGAGGTGCACAACTCAGGTGAAGTTCTGCTCTGTCAATGCCTCTGGAACCTGGCGAGTGAGGCCTCAGGCACCACAGATGGCCAGGGCTGAGGGAGGAAAAGGCCCAGTGCAGAGCAGGGGGCCTGCCTTCCAGATGACCTTTGACCTTGGTGTTCCTGGAGGCCTGCTGTTAGAGGACAGGAATAGGGACGGCCGGAGGGGGCTGTTAGTGCTTGGACCTTACTACCAGACTCACAGCTGGCCCTGGAGCAGACTGCTGCCCGCAACTCATTATGCAGTAGATGAACTGAGAGTGGTTTTAAGATTTTAAAGTGTGAGAAAACAAGAATATGTAACGGACCATGAGATTTGCAAGGCTATTTTCTCTCCAGCCCTTTTTCGAAAAAGTTTGCCTCTCTGCCCTGAGCAGGAGGAAGGAGAAAAGAACTCTGTCGCCATAAAATATAAAGTCTGTTATTAAGTGTACACCTGTAATCTCAGCAGCTTGGGAGGCTGAGGTAGGAGGATTGCAAGTTCAGAACCAAACTCAGCAATTTATCGAGGCCCTAAGCAACTTGGTGACAACCTGTCTCAAAAAGGAAAAGGAAACAGAGATTTGGCTTAGAAAACAAGAAATGATCTGACATGGAGGCAGAAGGGACACTCGCAGAGTCCAGGAAAAGTCCAAAGATCATGCCACACCCTGGAATCTCGCACAAGAGATTTATTGTCAGTAGCACAAGGCAAACCAACAAGGCTGTCCCCCTAGGACAACATAGCCTGCAAGAGGAATTTCATAAGCTGCTGAGGAGCTGCATCATAAGCTGGGTGGGATTGCTCATTTAGCAGGCACCTGTTCTACGGGAAGTTAAGCAGCCTTGCCTCAGAATCCAAACTTTGGAGCCTCTAGATGAAATGGCTCCCGACCTATAAAGGTGAATCTGATGCCAACAGAGGACATGACCAGGAACCCCAGAAACAAATGGAGCAGGAGTCTGGGGACGTGGCTTTTTCTTGTAAAACCCTCTGGCCAGCTGACCTACACAATTTGAGGCAGGTGGGAGCCAAGAGCTGGAGAAGCAGAGCCACATGGGAGGTCAGGGATGCTTCTGCGAGACAGAAGCCCAGGAGCCAAGCGCGCTGAGTCTGGCCCAGGAACAGAAGAGTCAACCACGTGGAAGCAGGTGAACCTTGTAGCCAGTGGGCAGAGGACAGCGCCCGGCAATGCCTTCAGGCTCAAAGGGAAAATGAACCTAGAATTTTTACACAACCAAACTGTTAAGCACAAATATAAAAACAGAAGCAAAGGTTCAGTAAATGTGTCTGCAGGCATTCTGAGAATCATTCTCAGCATCTGTTTTAGTAAAACCAAGAAAACAAAAAGGAAGGCCAAAAGCCTAAAGGGAGTGGGCCTCAGCAGGAACTCAAGAGAAAAGGGATTCCAGGGTCACATCTATGCTGCAGAGCTGTCACCAAAAGCTCGGTCCTTTGTCTCCAAGTCCAATCCAATAATGAGGACGGATGTTGAGAAAAAGGAAAAAAGTTTCATTGGCTTTACTAGCAAAGAAGCACAGGAGACCCCCATCCCAGAGGCTGTGATTCTGCCGGTCAGCAGGAATAGGGGGCTTTTAAAGGGGCGACTCCAAGGGTACACTCGAGGGTTCTCCGTTGGAGTTGTAATTCACTTGTTAGTTGGGGAGACTGTCGTATCTGAGATCTGCTGGAGGACTTCACTGGTGTGGTGGGTGTGTGCTCAAGGACAGACGGCTGGGGAAGAAAGGTAATCCTGTTTCCCTGAGATCAGGGAAGGGGAGAAATTAGGAACAGGGATAGAGGAAGAGGAAGAGATGTTCCATTTAAAAATAAGTCTCAGGCTGGGGCTGGGGAGACGCAGAGTGAGACAGACATTAGTACCCTGCATGCACATATGACGCACTACGGAGGGACTCCAGCCAGAGCAAGCAGGAGTTGTGCTCCATCTGTGCACAATGTCAAAATGCATTCTAGTGTCAAAAAAATTCATTGAACTAGACAAAGAGGAGTGAAGGGAAGGGAGAAGGGATAGTAATAGGAAAAAAAAAAGCAGAATAAATTGAACATATCTTAACTATCCTCATTTATAAATATATGACCAATATAAACCCATATCATGTACAATCACAATAATGTGATACTAATTGGAACAAGTTCTTCTATGTGTAATATTTCAAAATATACTGTCACTTTTAAGAATTGAAAAAGGAGAACTCAACCAAGGGTACTTTGCATGGAAAATTTAAAGTGCCCCTAAAAACTGATGCAAAAAAACAGCTACTTATTAGAGAAATGTGTAAAAATCTTAACAGGAATTTAGGGAAGAAAAAATTTGTAAGGGTAATAAATGCATGGAAAGTATATGATCTCACACATAATAAGTACATAATCAGAGAAACATAAACTAACACCACTTTGGCACCTATTGAATATAAGCAAAATTTAAGTGTAAAAAAATTCCAGAATGCTGATGAGGATTTGAGCAACAGACATCCTAATGCAATCATCTTGGAGAATAATTTGGAAATATTTAGTAAAGATAAGTTACAGTGTAGCAATTCCACTCTCGGGCATACTCTTAAGTCAGTAGTTCTTAAACATTTGGTACCAGAATTCCTTAAAACTTTTAAAATTTATTTGAGAATAACAAAGAGCTTTTGTTTTTGTGGGTTTTGTCTATTGATATTTGCCATATTAGAAAACAAAATTGAGAAATTAAAAATACAATGTACTGTCATTTAAAGGTCAATAAAAGATCCTCATTGACATAAAAAATAACAATCAGTCTTGGGTCTGGCACAGTGGTGCCTGCCTGTAATCCCAGGGGCTCAGGAGGCTGAGGCAGGAGGATGGAGAGTTCAAAGCCAGCCTCAGCAATGGTGAGGTGCTAATGAGCAACTCAGTGAGACCCTGTCTTTAAATAAAATACAAAATAGGGCTGGGGATGGGGCTCAGTGGTTGAGTGCCCCCAAATTCAATCCCCAGTACCCACCACCCCAAATAAATGGCGGGCTGCAGTTGTAGCTCAGCAGTAGAGCACTTACCTTGCTTGTTAGGCACTGGGTTCAGTCCTCAGCACCACATAAAAATAAAAGTATTGTGTCCATTTACACTTAAAAGAAATGGTTCAAACTAAAACAACAGAAGATTGAAAAAAATTGGATTTATGTAAATAGTGTAACAAGAAAATCTTTGTGATAATGGAACAGTCACCTCACCCTCTCCCCTGCCAGCGACCTCATTTATTCCGAAGTCATGGTCTGTACCTGACCTCGGAACAGTGGTCCACTTTATGCTTTAAATATAGCCTTGCTGCTCTCAAACGCGGTGACTTATTTTTAAAATGGATGTGTTTCTTTTTTCTTCTCCCCCTGTTCCTCCCTAATCTCAGAAGAAACAGGATTACCTCTCTTCCCCAAAGGCAGAGTGGTCTGTTCCCGAGCACACACCCACCATGGGAAGGAAGTCTTGCGGACTTTGGGGATGGCACCAGCACATCTCAGGAATGTCAGTGATCACAACTCCAACAGAGAACACCTGGAACGCAGCCTTTGAATCACCCCTTTAAAAGCTCCATCAGCCTTCAGGATAGAGTCCCCTGTGTTTCAAAAACTCCCTCTCCTCAAAACCCTGGCCTTGTTAGTGGATCAGCGTTGGAACCAGGACCAAGCTTTCGGCCACACCCTGAGGCTCTCCCATCCCACCCTCCTTCAGCTCAGGAAACACCTTCATCTAGTGGAGGCTCCTCCTGTTCTTTTTTTTTTTTTTTTTTTTTTAAAGAGAGAGTGAGAGAGGGAGAGGGAATTTTTTAATCTTTTATTTTTTAGTTATCGGCGGACACAACATCTTTGTTGGTATGCGGTGCTGAGGATCGAACCCGGGCCGCACGCATGCCAGGCGAGCTCGCTACCGCCTGAGCCACATCCCCAGCCCTCCTCCTATTCTTCTGACAGGCACTTCAACACAACATCAGTCTCTCTTCTTCTTTTTGTACTGGTGATTGAACCGAGGGTGCTCTACCACTGGGACACCATCCCAGCCCTTTTTGTGTATTATTTAGAGATAGGGTCTTCCAGAGTTGCGGAGGGTAGCTCTGAACTCTGATCCTCCTGCCGCACCCTCCTGAGTCGCTGGGATTACTGGTGTGCATCACCACACCTGGTAGTTTGTCATCTTATTTTTAACACCCTCCCCCCCCAAGTAAACTTTAAAAATGTCATTCAAAGCTGCGCAAGTAACCCCCAGCACTTGGGAGACTGAGGCAAGGAGTATCACAAGTTCAAGGCCAGCCTCAGCAACTTAGTGAGGCCCTGTCTCAAAATTAAAAAGGGCTGTAGTGTAGAAAATTAAAGGGCTGGGCATGTAGCTCAGTGGTACAACCCCCTGTGCCACCCCTGAAATTCACTTGACTGGGTTGTAGCTCAGCAGTAAAGCATGCACTTAGCAAGCAAGAAGCCATGGGTTCAATCTCTAGCACCGAAAATAACTATGAAATTTAAAAACGAGAACACACCAGTGGGACATTCAAGTGAAAATCTCACCTTTGACTGGGGTGCACCTTTCTAACTTCACAACTTTTTTCTTGACTGTGTTCCTTTTCAGTTATTTCCTCTGTGCCATGAGTTAACCACATTAACTTTATTAAAACACTGGCTGATGCTGAAAATATGGGAAAGGACAGTTGTTAGTGGGAGGAGGGGCCCAGCCCAGCGCTGTGCCTGTGAGGTTCTGCCTCTCCTGTTGCTGCTGACAGGGGACCAGGAAGGGACAGCCACTGGAGAGCACCAAGGGCTTCCCTTTACTGGCATGTTGATAATTGAAATTGCTCAACAGTTATGAGGAATGTGTAGTTTGCATACCAAAAAGTTTTATTAATGTAATTTTAAGGCCAATTAAACTAATTTTATTCAAAGTCTATATTAAATTACAATATTAACAATCTCTAGACACAATGAACCTAAAATATAAGAATAGAAATAGAAATCTATCTGGTCTTTCATAGACCTCATATAGAACTCATAAATGAAAATTTACAAATATAGAAATGATGATATTTAAAGAGTAAGGAAGAATTTTAACATGGGAACCCAAAAGATGTCATATTTTAAACACGCATGTCTCAAAAAGGGAGAATCCTTTAATAAATTTAGCATAAATCAAATTATATAAACTCGGTATATTCCAGAAAATATTGCTTCAAACACGATACCATGATCAAAATTCCTTTGGTAGCTTTTAATCAAAATGAAACATGGTACTCTGTAAAATGGAAAGTACTTTCCAATGTTCTCACAAGAGCATCTTTGTCATTGTCACCATAGAAACGTCTCCACTCAACTCTCATTCCACCCCCTGTGTGTGTTCACATGTAACCAGGAACCAACAAAACCCTTTAATCTTTTGACAAAATGACCACTGTGTCACAAGGTCAGGACTGTCAAGTCGGCTAGGGAACTTCCTGCAGGGTGGGGCAGAAAACAGGGCAGTCCCTGCTCAGGACTGGGAAACCAAACAAACCAAACTGTATCTATCACGGTAATCACACAAATACTGCAAGTTAAGAAACCAAAGCAGGTGCCGGCCCTCAGAAGGAAAACAGGGGCCAGGTCCAGCCCTCAGCAGAGGGCACGCAGGTCCTCGCTGTAGGCCACTGGCTGTGCGCTGGGCTCAGCGCGATGACACAGGGACCTGGCTTGAAAGCCCTATTTATAAAAATCTGTTGCCACAGGTTAGACCTCTCTGGGACCCCTGAACACGGACGCAGGGTTCTGGCTGCAGGGCTGAGCTGCCCATGGGACCTGCTCTCTTCCCATGGTCGCCTGTGGGGGCTCCTGTTCTCACTCTGAGGCTTGTCAACGGAGCACTCTGGGACTTTGATGCAGCATGGAGGGTCTCTTCATCGTGCACTCAGGACCCCACACCCACACACACACACACACACACACACACACACCAACCCAATGGCGGCTCCCTCCACAGAGCGGCAGGACTTGTGGAGGACTCCTGTCAACTACCACCTGCGTCCAACCTCAAAGTCATTCCACACAGAGCAACGAACATCTAAATGCCTAAGAGAACTGAGAAAGAACTGGAGGGAAGGACGTGTCACGTGAAGACCCTGCACCCTGGGCGAGATGGTCTGTCGTCTCCCCCCCGGTGAGCCGAGGGTCTCCCGTGTCCAGCGGCAGGCTCCTGGAGCGAGTGGGCTTCGCCACCCTGCAGGCGTGTCAGGCCACGTAGTGGTACTGGTTGGGACTGTCCTTGTCACGCTCCATGTAGTCTCTGTCTATCAGAGACTCGATTCTCTTCTTCAGGTCTCCAGGCTTGAAGAGAAGACAAGAGGGCTCCTCAGTACAGCAGCACCCACCCGCGGACGTGCCCAAGGAAGCACATGCTCATGATCCCCAGAGGACACCTATTCCTAAGTCACCGACAGTCACAGGACACACAGCACCCCTCACGCATCGCCAGCTACGAGCAGGCCAGCTGCATGGCGCCCACAGGGAAGGAAACCTGATGGCCTCTGGGAGGGCACCTCTCCTGGGCACTCCACTTGGTGACCGTGTGCTCTCCGCAGGCTGTGCCTACAGCGCAGACACAGAGTCCCAGTGCTCCTCTGCCTCAGTGAGCCACCGCCGGGGGGGTGCCACCACACCTCCCCACACCTCGAGGGGGACCTGTGCTCCTGTCTCTGAGCACCGCCCGCTCAGGGTGGCACTCTTGTTTGCCAAACAGTGGACCATTCCATTCAGCAGCAGCCACACCAGGTGCCTGGGAAGCAGACCTGGGAGCCTGGCTGCCGCACCCCACACCTGCTGCTTCCCCGCAGGCGGCCGTGGGCCCCGGGAGAAGCACTGGCCTGGCGGGGGCAGGAAACAGTTTCAAGGGCTCTGCACATCAGCTGAGCGGCACTTCAGCTCCCTCTGGGACCCACCTGGTGAGGAGGGAGGGAAACCTGCATCACAGAAGCAGGGGACTCTGACCCTCTGGCAGGCCCAGGTCCAGAGCTGACACCTTCCAGGGTGCGGAATGTGCTTCCTGACTCACTTTCCGACCACTTTTGTAATACCCGCCCAGGCTACCCCATGTCCTGAACAGGGAGGAGCAGCTCAGGTCTGGGGCGTGCACAGTGCAGGGGCACAGCCCAAGGCGATTTGCACACATAGCAGCATGAGCTACCACCAAGGCAGCTTCTACGTGCTGAGTGAGCCACTATCATGATTCCTGTAGGATCCCCTCCACTGTGGAGAAGGGCCTTCTGTCTCTTCCTCCCCACGGGGTGGCAGGTGTGCAGCAAGCCCTCACACCCCACTGTCCAGTGTCCCTGCTCAGGGCCTCCTTGTGCACCACCCCAGTAGAGGCTGGTCAGGGCCTGGACACAGGGCAGCACAATGCCACACACTCATCCACACTAGCAGGATACTGTTGTGGTTTTCTGTGCTGAGGGAGCCCCAGGCCCTTGTACATGCCAGGCAAGAGCTGCACCACGGAGCTGCACCCAGCCACTAAAGCCATGGAGACATTTACCTTGACTGGAAACTTCAGCTGGTTATACAGCTCAGAAACTAGAAGATTGTGACCAAGAGTCTTTCTCATCTTCATGATTCTGACTATAGCAGCATCAATCTGGTATTGCCTATCCTGAAACACTCTCTCGGTAGTGCTCACTTGTTCTTCAACCTGTGCAAAGACAGGAACAGAGTGTGAAAATGTTTTCTGTGTTGCTTCACGTTGTTGAGTTTGACAAGTTTTGTTCTGATGTAAATCGAGGCCAGACCGTGGAGAGACCCTCTTTTATTAGGTGTTTTCATTTGTTCTAGGAAAACAGCTTCTTAGAATGGCACACTCAAAAACAAAAGTCGAAGCTGATTTTAAAAGTCATGTTTTCCTTATCAGAATGTTCAATCAGCAGTAAACAAAGCACCAGGACTTATTACACAATGAGTTTTGCCTGACACCAGGAGCCAGACTGCAGCCCATGGTAGGCTGCGTGGCCACCTGGAGATGTGAAGAGGCATGGCAGGTTGGAAGAGTGATTCTTGATTTAAAGCAACCTTTGTCAAGTAAGGGTTGATTTTTAAAATGAGTGGGGGCGGGGGGAGAATTTAAACATGATAAAGAACAATTACTAGAAACAAATAGTAAATACCACAAACAAAAATTAAAAACATTACTTAAGTGGAACACCCTGGCGTATGCCTGTAACTTCTGCTGTTCAGGAGGTTGAGGCAGGAGGATTGCCAAGTTTGAGGCTAGCCTGGGCAACTTAGCAAGATCCTGTCTCAAAATTAAAAAAAATAAAAAAGAGCTGGAGATGTAGCTCAGTGGTGGCGACCCGTTCAATCCCCAGTACCAAACAAAAACAAAAACCCCAAAACAAAAACAAAACACTATACTTAAAAGGGTCTACCTATGCAACTGAGAACAAACTAAAAAGATATACTAAGAAGCAACAGATAAAATGATCATTATTTTTAGATGAGCTAGAAAAATCTAAGAAAATCAACTGAAAAACCATCAAAGCTGATGAGAATTTTATAAAGGGGCTAAAGTAAGAAAAATGCACAAAGATAAACAGTGCTGATCTACACACACTAAAAACACCATCAGAAATGTAAAGATCAGAGACCCCGAGAGGGGTTACGGCTCAGTGGTAGAGCGCTTGCCTCGCACCCATGAGGCACTGGGTTCGATCCTCAGCACCACATAAAAATCAAGAAATAAAATAGGGCTGGGGATGTGGCTCAAGTGGTAGCCGCTTGCCTAGCATGCAAGAGGCACTGGGTTTGATTCTCAGCACCACATAGAAACAAAATAAAGATATTGTGTTCGCCTAAAACTAAAAAAATAAATATTAGAAAAAAATAAAAAATAAATAAATAAAATAAAGGTATTGTGTCCACTTGCAACTAAAAAATATTAAAAAACGAAGACCATCCTGCTTCTGGCAACTAAAAAATATTAAAAAGCTGGCCATCCTGCCTCAGCTCTCTGGTGGCTTGCAAATGCTTTACGGCCTACACTTCGTCGCAGCCTGCAGAAAGCCACCATCACTTCTTTAGGAAGGGCTTTGCTCCCTGTACTTCTCTACTACCACAGTGCCCTTGGCTGAAGGAATCGTCTATGTGCTGGACAGGACTGCTGGGCATAGCTATGAACGGCCGGCCGGATCTCCGTGGTCACAAGAGCTCCCAGGGCCCACAGGAGGTGCGAGCTGTGGTCTGCTGAACGAGCACACATGTGCAACTACTGATCAGCGTGAACCAGGAGGCTGAGGCCTGTACACACGAGAACCCCGAGAGGGGACCTGAAAGCCGGGGAATGCAAGCTGAGCAAGAGGACAATGTGGCTCTCAAATTTACTGGGAGGGCTAGAGTTAGAGGAGTAAGTATATTACCTAAAATGCTCTGGGGGTCAGGGTGTGGCTCTGGTAGAGCAGTTGCCTAGCATGTGAAGTGCCCTGGGGTCAATTCCTAGCACTGGGGGAAAAAAATAAAAGGAATTAGGTGCTGGCTGTGAAAACGGATCAGCAGAACCTGGAGACAGGATTGAGAAGCTGACCCAAATGCAGGAACCTGATACATAACAAAGGTGATAATTCAAGGAAGCCATCCCAGGGTGACATCAGAAGGGACCAGCGGTAGGGGTCAGTGCACAGAAATGGTACGCATGCAACGTTCCCACAGTAAGAACAGTGTGTGACAGGCATGTCACAGAAGCCACTGTGGGATCACACACGTGGCAACATGACGACTCGACATTTGTAATCCAGAGCAGGCGGAGGGTATGTGCACCCAAATCTGTAACAGATGCCAACCTGCCCTTAGAGGTGGAAACCACCCCACAAAATCTAGGCCAGGATGCTCACTGCACCCTTGGAGGGCATACAAACACAGAAAGTGTCTGGAAAAGATGGGCAGCAGCGATGGACATCTTGGAGCACGCTGCTGAGAGATGGAGCCCTCCTGAGAGGCCCAGGTAGGTTCCATAGAAGGTTCTACAGGAAGTGAGACTCACAGAGACGTGGAAGACCAGGAGTTGCCAGGGCAGGGAGGAGCCGACAGGGCAGAGGGCAGGCGGGCAGGGACACCCCTTGACACAATACTGCAAACCCACCAAGGCACAGCACGAAGGGCAAACCCCACACAGGCTGTGCACGTGGCATCGAGGCGTTGCAGCCCACTCACTGTGCCAACGGGGTGTGGACGGCGGGGAGGCCACGGGGGCAGGGAAGGGCGTATGTGCGAGACTTCTACACTTGCCTGTCAATTTTGCTA
The DNA here is from genome assembly GCF_045843805.1 of Urocitellus parryii. NCBI lineage: Eukaryota > Metazoa > Chordata > Mammalia > Rodentia > Sciuridae > Urocitellus > Urocitellus parryii. The sequence continues at coordinate 750,046 of NC_135532.1, forward strand.
TGAATCTAGAACGATGCTAAGAAAATAGTCTTTCAGGAAAGTAAAGGCACACGAGCACACAAAGCCTGCACCAATTCAACACCTTCCCAAAAAGGACGTCTCTTTCCCTACACTTGCCACCTGGAGATCACCAACTTCTTAGCATTGTTCCCACTCACATGGAAAATGGAATACTACTTTAATTTCAGAGGATTATTGATGTGAGTCAACATCATTTTACACTGTGGCTGCTCTCAGGAGTTTCCTTGCGAATGATCTGAATGCACTTCCTGTCTGGCTTCCTGAAGCCTCCCACTGTCAAAGCCAGAGCTGGAGAGGTACCTGTGGGTACCTGGGTTGATCCGAGGTGTCCTCTGTCCTCTGGAGGGGCCCCACCCCTTCATGAGCCTTGGCACACGCCATGCAGGTGTGGCTGGAACCTGCCCACAGGCGGGCTATGGGGCACTGCGGCAGCAGTGAGAGCTGGGGTCTCGAGTCCGTCCACACCATGGACACTCGAGGGTCTGCTCCCTGCTCACGCTGCCACACTGTCATGGTACCACACAGACACTGCAGCAGGCTCCTGCCCCAGGCCCAGGTACCCAGTTCTGAAAATCCACCTGCTTTTTGTGCCAGGAGAATCTGCTGCCACAGAGCTGACGCAGCACATCACCGTGTGAGTGGGAATCGCTGCTGCTGAACAGATTTCCAAGTTTCCTTCTCATGGAGACTATAAAGCTCACGATCGCTACGTGAAAATAAGTGCTTTTATAAACACAGGTACTCAAATCAGTCTTAGAAAACGCTCTGGACCTCTGTCTAGAATCACTATGAAAACCCATGATCTTCTGGCGAGCACCCAGTAAAAAGAGAGTGTTGTACGTACGGTTTCCTTCATCTGGATCTGGTTGATCTTGATTCTAAACAGCTTGTGCTTGAACTCTGCATTGAAGAGGAATTTGTCCCCGTCCTCCACCTCCTTTCCTTTGGGACTTTTGATCAGGACACGCGCCTTGCCACAGGCCAGGGACTGCAGCGTTCTTCTCAGTTCACTGTCCTCTGCATGGGAGGCAAAGCAAGAGCAAGCACAGGTCGGCATGAACCCACCAGAGCCTCCAAGACGAGGAGAGACAGGCCGCCACCAGCTCCTGGGAGAGCATGGGCTTTGGGACGTCCTGACAAGTCTGCCTACCTATCCCGGTGGCCATTTTTATCTCCTCAAAGCTGAATCCATCTCCCTCATTGAACATGAGCAGCACCAACGTCTGGAAGAGGGACACCTGGAACTCTTTCTTCCCCTGTGAGAAAACAGAATCGCTGCTGCAAGAGCTGCACACGGGCACCCAGGCAGACCAACAAGAAGCATTCTGCTCTCACACTTTTTGTGAAGGACAAAGAACTCACTAATACCACCAAGTACGAAGGAATTAGGTCATGGGTTGTAAAAAGACTAAAACCACTATTTGGTATTGCAGTTTACGATTCTTCTCTTAAAATGTTCTCTAAAGCAGTGAGAAAGTTCTCCCCTAAGTCCCACTGAGCGGAAGGACGTGTCCCACTCTCCCCTAAGTCCCACTGAGCGGAAGGACGCGTCCACTCTCCCCTAAGTCCCACTGAGCGGAAGGACGCGTCCCACTCTCCCCTAAGTCCCACCGAGCGAAAGGACATCGTCCCACTCTCCCCTAAGTCCCACCGAGCGGAAGGACATCGTCCCACTCTCCCCTAAGTCCCACTGAGCGGAAGGACATCGTCCCACTCTCCCCTAAGTCCCACTGAGCGGAAGGACATCGTCCCACTCTCCCCTAAGTCCCACTGAGCGGAAGGACATCGTCACACTCTCCCCTAAGTCCCACCGAGCGGAAGGACATCGTCCCACTCTCCCCTAAGTCCCACCGAGCGGAAGGACGCGTCCCACTCTCCCCTAAGTCCCACCGAGCGGAAGGACATCGTCCCACTCTCCCCTAAGTCCCACTGAGCGGAAGGACATCGTCCCACTCTCCCCTAAGTCCCACTGAGCGGAAGGGCATTGTCCACTCTCCCCTAAGTCCCACTGAGCAGAAGGACGCGTCCCACTCTCCCCTAAGTCCCACTGAGCGGATGGGCATTGTCCCACTCTCCCCTAAGTCGCACCGAGCGGAAGGACATCGTCCACTCTCCCCTAAGTCCCACCGAGCGGAAGGACGCGTCCCACTCTCCCCTAAGTCCCACTGGGCGGAAGGAGGCGTCCCACTCTCCCCTGAGTCCCACCGAGCGGAAGGACGTGTCCCACTCTCCCCTAAGTCCCACTGAGCGGAAGGACGCGTCCCACTCTCCCCTAAGTCCCACTGAGCGGAAGGACATCGTACCACTCTCCCCTAAGTCCCACTGAGCGGAAGGACATCGTCCCACTCTCCCCTAAGTCCCACTGAGCGGAAGGATATCGTCCACTCTCCCCTAAGTCCCACTCTCCCCTAAGTCCCACTGAGCGGAAGGACGCGTCCCACTCTCCCCTAAGTCCCACTGGGCGGAAGGACATCATCCTCTCTCCCCTAAGTCCCACTGAGCGGAAGGACGCGTCCCACTCTCCCCTAAGTCCCACTGAGCGGAAGGACGAGTCCCACTCTCCCCTAAGTCCCACTGGGCGGAAGGATATCGTCCACTCTCCCCTAAGTCCCACTCTCCCCTAAGTCCCACTGGGCGGAAGGACGCGTCCCACTCTCCCCTAAGTCCCACTGGGCGGAAGGACGCGTCCCACTCTCCCCTAAGTCCCACTGGGCGGAAGGACGCGTCCCACTCTCCCCTAAGTCCCACTGGGCGGAAGGACGCGTCCCACTCTCCCCTAAGTCCCACTGAGCAGAAGGACGCGTCCCACTCTCCCCTAAGTCCCACTGAGCGGAAGGACACGTCCCACTCTCCCCTAAGTCCCACTGGGCGGAAGGACATCGTCCACTCTCCCCTAAGTCCCACTGAGCAGAAGGACGCGTCCCACTCTCCCCTAAGTCCCACTGAGCAGAAGGACGCGTCCCACTCTCCCCTAAGTCCCACTGAGCGGATGGGCATTGTCCCACTCTCCCCTAAGTCCCACCGAGCGGAAGGACATCGTCCACTCTCCCCTAAGTCCCACCGAGCGGAAGGACGAGTCCCACTCTCCCCTAAGTCCCACCGGGCGGAAGGAGGCGTCCCACTCTCCCCTAAGTCCCACCGAGCGGAAGGACATCGTCCACTCTCCCCTAAGTCCCACCGAGCGGAAGGACATCGTCCACTCTCCCCTAAGTCCCACCGAGCGGAAGGACATCGTACACTCTCCTCTAAGTCCCACTGAGGGGAAGGACATCGTCCCACTCTCCCCTAAGTCCCACTGAGGGGAAGGACATCGTCCCACTCTCCCCTAAGTCCCACTGAGGGGAAGGACATCGTCCACTCTCCCCTAAGTCCCACTGAGCAGAAGGACGCGTCCCACTCTCCCCTAAGTCCCACTGAGCGGATGGGCATCGTCCCACTCTCCCCTAAGTCCCACTGAGGGGAAGGACATCGTCCCACTCTCCCCTGAGTCCCACTGAGGGGAAGGACATCGTCCCACTCTCCCCTAAGTCCCATTGAGGGGAAGGACATCGTCCACTCTCCCCTAAGTCCCACCGAGCGGAAGGACATCGTCCACTCTCCCCTAAGTCCCACCGAGCGGAAGGACATCGTACACTCTCCTCTAAGTCCCACTGAGGGGAAGGACATCGTCCCACTCTCCCCTAAGTCCCACTGAGGGGAAGGACATCGTCCCACTCTCCCCTAAGTCCCACTGAGCGGAAGGACGCGTCCCACTGTCCCCTAAGTCCCACTGAGCGGAAGGGCATCATCCTCTCCTCTAAGTCCCACTGAGTGGAAGGACGCGTCCCACTCTCCCCTAAGTCCCACTGAGGGGAAGGACATCGTCCCACTCTTTCCTAAGTCCCACCGAGCGGAAGGATATCGTCCAGTCTCCCCTAAGTCCCACTGAGCGGAAGGACGCGTCCCACTCTCCCCTAAGTCCCACTGAGCGGAAGGACGCGTCCCACTCTCCCCTAAGTCCCACTGGGCGGAAGGACGCGTCCCACTCTCCCCTAAGTCCCACTTAGCGGAAGGACGCGTCCCACTCTCCCCTAAGTCCCACTGAGGGGAAGGACATCGTCCACTCTCCCCTAAGTCTCACTGAGCGGAAGGACATCGTCCCACTCTCCCCTAAGTCCCACTGAGCGGAAGGACGCGTCCCACTCTCCCCTAAGTCACACCGAGTGGAAGGAGGCGTCCCACTCTCCCCTAAGTCCCACTGAGCGGAAGGACATCGTCCACTCTCCCCTAAGTCCCACTGAGGGGAAGGACATCGTCCACTCTCCCCTAAGTCCCACTGAGCGGAAGGACGCGTCCCACTCTCCCCTAAGTCCCACCGAGCGGAAGGACATCGTCCCACTCTCCCCTAAGTCCCACTGAGCGGAAGGACGCGTCCCACTCTCCCCTAAGTCCCACTGAGCGGAAGGACATCGTCCCACTCTCCCCTAAGTCCCACTGAGCAGAAGGACGCGTCCCACTCTCCCCTAAGTCCCACTGAGCAGAAGGACGCGTCCCACTCTCCCCTAAGTCCCACTGAGCGGATGGGCATTGTCCCACTCTCCCCTAAGTCCCACCGAGCGGAAGGACATCGTCCACTCTCCCCTAAGTCCCACCGAGCGGAAGGACGAGTCCCACTCTCCCCTAAGTCCCACCGGGCGGAAGGAGGCGTCCCACTCTCCCCTAAGTCCCACCGAGCGGAAGGACATCGTCCACTCTCCCCTAAGTCCCACCGAGCGGAAGGACGCGTCCCACTCTCCCCTAAGTCCCACTGAGTGGAAGGACACGTCCCACTCTCCCCTAAGTCCCACTGGGCGGAAGGACATCGTCCACTCTCCCCTAAGTCCCACTGAGCAGAAGGACGCGTCCCACTCTCCCCTAAGTCCCACTGAGCGGATGGGCATCGTCCCACTCTCCCCTAAGTCCCACTGAGGGGAAGGACATCGTCCCACTCTCCCCTGAGTCCCACTGAGGGGAAGGACATCGTCCCACTCTCCCCTAAGTCCCATTGAGGGGAAGGACATCGTCCACTCTCCCCTAAGTCCCACCGAGCGGAAGGACATCGTCCACTCTCCCCTAAGTCCCACCGAGCGGAAGGACATCGTACACTCTCCTCTAAGTCCCACTGAGGGGAAGGACATCGTCCCACTCTCCCCTAAGTCCCACTGAGGGGAAGGACATCGTCCCACTCTCCCCTAAGTCCCACTGAGGGGAAGGACATCGTCCCACTCTCCCCTAAGTCCCACTGAGCGGAAGGACGCGTCCCACTCTCCCCTAAGTCCCACTGAGCGGAAGGGCATCATCCTCTCCTCTAAGTCCCACTGAGTGGAAGGACGCGTCCCACTCTCCCCTAAGTCCCACTGAGGGGAAGGACATCGTCCCACTCTTTCCTAAGTCCCACCGAGCGGAAGGATATCGTCCAGTCTCCCCTAAGTCCCACTGAGCGGAAGGACGCGTCCCACTCTCCCCTAAGTCCCACTGAGCGGAAGGACGCGTCCCACTCTCCCCTAAGTCCCACTGGGCGGAAGGACGCGTCCCACTCTCCCCTAAGTCCCACTTAGCGGAAGGACGCGTCCCACTCTCCCCTAAGTCCCACTGAGGGGAAGGACATCGTCCACTCTCCCCTAAGTCTCACTGAGCGGAAGGACATCGTCCCACTCTCCCCTAAGTCCCACTGAGCGGAAGGACGCGTCCCACTCTCCCCTAAGTCACACCGAGTGGAAGGAGGCGTCCCACTCTCCCCTAAGTCCCACTGAGCGGAAGGACATCGTCCACTCTCCCCTAAGTCCCACTGAGGGGAAGGACATCGTCCACTCTCCCCTAAGTCCCACTGAGCGGAAGGACGCGTCCCACTCTCCCCTAAGTCCCACCGAGCGGAAGGACATCGTCCCACTCTCCCCTAAGTCCCACTGAGCGGAAGGACGCGTCCCACTCTCCCCTAAGTCCCACTGAGCGGAAGGACATCGTCCCACTCTCCCCTAAGTCCCACCGAGCGGAAGGAGATCGTCCACTCTCCCCTAAGTCCCACCGAGTGGAAGGACATCGTCCCACTCTCCCCTAACTCCCACTGAGCAGAAGGACGCGTCCCACTCTCCCCTAAGTCCCACTGAGCGGAAGGACGCGTCCCACTCTCCCCTAAGTCCCACTGAGCGGAAGGACGAGTCCCACTCTCCCCTAAGTCCCACTGAGCGGATGGGCATTGTCCCACTCTCCCCTAAGTCCCACCGAGCGGAAGGACATCGTCCACTCTCCCCTAAGTCCCACCGAGCGGAAGGACGCGTCCCACTCTCCCCTAAGTCCCACTGGGCGGAAGGAGGCGTCCCACTCTCCCCTGAGTTCCACTGAGCGGAAGGACGTGTCCCACTCTCCCCTAAGTCCCACCGAGCGGAAGGACATCGTCCCACTCTCCCCTAAGTCCCACCGAGCGGAAGGACGCGTCCCACTCTCCCCTAAGTCCCACTGAGCGGAAGGACATCGTCCCACTCTCCCCTAAGTCCCACCGAGCGGAAGGATATCGTCCACTCTCCCCTAAGTCCCACTCTCCCCTAAGTCCCACTGAGCGGAAGGACATCGTCCCACTCTCCCCTAAGTCCCACTGAGCGGAAGGACATCGTCCCACTCTTTCCTACGTCCCACCGAGCGGAAGGATATCGTCCAGTCTCCCCTAAGTCCCACTGAGCGGAAGGACGCGTCCCACTCTCCCCTAAGTCCCACTGAGCGGAAGGACGCGTCCCACTCTCCCCTAAGTCCCACTGGGCGGAAGGACGCGTCCCACTCTCCCCTAAGTCCCACTGGGCGGAAGGACATCGTCCCACTCTCCCCTAAGTCCCACCGAGCGGAAGGAGATCGTCCACTCTCCCCTAAGTCCCACCGAGTGGAAGGACATCGTCCCACTCTCCCCTAACTCCCACTGAGCAGAAGGACGCGTCCCACTCTCCCCTAAGTCCCACTGAGCGGAAGGACGCGTCCCACTCTCCCCTAAGTCCCACTGAGCGGAAGGACGAGTCCCACTCTCCCCTAAGTCCCACTGAGCGGATGGGCATTGTCCCACTCTCCCCTAAGTCCCACCGAGCGGAAGGACATCGTCCACTCTCCCCTAAGTCCCACCGAGCGGAAGGACGCGTCCCACTCTCCCCTAAGTCCCACTGGGCGGAAGGAGGCGTCCCACTCTCCCCTGAGTTCCACTGAGCGGAAGGACGTGTCCCACTCTCCCCTAAGTCCCACCGAGCGGAAGGACATCGTCCCACTCTCCCCTAAGTCCCACCGAGCGGAAGGACGCGTCCCACTCTCCCCTAAGTCCCACTGAGCGGAAGGACATCGTCCCACTCTCCCCTAAGTCCCACCGAGCGGAAGGATATCGTCCACTCTCCCCTAAGTCCCACTCTCCCCTAAGTCCCACTGAGCGGAAGGACATCGTCCCACTCTCCCCTAAGTCCCACTGAGCGGAAGGACATCGTCCCACTCTTTCCTACGTCCCACCGAGCGGAAGGATATCGTCCAGTCTCCCCTAAGTCCCACTGAGCGGAAGGACGCGTCCCACTCTCCCCTAAGTCCCACTGAGCGGAAGGACGCGTCCCACTCTCCCCTAAGTCCCACTGGGCGGAAGGACGCGTCCCACTCTCCCCTAAGTCCCACTGGGCGGAAGGACGCGTCCCACTCTCCCCTAAGTCCCACTGGGCGGAAGGACACGTCCCACTCTCCCCTAAGTCCCACCGAGCGGAAGGACGCGTCCCACTCTCCCCTAAGTCCCACTGAGCGGAAGGACATCGTACACTCTCCCCTAAGTCCCACCGAGCGGAAGGATATCGTCCACTCTCCCCTAAGTCCCACTCTCCCCTAAGTCCCACTGAGCGGAAGGACATCGTCCCACTCTCCCCTAAGTCCCACTGAGCGGAAGGACATCGTCCCACTCTTTCCTAAGTCCCACCGAGCGGAAGGATATCGTCCAGTCTCCCCTAAGTCCCACTGAGCGGAAGGACGCGTCCCACTCTCCCCTAAGTCCCACTGAGCGGAAGGACGCGTCCCACTCTCCCCTAAGTCCCACTGGGCGGAAGGACGCGTCCCACTCTCCCCTAAGTCCCACTGGGCGGAAGGACGCGTCCCACTCTCCCCTAAGTCCCACTGGGCGGAAGGACACGTCCCACTCTCCCCTAAGTCCCACTGAGCGGAAGGACGCGTCCCACTCTCCCCTAAGTCCCACTGAGCGGAAGGACATCGTCCCACTCTCCCCTAAGTCCCACTGAGCGGAAGGACATCGTCCCACTCTCCCCTAAGTCCCACTGAGCGGAAGGACGCGTCCCACTCTCCCCTAAGTCCCACTGAGCGGAAGGACATCGTCCCACTCTCCCCTAAGTCCCACTGGGCGGAAGGACATCGTGCACTCTCCCCTAAGTCCCACTGAGCAGAAGGACGCGTCCCACTCTCCCCTAAGTCCCACTGAGCGGATGGGCATTGTCCCACTCTCCCCTAAGTCCCACCGAGCGGAAGGACGCGTCCCACTCTCCCCTAAGTCACACCGAGCGGAAGGACATCGTCCACTCTCCCCTAAGTCCCACCGAGCGGAAGGACGCGTCCCTCTCTCCCCTAAGTCCCACCGAGCGGAAGGACGTGTCCCACTCTCCCCTGAGTTCCACTGAGCGGAAGGACGTGTCCCACTCTCCCCTAAGTCCCACCGAGCGGAAGGACGCGTCCCACTCTCCCCTAAGTCCCACTGAGCGGAAGAACATCATCCTCTCTCCCCTAAATCCCACTGAGCGGAAGGACGCGTCCCACTCTCCCCTAAGTCCCACTGAGCGGAAGGACGCGTCCCACTCTCCCCTAAGTCCCACTGAGCGGATGGGCATCGTCCCATCTATGGTAGACACACTGCTGACTGATGTCTAGCAGCTACTCTGCCACCCACCCTCCTCTAGCTATGGGGCCTCTTGGTGGCAGCTGAATACCTGAGGCCAGAAGAGGGAGGAGGCTCACCAGGGAGGTGGCCAGGGAGGGTGAGCACAGGGATGGCTCTGCCTGGGTCAGCCAGGGCCATCCCACTGGGTTGTCCCCAACAGCCCAGAGTGCCAATAGCTGAGCCTGTCCCCGCCGAGAGAGGCTGCACTTGTGTACTGAGGGGACGGGGACAGGAGGGGCTGCCAGGCCCCCTGGGTAGACCAGCTTGGCTCTGTGTGCAGTGGCGTGGTGGCCTACAGTTGTGCAGCTGGCAGAGGCCGTGCCCTAACTGCAGCACACTAGCAAGGCAGAGGCTGGGGTGGCAGATGAACACGTCACCCTCAGGAGCATGTGCAAGGACGTGTGCAGAAGGACTGACACCTCCGCCATCCCACACAGACAAGCATGTTGTATCAGCTGTGCAGAACAGGAGACTGGGACTATCTTGCATAGTGTAGGCGACCGAGCATCATTTACAGAACTGAGGGACATCATTTACAGAACTGCACACACAGGGCCTCCGCCTCACCAGCACGCCTTCTGTGTGCCTTCCCTTCTGCTGACCACTCTTACCACAGCCAGCGTGAGTGGGCACTCTGACTCTAACTGGAGTGATCCAGGAAAGACCGCCATTCAGTTGTCAAAGAGCCCCTTTGGGGCCCGTGGGATATGTCAGAACTTATTTACTGGCTTGGCACTTTAAAACAAAAGAAGAAAATGAAAGAGCAGGAAGCACCCTGGAGCTGGAGGGCGGCAGCGGGCGCAGGCCACCTAGAGGCTGGCCGAGTGCTGAGCTGCTAGATGATGCCCCAGGATGCCCCTCCCCTTGTTTCAGTCAGTCCCTTGGTCAGAAGTGACATCTTACTGTATTTTTAATTTCTTAAAATTCTTATCTGTTTTATGTGGTGCAAAGGATGGAACCCAGTGCCTCACATGTGCTAGGCGATGCTCTGCCTCTGCACTGCGCCTAGCCCTCCTTCCTGTGTCTGAATTGCAACCCTTTGGCCAGCTGAGAAGCAGAACGCATCTCCCAGTCTCTGCTTGATCCAGTTACACCAACACTGCCCCTGATGGACTGGAACATCATACCAACCCTCAACTAGTGTTCAGCTCACTGACCTAGAAAACCCAGGGCTCAACTGTGCCAAACAACGTTTCCTTCTTTGCTATCAAGGTTCAATGACAATTTAAAAAGTTCCATGACCACCCAGGCATGGTGGTGCACGCCTATTACCCCAGGGACTAGGGAGGCCAAGGCAGGAGGATCACAAGTTCCAGGCCAGCCTTGGCACCTTAGCAAGAACCTGTCTCTAAATAAACTGGAATAAAAGGCTTGAGACTGTGGCTCCGTGGTTGCGCTTGCCTAGCATGTGCCAGGCCCTGGGTTCCATCGCCAACACTGCATGCACAAGGCAAAGTGAAACGCCGTGAGGTAGAGAAGAACTTACCTCCTTAAACTCTGCTTTTAAGACAGCGTGCCCCAGCGTGGTCTGCCACTGCAGCTTCCGTCCGCTGTGCTTGCCCAGGTAGAAGGCCTTGAACACCTCCTGGAGCCTGACCATCTGCGGGCACGGGGACACGGGCAGCCTGAGCACCTGGCTGACAACCGGCCACTGCGGGGTCTCTGCAGTCTCCGGCAGCTCAATCAGAGTGCGGCCCGATGTTCTCAGGGTTATTTTCCTAACTCCATCACCTGTGAACATGCCCTCCATCCCGACCTTGGGGTTTCTTGTCATCCCTGGCTCTTGCTTGGACAGAGAGATGGTGCCCGCAGCCAGAGGCCCTGACCTGCTCAGGTCCCAGCTTTCCCTCCCCCCACCTGACACCTGGGCAGAGGACGGTGACAAGCTGCGCTGCACTGTGGTGAGAGTGGTGTCTGACACAGCGAGCCTGCCCACAGGGCACAAGTGCCTCAATGGGCTGGCCAGCAGGTGGGCACTGCAAGTCACTCTCGCCAGCCCTCCGCCACCTGACACCCTATGCCGCCCGGCCAGAAGGCCCTCAGCAGACACAGCCGCTGACCTTGGGCTTCCTAGCCTCTTCCCAGAACCAAAAGAAAGAAATGTCTTTTTTTTTTTTTTTAATTTTTTTTTTATTGTTGGTCGTTCAAAACATCACATAGTTCTTAATACATCATATTTCACAGTTTGATTCAAGTGGGTTATGAACTCCCAATTTTACCCCGTATACAGATTGCTGTATCACTTCGGTTACCCTTCCATTGATTGACATATTGCCTTTCTAGTGTCTGATGTATTCTGCTGTCCGTCCTATTGTCTACTATCCCCCCTCCCCTCCCCTCCCCTCCCCTTTTCTCTCTCTACCCCTTCTACTGTAAATCATTTCTTCCATTTGTATTCTCTTGACTTACCCCTCCTTTCCTCTTATATGTCATTTTGTATAACCCTGAGGATCGCCTTCCATTACCATGCGATTTCCCTTCTCACTCCCTTTCCCTCCCACCTCTCATCCCTGTTTACTGTAAATATTCTTCTCAAGCTCTTCGTCCCTACCCTGTCCTTGTTTACTCCCCTTATATCAAAGGAGTCATTTGGCATTTGTTTTTTAGGGCTTGGCTAGCTTCACTTAGCATAATCTGCTCTAATGCCATCCATTTCCCTCCAAATTCTATGATTTTGTCATTTTTTAATGCAGAGTAATACTCCATTGTGTATAAATGCCACATTTTTTTAATCCATTCATCTATTGAAGGGCATCTAGGCTGATTCCACAATCTTGCTATCGTGAATTGTGCTGCTATGAACATCGATGTAGCAGTGTCCCTGTAGCATGCTCTTATTAGGTCTTTGGGGAATAGACCGAGAAGGGGAATAGCTGGGTCAAATGGTGGTTCCATTCCCAGCTTTCCAAGAAATCTCCATACTGCTTTCCAAATTGGCTGCACCAATTTGCAGTCCCACCAGCAATGAACAAGAGTGCCCTTTTCCCCACATCCTCTCCAGCACTTATTGTTGTTTGACTTCCTAATGGCTGCCAATCTTACTGGAGTGAGATGGTATCTTAGGGTGGTTTTGATTTGCATTTCTCTGACTGCTAGCGATGGTGAGCATTTTTTCATGTACTTATTGATTGATTGTATGTCCTCCTCTGAGAAGTGTCTGTTCAGGTCCTTTGCCCATTTATTGATTGGGTTATTTGTTATCTTATTGTCTAATTTTTTGAGTTCTTTATATATTCTGGTTATTAGGACTCCGTTCACAATATCCCCCCAAAAAATAAAATACTTCGGAATCAACCTAACAAAAGAGGTGAAAGATTTATACAATGAAAATTACAGAACCCTAAAGAAAGATATAGAAGAAGACCTTAGAAGATGGAAAAATATACCCTGCTCATGGATAGGCAGAACTAACATCATCAAAATGGCGATATTACCAAAAGTTCTCTATAAGTTCAATGCAATGCCAATCAAAATCCCAACAGCATTTCTTGTAGAAATAGATAAAAGAATCATGAAATTCATATGGAATAATAAAAGACCCAGAATAGCAAAAACAATACTAAGCAGGAAGTGTGAATCAGGCGGTATAGCGATACCAGACTTCAAACTATACTACAGAGCAATAGTAACAAAAACAGCATGGTACTGGTACCAAAACAGGCGGGTGGACCAATGGTACAGAATAGAGGACATAGTAACCAATCCACAAAACTACAACTATCTTATATTTGATAAAGGGGCTAAAAGCATGCAATGGAGGAAGGATAGCATCTTCAACAAATGGTGCTGGGAAAACTGGAAATCCATCTGCATCAAAATGAATCTGAATCCCTATCTCTCGCCATGCACAAAAGTTAACTCAAAATGGATCAAGGAGCTTGATATTAATCAGAGACACGGCATCTGATAGAAGAAAAAGTTGGCTACGACCTACATGCTGTGGGATCGGGCTCCAAATTCCTCAATAGGACACCCATAGCGCAAGAGTTAACAACTAGAATCAACAAATGGGACTTACTCAAACTAAAAAGTTTTTTCTCAGCAAAAGAAACAATAAGAGAGATAAACAGGGAGCCTACATCCTGGGAACAAATCTTTACTCCACACACTTCAGAAATGTCTTTCTTTACGAAGAACTTGGTCTTATGCATTCTGTCACAGCAACAGAAAATAGACTAAGACAAATATTCTCAGAGTGACCGGCAGCTGGGTACAGGGCCTGCACTTGTCTGGGGACAGGCGAAGAGTGCTGGTGAGGAAGTGGTGGGTGTAGAAGGCCGAGACTGCTGAAGGGAAGGTGGAGTGGAGCACTATGTGGGGACCGTCTGGAGGGGCTCCAGATGAGCCCATGATGCTACTGGAGGAACTTCCCCAGGAGTGACCACAGATGTTCAAATAAAAATCTGCACCCCATCTTCTAAGAACCCCTGGGCAGAAACCACCCAGATGCCCGTCAATGAGTGGAAAGTGCAACGTCCTCACCCAACTGTGAGAGGTGGTGACCTGGTGGCTGCAGAAGGGCTACAGTGGAAAGCCGTACAGGGCCCAGAGCCAGAGTCAGCACCAGTGGGGTGGCTGCGGCTGCAGTGACGTGAGGCCTCTGGTGCAGACTGGCCAGGAAGGGCTTGGAGGAGGGAGGCCTGCCTGGCAGGGAGCACCTGGGATGAGGGTAGTCACCAAGGGGAGCCCTGTCCAGCAAGCCTGGGGTGGTGTGAGCAGACACCAGGGAGCACCAAGGACCCTGGGTTCCTAGCAGTGAGCGAAATGAAGAAAACTTGTTCCCACAGAGGCTGCTCCTCAGCAGCAGGGCGGAGCTGGGAATCCAGCCCTGTCCCTCAGGTGGACGAGCCCAGGCAGAGCCGTGCAGGACACAGCCGGAGAGCAAAGACATCCGCCACATCTCACTACCACCCAGAGAAAGGGCGGGACCCACCGCCACTCCCTGGGTGTTGGGTGGGTAGCGTGATGCCCGCTCAGAGCCCCACTCCTTGTCAGGAAGACGACGGACGTGGCGCTGCCTGTGCCCGCACCCTGGGCTACACTGGGGCACCAGAAAGATGCTATAAAGGACATTCTCAGGCAGCTGGGACAGGCCTTCTGTTGGGCATTCCTGGCTTGACAGGGGTTCTGGTGCTCTTGGGAGAGACCACAGAAGCCTTCAGGGTGAGGGGACAACGCTCACGTGGGCGCTCCCGCACCTGGCGGCCACAGGAGGCCTGCTGGGAGCGGCCTGCAGGGTTTCTAGCCACGGCAGGCAGTCTCGGGAGGAGCCAGCACAGCTGCTGCAGAGAGGCTCCCGAGGGACGGCGGGGGCCTCTCATGCAGGGTGCACTGGGCCCCGGCAGGCACGGGTGAGAGGCAGAGGTGGGCAGCTTGGAGTCAGGGAAGCCCAAGGACAGAAGAGTGTGGGTGCGGGCGCTGCACACGCCTGAGGGCGACTGACATGCCAGCCATGTGGGCACCGCACTGGGGACTGATGGAGAAAATAGATGACCTCAAGGGCCACTGACAAGAGAAGACCGAGCAGAGTCCACTCAGCCGAGTCTGGGAGTGAGGTGCACACGTCCCAGGAGAGGCTGTGGGCCCAGCTCTGCCCCGTCTGGCTTCGCCAGCCCCCAGCTGGGAGGCCCCACTCATCCTTCACCACAGTCGTGGGCCCTGTCTAGGAAGCCTCCTGGCTCACTGGAGCCACCTCCCCCACCACTCAGGACTTCACGGCCAGGGTCTCCTCCACAGGACGGGGACTCTGCCTCCCACCTGCACGTCAAGGCCGAAGGCTTCCACATTCCCCCGCAGACACTGAAGACGAGTGGACCAGCAGCCACTCAGGGAGAAGCGCTCTGAGGCAGCTGGACCCACTCCAAGCCCCGCTCTTCAGAGACCACACCCCGCTCCTGGGCAGCGTGTCTGAGCACGGTGGGTCTGACGTGAGGGCCGTGCTTACCTCCGGAGGCAGGTGCACTTCCATGGGTGTGTAGGTGGGCCAGTAGCCCATGGTGAGGATGTTCACGGTAAGGTCGATAGGGCCTGGGGCACTCTGGTTCTGCATGTGCTGAAAACACAGGGTCCAAAACAGTGAGCTTAGAAGGTCATCAGAGACACCTGGTGGACCGTTGAGGAAATGGGTGGTTTTCAAGATAAAGTGTCAGCAAGCGTGCCAGTGCCCAAAACAGAGACCGCTCAGGCCAAAGCCAGGTCCCGGCAACACTAGAATCGCACTTCTTCTGGCCATGGCCCAGGGGACACATTGCTAGACCCAGTCAACCAGTGTGCCACCTGCAGCCTCTCCGCTCACCTGCTTGAAGTGAACCATGATGTCCTTGGAGAGCTCCATGTCCTTGAACATCCCCTCCAGCTTGCTGGTGAATGCAGCCCCGCACTCTGCGACACAGGAGAGACCAAGCAGTGCGTCCCAGCAGAGACCCAGGAGCCTGCCCCGCTGCCCCAGGGCCAGGAGCCCCCCTCTGCCCCCAAGGCTCACCATGCTTGAGCTTGGACAGCATCGACTTTTCAGCATCAACCGAGGCACTTTTTCCAACGAGGAGTCTCTTTGCCAAATCTTTCTTATAAAATGCTTCAAAGACATCTTTGCCTGTGTGAAAGCAGGGAGAGCACACAGAACGTCAGGGCTGAGAGGATGCACCGTGGCCACAGAGGCCAGTGCTGTCCTGTCCCAGGGCCTCTGTCCAGAAGACCCCCCTGGCTAGCCTGGGGCCCCCAGCACCCCGAGCTCACCATGGATGAACCTGAAGAGGATCATGATCTTGTCCAGAATCCTCTCCAGCTCCTCGTCTGTGGCCTCCTTGTTGCCCGCCCGCAGCTTTGAATCCACGTGCTTGGCTGTGCGAGCAAGAGTGAGCTGGGACAGCGTGTGGCTGTGGCTCAGTGGCAGAGTGCTTGCCTCCCACGCCCAGGCCCTGTGTCTCACACAGAAGGGACAGGGAGAGAGGGAGAAGGGGCGGCGGGCCTGCCTCTCTTCCTCAGGCAATCCCTGAGCAGCACCTCTCCACAACGACACCCAGGCACTCTAGGGTAAGTATCTGCAATCTTCAGTTCCGCAAAAACAAACAGCCCCCAGAGCCTGAACACAGTCACAAAGGGGCTTGAACGCTCTCTTCTAACCCAATCAAGAAGGAAACTGACTCCAGTTTAACCCTTGGGTTCCCGACTTGCTACTGCACAGAGGCTGGAAAGTCCAACTTCAAGAGCCAAGAAATAAGCCCAGAGGTGACCTTCTCACAGAAGAATTCTCAGGGCTTCAAGAGGCTAAATCCAAGTGTCCGTATGGGCGCATGAGGACTCCTCAGCGTGGGGCACTCTGAGTGTGCAGACAGGCACACAACCATCTGGTGAACACTGCTCCGCTTGACACCAAGAGTCAACAGACTCCGAACCCCTGTGTTACAGGACCCCTTGCCCTTTACTACTGCAAATTTAAAACACTTTTACTGGCTAATAAAGTTTGAGTTCTAAAATATTATTTTGATACTGTGATGAAGTAATTATACGAAGGTGATTATTCAAACAGCCACATGCTGTCCCCTCTGAAGTCTCCCCAATCCCATCCTGTTCCATGCCGAGTTGTGAAGGTAAAGGGCTAGGAAAGACTGAGTCACACACGCAGGCCAGGCACCCGCCCACCCTTCCAGGAGCACACTGGCGCCCAGCCCGGCAGTACAGACCTGTCACCCTCGTGGAACGGCACACACGTAGGTGCAGCCTCTATATGCTGTGTACCCACAGGGCGTGACGAGCCCCCAGTAAGGAGCCCAACCTTTGGGAACCTGGTCTGCTGGGCTGCCTTCTCACGCGTACCGATGAGCTCGGCGGGCTTGTTGGGCCTCCGGTTGATGAAGGCCTCGAAGGACTCCTTCATCAGGTTGACGAAGCGCTCATTCCTTTGGAAGCACACCTCCACTACGTGGTCCACCCTGTCCTTGAACTCCAGCAGGTCCTGCACCATGTCCTTGTCCTTCTCAGGGTTGATGACAATTGCTGTCCCAAAAGTCTGCAAAAATAACGAGGGGCCAGGCCAGAGTCAGGCAGTGCCTCCTAGAGCCACCAGAACTGCCTGCAGACGCCAACCACCATCCTGGGGTGGGCAGAGCCTGGGGCTGAGAGGTCCTGAGCTGGCACCTGGCAGTGCCCCTGAGGAGCAGGACACGCAGGGAGCTGCTGCAAAGTGCTGCCCGAGCAGGCGAGGCCCTGTGTCCTGCCATCCCAAGGCACAGTGGGATTGAGCTAGTGTCCAAGCCAGTGACCCAGCAGGCTGCATGCGCCTCCCTGCGCGGGGACCTGGAGGAACAGGCAGTCGCTGCCCGGCACTCGCAACCCTCCCACGCACCTTGATGTACTCGCTCCAGTGCTGCAGCAGCGCATGCTGCCCGCCCTTCACACGGCTGAACAGCTGGTACATCTGCGTGAGGTCGGGCACTCTGTTCTCGTCTAGCAGGTGGTCAAGCCCTACATGCAGAAATGCGGCGGGTTACGGCAGGACCCCAGCACCGAGAAGCACACAGCGCGCTGCTTGTCTCTGTGTGGCGATCTGGGCCAGGTGGACACTGAGGTAGGCCTTGGTAGGTGGGCCTGGGAGATGTGTCATTGACTTCTTCATGCCTCCGATGCTCCTGTTCCAGTACTGGGGCGACAGCCAGAGAAGCATTCCAGATACTCGCCTGGAGACCCACCATGTGGCTACCTGATCTCTGGTTTGACCCATTAGTAAAAACGTATTTGCATAGATCAACTCAGATCTGATCTTTAGTGGACTGGTCCTCTCATGCATAATAAGTTGAGACAGAAACTTCTCAGACACTCGGAGGATCTAATGTAGCATTTTTAGATTTTCAGTGTTTGCAGCCATGTTCTAAACCTGGAGAGGCAGCTGGGCTGGGGAGGCCGGGAGCTCTCAGACACCCAGCACCTAGCCCAACACCTGGCGTGAGGCGGCCTGCATACCACAGGCAGTGAGAGAACTGCCGAGCTGCAGCCAGGGTCCCCAGCGCCTGCCATATCTCATGTCACTCCTTGTCTACTCATGCAAATAAGACCTTTGCTTTTTAGTTTTCTAGTTTATTTTCCTGAAACCCTAAACAGTGTCTTGTTGAAAAATTCTAAAATTTTAAAAAAATTTAAAATTTTATATTTTTTAAAAGCTTCTAACAAAACCCAGAATAAGCTTTTACACATAAAATTTGCCATTTTCTTACAACCATTTTGCTCGAAGTATGCAGTAAACAGATGCACACAACCTCTGCCCTCCCGTGGGGTCTTCCTTTCGCACAGACGGATTCCTTTTTTGCAAGACATAGATTCTGGGTGGACGATGCATGAGGTCCTCAGGCAGCTGTGCTGGTTTCCTGGGGTGCAGGGGGGAAACCCCTGGGACTGGAACCGTGGCTCAGGCACCATGTCAGCCATGGAGCAGGTGCCGAGGGTCTTCTGGGACCCAGGCCGGCACCCATTAGTCTTCTCTGACCACTGATGCTCAGGGACACCTAGCTTCCCCTTTCAGCTTTCCCCAGCTGGCACCTGGAGGTCCCCTGCTCATAGGTCTCGCTGGGGACAGGGCTACTATCATGGAGCAGAGCTCAAGCCAGAACATGTGTGGGCATGACGTGGAACCACCCAGACTGGACCGCAGGCACAGTGGCCTGGGAGAGCTGCAGCTCCACATGCATCTGAGATGGGTTTGAACGGCCCTGAACACCTGGAAGTCACAGAATGACCACGTGCCAGGGGCTCTGAAAGGCCAGGCTGCTGGTCAGGGCCACTCGGCCACTTAGAGAGCTTCAGGAAGGGAAGCAACAGGCAAGGTGCGGAGCCTGTTCTCTTCCTCAGGAGACCGGGAGGAGTGTGCCTGTGCGTGGTGGGTCCCGGTTCTGGCCGTCCACTCAACGATGGGCCACGCACACCTGCCGAGGCTCTCGATGGCCACGGGCTCAGCATGTGCAAGACACCCAGGAGCACAGGTGTCTGCTCCTAGATGGCCCCCCGCGAGCTCCCTGCATGGCTGGAGGGCTGGAGGGCTGGCTAGGCTGTGCCGCTCCTCCCCACCATCCACCTTCCCATCGCCGGCTGGGTGCTCGCTGCAGATTCTCGATGCCGCTGAGAACCCATGCCCGGACCCTCCCCCAGGCTGATCCTGCCTGCCTGTGAGGAGGCCAGCACTCGTGTCCACTCACACAGTGGGACCAACCTTTCTGCAGAATCGCTGTCAAGTGTTCTCCCAGCAGCTGCTTCTCTACACAGGCGATCAGTGGTCTCCTGTAAAATCGCAGAGAGCCAGGTCAGGAACAGGACCGGTCAGCCACGAGACAAGGTGCCCACAACCCAGCTTCTCACTGGCCCTTCTCAATATTCTAAATGCAACCTGCTCAAGGGCACGGTGGAGCCCGGCAGGGAGCGGGTGCCCAGGGTGATGGCCATGCTGGCTGGCAGCTAGCGCACTGGCTGTGCCCTGGAGCTGCTTCCTGAGCAGCATGTGGGGCCCTAGGCAGGCTGGTCTGCTCTGGGCCAGCCTGGGGCACGCTGCTGTTGCTGACGAGTGGCGGCCTGGGCTGTGACCCTGCTGTGCTGACGGCCTTCTCCCCACACCTCGCTGACCGGGCCCAGGCTCCTCGCCCTTGTCTCCTGTGGCAGCCCCAAGACCCACACCCACTTCTGCCTCTTGTTTCCACTAGACAGAATTCTGCGTCTCCTGGATGTCCCCACCCCCACCTGCAGTGCATAAGGGCCACACAGAGCGGGCGCCTGAGGGTCTGGAACTCAGCAGGCGAAACACCACGTCCACATGACACACAGGTCATCTCCTAGTGCTTGTCCATGATCCACAGGTCAACCCCATTTTGGTTCTTTTCAGATCAGAGGGTCTGATCTGATCCTGAGGCTTGTCAACCTTAGGTCTGTTCACTCGAGAGTTGGGAGAAAACTTTGTCACATGCCACCTATGTAAGACCGCGGCGGCCCATGGAGGACGGAGAATGACTGGGAAGGGGGAGTGCAGGGCGGTGAAGACTCCTGGAGCCTGCTGCCCCCACCCCTGCCCGTGCTCGTGCAGCTCGGCTCTGGGCAGACGCGGCCGTGGGCTCCCTCTGAACAGGCTGCACTGGCTCATGGGCACTTCCTTGGCGCCCTGTCTGCTGGAGACCTTGCTCCTCTCTCCTCCTGCCTGGCCCTCCACCCTGGAGCTGAGTTTTGCACACGTGACCATGTTCACCTCTGCCCCTTCCTGTCCAGTCCTGGGCTCGGTTTCCCTGGAATGGACACTCAGGCCACTCCCCCTTCCCTTGTTACTCCTTGGCCTCAAGAAAGAAACTATGGAAAGAGAAAACAACGTGACCGTTCCATAGTGCACTGCAGTCACGTAGGATGTGTGCCAAAAAGTTCAGGGCAAGGGTGTGTTCCGCCACAGGAAGCCAAGTCCTCAGCTGGAATCGCTCCCTGTGGCACTCACTAGTGACAGCACGGCATGGACAGCAGAAGCAAAAGTGTGCCAGGAGTGGGGACCCTCGCGGGGACACTTGTGGGGAGCCAACCCCAGGCAGGAAGGCACCTGACTTCCGTGCACAGGGCCCGTGAGCAACTCACTGCGTGCTGTGGTCCAGGTACGTGATCACGCGGTCTCCCTCTTCCTCCAGGCGCTTACTCACGTGGTTAAGGTACTCGGGGACCTTCCGAAGGAACACCGAACACGTCAGTAGCACAAAGATCCTTGCTTTTACCCAAGAACCCAAACCCTGCTTTCCTTGTAAATTAAGAAGAGTCCAAGACAAACATGGACGACTACAGGGGCCGGGGCGAGGTGCTCAGCTGGGAGGTGAACCATCACCTCAGGAGGCCCAGGCTGCCTGATGTTGCCCCTGCCCAGCGTCACTCCCTCCCTGAGGCCCACGGCCTGCAGTGTCATCTGGAAGGAGGGTACTGGGCCTGCCACAACCCTGCACCCAGGCACAGCAGCCAGTAGGCAGCTGACACCCTACATCACGCAGAGGTCTCCGAGGATGCCTTACGCGACCCCAGAGCTGCTGCCAGGCTGTGTCTCACTCGAGGCTCCCCTCTAAAACCAGGCCTGGGACCAGCCAGGGTCTGTGCTGTGCTTTGCAGGTGACACAGGGTGATCAGCCCAGTGGAGTCCCGTAGGGCTCTGCTCACGTATCTGGGAAGCTGGTACTAGTTTTTTTTTGGTACCAGGGATTGAACCCAGGGGTGTTTAATCACCGAGCCACATCCCAGTCCTTTTAAAAGACTTCATTTGAAAACAGGGTCTCGGGGCTTGGGATGTGGCTCAACTGGCAGCGTGCTCGCCTGGCATGCATGAGGCACTGGGTTCGAACCTCAGCACCACATAAAAATAAAGATATTGTGTTCACCTAAAAAACTAAAAAATATAAACATTTAAGAATAAATAAATAAATAAAGACAGGGTCTCAGTGAGTTGCTTAGGGCCTCGCTAAGTTGCTGAGGCTGGTTTTCAGTTTGGGACCCTCCTCCTCAGCCTAATTAAGCCACTGTAGTTATAGGCATGTGCCACCGTGCCCGGCTACGTAAGGATTGGAGGGAAATTTTTCCCCAATGCTTCCTAGAGATGAAAAACTTTGGATTTTCTTTCCTGTTTAGGATTTACTCATTTTCCCTGATTAAACTTGAGATCCTTTACTATTTCAGGAAATGTCTTGTGGGTTTTATCTGTAGGGGGAAGACAGAAATGCAGTTTCTGAGTGAAGGGAAGGAAAGCAGATCCTCACCAGGATGGGAATAAGCTCACCACTGGGCACTCTGGCCAACCCAGCTCCTCCCCAGGAGAAGGCCCTCGGGGCGGGGGGAGGTGACCCCGAGGCGCTGCCCCAGAGCACAGCTAAAGAGACAGGAGATTCAGAAGCACCCCAGGGTCTCACCTCTCTCTCTTGCATTAATCTTTGGCCTTCTGCAGCATATAAACAATTAGTTTCTTCTAAAAATTTCAGCTCAAACGAATCTTTATATACCTAAGAAACAAGAGGTTAGTGACCAATTTCAGTGACAAAGCCTCAAGGGCTAGGGACCGCCTCCTGCCGCGGCCCTGGGCCCAGCTGCCCACACCACCTGCGCAGGGCTCCCCAAGCACTGTCTTCCCCTGCGGGCACCAGCCCATTAGAGGGTGTGGCTTTGTCCTTTACAGGGTACCGGCATTCATTTCCACTCTTGTCACCTGATTTTACCATACATTTGCTATAAAAGATAATTACTGTTTTTAACGTATTCACATCTGTCAGTCTTTCTCCAGTGGCTCCTGGTACACGGTCAGCCCGAGTACCACACCCTCCTTAAAAGTTAATGACCTCCCTTCCTGCACAGGGAAGCTCACCTGAAGGTCCGAGAGCATGCCCAGCAGGCTGCGCAGTAGGCTCCTGTCCACGGCCTCACCGCTGCGCTCCCGTTCGATCAGCAGAAGGATCCCATCGATGGTCTTGCTCTGAACCATCTTGTCACTGATGATGTGGTTTCTGAACAGCTCCAACCCCATGTCCCTGGATAATGGTGAAGATACAACAGACTTGGGTCTCGGGCCTCCACTCCAGCTGTCCACAAGCCCTATCAGGGGCTGCTCTTCATGGACCCTTACATTAAAAGCAATTACTTCTGGCCAGTCCAGGAGGCCTTGTCTCCTTCCCTACAGGATGCCCATTTCCTGGAAAGGTCAAGCTGACCATCCCAAGTGGAGGCACGGACTCAGCTCGCGTCTGTAGCTGACAGTCCAATCACTGCTGGGCACAACTCTCGGCCCAAGCCCAGCTCAGCTGCTCCTCCTGGGGAGCCTTGGCATTGGACCTGTCCTTTTCCCTCTGCTGACCCGGAGCTCCCTCTCCAGGCACCAGGGCCCTGGTGCTGGGTGGGTCCCTTCCCACAACAGATCTTAAAGTCCTAACTCCTCAACTCACAGCCTGGAATTGGGGAGGTGATGCAGCTGCTGGGGTGACCATTCAGACTTGTCTGACACAAAGTCTGTACTGTTTCAGAATTCCTGCGGGTCCCTAACTGCTGAACCCCACCGAAGAAGGGGGACAAACTCAGCTACTGGGCTCCAACCATACAACCTACTTCCAGGACAGCAACGGGGCTGTGTGTGAGCACAGGGGTGGTGTGTCGTGCTACAGTGGACAAGGTTGTGAGCCACGTCGGGCCAGAGCCCCCTCCCACCACTGCACAGCACACCAGAGAACTCTCCTGTGCACTGGAGAGGAGCTGCCTGCGTTGGCTGGAGCAGTGAAGGGCCATGGGCGGCCAACAGCTACTTGGTCTGACTCTGAGCCCTGCTCTTGGCTGTGTGCAGGGAACTTAACCTCTCTGCGCCTTTCTCCTTCACTGTGGAAAGGGGAGTCGATGTGTGAGCTTGTGCCATGGGAGGTGGTACCAGACAGGTGGCCAACGCTCCTCACTAGAGACTGCACTGCAGCCTGAGCACACTCCTCCTGACAGGCCCTGTGCAGAGCCCACGCAAGTCACCCAGGCTGGACGCCACCAGGCTCCGCCCAGGCCTGTTCTGCTGGGCTTGTTGCTCTGCTCTTCCACCGTCTCAGCTGCAGACTCTGCACCCTGGCTCTTTCTTCAAAGCTCAGGCCCAGGCCATCCTCAGCTGGCCCTCCTGTTGTAGTACTGCCCTCAGGCACCCAGGCACGGGGCCTCTGCTGGCCCGTATGATAGACTGGAGGTTGTAAGCCTGCTTTACACTACAGACATGCTCATGTGACGAGCTATGGTATAAATTACCCACAAATCGAGAGTTCAGCCAGGGATCCTGGCAACTCAGGGCAGGTTACTCCAATTCTCTATGCCTTAGTTTCCACAGAACAGGGGTGGTAATGGTCATGCCCGGTAGTGCTGGGCACCCCGCTGCCGGCTGCAGGAGCAGTGACGCCCTGCACAGAGGAAACGCTGCCCAGAGTACCCTAATCACTGCTACCACCCCCATCCCTTCCTGTGCACCCAGCTTCCTTCTGTATAGGGCCCACCATCTCATGGCTCACGTGGACACCTAGTATGAGATGTGGGGGCAGAAGAGTCAGAGGAGTAAAGGAGCAACGGGGAATGGCGCTAAGGAAGGGGAGTGCCTCCGAAGGAAGGCACAGACCCGCAGAGCCTCCAGTTACGTGAAACACATCAGCAGGCTTGGGGGGAACGCAGTAGTGCGGCCACAC
The DNA here is from genome assembly GCF_045843805.1 of Urocitellus parryii. Lineage (NCBI taxonomy): Eukaryota > Metazoa > Chordata > Mammalia > Rodentia > Sciuridae > Urocitellus > Urocitellus parryii. Next base: position 774,151 of record NC_135532.1, read on the forward strand.
CACCTGGACGGGGCGGCAGAGTGAGCGACCCCAGGGCAAAGGACAGCAGAGTGCAACGTCACTTGATTGTTAAGTGGGAAAGCAGTGGACTACATCAACAGAGAACAAGGTGACTTGGAGACAGGGCTTGGTTAGACAGGCCTCTGCTTCAAGCTCGTCAGTTAGAGAAGCGAGGGGGGCTCCCACCCTGCACAGCCCCAGCAGGAGGGAGAGGACAAGCAGCAAAGGCAGGAAGGACAGGCCTACACACGAGCAGCCACACCTGTGCCAGGAGGCCAGACCCTGTCGGCCAGGCCCACGGGGCCCTTGGGCATCATGACAGGGCAAGTGCTAGCAGCCTTCAGTTTTAGCTGCAAGAACTGCTCCAGGCTCAAGCTCAGGCTGCCAGAGGGAGAAGCCACGTCCCCGAGTCTTCACCCCACAGCAGGCCAGGGGTGGGCCACAGAACCCAAGGCAGGCACGAGGAAGTCCAGGTGCACCTCGCCCTCTCTCCTGGTGAAGACCCAGCTGGACTGTGTTTGCATCTCTGACCTCGGCTGACCAGGCAGCTAAAGCCAAGGTATGCTCTAGGGCAGTGCACTCACCAGATGGAGGGCAGCAGGGAGTTCTGCAGGACGTAGGTTCGGTCCAGGAACAGGAAGATGCCTCTGACCATGATCTGGGGACCAGAAGAGCAATTGTCCTTCCAGAGCAGACCTCTTGGGCACCGCCACGTGCGCCACTGTGGAGCTCAATTGCTTCTTGATAGAAAGATGACGCCCCCCCCCAGGCCTTACTCGCTGAGGTTGACTCTTCTGCTGTGCTTGACCTTGGGCTCTTAATACGACAACCCTGACTGTGGAATTGTGAAGCGGCTTTACGCCTGGTCATCTCCGGCCCGGCGTGACACAGCGCCTGAGACTGCTGGAGGCCCCCAGCTTTCCAGACTAGTTCCTATCCCACTGCAGCAAGGCTCTGGCACCTGTGCAACCTGACTCCCGAATCAGGTGGGAAGGCCGCCCAGGTCCACCAGCAGGCTTCCACATCTCGCCCCAGCTCCAGCCCAGAGCAGCACCCCAGGGAGCAGGTACTCAGTCTGCACTAACCCTCAGCAGGTCCCAACAGTCAGGCCACACGAAGTCACACTAGTCGGTATACCTCAGACTGCCCTCCAGCTCAGCAGAGAGGAGACTGCAGCCCTGGGGGGACCCCAGGAGCCATCCAGCTTCCCCCTCCTGGGGGAGGGCAGGGTCCTGCTCACTGGTGCTCCCCCAGGGCTGCGGCAGGGGGCCCACACTCACCATCTGTCTGCAGTGGTCCTGCCAGCAGGTGTCCATCTTCTTCAGGAACACAAGGCTGTCCAGTGCGTCTGTGCAGAGGTGCTAAGGAAACCTCCCGGGCACAGCGCCACCTGGACCCTCCATACCCACATCTGCCGCCCCAGCCATGCTCTGGCGCTCCTCCCCATGTCCAAAAGTCCACGAGACCCCAAGAGCTGCCCGCCCCTCTGCATGGGCATGCCGGGAGGAGATGCCCTGACCAGACACTGACCTGGGTGCCTGGCCTCGACCTCTAGCCTTGCATCTGTGATTCACAGTCACCTACTTCAAGGGACTGTGTGACAGCAGCCCCAAGGAACTGAGGGCACCACCCCCAAGCCACAAGTATGGCTCATTCACCCACATCAACCCAGGCACACCCTGCAAACCCTCGGCCACAGCCGTCCTCACCCCTGCGCACCCCTGCTCCCCCGTCTCTCACCGCTTCCTGCACGGCCTTGCTGGAATGCTCAGGCCCTGCCAGGGGAACCAGGCCACAGCCTCAACCAGCAAACGGCACTTGCTGGAGGCAGCCCTGCTGAAGGTTCTGGGGGCTGGCTGCGAGGGTGCCCGTGCACGGCTGGAAGGAGCTGGCAGCTGAGGAGACACTGGTGGGCCTCTTACAGCCTGCAAACACACTGCCTGTCCATAGGACCATCAAAGGCCCCAGTCTCGGGGAGATCCCGTGCGACCCGGGTCTACACTGCGCTGAGCTCCATACCAAGAGCCCAGGCCCTCTCTGGTTCTCTCCTCTCGCCAGCTGGCTCCTCCCTCTGAACTGGGAACCCTCTCCAAAGTGTTCTTGGTTTCTCAATAGCAACAGGCTGGTCACAGGGTCTTGCCACCCACTCCTGTCCAGGAACAGCCCAGCACACACCCCAGGCACTTAGACGTCCTGCCGAAAAGGCCCACCCTGTGCTGTCTGCACTCAGAGGCTGACCCTCTGCCACAGGTCAGAACCCTGGCTTTCGGGGTCCCTACCTTGGTGTCACCTTCTATGGCTCCCACTCCTGACCTCTGCTGGGGGCTCTTGTCTCCTGGGCAGGCCTCTGCACAGGTGCCTGGGACCTCCATCTCCTCTCTCACAGGGGGTCCAATGTCACCCACCCTCAGCGCGGCCACCAGGCACTCTGGCTGCACAGCTCATGAGGACTTCTGTGGCAGGAATGCCTATTGTCATGCATCTGTCACCTCAAGGGACAGAATCCCACTCCACTCAGACCTTTCCCAGGGCCTTGCCAGATGCTGGCAGGTGACGCCCTTTCAGAAACGGCTGGCTTGGTGCCCCGGGCCTGTCACTGGCCCCTAATTCTCGTTTGTCTTTGTTCTGCAAAGCGATTCTCACAGGGCAGTCTGACCCCATTTGTGTGTGTGTGTGTGTGTGTGGTCCTAGGGATGAGACCGGGGGCACTTTACTACTAAGCTGCATCCCCGGCCCTTGAACTTGTGATCCTCCTGCCTCGGCCTCCCAAGGTGCCGGTACTGCAGGTGTGCGCCATCATGCCTGGCTCTCTGTCAGCTACTCATGTCATGGATTTCAGTCCGACTCCTCCAGTGCACTCCTGGTTGGTCCCACCCATAACCTCTATCACAGCCCCAAAGCACTAGGCATGCCCTCCACACTCTGCCTTCTGTTCCATCCTGCTGTCCAGGGCGCTGTCTAGCGTAGTGCTGTCCTGACACCCAGGACTGACCGTGTCTGACCCCCAAGACGCCACACAGCTAGGAGGATACTGCATGTGGAGTGTCTTCTGTCCTCTTCTATGGAAACAGTGGGGAGTCTCACACCACGGGTTTGTCCCAGCACCAGAGGAAATACTGGCCCTGGCTCTACTACAGGTCTGCAGCCCACGCACTGTCAGTGGGCAGCAGGCAGGGCAGTCATTTTCTGCTTTCCAGTATGAGTACAAGAAGCCGGAAGCAAGCACTTGTTGAGTAACTGAATGAACGGACACTTCAGTCAATCACAGGGCAGGATTCGCTGGCAGGGGGGGATCTGAGCAGGTAATCAACAAGGAGTTTTCAAGCAAACTGGGAGTGGGGGAGAGAAATCCAGCAGATGGTGTGCTGGCACGCTAGTGGCTGCAGCTGGCTCCTAAGGCAGATATCCCTACTGGCGGGGCTCGAGCAGGGGGCGCTCTGCACCCACAGGTGTGTCCTGAGATGCCTGGGCACTGGCAGGTTCCCAAATGCACAGTTGCCTTGTCCTGCACATGCTCACAGTCAGCAGCACGGAGCCCTGTCAAAGTTTGGTGGAGGCGTACACAACAGCTGCAGGAGAGTTCAACACCCACGCTGACAGCCAGGCAGTCCCTGCCTAAGTGGGGGCACCTGGTCCTGGAGGCCAGAGCCTCAACCAACGAGGCTGCCCTGAGGTGGCCCTGACCCACCCAAGATGAGGGTAAAGGGCCAAGGGCCAAGGACTCCCTGAGCCAAAAGAACTGAAAAGCGGGGGTCCCAGACCCTCCTTCTACAGGTGGAGACGGAGCCCAGGAACATGAAGACACAGCCTGTGCAGTGACGGAACCTGCGTGCCCACGTGGCCCAGCAGGGCGGGGCAGCCACAGCAGAGGGAGTGGCTGGGATCTCCTCACAGACACCCTCCTGGTCCGCAGCGCATGCCTGGTGACACCTTCCCCTTGACTGGAGACCCATGGACATCACCCTGCATGGCCTCCACTGTATGAGGTGCAGCCCTGGTGGGACAGAGGCCGCACATGACCATCCTGTGAGAAGCCACCTGCAGCTGGGAGTGCCCTGCCAACACCAGCAGGAGAGCTGGGCCTTGGTCAGACAGGGCTGAGTGCCCCCCAACCCCTGGACCAGCCTCACGATTCCTGGGCTTTGGCCTCAAGACTGAGCATAGGAGCCGGTGTCTGAGCTGTCCTCTGTCCTGGGATTCGCTGCACATCCCATGAAACCAGGACAGGTGGCTTTCACAGAGCCAGGAACAGAATCAACACTGAGACGCTTCCAGAACTTTCCCTAAACACTTCAACCAGGCACAGGCACAATGAACAGGCTGCTTTCCACTCCTACCAGCAAAGCAGAAGCTAAAACAAAGGTCAGCTTTCTGCTTTCTGCGTGAAGGGCCCTTGAGTGCTGTGGTTCTGACCTGAAGGACATGACCAGTTCTCAATCCCATCAATCCAGCCTTAAAGACTTAGGTAACGAACAGCCGCCTCACGAGCCACAAAAGGATATTCTCTGAAGGGGAGGATCTGAGCCTGGACATGGTCCTCGCAGACCTGGCGCAGCTGCTTGTAGAGCGTGGCGGAGACTTTGTGAGAGCAGAGGTTCTCCACAGCCTGCAGGAGGGAGCAGTCATCACTGGCAGGAACAGTGGCTTGGCTGAGGCACTGCAGCTGTTACCCCTTGTGCTGCTCCTGCTGTATCTGCTGAGCCTGGCTGCAGTCGGTCCCCAGGAAGCCCGGGGCAGGCATGCTCCCACAGCCGCATCCTGGAGGCTCTGCTCCCTGGGCCTGCAGTGTGGGCCCTGCCCAGGGACCGCAGCAGAGGGGCCTTCCCCTCCCCCGGAGGAGCTCCCAGAGGACTCCTGAGCCATGTGGGCCAGGCCAGAAGCCCTCCTTCGCCCTCTGTGGCTCCACGGGCACTTCACCAAGTTCTGTCTTAGTGAAGAAACAGGCTACTTTTTGAGACAATTTTTTTTCTTAAAATATTTCTATTCACTTTCAAGTAATGTTTGTACTTTTTTTTTGTTTCTTTTTTTTTTTTTTTGATACTGAGGGTTGAACACATGAGCGCTTAAGCACTGAGCCACATTCCTAGCCCTTTGGATTTTTTTTTAAATTTGAGACAGGGTCTTGCTAAGTCACTGAGGATCTCACTACATTGCTGAGGCTGGCGTTGAACTTATAATCCTCCTGCCTCAGCCTCCCAAAGCACTGGGATTACAGGTGAGCACCACCACACCTGGCTAACATTTGTACATTCTTACCGGTTCTAACAAAGCCTCATTTCAAATCTCACGTACAAATCCAGAATCTCATTTAATTCAAATGTGAAAGATCATAAACAGAAATATGTGTTTCTAACCAACTAGTTTTCAATCATTTGAAAGGACAGGATATAAAGAATTGAGACATAGCAGAAAAAGAATCTGAATTTAACTAAAACACAATGTTTTCCTGGGGAAAAAACGTAAGTGCCATCAAAACACTCACAGTAGTAGTGCTAACTCCAACACTTAACATCAACACTGCCAGACACCGTACTAACCACATCGAGGGCACTGATCACCACCGTGCAGGACAGGAAAATTCACAACTGCTCTAGAGTGCCAACGGCTAAACGTCGGAATCTTTTCTTTGAAGCAGATTTACCGTCTGCAGAACAAGGAGCTGGTACACGTCCCCTACGATCTGCCTTAGTGTAGAAGTAAGGGTTCCCACCCCCACTGCAACTCGCCGTCCCCAGCTTTCCCCACTCCTCCTGCCGTGTCTGTGACTCAGTCCAAGGTCTCCTGGGACCTTCTTCCCGAGAACCCCCATGGCTGTAGGCAAGCTCTGCTCCAGCGTCAGTCACCAGTGGTTCCCACAGACACAGCTGCCACAAACTGCAACCACCAAGACGGGCTGCATGACTGTCCTGCACAGAAGAGCTCCTGGCCAGGATGTCTTCTGAATGCCCCTCCGGAGTTGGAGCCCGTTTCCCCACGCCGGTCCCCACGCCGGCACGCTGTCGCTGCAGACTGAAGGCTGACTCAGCCCACACTATTCACAGGAAGCACGCTGGATGTACCTTGGTTTTACTACTGAGGATTTGGGGACCTCTCAAGGGAGGCAGTCAGCCCTGAGGGAGCGCAGGTTTGTAGGGGTGCCGAGTCCTGACCCAGTCTTCCTGTGATAGCGGGCCTGGGTCTCCTCCTGCTCATCAGTCCCGCCCTGGCAGGGGTCCTGGAAGCTCCTGCGCTGTACTCCTGTGCAGCACAGTGCAGGAGCCTGCCCCCCGCAGGAGTTTTCTTCATTTTCTCAAGTAGTGATTTCCAAGGGCCTTCTTGGGATGCAGGTGGCCCCTGCTGACGAGGCTTTGGGTTGGCATGCTGCTGCTGCTGCTGGCATCTTGAAGCACCCAGCGGCTCTCCTCTCCTCTCTGCCCAGCAACGTCTCTCAAGCACGGGCTGTGCAGCAGGCTGTGCCAGGGCCAGGAACACACTGGCAAGCACAGATATGGCCCCACACACTGCCTTCCTGCTGCCCAGACGTCACTCAAGTGTCCACTGCCACAGAAGCGAAGCACCTCCCTGAACCAGCACCCAGCCCAGGCAGGGCCCCAGTGACAATGGCAGGCTGTGGGCAGAGCCCCCTGCACCCATCACACCTGGGCACCCAGTGGTGGGAGGGAGCTGTGGGCAGAGCCCCCTGCACCCATCACACCTGGGCACCCAGTGGTAGGAGGGAGCTGTGGGCAGGGGCCCCTGCACCTTTCACACCTGGGCACCCAGTGGTGGGAGGGAGCTGTGGGCAGGGCCCCCTGCACCCATCACACCTGGGCACCCAGTGTGGGAGGACACAGGCTTGTGTGTGAACACTCAGGGGCAAAGCTGAGGGCAGGCAGGACACCACCACAGCCCCCAAGTGCCTGGGAAGTAGGCACAATGACAAACAGGCCCCGTCACACTGGGCCCAGCAAGGGTGCACTGTGGGGAGGAGCAAACCCCACACCCACTGTCTGCAGCCATGCCTCTCATGGACACTGTGGTCCTGGCCACTGCTCGCTGCTGCAGCAGGCCAGTACACACTCACCCTTGGAGGGACGGCTGCTCCCAGCATGTCATCCCTGCAGGTTCCTGCCTGGAGGGGCAGGTGGACAGGCCAGAGTTCAGTAAGGACTAGACTCTGGAGTCTCCCGGCACGCCTGCCAGAGTGGTGCCCTCACGGGCCCAGTGCAGAGTGGCTGGAGGTGACATCCTTTCTGTTAGGCCTGAGGACTGGAGACGGTCCATTCTCCCTTGTTTTTCATCAACTTACAATTGAATCCACTCTTGATTAACGTGTTTCTGTTTCCAACCAGCCCATCCAGTCATGTGCCCATCTGTCCACCACGCTATGGCTTTCCACCTCAGTCTTTGCTGTCCATGCCAGCACTTCCCAATTCCCGCCCTGCCCAGAAGATGGGGCCAGCTCCCTCAGAGCCAGCCCGAGGCCTCCCTCCTGAGCTCTGGGAGCACAGCCTGCATTTTCCATAGGCCTTCTTCAGCAGGGAGTTGTGGGTCCCACCGGGTCTTCAAGGGCAAAGGTAGAAGATCTAGGCCTTCAAAGAACCTCAGAGCCCCTTGGATGGATGGGTGGTGAGGGCCTGTCTCCCTCCTTCCTCCAGCAGACAGAACAGAGCAGACAGGGCCACAGAGGACAGGGCCTCAGCTGCAGGCTTGTGTCTCTGCCGGGCCAGCGTAGACCAGTGCTGCTCTGCAGGGATGACCACCACCATGTGACCACTGTCCCATGTGAGCCTGCTGGACTGCACACACCCTGGAGTGTGGCATCCCGCCTCAGTGAGGGACTCCGTGATGACGTTTTGGGGTATGCATTCCCCGCCCTCAGAACTTCAAAACTGAGACCCAGGACACCTGGAGATGATGCTCGTGACAATGTCTGTGATTACTGTTCTATCACTGCTCAGGAGGCATGGCAAAGGACTGCCATGGTGTGAGGAGAAGACACTGGGCAGCCCGTACCAGGTGGCTGCCCTGGAGAGCGGCAGCCTCAGCTGGAAGCTGTGGTATTTATTAAACCAGAGCCTGTGTGTGCTCAGATACTTGGGGGGATTCTTGCTTCTGGCCCAGGGCAGTAAGTGAAAGCAGTCACTTGGCCAGAATCAAGGGACTGGACCAACACTTCTGCTGAAATAAATGAGACAGAATACAAAGCGCTGGATTCTGGGCCATGAAACACAGTGACCTCCGAGAGGTGGAGTCGGGCCCCAACTGCTCTGCTTCCTGTCGGGAGTTCCCAGATGAGGGCCCTGAGAGGAGAGGTGTGGCCAGAGGCTCTGGAGATGAGCAAGGAGATCATCATCTGGGGTCTGGCCCTGGGGCGAGGAAACTACTCAGCCCAGGAAAGACCATCTAGAAGGTGCAGGCAGCAGCCCTGAGAGCAGCTTCCCACCAGCCGAGTGAAGCCACCTGGCCTCAGGGGTGAATCAGGAGCACACAACACTGCTCTGGCCAGGCCTAACAAGTCCTGGAAGTCAGACTCACAAAGACCAGCTTCCAAATAACTTAACTCTGTCAGAACCAAGGTCAAAAATATTTTTAGGAATAGAAAACTAATCCAGGGCACCAGTTACAACTCATGTCTGACATCCAATCAAAGATGACCAGATGCGAAAGAAGTAGGAAAGTAAGCTAGTGGGGGAAACCAGCCAGTCCAACCAGCTCGGAACAGACCGGAAGACAGAACGGGCAGTGAGGCCAATGAAATGGCCATTACAACTAAACCCCACGTGTCCCAGGTTGAGCAGAAACACAGCAGATGCAGGAAGGTTCAAACTGAGTAGGGAGTGGAAATGTGGGGTATCAGCAAAGGAGGTGCTGCAGAAGACCAGGACCCCGAAGAAGAGGCAGCAGGCGCAGCAGTGAACCCAGGCACCGACTGCCATGAGAGCCAGACCCCCCACCAGGAGTCCTCTCTGACACCCAGGGAAGAAATGACCCTTCTGCACAAATACCCAGGAGGCAGAGTGGAGAGAACATTTAACTGCTGAGGCCGGCATCACTCTTCACATCAAAACTGGACAAAGATACAAGAAGAAAACAACACATCCGTGTCCCTGCGAACACAGACACAAAAGTCAACAAAACGTTAGCAGAGCAAACCCATCATCATGCAAAAACAGATAACACATCAGGTCCACATATGCAACCCGGAAAACAAGACTGGCTGTATATGAGGAAAAACATCAACTAACAGACTAACTAAGAAACAGAAATTCTACCATCCCTCAAGAGATGTGGAAAAAACTCCCAGGAAACTGAGAGAGAAGGGAACCTCCTCATCTCGGAGCCTGGCCCTCACAGGCCAAGGGGGAAAGCTCCCCAAGACCAGGAGACTGCCTGTCCCCAGGCCACTCCCCTCCTGTGCAGGTTCCAACAGGACAGTGAGGTAAGGAGAGGATGGAACAGGCATGCAGATGACAAAGGAAAGCAAAACCAGCTCCACTCAGACAAGACAGCGTGTGTGCAGAACAGAAGGTACAGAAAACCCATAGAAGCACACAATGTTGGCGGAAAGCAAGACGAGATCCAAAAACCACTGGTACTTCTACATGACAGTGAGAACCCGAAGCCGACTTTTAAAATGCTATTATAATGCCATCAAAATGTGAAACAGTTAGGAACAAATTTCACAAAAGATGAAAGTCCTGCACTGCATCTTGGAAATACTGAGAAATAAAAAAAAGACCTTAGAAATACACGAAGCCCCATCCCTATGATTGACAGTTAAGATGCCAATTCTCTCCACATTGATCTACAGATTACTTGTTAACTCAACCAAAATCTTAGCAGACTTGTTGGTAGAAATTGGAAAATAGAAAACTACAATTCATGAAATGCCAAGGACCCAGAGCAGCCACCTCTTCCCACTCATCATGCCCGATCCAGACGAAGGCATCTGACAAGGCACTCACAGCAACTGGGGGCAAGGGCAAGCTCTCTACGGGTAGTGCCAGCAGGAGCAGACGTCTGCAGGGCACGCCACGTGTGGCTTCAGCCTCACGTACACACAGAAAACCATGAGCCCAGACGTACACCCCAGCACTGAAGTGTCGCAGGAGAACACCTCTGTGGTGTTACACTAGACAGAGAGTCCTCAGACCCAGGAGCCCATCACAAACAGACGAGGACAAGCAGTCCTGACGGGCTCCGACTCGACAACCCCTGCTCTTCAGGGAGCACGCACGGCAAGGGGATGGGGCAAGCCACATGCTGGGAAGAAGCCTGTGACACTGAGCCCGCACACTCAATAAGAAAAACATCCCAGCAAAACATGACCAAGAGATCTGAGGAGACACTTTATCAAAGATGATATAAGCAATGGCAAAAAAAAAAAAAAAACAAAAAAACACGAAAAGATGCTTACATGAGTAGGGAAATGCAAATCAGAACCACTGGAAACCTACTGCACCTCTGACAACACCAGAGTGGTTCCATGCACACCTGGAACTCACAGGCTGCGGGGAGAGCACAGGTGCAGACACCTGAAAAGCAGGTTTCTTACAGACATGTACTTCCTGTGTTGGCCAGACACCTGGAGAGAGAGCCAATCAGTGACTGCCAAGGGTTTCTAAGTTGCTGAGGGTCTTGCTATGTTCTCCAGGTTGGCCTCCAATTTGTGATCCTCCTGCCTCAGCCTCCCAAGCCGCTGGGAGTACCCACGTGGGCCACCATGCTCAACTGAACCTGTTTTGACTGCAGTCTGTCAACATGTGGGCAGGTGTGGAATGTTCACTTCTGGCATTATGCAGGTACTCAAACAATTTTGGATCTTGGAAACTTTCAGATTTTTGGATTAGAGATGCTCAACCTATAATTTTCTTTGGGTAGTGATGTCCTCACTTGTAATAACCCATACAAAAAATTGTTAAAACTCAAGGCTCTTAATAGAAATAGTTGCATGATCTATCGTTACATAAAAAGTAGACATTAGGCTACTTGATCCTCATTCTGTAAAATCATGTCATTAAAAAAGCGTGATTTGTGTGAAACATCCAAAGGGCTGTGCCTCTGGCCATTTTCCCCTACTTAGAGATGGGACGTCATACTTGAGTGTAACAAAGTAAGTTTGCAAACCTTATTTCCAACCGTTAGGCACCAAGCGCTGGGGAAGAGGCGAGGGTCACTCCGCTCGCAGCGCGGGGAGCGGGGCAGCCACCACCCGCCGCCCGCCCGCCTGGTCCCCGCAGGGCCCGCCACCCGACCCCCGCGGCGCCCCGCGGCGCCCCGCCGGCCTCACCTGGTACAGCTCCTCCAGGTTGTACCTGATGGACGTGCTGCCCTGGATGGCCCTCACCGCCTCGTGCAGCTTCCGCCACGTGTCCTGCGTGTAGTTGTCCGGCAGCCGCGGCCTGTCTGTGGAGGAGGGGGTCAGCGGGCGGCGGCGCTGGGGAGCCGCGGCGGGCCGGCCCGGGAGGCCGAGGCCGCGACCGAGGCCGAGGCCGAGGCCGAGGCCGAGGCCGAGGCCGCGTCCGCGCGCGCGCCGCCGCCCTCGCCCGCCGCGCACCCACCTCGGAAGTTCTTGATGACCAGCTTCCTGGAGCCGCCCGCGCCCCCCGGCTTGGCGGGGCCGCCGGCCAGCGCCGCCGGCTTGGTGAGGCCGTTGGTGCGGCCCACGAGCGCCGAGACGCTGCCCTTCCGCGGGCCCTCGTCCGCCATGGCTGGGCCGGACGCCGCCCCGCCCCGTGCGCGCCGGCTCCTCCTCCGCCCCGGCGCCCCGTCCGTGCGCGCCGGCTCCTCCTCCGCCCCGGCGCCCCGGCCCTGCGCGCCCGGCTCTTCCTCCGCACCGGCGCCGGTCCGTGCGCCGCGGCCCCCGCCACTGCGCCCGCGCCGCCCGGGCTCAACCGCCGCCGCGCCCGCCCCTGCCGGGGCGCGCGGACCTCCCCATTGAGGGCTGGGGCGCGCGGGGACAGCCACGCTGGGGGCCCGGGCGCGCGGGGACGCCCTGTGTCCCGAGGCCGGGCGCGCGGGGAGCTGGTTCCCCAATGGGTTGGGGACTTCCCCACATGGTCTCGGGGAGCGCGCGGGGACACCCCACTCCGGGGGCTCCCGTGCGCGGGAAGGACGCTCTCGGGTGGGTTGGGGACCTCCCAGGACCTGGGAGCGTAGGGGCCCGTCCCTGGGCGGCCTGCCTTCCCCCTCTGGGCTCGCAGTCCTCAGGGCTCGGGTCCCGCGGAGCGAACGGCCGCTGCGTGCGGGCCTGTCACGCACCGCGCGCGGGGCGCTCCAGTCCCTGGCGCCGCGCCGCCCCTCCGGAACCGACGAGCGCGGCGCCGAGCCGCGGGGGCGCCGCTCGCGGACGGACCGCACCGGAAGTGACGCGGTGGAGGTCCGCGGCCGCTGCCATGGCGCACATCACGATCAACCAGTACCTGCAGCAGGTGAGTTCCTCGGCCGCTCCCCGCCAGTCCGCGCCGGCGGCGGGAACGGACGCTGGCGGAGAGGGAGGGGGACGGCGGTCGCGGTGGCCACGCGAGGCTGGCCTGGGGCCCGTCGCGTCGGTGTCAGCCGCCGCGAGCGGATCCCGTTGGGCAGACGCGCTGCGGGTTGGGCCGCTGTGTCTGCGGGGCTTTGGCCGGAGGCGGTAAGTGGCAGAGTCACGGCCGAGCGGGCTGGGGTCGGAAGCCGTCCCTGTGGCCGCTAAACTAGGCCGGGAAGCGGGTGGCTAAGTGGGTCGAGTGAGCCCCTCTGGTTAGCTGGAGCGAAGGGCATCTTGAGGACCTTTCTGATTTTTACACCCCTTCCTGGTGCAGCCGTGGGTCTGCCTCCGAGGACCCAGGCCCTTCCCACGGCCTGCATCTGAAGGCTATAAGGGAGGAGCATCTGCAGCATGCCTGTCTTTCCCTGGGGATGGGAGACAATACTTGCAGAAACCCTGTCTCCACCCTAAACATCTCACTGGTGAGGACTCACTGGGTCCCCTTGCTGCAAGGGAAGTTGGGAATTCACTTACTGCCATGTTGAATATGTGTCTCTGGAGTTGATCTCTGCCAGCTTAAAAAGGGGGAAGGGAACAGTTAGTGCTCACTGCTGCTGTCTCCTGATTGCCAGTTAGGTCACAGCTCAAGTGTCATGTCCACAGAGGCCCTCCAGGATGGCCCATTAAGGAGAAGCCTAATTTACCTTGTGTGGTATTTTGCTTTTTTGTATTTTTTTACAAGACATTATCTTGATCCTTTTAAGATTTATTTATGTGTGTGTGTCTTTCCTCTTTAAAACTTGAGCTACATAAGACTAGTGACTTTGTTATTTCTTACCTCTGCACTCTGGCTCAGGAAGTGTGTTGGAAGCTGACAGAAATGGGAAAGCCCAGCCAGAGGGGTGGGCAGGAGGGTTGGATGATTTTCAATGCTCACACCTCCTCTTGGTGACAGTCTCATTTTCCTTGTCTCATCAAAGCACCTCTCTTCTTGGCAATGTGTTTTTAGAGGAGCACTCTGAAAAACCCATCCTTTGCCTCTCTTGTCCAGTGAGAATAGTTTGGGCTGATGATGAGAATAAGAAAAAGAAGCAACGATTAGTGCTTGTCAGCCGTTTCCTAAGTAGCAGAGTCTGCCATGAGCACTTTTATGCATGTTCAGTGTTTTTTTTTTATGAGTGAGTCCATCACAAGCCCATTTTACAGAGTGGGTTAAGTTGTCCACCCAAGAGGACTTGAAGCTGCACAGCTGGGACTGTGACACAGTTTCTGGCTCCAGAGTCCATATTTATTTTGTTTTATACTGAGGATTGAACCCAGGGGCACTTAACCACTGAGCCACATCCCCAGCCCTTCTTTATATTTTATTTAGAGGCAGGGTCTTGCTAAGTTGCTGAGGCTGGCTTTGAACTCACAGTCCTCCTGCCTCAGTCTCCTGGGCTGCTGGGATCACAGATGTGTGCCACTGTACCCAGCCAGAGTCCATGTTCTTGACACTCAACTTTTCTGAAGGATGCTGCTTCCTGGAGAGTTGTACTTGAATCTCCATGACCATTTTGGCCCTGAGACCTTTCCTCATTTCAGCACCTTGACAGTAGCCTTGGGCAGCAACTACATGGAATAGCAGAATGTCTTTGTTTGCTGTGTTTGCTGAGATAAATTCCTAGTAGCAGCTTGGATGGGTTGGATCTCATCTTCCTTCGTGGATGCTTGAGCACAGGACCAAGGGCTTCCTTCCTCAGCATGGGGAAGGCATGTTTGTGCTGGTTTTCAGAGCTCTGTCCCATGGGGTGATGTGGCCTGGAAGGGTGCCTACAGATGCTTCAGAGAGGGAGGCACTGAGCGTGGGTAATCCACAGCAAGCCGTGAGCAAGTCTGCTTTTGTCCACCGTCAAACAGAGAAGACATTATTCCATTTCTCAAGGTAACCAGCTGTAAAAACAGCCCTGGGAAAGGGTGCAAAGGAAGAATAGCTGGTCACTGCCTTGCATCCCTCAACTGTCTGCAAGTGTCAGAGCCTAGAGGCCTCAGGAGGTGTCTCCCAACAGAGGTGAGGGCCACATCCAGACCTGTTTTGTTCTGTGCTTGGACTTTACCAGGTACCACCCAACTTGGTGTATGTTGGGGGAGGATGAATTGGATGGACTTACATGCTGTTCTTTCCCGTGCCTCTGCTTTCTGGAACTGCTGTTCTTCTTGGGCCAGCTTGCATACCGTTCTCCCCACTGTGGGCACCCCTCACCACTCTCCGAGGGCTGGCGTTAGTCCCACAGGCGCTTCTTCAGCCCTTCCAGCATGTCTCTGTGGGCTGTTATTCTTTCCTTTGTGTTCTTGATTTTTCTGTTCATGACAGAATTATGTAATGGCAAATTTTTTTTTTAAAAAGTGTATCTGTGCTTAAAATTTTATTTTCCTGCAATTGTCTATTCTGAAAAATTGCAAACGTACAGGGAAGTGGAAAGATATACAGTGACAGCTTACAGACCTTTCACACTTGCCTTCTTTCTGTGGGAACACATGCTTTCTCCCTGAGCATGTGAAAGTCAGCTGCAGACAGTGTGGCTCTGAGAACAAGGACATTCCCTCTAAACACAGAGTCTTTAGCCACTCACAACTTGACACCATAGTTGCCCCAGGTGTTCCCTGGGACTTCTACTGTTAAACCCAGGGCACGGTCATGTCTTGGGCTGCATGTGGCCTTCTGGCTCCTTAAGTCTCCTTTAATTGGGTGAGTCCTCCTGCCTTTCTAACAGCTGTCTTCCATCCAGGTTTGATTGTGTCAGCATTTGGATTTGGGTGTTCTTCTCCTGGACTGCCACAGGTTAGATGTGTGGGCGCCCCCTGCTTCTCTGGAGGCACCTCATTGGGGTAAGAGGCGTCCCCTCAGGCTCCTCTCTCATTATGGTGCCTTTCCCCATTGCAGGGCACACGTCATCTGTTGGATGATGGGGTGAGGACTGTTCCTGTGCCCCATAGCCTCGCAGGGCTGACACTGAAGGTCCTTTCCCAGGTCAGCCACTATGTTAGCACTGACTGAGCAAGCATTGCTTCTCTTTCCTTCCTTCCTCCCTCCTGTACTAGGGACAAAATGCAGGGCTCACACTTGCTAGGCAAGTGCTCTACCACTGAGACACATTCTCAGCCCTCTTTTTATGTTATTAACTATTTTTTTATCACTTAAAAGAGTATTTCCCCTATATCCTTTCTGGGCAAGCGCTTTACCACTGAGCTACAACCGCAGCCCCTATTATTGTTATTTTTTTGAAGCTCCGATTGCCTTGGCGCCTCTTCAGCTGATTTCTGTGCGTTTGAAACTGTCCGCGTCCTGCTGAGCCCTTCCTGGTGTGCGTTTTTCAGGCTCACCTCGCCTGGAGTTGGTGCATTCCCCAAGGAGCTCTGGAATTCAGAAGGCAGAGAGCTGGGTGTCAGGTGGCTGGCTGTTCTGGGGAGGCTTTCAGTGGGCGGAGCAGATGAGCCCAGTTCTAGGCAGTCGTGGGTTCTGAGAGTTCGTGGTGCCCCGAGGTGCCCCGTTGGCTGAGCAGCCAGCATTGTCAAGGTGCTAACGTGCTCTGTTGCATCCCTTCTTTCCTTTCACACACCCCCTGCTTTGTAGCCACCTGGGAGGGAGTCGGGACCTCTGTGTCCTACCATCTCCAGAGATTGCCTGGGAGGTCACTGGCAAAGGAGGACCAGGGGACACAGGACCATCTGTTCTGCTCATGGAGGGACCTAGTGTCTGGGTTTGGGGACCACTGTGCTTCTGGTACCTTCAGCCACCGGAGGCACACTTCCATTTCATCATGCTTAATTCTCCTCTGTGACTTTAGCTGCCCACAGGCTGAATGTCATGGTGACGTGCATGACCAGAACCCCTGGTGTTAACCAGAGTGAGGACCCCCGAGGCCCTTAGATTGTGCCTGGACTGGGAGGGCATGTGTGCTAGAAAAGCAGAGCCTCCTGAGAGGCCAGTGTGCCTCAGGACTGCAGGGAGGGATGGCCTGGGGCTCTTGGCTGGAGGTCCTGTTGCCTGAGGAGAGGTGAGCACTGGAGGGCACAGGCTGCAGGCCAGCCCAACAGCTCTTCTACTTGACACCTCACTAGGTGTACACCAGATCCCTTGTCCCGCGTGCCCAGCCTCCCCAGGGGGCCAGTGGAGGGCAGTACTTCTGAATGCTCATCCTCCTGGGACTGAACTGGTGAGAACTGGTTTCTGGGACCCACAGACCGGCATCAGCAGGCTTGATGGTCGTTCCACTTTGCTGTCCAGGCTCAGCTCCTGCTGAGATGGTGGGCAGAGAAGAGCAGGTCCCTTGGGCCTGTTCTGACCCTGGAATAGGGCCACCCCTCTTGCCCGCTGGATCTTAGGCCCAGCGAGGATTCTTTCCTCCTCCCTGCCCCAACCCCAATCAGGTAATCCTCGAGGCTCCTTTCTGCTGAGCCCAGCACCCTCCCCTGGGGTGGGCACGGGAGCCTGGAAGTCCTCTGAGTAGGGAAGCCAGTGCCCAGTGCTGGCTTCTGGGCTGCCTTACCTTGATGCTTGCAGGTGCACTTGATTTCCACCACCAGACTCCAGCTTGGCAGCTTTAGGAGGGCCCTGCCCTTTCCCGTGACCAGTGGAGGCTCTCAGTGCCCGTCTCTCTGCCTTGAGATGAGACCCCCAGACTTAGGGCAGGCCTGCAAAGAGCACTTGGTCAGTGCTTGGGTTCCTTCACAGCCAACCCTGCTGTGCCCATAGGTGACTTTCCAAAGGGCAGTGACGGGCAGGATGTGTGTGGCCTGGAACTGCAGTCTGGGCCTTGCAAGGGCTGGCTTGCAGCTGGGCTTGTCCTCAAGGCTTGGATCTGTGGCCCAGCCTGCTTGGCTTCAGGTGGCCGTGGCTGAGGAGAGCAAGCTCACCTTCCTGCAGCCCTGGTCCCAGGGCCTCCTTTCCATTCTGAGTCAGCATCCCCACCCACGGGGTCTTGGTTTGGTTCTATCTGCATTGACATAAGCACTGTGCCCGAGCGACACCGGCAACAGGACACCTTCACACTGCGCTGTCTCTAAGTGCATTCAGGGTGGTTCTCGTAGGTTTTTATCTTCAGAGCAAATTGCACAGAATGTGTGTTCAAGGTAGTCGAGCTCTTTTTCTATGTGGTTGTGGTATCATTCAATGTCTGTGCTTCTGTTTGTGTTTGTGTAGAAGGTTGGCTTTTCCTTGCACTGCATTTCTTGGAAGTTTTCATAAATGAACGCCATATTAGAAAGCATGCTCAGAAACACCCCCCACCCCCACCCCCCGGCCGCATCTCCTTCACCACTTTCCCACCCCTTTGTAGAGATGGAGAACCATTTTCACTAGATTCTGCCTGCTGCTTCCTCTGGTCCTCTTGGAGAGGTGAACAGGATGCACAGAGACACACAGGGTTCTTCTGTTCCCCTTGTTCTTAGACCAACGCTGTTTCCTTTTTCACCTTCGCTGGACCGTGGGTCCTGGGCATTGCTCCTCCCTCTGTGATGACATGGCATGTCTGTGGACATCTTGTGTTTATTCACCAGTCTCCTGTGGTGGACGTCAGACTGCTTCCAGTGTCTTGGATGACATGCAGTCCACCTTTTGCTTCTAGCTGTGACATAAGTCCCTGGAAGCAGGTGCACTGTTTGATGCACTCTGTTGAGTATCAGGTGCGGGTTCCTTATCGTGTGCTTCCCAGTCAGCCCCACTCCTGCCTCAGGTCCTGCGCACGTCCTGGTGGTGTGTGCCATTGCTCCTCCTGGGTGTGGACGCTGATGCGGCAGTGCTGGGTCACAGAGGGTGTTTGCCTGCTTTGGTAGAGATGCCAGCCTTCTGTCGGGGCTGTGCCAACCTGCCCTCCCACCAGTGTGACGTGCAGCTCACTTCACGTCCCCACAGCAGTGTAATTTAACCACGACAGCCCGGACTAGGGCCCTGTTGCCTGCCCCACTGTGGTGGGCGGCCTGCATTCAGCAGGAACTATACTGCAGATCTGAGCTTGGATCTCCTCCCATGCTGGCAGCGTATGCCTTGAAGTACAGTCCTCTTGTGACGCTGGGTAGCTTGCCAGTCCAAACTCCAAGGGACACCCAGCACTCCAGCATGATGTGCCATAAGTCATGTGCTAAATGCATTTCCACCTACAGTGGGTCGACCTAGGAGCACCTGAGTTCTGTGGGTGTGGGAGCCCTATCCAGGACTTTCCCGTGTGCCTCTTGCTTACTTGCATACCCTCATGCTGCCCCTGGTAAGTCATGTACACAAGCTGAGCCTGATGGCACGCATCCACAGTCCTGGCTATTCAGGAGAGTAAGCCAGCTTGGGCAACACAGTGAGACCATACCTCAGAAAAAGTCATGTGAACATGAAGTGTACGTATCAAATTTTATTTTCATTAGATCCTACTACCATGCAGCTTTTTTCTTTGCTCTTTCGCCTGTATGATGAGAATGTTTTGTAAGCACAACTTAAGTGCACTGGGTCTTCTGGTATAAAATGTAGTGCCACAGGCCTCCAACAGCAGATAGAGGTGTGTGCGGCAAGCAGGGTCAGCTGGCATCATGTGTCCTGTAGTGCACCCTTTGCCTGCATGGCGTCTGCTCTGCCCTCCCAAGCCAGTCTGTGCAGTTTTCCTGCAGCATGTTTTCCCCCATTTAACAACAAGCATGTGGTAGAACTCTCCATTGTGGCCTGTGTGTCTGTTCTTTTAGACAGCAGGTGAGTATGCTGTTGTATGAAAGCAACATCATGGCTCAGCCATTTCCATTTCCTTTTTATTTTATATCTAGGTTGAGTAGAAACCTTCTGAGTTTTGGATACGTGTAGGTTTTTTGAGTGCTGAGTATCAAACCCAGGGCCTTGTACAAGCTAGTCAAGACCTCTGCCACTAAAAAAATATTTGTGACAGTTGTAAAAATTCATTTTGAGACAGGATGTCTCTGAGTTGCCCACGCTGGCCTGGACTTGTGATTCTTCTGCCTCAGATTCCTGAGTAACTGGGATTGCAGTGTGAGCCACTACTCCTGTGGATTTTAAGCTTTTTTTGGAGATAAGGTCTTGCTGTTTGCCTAGGCCGACCTGAACTCCTTGGCTCAAGTGACCCTCCTGCCTCAGCTTCCTGAGTACTGAAACAGGTGCATACCACTGCACTCGTGAATTTTCAAATGTGTTGTTAGTATGACCAGGTAAAGCTAGAAAAATTCACCTTCATTGGTAACTAAATACTAAATCACTGGTTCATTCTGCTTCTCCTGTTTTCTTGCCTCTGGAAAATCCCATTTTGAGATGGAGTTACTATATCCTGGTAAAAAGTGCTGATTTTTTACATTTTTTATTTTTCTGACCCCTTTCAAAGTAGGGGTTGAGTTTGGGGTGTGCAGTGTGATGTTGAGGTTCTGGTAGAGCAGAACACTTCCTGTCGGCTAAGGCCCCTCCCACGTGTTTCAGGTGTATGAAGCGATCGACACCAGAGATGGAGCATCCTGTGCAGAGCTGGTATCTTTCAAGCACCCTCATGTTGCAAACCCACGGCTGCAGGTGAGTACAGGGCTGTACACATGGCCTCCGAGAGAAGGGGGCAATGCCCGAGAGTTCAGAGTGCAAGCAAAAGAGAAGGAATGCCGCCATTCTTGTCTGAAGACTTCATAGTTCCCTTACAGCCAACGTCTTTCCACCCCATTCACTACAGTCCTGTGTGTCATCCCCACGCAGCTCTCTGGGGCCTGGAGCAGTGCTTTTTCAACCAGCGTCATTTAGCAGAAGGCAGTGGAGCTTGGACTCAGTACAGACCTGGGTCCCCAGAGTCCATGTGCTGTTGCCCCACAGGTGTCTTCCTCCTGGGCTCCCTGCAGAGGTGGGCCTCACACCCAGGCTTGGCCTGGGGACATGGTATAGCCTTGTACAGCAGAGCCAGGCTGCCTGAGTGGGGTTTCAGCTGTTCTCCTCCCCAAGTCACACTGAGCCCTGGGGCTGCAGAGCCTGGACATTTATCTGACTTTTTACAGCAAGCACTTGCCCACCTCTGAAAATACCAGAACCCTTAACTTAGAGTTTAAATGATATCCAAGCATTATCTGTAGAAAATATTATCATCATTGTGTAAAGCTCTGTTTCTTCACTGATTCTATTATAAAATTAGAGAACAAAGTTTCTTTTGGAAGAAACATGGGGCCACCTACCAGTGATGATATTAGCCACGTATAGACTGCATCTCAGACCCAGTGAGTGTATCTCTAGGGTGACAGCAGGTTCTGTATTACAGAGCTCCCTGGATGGTTCTGATGGGTGGAAGGCATTGGGAACTGTTGCTCTAGGTGGACTCAGTGCTGGAGACCTGGCTTGGTGGCTGTGCCCCACTTCCAGGTGGCACACTGAGGGACTCAGATCTGTCTGTCTGTCAAACCCTGCAGAGAAACAGAACCAGGAGAAATCTGTCTCTCTGTACATTTTCCCCCCATATATATGGAAGAAGAGAGATTGTCAGAAGGAGCTGGGACTCACCACTGTGGAGCCTGAGGAGTCCCACGATCTGCGTCTTCAAGCTGGAGGCCCAGGAAAGCCAGTGTGTGGCTCAGTCCAAGTCCAGAGGCTGGAGGGCCGGGCCGTCGGGAACCCTGAGGCCAGCTCCTGCCCGTCCCTCTCTGTTCAGGCCCCAGCAGCATAGCTGTTGCTCACCCACACAAGAGGTGCCACTGCCCCAGTGCCACTGGTTCCAGTGCCAGCGTGACACTGGGGCCGTCAAGTAGATGTGTAAAATTGACCTTCACACGTTGTGGTGCTCCACGTATCTAAAATCTGGCTGTTGGAAGGAAGGGAAAGGTAGAAATTCTCATCGGCCACTGGCTGGGATGTCCTGCTCCCTCCAGGAAGCCACGGAATGAGCCCTCACGGGCGGGTAGCGTTTCTGGCCAGTGAGGACTTGTTTGTGATGCACCTTGCTGTTAAACCTGTGGCAGTTGCTTAATAACCATTTCTTGACTGGCTGGCTGTCAGATGCTAAAATGCAGTGAAAGTGCCTAGAACATTTCCTGGCCTCTAGTGGGCAAAGCTGAGTGGTATCCATGGCGTCTTGGTCCCTGGAAGCACAGATGAATATTGTTAATGAACCCTTATTTAGAAGTGCTAAAACCTAAAGTATTACTACTGTGGATGCTGAGATTCTGAAACAAGCTTTTGTAAATCTAAGTGTCTTTCTATACATTGTGCTCTTTCTGTGCTCATTAACTTTATTTTTGCCATTTTTCATATAAATTAGATGGCTTCTCCAGAAGAGAAATGTCAACAAGTTTTGGAACCCCCTTATGATGAAATGTTTGCGGCTCATTTGAGGTAATTTTTGTTGAGGAAGAAAAGCAAACACAGCCAGAAACTGCTGAACTCACTAGGGATATTCTCTTGCATCACATGCTTGAAGCAATGAATAATTGACTGAAAAAGTAGAAGAGTGCATTTGTGATTTCACTTTGGGAAACCCTGTGAAAACTGGGTGTGTCTGTGGGTCCTGCTGTAAAGAGTCACCTGATACCTGTCACACTGACCGACCGACAGGGGTCTTTCATTGGTGGGGGGTGGAATCTGGCTCAGGACTTGATTTTTTTCATGAAAATGTGTCTGCTTTTTAACCTGTTTGCCTTGCTGGGAAAAAAAGAAACTGGACTTGAGCAAAGCAAACAAAATACTGCTTTTTTATTGTGGGACAGGGTCTCAGGTTACCCAGGCTGGCCTGGGACTTGCCACCTTCCTGCCTCTGCCTCTGCCTCCTGAGTCCCTGAGGTCCCAGTTGTGGGGAGGTGCTGCTGCTTCTCTGTCTCTGGAGCATCAGTTCAGGCAGCACATGGTCCTCAGTTCTCCACTTGCCTGCCTCTTGTGTCTCAGAGCAGTGCAGTGCTGGGAAGACAGGGCCAGAGGGCTGGAAGCCTGTACACCCTGCGGGGTCTCTGGAAGAGTTGGGGTGCCACTGTGTTCCTTGCAGCGTGAGGCACTCTGATGTTTCCTGGCTCTGTGGCCTGTGTGATGGTCCCAGGTGTGGTAACACAGAGACCGCGTGCCTGGAGGGAGCCCCGTGGAGCTCACCGACTCGGCTGCTGTTGCTCAGAACCTCTGGGACTCAGCGGGGGTCCTCTCGAAGCCTTGTAAGGGGTCTCACCTTGCAGCAGCTCCTGTGGGCCATCTCCCTCCACCTGGCCTGGCCTGCCAGCAGGAGCTCTAGCCTCCCTTCCAGGCCTGGTAGGGAGTCAGGCTGCTGGGGCAGGACCCAGCTCTGGCCTGGTGCCTAGCATCTGGGCTTCCCCGGGTGCATCCTTCCTGGGCCACTGTCCTCAGGCTGCATGTCTCTCTTCCAGGTGCACCTATGCTGTGGGGAACCATGACTTCATAGAGGCATATAAATGCCAGACGGTGATAGTCCAATATCTTTTGTCTGTGTGTAGCTGTGCAGCTTGGAACAGGTGCAGTGACTGCTGGGCTCTAGGTCTTGAAATGCTGGGCCAGTTCTCACCCCTGTAATTAGACAGAATAGAAGCATTTTGCAGAGAAAACTCATTTTAGCTCTTCCACTTGGCACCTGAGTTAAGACTCATCCAGTTATCTCTAGAAAATAGAAGAGCCCTAGTGAGAGGAGCGGTTTTATTTAATTATGTTGAGAAGTATCACATTTGTAAGTAAGCGGTAAGTGTAGTTACAGGGACTGGTTGAGTCCCCTGGGTGAAATACCAGAGGTCCAAGATTCAAGCTAGAGGGATGAGCATGGATTGGATGCACACCCCCATTACTATGTGTGGTCCCAAAGGTCGTGGTCTTGCTCAGCTCATTTGAGTGCTGTCCTATACTGATGGTGTTCTGGGTTCTGGCGTATAACCTAGATTTAGTTGCCTTTTAGAAAACCGTCTTGTTTAGGTATAGCTAGAAGATAGTGGGCTACTAGCCAAGTCTCCCTGGAAATGGTAAATAAATTATATCGTAGATTCTGAAGCACTTAAATTTAACTTGTAACCACCTGGGCTCAGAAACCAAACACATTTCCTTCCTTCCTTCCTTCCTTCCTTCCTTCCTTCCTTCCTTCCTTCCTTCCTTCTTTTTTGGTGGTGGGGGGTACTAAGGATTGAACCCAGAGGCTCTACCACTGAGCCTCATCCCAGCCCTTTTTATTTTTTATTTTGAGTCAGGGTCTCACTAAGTTGATTAAGGCCTCTCTAAGTTGCTGAGGCTGGCTTTACACAAACCTCCTATCTCAGTCTCCTGGCTGCTGAGATTACAAATCTCAAATAATTTCTTTTTTTTTTTTTAAATCTGATAAAAGTCTTTCTTATTTTGGAGCAAGTATGTATGAAATAAACATTTAGTATGCTTAGGCCTAATGATACACAGGTATTTGTAATGTGCACTCATATCTTTTTTTCTTTTAAAGGGTGGGATATAACTTAGGATTTGGAATCCTATTTTTTGTTGTTGTTGCTGTTTTCAATATGTAGTGTCATTACAGTTTGCACGTCAGACCTTCCTTAACTTAGTACATCATTTCTGCGGGCATTTCAGGCCCACAAGGAAGAAAACTGGTGAGTATGGACAGAAACAGTTGGAAATTAGTAAAGGGCATTTGGTGTTTGTGCTTTTGTTTTTATTTTTGTTTTTTGCAAAGTTTTTAAGAATTTGCTTAAAAGTACTAGTGTGTTTTTCTGTAGAATTAATGGTAGTTGACATGATAGTATCAACATGGGTAATAGAATTATAACAATGTGTGCAAACTAAAGTGGCATTATCTTGCAATATACCTTATTTCAGCCCTTCCTTGTCCCCAAAATTCCTTAAATACTAATTTTTTCCTTAAGTTGTTCATTTTGAGCTTACTTTTAGTTTTAACTTAAAAAAGATAGACCAACTAACTATGTAGTTCATTGGGGCAATATACACAATAATTGGGTTAAATTCCTTGACAAACTGATTTCTAACTTCAAGATCTAGTTAAGATTCGTTAGGAATCTGTGGGTGGCACACATTCTTCTGTACTAGACTGGCTGAAGGCCTTTACAGCAAGCAAGCCTTCCTCTCTAAATGAGGGCCTTGCTTTCACATGGAAGGAAGTGGGTACTGTCCAAGATGGGCGCAGAGCTGTTGATGACGATGTGTATGTCACACCATCAGTGTCCTTTTAGGAAATCTTACTGAGCTGCCTTTTTTTAAACAGTGCTGTTTGCCAGTGCAGGGAGTGGAGGGGATGGGCGGTGTCCTGAGATTCCCTGCGGGGCAGTGTCCAGGCCCTGATTAGGGCTGGCCAGTGGTTTGGAGCTAGCAGTGGGCCTTTGGCCTCTAGGTTGGCCACAAACAAGGCTGCAGCTGCCTGGGTGGTAGGTGAGGAAGCAGACAGTGGCATCAAGTTTTGGGGGCAGATGGCAGCCTGGCACCAGTGTCCCCCACCTCTGAGGAAAGCCTGGACTTGTGGCCTCTTCAGACACGTCTGCTGTTTCCTCCGTAGGGCTCTACCAGTCATGTATGCGGTAGCCCTGGACCTCCGTGTGTTCGCCAACAACGTGAGTGAGTTCCCTGTCCCTGCTGTTTTAGAACTGAAGCCCTGTGATTGCTACTGCATTTCATGTTCGTCTCCCCACGGTATTGAGGAATGAGTGGGAGTGGGATGCATTGGGGTGGGGAGCAAGAGGGGTGGCAGCTGGTTAGGGTTAGGGTTAGCGTTAGGGTTGCTTCTCGGGGTTGTGCCGACTGGCTTTGGTCATTTGCTGGATGTTCCCTGTTAGTGTGGAGGGAAGTACTGTCTGTGGGGCTGCCCAAGTGGGTTGTCAAGTGGGTTGCTTTTCCTTAGGGTGGAGCAGTAGCAATGAGCAGTTGTACATCCTTTTACTTGTAAGATAGGGCCTGTCTTAAGGCACTCCAGCTGACTGTAGATTAAACAGCTCCCGGCTCTTGTGGCACGCAAGGAGAAGGCCCTGGATTTCATGGGGTGACGTCCTCTCAAGGAGCAGCACAGCTGGCTGTGAGCCAGAGCTCCCCATTCTTTGTCTTGTGGACTGCTTCCAGCTGCAGACCCGACGATTCGCTCAGACTCTGCCCTTTCCTCCTAGGAATTTTCAGCCCATGTGGCTCTGAGCGGCAGAGGTGAAGGGGCTGGGACTGACGGTGGGGAGCATCCTTTCACCTTCCGTCTGTCCAGGACAGTTCCAGGGAAGCCCAAACTTGGAAGTGCCCACAGAGACAAAAAAGCCCCACAAAAGTTAGGACAGGGCAGATAGCCTGGCACCATGTGCTGTGCGCCACACACAGGTTTACATGTCTCTCCTGCCCCCTCAGCAGGGCAGTGGAGTCAGCTAAGGCCTGTAGAAACGGGTAGATAAGGCCTGAAGTCTGGCATAATACCCCAAGGTCTGGGGTATGACTGAACATCGCTAATCACATCAAGGATCTGGGACATGTCAGCTTCTCAGGATGTTGGATGAGAAAGGTCATTTGCCGGTCCCCAGCACTGAGATGACAACAACATTTGGAATCATCTGATGAAGTCTGTTTCACTGTTCTTGGTGCTAGGGATGGCAGGCAGGGCCCTGGCTGTGCCAGGCAAGTGCTCCACCACAGCCCACCCTTGGCGATTTTAGAACAAGGTATGAAATGCCTCTGGGGGCAGTTATGAACACCGGAAACAAGTGAGGGGGCCAGTCTCAGCAAGGGAGCCGAAGATGGAAGACCCAAGTGGATGTCATAGGCTGAGAGACTCCAGGGAGCTTTTGCTGTTTAGAGATTTTTAACTGGGAAAATTTAAAATAGTAGCAAGACTTTTTAATGTTAACATAACTGACTTTTAAAATAAAACTGCACTCTGTTTTCCAGACAAGTGGAACAAACATACTGAGCAGAGTGGCACCTTGCGCATCTTAAGCCCATACCACCTGGCTCCAACAGGAGCCACCTGGAATCCTTGTCTCACACCCACTCCCTGCCGGGCAAAGGCATTTGCAGAGCATCCATGGGGAAGGGAGGCCTGACAGAAAAGGGAGGCATACATTAGGACACTGTGTCAAAACTCTGAGACCAGCTTTGTGAAGCTTGCTACAGTGTGGCCCGAATTGTTTCCACTGGAGCATTAAAACCACTGGCCTGGCCTGTGCTTGAACAGATCTCATCCTCCTGCATGATTTTCATCTTCATTGTGTCTTAGTTCATGCAGGCTGCTATAACAAATCATGTGGCTGGGTGGCTTATAAACATCAGACGTTTATTTCTCACCGTCCTGGAGATGGGAAGTCCTAGGTCAAGGGGCCAGCAGATGGGGTACCTGTGAAGAGCCATGGTCTGGTTCATAGCCAGGTCTTCTTGCTATGTCCTTGTGTGGTGGATGGGTCAAGGGAGCTCTTGGGGTCTTTTACAAGGACACTGACCTACCACGAAGGCCTGCTCTCAAGCCCTTTTGGATGTGGTTATACAGCAGATCCAAATGTTGACACTTGGTTAGGTAAAACAAACAAGAACAACTGAAACAAAATAGCCCTGTTTGTGCATCAGCGAAGTCTTGGGGAGTAGGAAGCTGCCTCGCTCAGTGGTTGAAAACTCTTCCTGCAGTTCTGGCTTTTCCCTAGAAGCACGGCTGTTGTTGCTGGCTGCTGACACCGTCACTTGTTTGCCTGCAAGTGGCAGGCTTGTTGGTTCTCTTTTGAGAGCGTGGTGTGCAGGGCCCACTCCTGACCCAGCCTGCAGATCTGGCCACTTCCCAGTACTGCTCCTGGGGACAGCCATCAAGGCAGGGCGGCAGGGCGCTTGCTGCAATTCCCAGACAGCACAGGGAGTGGTGAAAATGTGAAGTTGGTAGCATTCTGCAGGGGAATGGGCTTGGCTGGCCGGGTTGCAGGCACATGCTGGTGTGGAGGGTGCGATGCTGGTGAGCTGCGGGACGGCTCAGCCTGTCCTGCCACCCTGCTGCACCATCCACACAGACGTCAGGACAAGAGGAAGGGACTGTGGCCTGGTGTCTTCCTGAGGATGGCTCTCAGCTCATAGACCCTCCACAAGAGGAGGAGGAGATTGCTCTGGAGACTGGGGAGCGAGGCCCTTGGTGACAGCTGACATCCCCTTCCTCTCCCACTGGTGCGTGTGGGCCAGAGGTCGGCAGGGTGCCAGCCATGGTACGGCCATGACCAGCTTGTAGCGCAGATCAGGAATCTGGGCAGGGGCAGTTGTGATGCGAAGACCCCTCAGGTTTCAAAACTACAGACGTGTCCACCAGGCCTCGTCTCCCTTTGGGATTGTAGCTCTTAATTGTACGCGTTTTTGTGTTCCATTAGGCAGATCAGCAGTTGGTGAAGAAAGGAAAGAGCAAAGTTGGGGATATGTTGGAAAAAGCTGCTGAGCTACTGATGAGCTGCTTTCGGGTCTGTGCCAGTGACACGTGAGTCGGGGTCTTGGGTGGTGAGTCGGGGTCCTGGGTCGCCACGGGCCCTCCCTATCCCTCCCTGTCGAGGCTTGCTGTCGGCTTTGCACCTGCCTTAGGCCCCCACACCCACGTGACTTTGGCTTTGAGAAGCGTTTGTTTTGTAAAGGAAAGAAAGGCCCTTCCCACGCGGCCTGCTGCTGGCTCTGGGGCTTATCTGCAGGCCGTCCCTCTCTGCAGGCGGGCGCTCCTCTGCGCTGGCTCCCAGGCAGGCCTCCCTCTGGCAGGAGCTTCCCTGAGCTTTCCTTTGTATGGTCTGCCTTCCGTCGGCTGAGCACCCACCCTCCCTGCCCTTGTTAGAGGCGGCACCCACCCTCTGCCTTGCAGGGAAGGGTCTTTCTCCCTGGCAGGTTTTCAGTGAGGTGACTCTGCTCTACCTCTTGGGTTCAGTTTCTCCTGTTTAGGGCCCATGTGTTTCCTGGGATTAGTAAGTTTATGTTTTTTATTAGGTTTTTAAGTTTTTGCATTCTTTTATTTTTCAACTTTTAAAAAAAATATTGTCCCTTCATTCTGGGCGATTTGTGTTGACCTGCCTGCAGGGTGGCTGCTCTTAGTTGCCATTACCTACCTTTTTAATTCTAGACTTTCTATCTGATTCTATTTTAGAGTTTCCATTTTTCTCCTAAAATTCCATCTCTTTATCCATCTTGCCACGTTTATTGGATTGTGAGTTTTAGGGAATCACGTCTGTGTCTCTGTCATCTCTGTCTTAGGTATACATGTATATTTTTTCTGTTTTTACTGAGGCAGGGTCTCACTCAGTTGCCCAGCTTGGAAATTGTTATGTAAACAAAGAAAATGGTTCCCAGAAGGTCTTCCAGCTTTCCGTTTCCCTCTCCTCACCCTCCCAGCCCAGCCTCCAGCCCATTCCAGGGCAGCCGGGTGACAGGGGGCCCTTCCTGTCTCCAGGTCTCTCCCCTTGCGGCTCTGCCTGAGCCACTCCTCACCGCAGCACCCCCCTTCCTGCCCCACGTGCTGCAGTCCTGGCTGGCTGCAGGACTCTCACCCAGGGCCCCTGGCAAGGCCTGCTCACAAACCCTCATGGCACCCTGCTCTTCGTTCCCTGTACCTGAAGGCAGCTCTGGGCTGATGGTGAATTGGGGTGTATTGCTTCACCTCACACCAGGGTGCCCCTTGCACATGGAGCTCGATGAGCACTTGGTGGTGATCCTCAAGGCTGGGTGCCTTTGACGAGGCAGTGGCTTCTCAGGTGGGACGCCCAGAGCTTAGCAGCTGAAGGGGCCTCACGTGGTGGGCCTGGCGTGGATCAGAACTTGTGCTGTAGAGGACACTGTCCCAACAGTGAAAAGCCACCTTAACGTGGGGGGAATCTGCAGATATCTATTGAGGGTCTAGTGTCTGGCACACACAAAGAACTGCTGCAGTGAACAGTAAAAAGAAACGGGTTTAAAGGATAAAATATTAGAAAAATCTTCCAAAGGAGATCTGCAAATGGCTGGCGAACTCATGCAGGTTGCTAGGCCAGGCCACAGCGAGCTGCCACTCCATCCTCGGGGTGCTCTGGTCAGAGGTGGCAAGTACAGGTTAGGAGAGGCTGTGTCCCTGGTGGGCGAGGGCTCTGGGAACCTCAGCTTTCTCAGAGGGCCATTGGCACCTCAGAGTCACCAAGTGGCCCTGCAGTTCCTCCTGGCTGCATCCAGAAGAGGGCAGCGGCCAGAGGCGGTTGACCTGGTGCCGTCGCAGGACACTCTGCTCGCTGCCTGGCCGTGGTTTTGAAGTGATGGTGTTGCCCTTCTCTCCTGTCACACTTGGAGGGAAACCCAAAGAGCAAAGACCTCTTTTGCAGGCCACAGCCCTGTCATGGTCAGAGCCCAGGGAGAGCTGTCGTAGCAGCCCGCCAGGTGCCATCCCACAGGCCAATGGTGCTGGTTCGCTCAGCGTTGCTGGTGGGCACATAGGTCCTGGAGCAGCCTGTTCCCCTGCCCACGAGCAGCGTGTCTTCTGCCCACGCCTCGCTCTTGGGTTGGCATTTCCGGCAGCCCGCCCCCGGGCCTCGCTCTGGCACCCCCTGGACAAGCTGTGTGGCAGGGGAAGCGCTGCAGAGAGATGGTGCACGGCTGAATGTTAAAACACCCCACGACACTGGAAGGACCCTCAGGGACGCCACCCTTCTGTGAACTCTCTGCTCTTGTCTCACACACCCTCTTTTGATCTGTCTCCATCGTCTTTGTTTCACAGTCTCTTGGCACATGGTGCACTTGCCTCCGGGGCTGGGGTTTCTCCTTGTCCCTTGAGGTGGATGTGCAGGGCAGGTCTGCATGGAGCCCGCGCAGTCCTCTGCGCCCCCCCCCCCAGGCCAGGCTGCTGTGCCCCCAGTGCTGCCTCCACCATGCTCGGGGACCCAGGGAGCCTTTGTGCCAGCTGAGACACCTCAGGAGGCCCCTGTGCCTTCAGGAGTTCATTCTGTCCTAGTGACAAGAGAAGATGCTTCTCACCTTCAGAAAAGCTCCCGGCAGGAGCTCTGACGTGGTGCTGCAGGCCTGCCTTTTTAGCGTCACCTGTTAGATGTCTGGTGAACGTGACCGCTGTCAGCCATCAGGCAGCTTGTTCTGTGACTTGTGTCTGTTTCCTCTGTGATGTTAAGAACTTCATCTTCCCACAGTCGTGCTGGCATAGAGGACTCTAAGAAGTGGGGGATGCTGTTCCTGGTGAATCAGTTGTTTAAGATCTACTTTAAGGTATGCTTCTGCTGGAGTCTCTGTGAATCCCTTCCGTCTCCCCGTTATGCCGCCGTCGCTGTCCGTGGTCAGCCAGCCCACCTATCACGCATGGGAGGGGCGGGGCCACATCCGTGGTCCTCAGGGCCGGCCCTGCCGCGTGCTTCTCCAGTGTCTGACTTAAGACAGCCCTGGGAGGCCTGTACTCCCAGCCAGAGGCCCTCCTGGCAGCGCTGGGCCCTCTGGGGCGGTGGCAGCTCTGAGATGGGCGTGGGTGTGAGTGGGCTGGAGGCTAACGCATTCTTACTGCCCAGAGCCAGCCAGTGAGGGCCCTCGGAATGCCTGTGGCTGGGCCTTGTTCCCCCACTCCAGGGGCCATAGGTCTGACCTGGAAGCTCCTGCCAGTGTGGCCGTCCTCCCTTGGCAGCTGCTGCCGCTGCAGCTCCCTGCGGCCATGGCCTCAGGGCTTCCAGGAGGCGGTTGGTTCTCCCACCTGCCTGCTGTGGCTGGTGTTCTGAACAGACATTTGTGACAGACTGTTATTTGTTATAGATCAACAAACTCCATTTGTGTAAACCCCTGATTAGAGCCATCGACAGCTCCAACCTGAGAGACGATTACAGCACTGCCCAGAGGGTGACGTATAAGTACTACGTTGGACGCAAGGCCATGTTCGACAGTGACTTTAAGCAAGGTGAGCTCTGCTCTCCCTGGCGGGCACTGGCACAGCCTGGCTGCCGGGGCTTGCTTCAGAGAAGCTCCTAGTCTCTCCGTCCTTGGGGACGTCCTTTCTGAGGCAGCTGAGTGTGACTTTCTCCAGTTTTCTCTCTTTGCCTTTGACTCTGGTGCGTGCAGGTTGTGCCCTGCAGGCAGAGGCCACCGGGGCGGCACTCCGCCTGGCTGCAGCCCAGCCCAGAGAGCATCGGGGGCCCTGGGCACAGGCCAGATCTCACAGAGGCTGCGTGTGACGGCACTCGCACCCCAGTGCCTTCTTGGACAGAAGCACCGTCGTCCCCTTCAGGCCCCTGGCCGTGTCTTCTGCCCACCCTGTCTTCTGGGTGCCCAAGGCACACTTTGGAACTGTCAACACTTCCTCTCACACCCGAGAGTCCAGGGCACAGCATCCTGCAGGCCACAGGCAGCAGCAGCACTCTCAGACCCTGGTCTGTGGAGTCCGTCCTGGGCTTCTGTGGACGAGCTTTTCAGTTTTCCACTTTTCAGAGGACGGCGCGCCTCTGAGAAGGGCTTCCTGGGGTCTTCCCTTGTCTGTTTCCCTAAGATAGGAGCGTCAGGGGGGCACTTTCAGTCACGTTGCCTTGGGTTCTACCAGGGCAGCCACGCGGCCTTGCTCTGAGGTTCCCTGAGCAGCAGTGTTGGACACTCGGGAGCCAGCAGTGATTGCTGACAGCAAGGCCAGGTGGCCCTTGTGTCTAGGACCCTGACAGATGAAGCGTTCCTCCAGCTGCTCCCCCAACTCCTTCGTCTTCTGTAAAGACCCAGACGTCCCAGAGACTGGGTTTTGGATGCAGAGCTGCTCTGTGTGCCTCAGAAGCCCGTGCTAGCCTGTCTTCTGCCTGGTGGCTCTCGAGGTCTTGGCTCCCCTGGCACTGCTGGGAATTCCTGCTGCTCTTGGTGCGTTGAACTGGATGAAGCGTCTGAAGCGTGAGACCATTCTCACAGCTTCTTGTGACCACATTGCTTATGGAAAGAGGAGTATTCAGAGTGCCTTGGTTGTTGGCCACACGCTTCTTCAATTATAATTTCAGGTGCTCACACCTCTTGAGGTGTCTTTGGCTCTAAGTAAAATAGAGGTTTCGTGCAAAACATCTGAAGTGCCCTGGATGACAGCAGAAAATCACAGTGGGTTGTTAGAAATGCGTTACTGTGCCCTGGGGATTTGGACTTGGTTGTCTTGGGCATTGGTAGAGTAGCACATCTCTGGGGCAGTTGCCATTGTCTGGTGTCAGGCTGTGGGATGTGCAGGCTTCATAACCCTGTAGGCTCCCTGTGGGCTCAGCTCCTGGCCATGGCAGTCTTGCTCCCTGTGTAGAGTGGAAGTTGATTTTGCCAGGCATGGCGTGTTGCTCATGAGTGGAGGCAGAGGTGCTCAGTGCAGACCTCCTGGGCCAGGGTCTGCCGCCCAGCGAGGGAGTCTGTGTCAGATGGGTCCTCCTGGTTCTGAGGGTCTCTGGGCCATTGGGTGGGGACTTGGTGCTGTCCAGGAAAGACTGCTGTGGCAGGCCGTGTGCTTCTGTCTGAACCCCTGGCTCCCCAGTTCCTGAGCCACATTCAGATCACAGGCCCCCCAGGTCCTTTCCTGCCACCTTAGCTGCAGGCTGGGGAGGAGTCTGTGCTCCTCCAGCTCGTCCAGCTTTCTGACGAGTCCCCACTTAGGACCCAGTGCTGTGCAGTCAGCAGGTGAAGCCCAGTGGAAGAGGCTTCTTGGTATTCCAACGTCTAGCCGTTCAGCTCTGACTTCCATGAAACACAGGACCAGCACCTCGCCAGCTCACGGCACAGTGCTCACACACCGTGGTCTTCAGGAAGGCGCACGCATGGGCTCTGAGCTGCATGCGAGCTTCAGGGGTGGTGCCGAGCATCTGTTGGGCCGTGGGTGGCTCGTCTGCCTCGGACCTCTGTCTTCCCATGTCGGGCTTTCCGGGTGGAAGGGCTGACCGTGTGGCTCCCACCAGTCCCTTCCTGCACTACCCTCCATGCCACAGGCCTGCCCAGCCTTCCTGGGGCTCTGGAGTCACGGGACATGCTTAAGAAGAACTGCTGGGGAAGGAGTGTAGCCAGGCTACGCTGGGCCACGGGCTTCGCGGCACTGAAATGAGAACTCTCGCCTTGCTTCCAGCATCGCAGGGTGTGGGAGCTGGAGGGGCTGGGCCACGGCAGCCTGGCCTGCCGGACTGACCTGGCCTGCTCTCCACAGCTGAGGAGTACCTGTCGTTCGCCTTTGAACACTGCCATCGCTCCAGCCAGAAGAACAAGAGGATGATCCTGATCTACCTGCTCCCCGTGAAGATGCTGTTGGTGAGCTGCTGTTCCTCTACAGCCCTGTGGGCTTGCAAGGGTGCCAGGTGGGCCGAGCCAGCACTTCCAGGCCCTTCCAGCAGAGCTTTCCTGCGTTTATCTCCCGGCAGTGACAAGCCCCAGCGTTCACACTAGACATGAAACAAGTGTGTGCTGTTTTCATTTCTCCCCGAGGGCCTCGGTGCACAGCAGAGGGCTAACCAAGAAAGCAGAGTGTGATTGCAGTCTGCCTGGGGGGTCTCAACAGAAGAGCCTGAGGAGTGGGTGGCACTGCCCACAGTGGGGAGCCTCCTTCCACATCTGCATGAAAGTGGCGCCTGCTGGTGGCCAAAGCGCATTGCCCAGGGCGGTTTGTGGTTTGTGGTGACAGCAGCCGTGCTGCCGCGCCCTCCCCATTCCCGCCCTCCTGTGGAGAGCAGTCCAGTGCGTCTCCTGGTGGCCGTTTATCATAAGTGATAAGACACATAGAAGGTTGCCATCATGCGGTTCCCAGGTCTCCTGGTTTTTACTTTCCTTCCTATGCCCTGATGTGTTTGATTCTCCGTCAGCTGCTTCAGGAATTCTAAGGAACGGGGCTTGATTGTCTTAGATAAGCTGTCCCTGAGGACAGGCTGCTGGAGTGGCAGCGCCTGTGGGGAGCTAACTCTCTGTCCTAGGGCCACATGCCGACGGTGGAGCTCTTGAGGAAGTACCACCTCATGCAGTTTGCCGACGTGACCCGAGCTGTGAGGTAGGTCCCCCTCTTCCTGCGGGAGCCAGTGGGCAGAGGTCGCGCACTGCCCGTGCAGGTGGCGTTGACGCACTCTCTCCCGGCCTGCCCCACCAGCGAGGGCAACCTGCTCCTGCTCAACGAGGCGCTGGCGAGGCACGAGACCTTCTTCATCCGCTGTGGCATCTTCCTCATCCTCGAGAAGCTCAAGATCATCACCTACCGGAACCTCTTCAAGAAAGTGTGAGCGGGGTGCACACCCGGGGCAGGTGGTAGGGCGGGACACACCTGCGGCTCACTGCCACACCAGCTCAGGCCCTGGCTCGGGAGTGGAGGCAGAGCCTTGCCCTGTGGGCAGCACAGCGCCCACTGCTCCTGTCTCGGAGGGCGGGCAGCCAGCCTCGTGGTGACTGGTGTGTCACAGGGGAGATACCAGGGCTGCTCTTCTGGGGCCTGTAGCCATAGGCTCTCGAGGTTAGACTTCAAACAAGGCAGACCTTCCTCCAGCTGTGGGTAGGCTGTCAAAAATGGCATCACCTGAGCCTGCAGGACCCTGGGCAGGCACATCCTGGTGTCAGAGCCACTGACAATAAGAACCTCAGCCTCAGCGAGAGAGTCACCAAGTGTATAAATGTTCTGTTTGTACTAGCAGGTTTTATTTATTTTTTTTCTGCAAGGAGTACCAGGGATTGAATTCAAGGGCACTTGATCCCTGAGCCACTTCCTCAGCCCTATCTTGTATTTTACTTAGAGACAGGGTCTCACTGAGTTGCCTAGTGCCTCACTTTTGCTGAGGCTGGTTTTGAACTTGAGATCCTCCTGCCTCAGCCTCCCAAGCCACTGGGATTACAGGCTTCAAATAGGAAAGTCAGAATATATGTAGTTAGTAAGTGGAAACATGCTTTATTCCTTCTGAACCCTGGTTCATTGCAAAATGCCTCTCTGTCTGACTCCCAGGCCTCCTCCTGGCCTTTGAAGTAGCCCCGCTGTCGGGAGCTGCAGTGTCCTGTCTTCCCTCTTGCAGGTATCTGCTGCTCAGAACACACCAGCTGTCTCTGGAGGCCTTCCTGGTCGCCCTGAAGTTCATGCACGTGGAGGACGTGGACATCGATGAGGTGCAGTGCATCCTGGCCAACCTGATATACATGGTGCGTGGGCCTCGCTCTGGGAGGCAGCTGCTCCCAGTAGGTGATCTGGAATTCAGAGCCTTCATGTGGTGGTGGTGAATTTAGTGAGCAGCCTTTTGCCTTTGCAAAGGTATTTTGTCGTAGAAATACCACCCACAGGGCCCTTGGGCATGAGGGTGGATGGTGCTTGCCCCCATCAGCTGAGCTGCGCCAGGACTGCTGCAGACTGCTCATGCCCGGCATCTTGGCTGTGATTTGGGTTCGGAAGTGCAAACCAGGTCCTCTTTTCTCTCCTCCAGGGTCACATTAAAGGCTACATATCCCATCAGCATCAGAAGCTAGTTGTCAGCAAGCAAAACCCATTCCCTCCGCTGTCGACCGTGTGCTGAGGCTTGCAGGACCTCTGGGCAGAGAGTGGCTCTCATCTGCTGCTGTCTTGGGCTGCAGTCAGCTCTGGGCTGCACCGTTCTCTGCAGCTGGAACCTTCTGGGTGCCTTCCCAGGGTGCTAAGACCAGTTTGCCCACACCCTGAGCATCCTGAGCCCCTTGGCGCTCTGTGAGCGGTGGCAGTGTTGGGGCTCCTGAGGGAGGCCTGGGGCCCGCAGCTCGCTCTGCTTCCCCAGTGTTGTCACAGAGGCCATCTTTGTGACTTTTTGTAGCTCTTTCTATAAAAAGGATATTTTGAGTTGTTATCTTCTAAGATATGTCTATTTTTATTAAATCTGAATCTTCATGTGATTGAAGTGCTGGGCTAACTTAGGGTGTCTTTTTAGAAGCAGGGTTTAGTTTGACTGTTTTCCAGCTCTCACAGCTTGTGCAGGGGCCTGCTCAGCTGCCACAGGCTGATCTGCCCCCCGGGATAGGAGCTGTTTCCTGTGTTCTAGTAGCAGGAGGCCTGAGAGGGGGGTATGAGCCTGCAGATTCCTGCTCCACAGAGCTGCTCTCCCTGCCATTGAGCTGTGGCCGGGTGTGGCCTCTTGCTGGTGAGCCCTGGGCTGACCCATGGCTTTCTCCCCCACTCTGCATGTTCCCAGGCCTGCTCTCCTGCAGAGCTGCCTGTGGAAATCTAGTCCTCCCACTGGGAGCAGGGGCCATGGGCACCCCGCAACTTCTGATCATGATGATGATCTTGTGGCAACCTGTCGGAACGTCTGTGAACAGCCCTGGATTTCATTCTGCTCAGCAGCAGGAGAAGGCTAAGGCTTGTCAGCGTCTCCAGGTGGCTCACTGAGCAGCAGTGACACCCCCAGCCAGGGACTGACGGTGGGAGGTGGACACGGCTGCACTGAGCAGTGGAGGGACCGCAGTAGGCAGCAGCGTGTGTGGTCCGCTGGTGTCCAGGCCTGTGTGCAGGGACAACACCAAGGAGTTGGGCTTGATCCTTGCTAAGAGTGCCCTGGTTTGGCCCTTTTTCTTTAATTTTTTAATACCACAGCCCTTTCATATTTTATATTGAGATCTGGTCTGCATGGCTGGGGCTGGTCTGGAACTTGCCATGCTCGTGCCTCAGCCTCCCGAGTTGCTGGGATTTCGGGGATGCACCACTGTGCCTCACTAGTTTGGCCCTTTTAAAGCTTATCCTAGCCAAGTTTCTGTGGCTCCTCTTGGAGACAAGGACGTGGGGTGGCGTGGTGATCAGAGCCACTGGCTGTTGCAGCAGAGCACTCCCGGGGCCGGCAGGCTCCTCCACCCCGTGCCTCCCAGCACCGCCGTCTCCTGTCCGGGTGCTCTTGGGCCTCCCTGGGCTGCCTCTCTGCAGTGCTCCTCTGGGGAGGGCCACCTCCCTCACTGGCTTCCAGTTGCTCCTCCACCCAGAGCAACTGTGTGACGGGTGCTGGCTGAAGCAGGCAGAATGGGGGGTGTTCTGCTGAGCCAGCTGCTCTCAGGCTTCTGTTTTGCTTTAGCTTTTTTGCGACTGTGACGAAAAGACCCAACCAGCACAGTTCCAGAGGAGGAAGAGTTTATTTGAGGGTTCATGGTTTCAGAGGTCTCAATCCATAGAAGGCCGGCTCCTATTCCTCAGGGCTGGAGGGGAGGCCGATCATCATGGAGGAAGAGTGTGGCCGAGGGAAGCAGCTCACCTGGTGATCAGGGACCGGAGAGAGACTCCGCATACAAAATGTATACCCCATATACACACGCCCGTGCCCCGCTCCTCCAGCCACACCCCACCTGCCTCCAGTCACCACTCAGTCACCCCTCGGGGGTCAGTTCACAGGTCAGGTTAAGCTGTGGCCCAGTCACTCCTCCTCCAGACCTTGCCTCCCCTCACCCTGTCCTTGAGCGCAGTCGTGAGAACTGCCTGTGGCACACACCCGGGTTTGAGAAAGGGCTGGGGACAGGGGCCGTGGCCAGGAGCCCCCGGCTGCTGGCCTGCTGCTCAGCAGAGTTCAGGTGGCTTTGTTGCCCCAGCACTCAGGGAGGCAGAGCCAAGACCAGCTTGCTCTGGGCTCTTGAGCTCCACTGAGGGCACCCTGGCAGGCCAGGCCGGCCTCTCTGGCCCCCCACCGCAGGGAAGAAAGGCAGAGCAAGTGAGACCTCACTGGGGACTCTGCCCTGGGCCAGCCACACCAGCTGCTGTCGGTCACTGTCAGGCACCCTTTCCCTCACATTCCTGCTGGCTGGCGATGGTCGCCATCTTGTGCCGCTCTGCATATTTTACACATGCTTTCTGATTTTTCAAGTATCTCAGGATCATTGAAGCTAAATTTAGCTCCAATTTGCATTAGAAACAAAAATGCCAGCTTCAAGACCTTCACTTTGTTCCTACATGTGGTTGTTACTCTGCAGTGTGATCTTGCACAATTGGTGAAACAACACCAGTTAGGTCTCTCACTGAGGCTTGTGTGCCACCCTGAGCACATGCTTGTTGTCAGCAGAGTTCTCGCGTATTATAACACACCACAGAAGTCTGGCTTTGGGACTTGTTAACTTGACCTTCAAAAAATTAATCTGGACATAAAGAGGTCTTGTGGGTTTGCAGGATTTGGTAGCAGTGAAATCAGGGGGCTGGGGCTGGGGCCAAAGCCAGCCAGCCGGTCGGTGTTTGTCTCCTGCCCACCACTGACACAGATACCAGACCTGTAGCTCAG
Source organism: Urocitellus parryii (assembly GCF_045843805.1). Lineage (NCBI taxonomy): Eukaryota > Metazoa > Chordata > Mammalia > Rodentia > Sciuridae > Urocitellus > Urocitellus parryii. Next base: position 812,663 of record NC_135532.1, read on the forward strand.
CAGGTCTAAGCTTCTGTTTGCTGAGGTATTCATGGGGGAGAAACCTCCCAGCCGGCTGGAGGGACAGGCTGGTGATGTGCACCAGCCAGGGGCGTGGGAGTGCGTGGCCTTGCTCAGCCTCTGCAGCACGAGGGACTGCCGCTCTGCTCCGGCCCAGTGAATCAAGACTGTTGAGAACAGCGTCCAGGTCCGCTCCTAGAACACAGGGCTCTGGGTGCTCAAGGTCTCAGCCTTCAGGGTCACCAGGCTCATGAAGCAGAAGCATGAAATGATGAGAATAAGGACCGACCGTGGCCAGGACTGCTGCGGGCATCGCAGACACTCACGGTAAAGCTGCAATCGAGATGCGCCAAAAGTCAAGCAGAAACTGAGAAGATGTGGAAGGCCTACCATATCCTGCTCTCGGGCAACAGCTGGGAGGTGTGCACAAAGGGTCACGCAGGCTGGACACTGCGGGAATGACCAGAGTGAAACTCCCAGAAAGGAGATGCCCCAACACAAGCGGGCATCACCGGCATGGGCCTCCGACACTCACCACACGTGGGCTTAGAGTCTGCAAAACGGCGTGGGTGGGGGGCAGGCAGGAAACAGTAGAAAGGTCAACCGCCAGAGTTCTCCCCAGTTCGATTTAAAGTACAGGTCAAGTACCCCTTGTCCAGGAATCTGAAATGCTCCAAAACCCAGCATGCTCTAGCTCTGCCACGACACTCAAGTTTTGTATTTTGAAACATTTAAAATTTTTGGATTAGAGATGCTCCACCAATAAAGTCTACGTAAAGATTCCAAAATCTGCAGAACTTCAAAATGGAAACACTTTGGTCCCAAATAGAGCAGATGGGTAGCAAATGCGCACAGTCGGCAGAGGCAAGACCTGAGTGTGGGAAGAGGGAGGCAGCCGAGGCCGCAGGATGCAAGAGGGAACAACCGTGAGGAGGAGATCCGGCAGTGGCAGATGCAGGAGGCACCGCCCCCTGTAGGCAGAGGAGGGAACGCAGCCCAGAGCCTGGGGTCCAGGGTAGGAATGGAGACTCTCCAGGCAAAGGGCCCCAGGGCAGAGGCTCAGTCCTGGGCAGAAGGAGAGAATCCAGGAAGGGTCGGGATAAGGCACTGGAGGGGGGCCGCAGCCAGACGCAGGCAGTTCAGGAGGCCGCTGGCTCAGAGATGAGACGCGAGGGGCGAGGCACATCCCGCTGCAGGCTGATGCTTGTGGCCGGCAGCAGTGGCTTCCCTGGCCCTGGGAGAGAAGCCGAGCAGCGCAGGGTCAGAGCCAGTAGGCCAGAAAGGGGGCAGAGTGAAAGCCCGCCACCCAGCAGAAAGCAGGGACGGGGGCAGCAGACTGTTACCGCTGTTGACCGGTGACGAGTTCTTGCTCCCCGATGTTGAAGAATAACACCAAAGAAGCACGCCGAGGCAAGGTCAGAGTAGAAATTAGAAATTTATTAAAGGACAGAAGAAAAGACTTCTCCCGGAGGAAGAAGGGGACCCAAAAGGTGGAATCCAGTTAGCGGGCAATGTGTTCCCCTTTTTATAGGTTTGGTGAAGGAATGTAGGTGGGAAGGGTTTGGGACAAAGGAGTAATCTGGTCATTTCCGAGTCAAGTTTGCTGTTCATTAACATTTCTTTGGGATGAGCTACCTCCAAATCTGTTGGGGGCTGTATCCTGGGCTTCATTAACATTTCTTTGGGATGGGCTGTCTTCAAGTCTGTTGGGGGATGTTCATTAACATTTCTTCCAGGTGGACTTTGGCCTAGGGCCTTTTCGGAACTTTATTAACACTCCATGAGTTGTCCTGTTTTCCCTGAGTCACTCCCAGCATGGCCTCCATTTTAGATTTCACTCGATATTAGACCCGATTTACCTAACTACACTGACTACCTAACTTTAAATCTGGCTTCATTCCCCCCTCTAATTTGGGGAGCTCCTTACTGCTGTAAGGAATGGGGGCGAAGACCGTTCTGGCTTCTTCAGGCTGACAAAAGGGGCGATGTTGGGGCAAGCAGTTTGGAGTCCCCTTTTAAAAATCGGGTCTATCGAGTGGTCCATGATAGGCTGGAGGGCCATTTGAGTGATGGGCTGTCTATAAGAGAAACAAGAATTTATTAATATTGGAACCATATTAATGCAGCAATAAATACCACAGCACAGGAATATGCCAATAAGTATGATACCAAAGACAGAGACTAACAATGTTTTCCACCAGGAAGTACCAAGAACCAGAAGCTAAGATATTGTTTCCATGACAAAGTTGCTGAGGACATGACTTATATTTGAGCATGTAAATCTTTAAGGATATTTGTTACATTGTCAGAAATGTCAGGGATGTAAACACAACATTTAACTTTTAGGGTTACAGTTGTCCTTCCCTTAAGATATAGTTTAATAATTTAATATCATCTGATCTTGTAAAATCCTTTTACTAGTTTGACCTCTGTGTCTAATAGAGAAATCTTTAATTCTGTTACTTAGGGCTGGATACTCATACTAGCAAACACCAAGCCTGCCTGTGTAGGTTAGGAATATCTGTGGGCCTTAAACTAAAACTACTCTAATAGTCCCTTTGATAGTTATCAGGCATTTCTGTCTAAGAATTTCTTTTGTAGCCTTCAGTCTACTTATTTTTGGAAGTTACATTTAACTATTATTATCATTTAAAATGTCCAGGAATAGCTGTGTTTTGGCTCTTTAACTGTCTTTGCTAAGTGTTTAAGATGAAGTAAGTCAAACTGACTTCTGTTACTACCTATTTAACAGTCGGCTGAATCTCTCCTGGGAGTCCTCGGGAACTTCACAGCAGCTTTTTAGTTCTGCTAGTGCCATTTGCGCTAGGATGGGTCCAGGCCTTGCTTGACCACGTGGCTTCCCTCGGAAGCATCAGGGATGTCTCCCTCTCTGATGACCCTCCTCTTCACAGCAAATGCACTGATTGGCTTCTGTCCTCCACTGGTCTCATTAATCTCCCTAATCAGGAGGTTATGTGGCCTAGAGTTGCAGAGCTCTTTGGAGAAGTACCCTATCCCTGATTCAGACTGACTCAGAGGGCAAGAGCCAAATATTGGTTTTCTTGGCCCTTTAATTTAATCTTAATTTTAAAATTTAATCTTAAACATCTAGCAAATAAGTTTTAGCAGCCTTATACTAAGTACTGGGCTTTAGTACCTATCTCTCTATCCTGTAGGTGATAACTCTTTTATCTTAAGTTAACCCAGGGTGAGTTCTTAAAGTAGTACCTCTTTAAAACATTAACAATCCTTAGACCATCTAAAAGCAAATTACAAAACAAAACTAACTAGGATAAAAACATTTAGTTTACGTAATAGCTACCTTGAAATCTGGCAAAGTTATACATTATAATCCCCTGTTTGAGGTCCTGGCAATCGTGACAAAAAACCAACTTTTGGACACAACCTTAAATGCACTGAAATCTAGTCTACTTCTTTCATAGTCACTTTCACATGAAATGGGACATAGAGCCTTATCTCAAGTAAGGCGGGGCTCATCATAAGTCTTAAATGTTATAGCTCTGAAGCTGATCTTTGCTTTTTGGACATCATTTTATAAAGCCTACATAAATTGTTGTGAACTTGAGCAAACATAACATAATGTCACATCTAAAACAAGAATTAAAGAAAGGCTGAAAGCTTTTAACCTTTTGTAGAAAAGTAGCAAAGTACTTCTGTGTTTTGCAATAAAACCTTTACATAGATTAGGCTCTCATTAACTTAAAAATACATTTAAATTGTATCTCAGTGTAAGAAGTAACATGGAACTTTACATAACTTATTGATAACAAGTTCAGTTATAGAATACAAATGATATAAATAAACTTCCAACACGTTTTTTTTTAAGCCTAAAATTACCATACAATTTTAGAACACCAGTTTGATATAATGTTCTTTCTAAAGCTTCTGCCTTACAGACTTGTATACCTGGAATATATGAACACAAAAATGGCACCAATTACACTGATGTTTTTATATTAACCAAGTTTAGCTTTTAAAGAAATAACCTAGCACAATTCTCAACAACAACAGCACTTGTTCAACCAGCTGTTTAATTGATTACTTGCTCAAAAACTTACAACTTGCATAGACCTTCTTTGTATCACTTATTTAAACCCTCTTAATTGCTTAATTATATAGACTCTTATCCAGAAACACACTTTCCCTCTATTAAATCCATACCTAGAATCTTCTAGTTTCTCTTTTTATCTGTTAACCTCCTTCTGTTCACATTTTGAAACAATACCTGTAAACCTTTGAATCTAAGCAGATTACTTCATCTAGAAACACATTTTATTAGGGCCTTTTTGAACACCTAGAAAAATTTATAAGCTTAATTTAAGACCTCCTTTTTTATCTATGTACTAAATTTAAATTGAGCCATTTGAACCTATGTGAATCAAAGATATTTGGATCCATTTTTAATTTTTCATGAGCACTCCTCATCTGTCATTTGTCTGTCAATCACTGCATGATATATGGACATACACATACAGACATAGACATACAAACAACATGTAACACAAGTGTAACACATAACACAATGGTGAAGGCCTTGTAGATTTCTCAGGTGAAATCCCATTGCAATGTTTAAAAAAATCTAGTTGATCAAAAATAGAACTTATTAGAAAAACATTAACTTGTCTGTAGGAACAAAATCATGAGCTCAAAAAAACATAGAAAAAAAGGCAAAAGTCCTAGAAAAATTGACCGGCCAGTAATTAGTAAATGCCATACAATTTACTTCTTGATTTGGTCTAGTTTGAGTTTAGGTAAAAAAGACACTTTTACCCCTTTTTTTTTACTTGGGTTTGAGCTCCAAGCTGCTTCTGTTTGCATACCAACTTAAGTCCTGGCTGAGGTCTGGAAGGACCTGGGGAAACTGGAATTCTGACCAGAAACCATATGCCTGAGGTACTTTAAAAATAAGTCACAATTTATCTTCCTATGTTAGAAAAACTTGCTCACACAACTGAAAATAGGATTCTTCTTGATAATATAAAAGCCACTATCAGAAGAAGTTCCTTCAGGATCATTAAGCTACTTTCTTTTTGAAGTTCCTAATGTAGTATTAAGTTACATTAAATCACTTGGAAAAAATCCACACAATACCATGTATATCTAAATTAAGTTTTGAAAATTTCCAAGACTGTTGCTAATTAATGTCATTTCAATAAGCCAGATCAACGTTTTAATTTAATACTTTTTTCTAAATCTTACACACAGAGAGAAACAGATAACCAAATCATAATTTATTATCCTTGCCTAAATCAATGCACTGTATACCTAGTGAAATCTCCTTAGGCTACCCAGTTCAAAAATTGATGAAAAAATAAAACTGGGAGTTACTTGCTAACTTGGAAGTAGAGTTTTTTTTAATTTTCCATCCTAAGTATTTAAGTTCTCTGGCATGAATTGTCACAAACTAAACAGTTACCTAACCCTAACTTTTAACTGCAAGATTATGCAATGCTTTAAACTCATTTAGATACCAGATGAAACATCATTTAGACACACATTTAACCTAGATTATCTCCAAGAAACAATCTATAATAACCTTTAAAATAGACCAGATAAGAAAATACCTCTCTAGGTTTTGAACTTCCATTTAATTATGACTCCTATCAGTGGCACCTTAGATTTCCCATGAGTGGACCAGATGTTCTCACATAGGGGCAACTATAAGTGTAAAACCAAGGGTCTCAGTGTGACTGACTTTACTGCATTTGGGTGGAGTAATCCTTACAGTGTAGAGAAAGAATGAGGAAATTTCCCCAAAGCGAAAAAGGCTCTGGCAGCTGCTGGGAATTCCTCAGTTTCCCTTTCACTTGCAAGATTAGCTCCTTTGGATAGATCCAATCCTAGGCAATCTGCATATCTCCTAACCTTCCAGTAGAGTCAGTTTTTATCTGCCTTAGGTCTTGAAGGGGGAAGGGTGTATGTACTTTGATCAGCCCAAATTTTCTGATTCTTTTCCTCAGTGAGTCCAAGATATCATAGCTAAGTATCACTTTTTGGTGATGGGCTATTGCAGGGCACTAAAAGTTTCTGTCTTTTGAGGTAAAACTATTTTGATAGGAACTGCACTTTTTGCCAGTCCAATTTTGCCTTTAGTAGCCCACACTTCAGGGTTTATATCACATTTTAATAAAGGCAGACATAATGGTCCTCTTGGTCTTAGATTCAGTTTGAAGTTTTGAAAGTATGTCTCTTCCCAATAAGGGGCTAGGACATTCTGGGACTATCAGAAATGCATGAGAAAACATCACCCCGTCCCATTCACAACTCAGTGGGGGAGTAAGCCTTCTGGTAAAAGACACCCCTTGCATGGTTAAAGTATTAGAGGAAAGAGGTCCAGGATAAGAGGTGAGCACAGAATAACTGGCGCCAGTATCTAAAAGGAAGTTGACCTTTTGGCTCCCTAAGAAGAAGCATACCCAGTGCTCATATGCGGTGATAGGAGTCACGGGAGCCAAGGTTGAGCTTGGGCCCCGTCAGGCATGTGTAGAGGGATCTGACTTCAAGGACTTACGTCCCTGGGGACAGTTATTCTTCCAGTGATTGCCTTGACATCTAGGGCAGGGCCGTGGAGGCGGACGCTTGGCCTTTGGGCAATTCCGTTTGAAATGTCCTTCCTCTCCACATTGGAAACAAGTCCCTCTTGTGGAGGGAGGAGCATTTCGTCCTCCTGCACCCTGGGAGCTTACTCCTCTGCGAGCAAATACCAGCGTTTCAGTTTTCTTTCTGTCTCTAAGCTCTTTCTCCTTTTTTTCCTCTATATCTCTATTGTAGAAAACCAAAGTAGCAATTTGGAGGATGTTATCTAGAGATTGATCAGGGCCATATGCCAATTTTTGTAATTTCCTCCGGATGTCTGGGGCTGACTGAGTGATAAATTTGTCCTTTAAAAGTAGTTGGCCCTCTGTGGATTCAGGATCCACGGTGGTATGTTTTCTTATTGCCTCTTTGAGTTTCTCCATGAAAAGAGCAGGGCTTTCCTGGGGGCCCTGAATAATTTCTGAAATATTAGAATAGTTAATGGGCCTTTGTTTGATTCTCCTAAGGGCTTCAAGGATCAATACCTGAAAATATCTAATTTTCCAAGCGTCTTGCTCATCATTTGGGTCCCACTCAGGATCACTTCTGGGAACTGCCTGTGCTCCAGTTGGGTAATTAGGTCTTATGGCAGATACCATGGCTAAGTCTACTTTACATTGTTGGCATAATTTAGGATTTTCCCTTAGAGCAAAGAAAACCTGAACATATGGCACCTCACACCATTTTTCTTTCTTTTTGCAAAATTTATCAAGTTGTAAAATAGTATTAAAATTGATACTTCCCTCTGGTGGCCAGGTTTTTCCATCAGGGAGTTTGTATTGAGGCCAGACCTGGCGGCAGAAGAAAATGAGGCGCTTTTTCTTGAGTGTTTGAGGGTCAAATTTATCCCAATTTTTTCAATACGCAGGCAAGTGGCGTACCTGACGTATTAGAGAGTGAGGCTCCCATCTGAGTGTGGAGAGAAAAAAACAGAACTCAGGCGCCCGCGCCGGAGAAAACTGTTGATCTCCCTAATACTTGAGCCTCCTAAACGGTCCAGAAAACCCGTCTCTCACCTGGCTTTGCCAAGGGGTTTCTGGTCCCCTTTAGCAAAGTGCTAGGGTCTCAGTTTTGCCCTGTGCCAGAGACCCTGGGAGGATTCAGACTTAAGGGCCTTACTGCTTTCCTCCCGACCACTAAAATCCTTTGTGTGCTCTTTTGTCATCCTTGCTCTGTAGACTAGCAGATTACCGGAGGAGTTGATTCTAAAAAAATGCCTCTCTTGGTAGCTTAAGGAACACAGCTCATTTTAAACATTGGGCGGTAAAACAGACTAGTGATAGTTACCTATGCACCTTAGGGAACCTGGGCAGATCTTACTAATTATCCTATGCCTTTCTCTCAGCCTTACAACCTGAATTGCTAACGTCTCTGACCCATGAAGGAAGGGGAGCATCCAGGAGGGATTGGATGCGGGGTTGGGAGTGTTGCATAGCCCATACGGAGGCAAATGTGATTGGGGCTTTCCCTCAATGCCGTTCATCTACCGATCACCTTAGATACCCCTGGGGGCTGTCGGAAGGGGGCTCAAGAGAAAGGAACCTTAAGAATTCGTCTGAGAGTAGCCCAGACCGGAATTCCTCAGTTGTTCCAAACTCCTTCCTCCACCTCCACGCATCCGAGGCAGATCGGGATTCCGGACACTGTGTACTCACGCCAATTGCTCTCCGGGCCTCAGACAGAAAAGTTGGAAGCGGCTTTGGCAGAACCCAACATGCCTGCTCTGTACCGAACAGGTGATTGAGAGCTGCCTAGGCCGAGAAACCTCTCACCCGAGTCTTGTAGAGTGGCGGCTGCACTAGTTGCGTTTAAGTAGCCGACGGGTGCCCACCTTACCTCCAGAAAGAAAGAGAGAAAGATGCACCTCAAACAGACATGGGGTGCGTGCACTTACCTCGGTGTAGAATCTCGGTATGGGACCTCCAATATGTTACCGCTGTTGACCGGTGACGAGTTCTTGCTCCCCGATGTTGAAGAATAACACCAAAGAAGCACGCCGAGGCAAGGTCAGAGTAGAAATTAGAAATTTATTAAAGGACAGAAGAAAAGACTTCTCCCGGAGGAAGAAGGGGACCCAAAAGGTGGAATCCAGTTAGCGGGCAATGTGTTCCCCTTTTTATAGGTTTGGTGAAGGAATGTAGGTGGGAAGGGTTTGGGACAAAGGAGTAATCTGGTCATTTCCGAGTCAAGTTTGCTGTTCATTAACATTTCTTTGGGATGAGCTACCTCCAAATCTGTTGGGGGCTGTATCCTGGGCTTCATTAACATTTCTTTGGGATGGGCTGTCTTCAAGTCTGTTGGGGGATGTTCATTAACATTTCTTCCAGGTGGACTTTGGCCTAGGGCCTTTTCGGAACTTTATTAACACTCCATGAGTTGTCCTGTTTTCCCTGAGTCACTCCCAGCATGGCCTCCATTTTAGATTTCACTCGATATTAGACCCGATTTACCTAACTACACTGACTACCTAACTTTAAATCTGGCTTCAAGACGACAGGCCCAGGCCCTCGGCAGTCGCCGCAGAGAGGAGTTGGAGAAAGCCCCCGCAGGGCCACTGCCTTGGAGGTGTCCACGCGCTCAGGGCCACGGATTCTGAGCTGCCTCCAGGACTGGGGCTCCGGCTGCCCCAGGGTTCTCCCTGCTCACCCTGAACCCTGGGCCACCGAAGCAGCTCCTGTCGGAGAGTTGGACAACCACTCCACCAGCCTCCGCCAGCTGAGGCTGGCCTGGCGCACTGATGGGCAGACCACAACAAGGATGCTGCAGACGGGTCGGTGAGCTCAGGGAGGGGGTGGAAGGTCACCAGGCTGAGAGCCAGATGCCAGTTCTGTCCCTTCCACCCAGGCTGGCCCCGCACCACAGCTCTGTTCCCTTCTGCTTCCACCCTGCTGCCAGGGCGTTCCCGGTGGACACAGGCCAGGGAAGGGCTGGCCCCCAGGATGGAAGGTGGAAAACACAGGACGCCAAAACTCCTCCCGCGGCCTACCCTGACAGAACGGTAAGACTGTTCTGTGGAGTCACACACACAGAATGAAACTCCGGCCCAAGGCAGGTGCAGGAGGTGCTGGGCACTTTCTGGGCAGGAGAACCAGCTGTGGGTGCTGCCGAGTCACGGTGGTGCAGTTCGCCAGGAGCAGCCCGCAGGCTCCAGTCAGGCCAGCGAGCAGAGGGTGAGTGCCAAAACGAACTCAGGCAGCAGAGCGCAGAGCGGGCTCCCACCAGGAGCCGCAGCCAGGCCACGAGCCCAGAGGCTCCCCTGCCCAGGCCTGGTCAGGCGGCCGCTCTGCTCAGGGGGCACTCACTGCTGAGGTGACAGCCCCTGTGGTCCAGGTCAACACCTACTTGGTCTTTGAGGACGGCCCAGCTGAGGGTCCAGCCCTGGAGAGCCCTGGGAGGGGGGACACACCTGGCCAGGATCCTGCTGTGGGGCAGGAGTGTGACACCACAAGCAGGGCTGGTTCTGGCCAGGCACGAGGGCCTGCCCACGTCCTGGCCCGCTGTGGGCAGCAGCTCACACCAGCATCTCCTCACTGTGGCCCAACGCAGGAGAAAGGCCAGGGCTTCGGCAGACTGGGGTTGGCCCGGTGGCCAGGTTTGGCAGCCTCTGTCCTCTCTGGGTGACATGGATTCTTAGCTGGAAAGGAAAAGGAGAAGCCAGGAGGGCCCCTGGGGAGTGTCTGTCCCCTCACTCTGGCTCCTCCCGACCCGGTCCCCTCTCTCCAGCTGGCAGGTCCTCGGGAGGAGAGTCCATGCCTAGGTACCAGGAGCACGCCCCAGGAGGCTCCCAGCTTGTCCCCAGGACGCAGCCTGGCTCTGGGTGCCGGCACCTTGTTTCCCACGGCTGGGAGAGCCTGGAGGGCCAGAGGGACAGGGAAGACTTGTTTCCTGAAGGAGTCACCCAACTGCTGTGCTAGAACAGAATATTCCGGAAGAAGCTGAAACGGAGGAAGAGAAGCCATGGTCCAGATGGAAGCGAGTGAGTAACCCTGGCCGTGGGGACAGTGGCTGCCCTCCACGTACCCCATGGGACCCTGGAGCTTTGGACTAGGGCCACCCAGCAGGATGTCCACTGAGCCAGCCAAGCCTGGGGCAGGGGGAGAGCTTAGGAGACTCCGGGCCTGAGATGTCTGGGGAAAGTCCAGGTGGGTGCCGGGCAGCCGCAGGTATGAGGGGGCCCACGCAGAGGCCAGTGGGGAGAGAACCTGGTGGAACCCCAGCCGGGGACCGCTGCCTCATGGGCCGGCTTGTGTTGAATGAATGATAATCAAAAGCAGCAAAACTTAATGAAAATTGAACAAATAGTTTCATTAAAATGGGGAAAGACGGAGGCTGAGGGCCTTTGAGTGAGAGGGTATCCACACACACGTCGTTGCCAAGTTTTATCTAAAAGGTTGGAGAAAAGCAAAGCTCTTCCTTAGTGGGTGAGGCAGAATGAGAGACTGCAGCAGGAAGGCGGCGTGGGATCAGCGAGGCGGCTCTCCCAGGCCCAGGTCTTCTCCTGTGGAAGGGCCTGGTCCACACACCTGTGTTCTGTGCGTCTGTGCCTGCTGAGACACCTCTGTGGACGACGGCGGAACCCTGTGTGGGCTTACAGGCTGGAGGCAGCCAGCCCCACGGCCGGCCGGTGGTCCTGCTCTGCCGGGAGCAGACTTCTGTCTCCAGGTCTGCGCTCCACCGCCAGAGCAAAGCCCGCGCCTGGGTGGTCCCAGGGGCTGCCGACTCGAGCTCAGGGTGCCTACGACTGGTGTCTGGGGGTTCACCCAGGGCACGGCTGGCTGCTGTCTCTTGCAGGAGGGGCCTGCTCCCTGGCCTCTCAGGAGCCTCTGACCCATTCCCTGCATTCTGCCTCAGGAATCCTCTAGGGTCCCCTGTGGCACTGTGGCACTGGGCCCAGGTGTCAACGCGGGAGAGCCGAGGGCTCCAGTCCTCGAACTGCGGTGACAAGGGTGAGTGTGGGAGGGCGGCGCCACTGTCCCCGCCGCCATCTCCAAGGTGTTCAGTCAGCCGCCGAAGCCTGAGAGTCACCGGGCCTCTGCTCACTGGCCCCCCAGATGAGGATGGTCCTGTTGGCTGACCAAGGTGTCCCGGACTCCCCAGGAGCCTGCCGTCCTCTGGGGCCTCAGAGGCCCTCCTCTGCCGGGCGCTGGGGCGTGGGGTGTCCGGGCTCAATCTGCAGGTCTCCACAGGGCTGGCACGCGGCTCCAAGTCTGTCTCAGTCTCTGGCTGTCCGTCAGTCGGGTTGACCTGGTGCCGCCTTCAGAAAGGGCTAGGTGGGTGCCACGCTGGGCACTGCTGTGGATCCTGTGGTCTCAGGGACCTCGTGGATAGAACTGGGCTCAGGGCCTCCCCCCCACTGAGGACGGAGGAGGCAGCTTTCTCCTGGACTCAGCTGCCTCAGGCCACCAGGAGGCCACAAGTGGTGACTCAGCAAGTGACAGGGACACGCAAGCCGGCGACGGGTGGCCACTCTGTGGACCCTGCCCTCTGCTCGGCACTTTTCAGACTCTGTTGGAGGACTTTGCTGTCCAGAGCATGGACCTCTCCACAGGCCCCGGGTCAGGCCCTGGCAGCACCCACAGGAGCCCATTTCTCCTCTCCGCTCTGGCGCTCGGGGTCTGTGCCCTTGCTGGTGATGTTGTATTTTATTTTTGGTGCCAGAGACTGAACCCAGGGGCACTTACCTACCAAGCCACATCCCCAGCCCTTTTTATTTTTTATGTTAAGACAGGGTCTCGCTAACTTGCCGAGGGTCTCACTTTACATTGCTGAGGCTGGCTTTGAACTCATGGTCCTCCTGCCTCCTGAGCCACTGGGAGGACAGGCGTGTGCCTGGCCATGGGTGACTTTTTAAATAAAGTTTGCTTCACTGTGGTAAACTGTATGGACCATGAAAGTGGCTGTGAGCAGGTCCCTCTGCTGCTGGCCCTTCTTAAAGTCTTCTGACCGTGGTGCTGCGGCTGCTCCTGGAGCAGGTTGGATGTGGCTGCTTTTCTGGGGCCTGGGCGGGTCAGCGAAGCCAGGGCCCTTGTCCTGGCCATCCTAACAGCCACGAATCCAGCCAACAAGGCACTGGGGACGACAGTCTTAGTTCCTGACCAGCAGGAGAGGGCCTGTGGGAGGAGCGAGCTCCAGGTGCCTGCCCGCGGGTAGGGCTGCGACAGAAGCAGACGCCCGCCTCTCCGACTCCCGACTCAGGGCCAGGGTCATCTGTTTGCTCTGCGAGAAACTCTTACACACTCCCATGCCAAGGCCAGGGACAGTGAGAACCCCGAGGGACCATGGGAACACTCTGCGGTCAGACCTTTGGTCCAGGCGGATGGACAGCTGCCCTGGGCCGGAAGATCCTCTCGCACCACGCCAAGCTCTGCCGCCCAGCCCAGCTCTGGCTGCCCTCTGGGTCCCATCTGTGTCCTCCGGAGCACTGGGATCTGCATGGCCGGGTCTCCCTGCAGCATGGAGCACCACACAGCATTCCGTGGGAACAGAGAGTACCTTTGAGCCCCAGGTCATGCAGAGTGCCGGAGGCAAGATGCCCTGAACATGCCCAGCCTGACCTGCCCCTGCCCCACGGAGCTCCCCCCGACACTGGCTGCCTCCTGCTCCTCCTGCCCTCTCCCCGTCCTGCATGCCACACTTGCTTACAGGGGCAGGTAGTGGGACCCCGCGGCCTCCCCCTGGACACTGGACCCTCAGCCTCACCACCGCATTATCCTGAGCTGGCTGTCTTGAGTGACAGGCACCAAGAGCCTGCCCTCCTGGGGTGCCTGGCTTGATGTCCCTGTGGTGAGACCCCCAACCTGGGGGTGCACGCTTGCTCCCCAGAATGCAGGGTCAGGGACATGGACGCCTGCTGTCCCCTTAGGGAGGGCCATGCCTTCCACTGCTGGCCTGCAAGATTGTGCCTTTACAGAGGTACGTTAATGGCTGTCCCCAGGGCAGAGCTCTGAGGCCCACCGAGCGACTGACAGCTCCCACAAAGCGTGCGCTCCTGACCGCCTCTGTCTGATCTCGCCTCCGGCACTCTGCATGGCCTAGGGCTCAAAGGCACTCTCTGTTCCCACGGAATGCTCTGGCCATGTCTGTGTGGCCCTCCATCTCAGCAGGCTGAGCCCACATGCGGGCACTCTGTGCCCCCCACCACAGAGTGGCCGTGGGGGCCGGGTTCTTGCAAAACGGAATTTTAACCCTAGACCCTTTACACGGCCCCACCCAGGGTGGACCTGAAGAGAGGCCGCCCTCTTCCTGGCACAGCCGCCTTCAGCCTTGAGCCCCATGCTTTGGTCATCTGTCCTCGGGCCTTCCACCGCCTGCCCATCCTGGGGGTGGGCGGGAAGGTGCCCGGGGACCCAGGGCACTCTGAGCAGTGCTGGGCTTGGCCCCAGGGTGGGTGGGCCCCTGCACTGCTGACTGGAAGGCAGCCCTCCCTGGTCCTGGTGGGGGACCCGGGCCTCACAGGCAGAGGTCAGGAGGCGGTGGGCAGGGGGCTGTGGGCAAGGCAGGGCCTCCCTGCGCTTGTGCAGTCCCCTCACTCTCAGCAGAGAGACAAGCAAACCCTGCTTCCCGGCCACCTTGGTGCCTGCTGCCCTCCACCCCAGGGTGCACCCCAGACAGAGCTCTCCTAGACAGAGGCCAGCCCTCCCCAAGGCAGTTGTGGTGGCAGTGGACTACAGGTGGCCCAGGGCATGTGAGGACAACGTGGGTTTAGTGTGATGGGAAAAGTGATGCTCAAGGGGAGATCACTGCAGGGCACACAGGCTTAGCAGAGGCTCCAACCCCACTGCAAGCCCGGGACCCCCACACCCCCTTGCCCTGTAGACTGCTGGCACCCTGCCCCATGTCCACCTTCCATTCAGAGCCTCCCCGGTTGGACTCTTCTGGACAGGTCAATGGTGGACACCTGCCTGTACCATGCGTGATGAAGGGCCTGCTCTCTTGCTGGCGGGCCTTGGTTTCCTTCCCAGGCGCAAGAACCTCAGGGCACAGGCCATCTGGTGACAGTGGCCTGTAGAGGGCAGACAGTGACAGGTAGGTGGGTGTACCTCTGAGCATCTGGACCTACACAGCGTCTCATCTCTAGAGGCAGGAGTCTCTGTCTGGGATGGCCTCAGGGACCTGGATGGATCCCAAGTCTGCTGCAGCCCGGAAGGTGCACCTCAGATATGACAGGCCAGCTGCCAAGGCCAGAGCCCTTTCTGCAGGAGGCTGGGAGCTACGCGGCGTCTGCACACCTGGGGGGCCTTGAGGCAGCCAGGCAGCGGTGTGTTTGAACACCCAGGCACACGTGCACAGGCGTGGGCTGCCCCAGGCAGGTTCTGGGAAATCAAGTGCTGGTTCACGTTGACTTTTCCTAACCTTCAAATGTTTGCAAACGGTCTGCCAGCTCCTGACTTTGGGGGAGTTTATACTAGAACTTTTAACTTTGTTTAGCAAAGTTTCGCAAAATGCAAACTGTACAGAGTTTTGGAAAACAGGCATTAAGTCCAGGCCAGACCAGTATTCTACTTCCAAGGGCAGGTTTGGTTTCCTTCTCCTGAAACTCAGGGCCTGGAGGCAGCGCTGAGTCGCGCAGGACAAGCGCAGGAGAGGACCTAGGAGCCTGGCACCCTCCAGCACACGCTGCTCTCATGGTGTGACATGTCATCAAAGTTCCAGAAACTCCCAGAATGGCCCCCTCCCCGAGACTCAGGGCTGAGTTCTAAGGCTTGGTCCCAAAGGGGTCTCATCTCAGCAGGCTGAGCCCACCTGCGGGGGGTTTCCTGGTGAGCAGGCAAAGGACAGGGGTGACCTCACCACACAGCCCGGCTCCAGTGACCGCTGTGTGTTAACCAGACGGCCGCCCAGGCAAGTGGGTGGGCCTGGGTCAGATGCCCCATTGCCTAGTAGTGAAAGGAGTGAGAAGCCCCTTCCCCAGGATGTGGTGGGGAGGAAGCTCTGCTGCCCACAGCTCCCCACCGGCTGGTTCCGGGAGGTGGGTGGGAGAGAAGCTGGCCAGGGAGGGGTCAGCGTCAGAGGGGCATCTGGGCTGGCCCTCCCAACCCCGTGATGCGCAGGGCTGACTCCTGGGCTGCTGCCGCTGTGTGCACTGGGGCCTGGGACACTGTTCACCAAGGAGCTGCCCAGGCAGCTGACGGCAGTTTGTGTCACCCGAGGACAGGAACCTGCGCTGGGAGGGGGAGGGCTCCATCGCAGTGCCAGCAGAGCCCCCCAGAGTCGGCAGTTCCCCAAGCGGAGCTGCCAGTGCTCTGTCTCGGGCCAGGCAGACCAGCCTTCCAGAGGAGCCCTGTGCCCACCTCCATCAGGCCGGCACAGGTGCGGGTGGGGGTGAAGGGTCGCAGCCCAGCGTGGTGACATGGAACAGCAGACAGGCCCAGCAAGCCTCCAGAGCTTTAATGGGGAGGAGAGGCCGAGCCCGGGGTCTCTGCCGCCGGCGACCCCTTGGCCTGCATGGACTTGTCGATCCACTTGAGGAAGGCGGTGACCTTGGTGTAGACCCCATACTTCCCTTTCCTTGCGCACCCTTCTCCCCAGCTGACAATGCCCGTCACAAAGTAGGTGTCCTTGAACCGGGTGACATGGGGGCCACCACTGTCCCCCTGGCAGGCGTCCTCCAGCTTGGCGTCGTAGCCAGCGCAGAACATGTTCTGGGTGATGGTGAAGCTGCTGGACAGCTTGCAGGTGTTGCGGTCCACGTAGGGCACCTCCAGCATCTTGAGAGTGCTGGACGGCCGGCCCTTCTCGTGGGTGCGCCCAAACCCGCTCACGATGCCCGTCTTCTGCGTCATCAGGGTGGCCTCTGCCCAGTCCTTCTGGGGCAGGCAGGCAGGGGCCACATTCATGCGGAAGGTGATGGGCGTCTTCAGCCTCAGGACGGCGATGTCAAAGTCGTAGGTCTCCCTCACGAACTTGTTGTGCTTGACCACCACCTCCACCTCGTGGACCATCTCGTTGCCCTCCTCCTTCTCCGTGTTCCGGTCCCCTGGAACCGGAGAGGACATCACAGCGTTAGTTCCCTGGGGACGGCATTTGCATGCCAGCTACTTTAAAAGAACTGTTTGTGATTGAGAAATGGTCTGTGGCCACATCTGAAACCGAAACATGGGAGAGTGGACAGAGAGCACTTGAAAATGACCTTCCACGTCCCTCCTAGGTGTCAGGACCTGGTGTCCCTCCTGGGTTCCAGGACCTGGTGTCCCTCCTAGATGTCAGGACCTGGGTATCCCTCTCCGGTATCAGGACCTGGTGTGGCGTCAAGACCTGGAGACCCTCCTGGGTGCCAGGACCTGGTGTCCCTGCTCACATTCCAGCTAATTCAGGGCGTCAGGTCCTCTTGATTCTCCAGGCTTTCAGCTGGTATCCCGTGTGTGCTCAGTGTGCCAGGCCCTGTCCAGGTGCTGGGGAGCTAAAGGTCCAGACCTGGGCTGTGTGATAGGCTGAGCACCTGGAAAGAGGTGTGTCTGAGCCGGGAGGAATTGTGAATCTCTTAGAATGGAAAGAAAGGGGCTGAGCGTCTTATTTAATTGCACATGGAAATGTCAGCATTTGGGGTACAGGGGTTAAATCAGATATGATGATAAAATCAACTCCACCCGTTCCTATGGACTGACGAGACGTGTGACAGAGACTTTAACATTACTGTGACATTTCAGGTGTGCTGGTGGCTGGCACTGGGTTTTCCCTGGGCAGCTCTAGAGTCTGTAGAGACAGACTTTAACCAAACGACCCACAGACCCCACAGACGAAAGTAGGAGGTAGGAGGCCCGGGGCGTGTGGCAGAGGGAGGAGGCGGGAGGCCAGGAGGGCTCTGCAGGCACAGCCAGCCACAGGAGAGGGCCCTGAGGTTCTGGGAGGGGCTGGAGGTCAGCGGTGCCCACCCCTCTCCCACTGCTTCCTCCCCTTCACCTGAGACGCCTCGCCACCTCTGGACAGGCTGCCAGGTACCATCTGTTCTGGAGGGGCTGACCGGTGGGGAGGCTGGGAGGGGGTGCCGGGGCGTGGAGAGGGGTCACTTACCTACCCTCACCTTGAATCTCTTGGCTTGGTGCAGACAGTGGGCTGCGGTGAGGACATGGAAGGGGCTCAGGATGGTGCCCCCACAGAACCCCTCGTTTTCCTCGTCGATGAGGAGGGCCTGCAGCAGTGAGACCCAGTCAGCCACCGGGTGACACAGGCCCTGAGGTCAGACTGGACACTTTCAAGGAGAGCTGGCCTCCTGGAGCTTCTCCGTGGGCCGGCCTGTCCCGGAGCTCTCCTTCCTGCTCCCTCTGCCCCGACAGCCGGGAGTCTTCCTCTGGGCTCCGCAGCCACTCTCCACACCCACTGGTCTTTGGAGCCCTTTCCAAAAGGGCCCTGGCGCTCCACACCCACCCTCTGGGGGAGGCCTCCTGGCCCGTCGCACTGCTCCAGGCCCCTTTCTAGGTCCAGGATTTCATTTTCTGCACACCCAGCTCCCAGTTCTGCACCCACACCGCGAGTTCTCACTGAACATGTCCCAGCAGTGAGCAGGGGCTGACGCTGCCTCCCCATGGGCCCCTGAAGCTCTAGAGCAGGGGACACCTGTCCACAGCCCAGGGCGGGGGCCGGGGGATCTCTGCAGTCCTGCTACGGGACAGGCATCTTGCTTTGGGCCTGAAAACCTCCGCTCAAGCTGGGCACCTCGTCCAAAGCGAAAGGGCAAGCCATGGGCAGTGTGTCCCATGCCACATCCAGGACCCACATCAGAAATCACTCGTTGTTTGTAGGAGATTCAAATGTAACTAATGTGCTTTTTTTTCTTCTTCTTCTTAAATTGGGCAACCCTAATCCAGTGATTTTTATTTCTATGTTTTTACTTTTGAGCATAAATGGATGTGCTTTTCTCTAAGGTACTTTTTGATACTGTCTCCCTTCCCTTAGGAATTTTTAGGTATTTGGGTTATCAAAAAAATTAGAAATGAAACAAGGACGTGACTTTCTTCCTCACCCTTGGAGGCGGGAGTGGCCTGCTCACCTGCTGCCAGGTGCGGCCTGACCCTTATGGGCAGGTTTTCAGACTAGGCCTTTCTGCCTTTCCGTCCTTCCCAGAACAGGGCGGCCCTGGGCATGGAGGGCCAGCAGCAAGGACGCCTGAGGGGCGATGGGTGGCAGACAGGGAACACACCGTGCCCCAGCCTCCTGCAGGCCGTGGCTCGCCTGCTGGGTGGGGAGCCCTTGCCCAGTGGGACTCTGCCTGAATGGAGGGCTACTCCCCAGGTGCTGAGCAGGAGGGGCCCAGCTGCGCTTTCCCAGAGCTGCTCAGGACAGTCACCTGCCAGGGACACTCCCCCTCTTCACAGTCCCGGCCGCCCACGATCCGAACGAGGTTCCTGCTGTCCTTCTGGTAGGTCTGGTTGAGGTTGAGCAAGTTGGAGGGGTCCTGGGTGGGAGGCAGGCTGTCCAGGCCACTCCAGGCCGGCGTGGTGGTCCTGGGCGTAGCCTCACTGCTGTTGGCAGCTGGGCCCGCTGACCTCTTCCTGCGTCCCAGAGTGAGCTTCCCACAGGGGAAGAGGTCTGAAAGAAGCACAGCAAGGCCTCAGCAGAGCCAGGCTCCCCACCCCTCGGCCCCAGCTGGAGTCCTGGGCAGACGACTCTGGTGGTGCTTGGTAGGTGGTGGCTAGGTGGTGGCGGAGCCCCAGGTGGGTGCAGCTGTCTGCATGGGGCTCACCTCACCCTGAGCTCTAGTCGCAGCCGGAGCAGAAGGAGAAGTGCACAGCTGCCTGCAACTGGCAACGGCACCAACCAGTAAGGTCGGCGTGGGGGACGGCAGAGGGGGCGCCTGCAGGGCGAGGCAAGAGGCCCTTGGAGAGTCCAGAGGGCTGGCTTCCACGGGGGTGCCCTGGACTGTTCTGATTTTTCTGTATGCTTGAAATTTTTCCTCATGAAGTGTCAAATTAAAACCCAGTGTCCAGGCAGGAAAGCAGCCGTGGGCAGGAAGCACAGGCAAGCAGCCTGCAGCCAAGCCAGGGAGCCCGGAGCCATGCGGCTTTGTGGGGCCCCATCTGCTACTTCCTGGCTCCTGCAGGGACCCAAGGGCAGGGCCACGTATTTGAACCCTCCCTTCCCACATCATCTGCAGGGGACCCAAGGCAGAGAGGAGGGCGTCCCTGCAGAGCCAGAATGAAGAGAAGGGGACGCAGCAGCGGGAGAGGACAGCAACCCCTGTGCTTGTCAGGGCCGGCTGGGTCGGGTGCTTTCCCCTGGCCCAGGCGGGGCCTGGCAGCCGCGGCCTGCAGGGTGCTTGGGAGCGTTCCCTGGAAGCAGGGCCCTCTTCCTACACTTGCTAGCTCTGGAGGATGTTTGTACACCTCCTTTCACACTCTGAGTTTGCTCTCTAGGACGAGACCAGAGCTTCTTGCGTTAGGAAGTAGTTTACTGGTCTTTCTTTCTCTTTCTTCTTTCTTTCTGGGGCATTGGGATGAAACCCAAGGACCTTGCACATACTGGGCAAATGTTCTACCACCGAGTCATACTCCACAGCCCTTTATTTTAATTGATTTGTGAATATTCCTGCAATCAAAAAAAAAAAAAAAAACAACTGTACGCATGTCAAGAAATGGCTTCAATTAAACTATTTCTGCATCAGCTGAAGCTTAAAACTTCATTATCCAAATGTATGATATATGATATGTCAAGATCAATGTAATGTTTTGAGCAACTAATAAATTTCTGATGTTTAAAACAAAACAAAACAAAACAAAACACTTCATTATCAACCGGGTATAGTGGCTCACACCTATAATCCCAGCGGCTCAGGAGGCTGAGGCAGGGCAATTGCAAGTTCAAAGCCAGCCTCAGCAACTTAGCCAGGCCATAAGCAGCTTAATGAGACCATGTCTCTAATAAAATATAAAAAAGGCAGGGAGTATGGCTCAGTGGTTAAGCAGGTTCGATCCCCAGTACCAAAAACAAAACACAAACAAAAAAAAGAAAACAAAAACTTCATTATCAACGGAAACCAACTTGCATTCCTTTCTTTTGGAGGGTTTCATGCTACATAATTGAAGTAAACTTTGAAGGATATATTTGGGACCTTTATTTTTCTTGATTACTAATTTTTGAAAGAAACTGTTTCACTGAGAAGAATATGACAGAGTAATGAGTCCCCTGGGGAAGTCAAGTCTGGATGGGGGGTGTGTCACCAGGCTCCGACTGGAACCTCATGGGTGCCTGGTCACCTGGCTCTATGACAGGCAGCCCGCCCACTGCTTCCCTGTCTCGCCCAGGTGATGGCTCAGGAGAGGGGGGCCAGCAGGGGCCACGAGAGGTAGAGGGGTGGCCCCAAGGGCCGACCCCTCAGGTCCCTAGTGCCCTTGTCCCTAGCCCAGTGGGTTCCTGAGCCTGCTCTGCATTCGCTGCTCTCTGGGAGCCTCCTGAGCACTGGCCCCAGTGCTGGTCATCACACGCCCAGTGTCCAGTTCTTTCCAAGTGAGAGGAAAATTGAACTCCTCCCCCCACCAGAGTGCCCGGCAGGAGTCACCTCCTTCCAGAGCCACATCCACCCCGCAGGCAAGTGGGAGTGAAGAACAGGTTAGCCAGCACAGCTGCTCGCAGGACCACTGGGCTTCCCACGGGAATGACCCAGCCCTGGTGCCAGGCTGCGGCTCTCTTGGCAGCCCACCCGGCCCAGCAGGAGGCCCTGCCCTGCCCTGCTCATGGCACGTGCTCCTGGTCCGATGCCACCAGCTCTGTGGCTCAGGAGCCCTGTGTGGCCTCAGGTCCTCCTACCTGTGGAGATGCAGGACTTGCCGTCGTCACCGAGGGTGTACCCACTGGCGCAGGAGCACACCACTGAGTTCTGCTTTTCCTGGCAAAACTGGTCGCAGTCCCCGTTGTCCAGGCTGCAGAGTTTCCGTGCGACTGTGGGCAGAGGAAACCGCTGCAGCGGCAGGAGGGACCCACTCCAGCCGCCCACCCGTCCTGACACACAGGGCCCCTGCAGGAAAGGTGTTCACGGAGCAGCCAAGTGAGGTGGCTGCTCCACATGCGGCCTGCCTCCTAGGCCACTGAGGGACACCTGGCATTCACGCAGGTTCTGCATTGCCCTAAAGAAACCCAAGCTGTCCAGTGAAAGGCTAGAAGGTGGACAGAGGTCCCAAGGGCTGGGTGGTGTGGACTGAGGTCAGGACGCTGGCTCCAGGGACCAGGGACCAGGGACCAGGGACCAGGGCAGTTCCAGGCAGGGGCTCAGAGCCCCTGCAGCCAAGGCCAGGAGGCTGCCTGTGGAAGTGAGGCTTCTGTACCATGGGGGCTCCGCAGGCCTGACTGTCTCATGCTCCTCCAGGGTCAGGCTGACACCTTACCCCGCCAGGCAGACAGCTGGAAGCCTTGCTCCTCCACAGAGGCTGGGCCCTGGCACGTGGGAGGGTCTAAGAGGAGTTACTTTCCCTTCAACTTCCATCCACTCCTGTGGCCACTAGATCCAGACAGGTCCCCACGGTGGCCTCCTGTGTTCTCTGCGAGGGCTGCATGCATCCTGCGCAGCCTGAGGGCCCTGCTGTTTGGTGGGGTGCCTTCAGCTCCAACTCTCTCCCTTCACCCATCATGGACAGTGGAACAGTTGCTGGGCACTGACCACCACTGCCTATCCAGGAGCATGGGAGATCTTTCCATCTTCTGAGGTTTTCTTCAGTTTCTTTCTTCAGTGTCCTGTAGTTTTCATTGTAGAGGTCTTTCACCTCTTTTTTAGGCTGATTCCCGAGTATTTTTTTTTTCTTGAGGCTATTGTGAATGGAGTAGTTTTCTTAATTTTTCTTTCAGTG
The DNA here is from genome assembly GCF_045843805.1 of Urocitellus parryii. NCBI lineage: Eukaryota > Metazoa > Chordata > Mammalia > Rodentia > Sciuridae > Urocitellus > Urocitellus parryii. Next base: position 835,033 of record NC_135532.1, read on the forward strand.
GATTCATCGCTGATATATAGGAATATGTTTGATTTACGGGTGTTGATTTTATATCCTGCTACTTTGCTGAATTCATTTATTAGGCCTAAAAGTTTTCTGGTGGAATTTTTTGCATCTTCTAGACATAGAATCATGTCATCAGCAAATAGTGATAGGTTGAGTTCTTCTTTACCTGTTTATATCCTTTTAATTTCTTTCTTCTGTCTGATTGCTCTGGCTAGAGTTTCAAGGATGATGTTGAATAGAGGTGGTGAAAGAGGGCATCCTTGCCTTGTTCCAGTTTTTAGAAGGAATGCTTCCAATTTCTCTCCATTGAGAATGATGCTGGCCTTGGGTTTAGCATAGAGAGCCTCTACAATGTTGAGGTGTGTTCCTACTGTCCCTAGTTTTTCTAGTGTTTTGAACATGAAGTTGTGCTGTATTTTGTCAAATGCTTTTTTTTTGCATTTATTGAGATGATCATATGATTCTTGTCTTTAAATCTATTGATGTGATGAATTACGTTTATTGATTCTGTATGTTGAACCAACCCTGCATCCCTGGGATGAATCCCACTTGATCGTGGTGCAGGATCTTTTTAATATGTTTTGGTATGCGATTTGCCAGGATTTCTGCATCTGTGTTCATCAGGGGTATTGGTCTGAAGTTTCCTTTCCTTGATGTGTCTTTGTCTGGTTTTGGTATCAGGGTGATATTAGCCTCGTAGAATGCACTTGGAAGGGTTCCCTCCTTTTCTATTCCATGGAATACTTTGGGAAGTATTGGTGTTAATTCTTCTTAGAAGTAACTCAAGGTCATCTCATCATGGATTTCCCGCCTTCTCTCCTCCCACCTCCCACCTACAGGCATTTCTGCTCTGAAGATAGCCAAGCAGAGGGACTTACAGAATTCGCAGTTTTTGCCTTCGAATCCATCCAGGCAGGAGCAGGAGTACTCTCCGAGCCCATCTTTACACTTTCCCTGATTCTGGCAAGGATTGCTATCACACTGGTCACCATCTGCAAAGAGAGGGTTGGCACCAAGCCTGCAGGCATGACCATCCCAGACGAACTTGAGCTTGGCATGGCCGGCCACGGGCACGTACCCATAGACAGCTCGAGCTAGCTTCTGCTGCTCTGGGAACACTGTCTTTGGACTGTGTTGTCCCCCCTTGGAGGCCCTGCCTCACTGGCCCTTGACTGCCCCCTAGTTCTGTCGAGATGTTTTACAGTGTGTCTATGGCCAGCGTGGCCCTCTGGCTGGTGGCTGCAGTGGTCACCTGAAGCAAAGGGCTCTGAGCTGAGCATTGACAAGAGGGCGTCGGGTTCCACTTCCACGTGACCTGGGGTGGAAGAGGAAACAGAGACTCCCATCCAGCCCTGGCGTGGACTTCCCATTTCTTGGTGGAAGTTCAGCACCTGATGCAGAGCTGGGTCAACTGCCATTTGAGAAACTTCGAGACTGTTTTCAGTAGTCACCATTAACACCTTCTTATGCCCTGGAAGATTTAGATCAGGCTGGCTAGCTTGTTAGGAAATCCAATCTTTCAGATTCCGTTTTTTTGCTTTCATGTAATACACTTATATTTTAAAAAAATACCGTGGAATTTGGTATCCTCAAATAAGAATAAACTGATTAAAATCTACATTTGAGCTGGGTGATGTGGCATGAACCTATGGTCCCAGCTACTCAGGAAGCTGAGGCTAGAGAATCACTTAAGCCCAGGAGTTTGAGACAAGCCTGGATGACAGAGTGAGACTTCACCTCAAAAAGAAAAAAACCTTGCTGGGCCTGGTGGCCCGTCCCAGGAATCCCGATGATTCAGGATGCTGAGGCAGGAGGGTTTCAAGTTTAAGGTGAGCCTGGGCCATGTATATCTTAAAATATAAAGAGGGTGGGAATGTAGCTCAGTGGTCAAATGCCCCTGGGCTCAATTCCCAGTATGAAAAATCTATAGTTGAGTAAATAAAACTAGAATTAATAAAAATCACTATAAAAATAATATCAAATAACTATTGTAGGAACACCCAAAGAGCAAACATCTTAAATGTGTGAGATTTTAAATAGGAGCAGGAAGGATATTCACCAAGTATTTTAGAAAGTCAAATACAATCTCTCAGCGTTTAAATATCCTAATGAGCCTCTCCCACTTAAGAGTAAAACAGAGAATACCTCACCTTTGTATTTGTTCCAGAATTCATTCTAAAATAAAACAAACATTTAGAAATGCATTAGAAAAGCAGACATTTCATGCCATTCACTCCACAGCTGCAACCTGGGAGGAAAGAATTGTTCTAGAATCACCTGATCTAAAGGGGAAAGGAGGGGCTGGGGTGGTGGCTCCGTGGTAGAGCGCTCGCCTTGCACGTGAGAGACCCTGGGTTTGATCCTCAGCACCACATAAAAATAAATAACAAAATAAAGGTGTTGGGTCAATGTGTAACTAAAAAAATATTTAAAAAGAATAAAGGGGAGAGGACAGGAATCTTCTCTATTAGATGTGGCTTAGTTTGTCTTAAATTAAACATTTTTGTTGAACTTTCAAGTTAATCATCAAAGCCCAGATTGTGCCAAGAACAATCATTCTGTTTCCCAGCCCTTGCTGATGAGTGAGGTTTAGTTAGGCTGTCTGGTGGTCACAATCACCCCATTGCTTAGAGAAGTGCTGTCACCAGGCTCCTGTGACACTGAGACACTCAGTCTTGGTCTGTCTGTCTGGGTTGGCTCCGTAGGCCCCTCCACAGGCCCGCTGGGCCCCAGCACGCGCATTCATTAGAACAGGGTCCTCGCAGGTGTAATTAAAAGGCTCCAGAGGGGATCATCCTGGAGTACCACAAGTCCCCGCTCACAAGCCTGTCCCCCAGAGACAGAGAAGGACACCTGCAGCCATCAGAGAGGAGGCCGGTGAGGATAAGGGGCAGAGCAGTCACAGGGGCCACATGCGTGGGGACAGGCACAAACACACTCCTTCAGCCTCTGCAGGGGAGCCAATCGGCTGATGCCTCGTTTTTGATCTGGTGTCTCCAAAACTACAAGAGAATAGATCCCTGACATTTTAAGGCATCTGGTTTGTGGCAGTTCATTATGGTGGCCCTAGAAATGAATGCAGTGTCTTTTAATTTTTTTTTTAATAAATCACACAGTAAAATCGACTTTTCGTGCATGATTCTATGAGTTTCTGTGGGGAGCCATTCTCACACATGATTGGGTGGCTCCCGTTAAGGGTCTGAGGCACTTTGGCAAAAGTCGAAGTTTTTCCCGACCCTTTCCTGATGAGAGAGCCCATCCGTGTGGGGGTGTGCCTGACCACTGACCCAGGGGACCCAATCACTGACCCTGACCTTGGAGTGCAGCCCCCCCTCAACCTTCATTGGATGGAATTCTCCCTTGAATCTCTTGTTCCCTAATAAAAGGCTAGTCCCCGCGTGCTCTCTCTCTCTCTCCTGCTAGCCCTGAGTAATCCCTGCTGTCCTGCTGGGCGGCTAGAGGAGCGAACCAGAGAGGGGAGCCGTCTCGGACCTAGCAATAGAAATAAGGTAACTGAGTCTTGTGTTTTATCTCAATCTCTTCTAACTAACTTTATGCCTAGAACCTCATTAATGAAACCACTGCGCAGGCCGCGTGGTAGAAGTTTCAATATGTGTATACATTTGTGTAACAACTACCACAATCAGGATATGGGGCACATCTGTGCTCCCCACCTGGCACTGCCCTGCTCTGCGTCACCACAGCAAGGACTTTTTACACTGTCACATAACTGGAATCCTACATCATGTAACCTTGTCATTCAGCACAGTGCCTTTGAGATCACCCAGGCCAACACATACACCAACGGTGGGTCCCGGCACTGCCCGGTAGTGGTCCTCTGCACGGCTGTCCCTGTTGTTCACTCCTTCACCCACCATGGACACTCATGTCCAGTTCTGGTAATCACGAACAGGACTGCTGTGAACATTTGTGTAGAGGTGTTTTGTGAAAACAAGGAATGGTGGTCTGCATTTGTCACCTTCAACACCACGAGAGATCAATCTCTAGTAGTTAAAGCCACCCAATGTGTGGTGCTTTGTTATGGTAGCTCTGGAAATGAACGCAATGTCTGAGTTATATGGCTAACTTTGTAAAAATCTCTCCAACTCTCCAAGATGAGGGTGCTGCCGGCCTTCCCCTTAGTAGCATATAAGGTTCTGGTTGCTCCACAGCGTGACCAGCACTTGCCAAGGGTCACTGTTTCTTCCTTTCTCAGTTATAGAGGTTTTGTTGATAGATCACAGTTCCGTAGTGGCCCACGGTGTTGAGTATCTTCTTATGGGCTTGTCATACATATTTTGTCTTTGGTGAGGTAGCTGTTCAAGTCTCTTTACTTAGGTGTTTATTTTCTTCTTCTGAGTCATTAGCATACATATTCTGAATACAGATTTCTTTTTGGATATGTAAACTGCAAATACTTTCTTAGTATGTAGCTTATATTTTCATTCTCTTAACTGAGCAAAAGTTTTAATTTTGACAAAGTCTAGTTGTCAATTGATCATCTACCTATTTTCTTTTATGAAACCTTCTTTTGGCTGAGGCAAGAGGAGCACAAGTTCAAAGCCAGCCTCAGCAACCTAGTGAGGCCCTTAGCAATTTAGCGAGAGAGACCCTGTCTCTAAATAAAATATTTTAATCAGGGCTGGGCTGTGGCTCAATTCACAAAAGCACCCATAGCTTGATCCCCAAACAAACAAAAACCAAATCAAACAAAACCAAAACAAACAAAAAAACAACCCAATCATTCTTTTGGTGTGTTTGGTGTTTTCTATGCAAATGGCTATGCTATCTGTAAACAGGGTGTAAGAATGGCCTTAGGCTTTGGCCTAAACAAGCCCATTTTAAAACTCCATTTTAAAATAAACCTGGCAAGTCACAGAGCTCTCTGATATGTCATCAAGCATATCTGGTTAAAAGCAAGTCACTTTCCACAACCTAGGTAAGAGGGTGAAGTCATGTGTCATTTGTCATAGCCCTGATAACAGCCAGAAGGGTATCAGGGTAGACACCACCAGACATAGGTCCTCTCTAAGATGTAAGTTGTCACTAAGAAACCTGGTCACAGCTGATAGGGATCCTAAATGCATGCAGAAGCTCCAAGATTTAGTATGAATAACGGAACAAATAACAGACATTCAGCCAGCCGACACTGACGCACACAGCCCGAGAGCCTGGTAAGCACCTGGACAGACAGCCCAGCTCCTCTCATCATCTGCCTGATCCTCTGCCTTGTCCTCATGGCTCTCAAACTCTACAGCAGCCTCCTGACCTGGTGAGAACAGGGACCTCTCCTTACACCCTCTCCTCACCAACTGTCAGCTCCACCCCAGGAGAAGCTATGGGTTCCTGGCCTGGACAGGGTGAGTGAGCAGACACCTGCTGGGTTTAAGACCTAAGACTCAAGACTTTAAATCTAGCACTTAAGCTCAGCATGCAGAGGGAATGTCTGTGATAGGTCTGTTGTGACTAAGGGTGTTGGCAGTGCTTAGAGTTAACTAAGAATTGTTTGCTTTGAACTGATCATGTCTATTGCAGTGCCCAGCATTAAGGATTGTCATTCCCTGATTAATAACCTATAGAGTGGGCCGGGGTTGTGGCTCAGTGGTAGAGTGCTTGCCTAGCATGCGTGAGACACTGGGTTTGATCCTGGGAACCACAATAAATAAATAAAGGTATTGTGTCCATCTGCAACTACAAAAATATTGAAAAAAAAGAACCTATGGAGTGAAATTGTATTAAGTGATTTGAGTGAATAAAGTATCGAAAAGGGCATTAGTGCATGGCCATTCTTTATTTCTCCCCTCGACTGCATGTCACACCTTTGCCCATTGTGACACAAGGACAGCTTTACTCCCGACTTCCTGTAAGACTTGCTGTGGCTGGGACTCCAGCACAGTGGGCCAGCAGGAGCCGGGAACCAACAGGGTGGCCTTTCCAGAGTTTCAGCAGGAAAGCACTCCCTTCTCACCATTCAGCTCCACAACACTGGTTGTCCTGTCACACTGAATTTTACTCCCTTTCACTCACAGTCTGCCGACTGTTCTTCATCGTGAAGTTTTATGTCTAGATTCATGAGACATTTTTTTTATTGTTTTGGTACTGGCAATTGGACCCAGGGGCACTGAATTATTTATAAATGTGCTAACTTCCAAATATCTGGAGATATTTCTATACTGATCATTTAGTTTAATTCCATTATGACCAGAAAACATTTCATGAGCTCACTCTTTTAAATTTGTAAGGTTTACTTAGAAAATATAATCCAGAAGAAATACAGTAATATTTAAAAATAACTCAGTTGCCAATACATGAGGATAGTGACTTCCCCATATAATTATCTTTTTAGAACTATAAGTATGGTAGCTATACAGAAGAGTGTTGGGAGATAATGCTGTGTGAAAACGGTGAACTTGAACTTGGATAAGCGTTGCAGTTATTTTCATCATTCCTTATTATTTTAGTCAGCCTTTTTGCTGTGGCAACTAAAAGAAATGACCAGCACAATTACAGAGGAGGAGAAGTTGACCTGAGGCTCACAGTTTCAGAGATCTCAGTTCATAGACAACAGGCTCTATTCCTCAGGGCTCAACGTGAGGTACAACATCATGGTGGAAGAGTGTGGCAGAGAGAAGCAGCTCATACGATGATCAGAAAGGAGAGAGAGGGAGAGGGAGAGGGAGAGAGAAAGGGGGAGAGTCTCAACTTGCCAGATACAAATCTATTCCCTAAAGTCACGGCCTCAACGCCCAGCTCCTCCAGTCACAACCAACCTGCCTTCTGCTACGACTCAGCTAATCCCATCAGGTGACTAACTCACTGATTGGGCCCAATCATTTCTCCTCTTGCATCATCCCACACATGAGCTTTTGGGGGACACCTCACATCCAAACCATAGCATTCCACCTCTGACCCCCAAAAGTTCATGACCATATCACCACGCAAAATACATCTAGTCCACTTCCAAGAGTCCCCATTGTCTCCATAGTTCCAAGGTTGCCCCAAAGTTCAAGTCCAAAGTCTCCTGAGACTCAGGGCAAATATGCATCATGAATTCCTGTAAAAAAATCAAAAGTGATTTACAAGTGTCCAATATATAAAGGTACACAGTGAACATTCCCTTCACAAAAAATAGAGGCATAGAAAGAGAGATAGGACCAAAGCAAGATCAAAATCCAGCTGGGCACACAAGTCCTGCTGCTCCACTTATGCCATCTGGGGCACATGGCCTGGTGACATTCTGTCCAAAGGGCTTGTGGAGCGCCACCCTGGGTCTTGCTGCAGTCTAAGTGGCCTTTCTGTTGGTTTGTCTCTGTTCCTGCGGCTCTCCTTGGTCAGGGTCCCATGTGGATGGCATTTTTTAATCTTTGGGTCTCCACTGCAGCTTCAGCTTCCCTCTCACATCTTCACTTTGCCCTCTCAGGGGCTGCCCACAGGGACTCCCACTCTGGGGCACTTCCTCTGGCTTCCCAGGCCTTCCTTCCCAACATTGGTGGAAGCCTCCATGAGCCCCAACTCCATGGCTTATACCAAGGTCTGCCACCATCCCCAGCAGCAGCCAACCCTCCAGGGACCCTGGCTGCAGCAGCCTCTGAGTGTCTGAGCTCCTTGAAAACGCTTCCCGGGCCCCTTCCCTATTGGTCTCTTCTCAGAGAATTTTTACCTTTACTCTCCTGAGTCTGAGATGGGTGTGGTCTTGCCAGACCCTGAGATGCCTCCAAGCCATCTTTCTTTTTGTCTCTGGGCAAAGTCCTCAACATTTCCATAGTTGTGGTAAAGTCTTTAAAAACTGCAAATTCCTTGTCCCAGTTTTACTCCCACCTTTCAAGTAAAAGTTTTTCAAATCTTTCTGCTCCTGAATATCACAATAAATTTTGGCTGAAAGCCATCAGCAACATCCATGCCACTGCCTGAATGCTCTGCTGCAGGGATTCTGAGTGTGGAAATGTACAGGGAAGTGTTCCCCTGGTGAGCAAGCTCCCAGGGTGGCGAGGGGGGTAGGTAACAGCCACCCTGTTTCCCACCCTTAGAATGCCCTGTAATCTCTCTTAGGACCTAATAATATAGCTAATGTCTAGCTGGTATGGCAATGCCCTGAGAAGTCTCTGTTAGAGCCTCATCAAGACTCCACCTTGATTGTAGGAACATAGCTCCTGGGAATAGTAGAACTTGTTTGATAGATAATTACAATGTTTCACCAAGCTCTGGTGCTCCTGGAGCTGCCCACCTAACAATAACTTCAGACAATGGACCTTCTTGAAAACTGCACAAAGTTGCTAACATTGCATATTGTAATTCTGAAAAGTAACTGAAGAATAAGCAACTTTACTGGTACTCTGAACAACAATGTGGTTGTGATACTAATGACCTAATGCAACCTAATGGTATAAATAAACATAAACGCTGACTCTTGGACAAGTAGTCACTCTGCCACCTTTCCTGCCTCTGCATCTTGTCTCTGTGTCTCCTTCATTACTCTGCTGTCTAGAAATTTCTTTTCACCAGATTAAGAAGTCCATGACTTTTAAAATCAGCCTCACAGAAAGTCTCAGGGTACCAGCAAAATGCAGACAACTTCTCAGCCAGAACATAACATGAATGGCCTCTACTTCAAATTCCATTAGAGTCCTTTCATGAACCGTCCTGAGCCCTGTCTTCAATGACCACTGTCGTATTGACATTCTGGTCTTCTGAGCTCCCAACAGAATTGGCCATTAAACTCAGCTTCTACCAATCTAAAGCATTTCCAGCTTGCACTGTTATACATCTCAGAATTCCTTCCACTAATTTCAAAAAGGCCCAAAAGGTTCTGAACCACATGGGCAGGTTAGTGACAGCAATGACCCCACTCCTGGTATTGATTTGTTTTAGTCTTTTTTTTTTTTTTTTTTTTTTTTTTTTTTTTTTTGCTGCTGTGACTAAAAGAATGACTAGCACAATTGAGGAGGAAAAGTTTATTTGCAGGATCAGCTTCAGAGGTCTCAATCCATAGACAGCTCTATTCCTCAGGGCTGAAGGTGAAGCAGAACATCATGGAGGAAGAGTGTGGCTGAGGGAAGCAGCTCATATAATGATCAGATAGCAGAGAGAGGTCTCCACTTGCCAGATACAAATATATACCCAAACCACACCCCCAATTGTCACGTTCCATGACTAAAACACTCAGGGTCACTCTAGGTGAACTGGGCTGCACAAAATAATCACACAGAGACAAAGAAATATCTTTTCCTTTGTGTCTGTGATGGCTCCTCCGACCTTAGGGGTCCATGGAAAGAGGGAGCCAAGGAGCATGTGCTGAACCTTTTTATTGGGGAGAAGCCATTCAAATGAGGCAAGGGGTCAGGTTTCAGGGGGTTGAGTTTAGCTTCATGATGTCATCAGATTAACTGATATCTAGGAACTCCATGCCCATATCATGAGCTGTGTGGGGATCACAGGCCGAGCAAGTGAAAAGAGCAGAGTGAGGCCCACCCAAACAGAAGGGCCACAGTTCAGCCCACTTTGTGCGCTCAGTGCTCACAGTTTACACACACATACACACAGCCCATGGCTGGCTTGCCACATATCCACATTCTCATCACTCAAGGCTAAGAGGCAGCACCCAAGACCCAAGCCCTGCCTCCTCCAGACACACCCAACCTGCCTTCAATTATCACTCAATCCCATCAGGTGATTAATTCATCGATTGGGTTAAGGCTCTCACAACCTAATCATTTCTCACACATGTGTTTTTTTGGGACATCTCACATCCAAACCATAAGATTTACTTATTTTTGGTGCTGGAGATCAAGCTTAGGGTCTTGCACATGCTGGTTCATGCTGTACTACTAAACTACACTCCAGCCCACTTTTATTATCCTTGAATACTTTTAATATTTACCTGTATTAAACAAATACTTAAAATGAAAATAGTCCTGAAATTATTTTCTTAATAAATAAACATTATTTATCTGGTAAGAATAAAAAAGAATTCTTAATTATTTTTCTCCCTTCTGGTGGTTGAAATGAACTACAGTCCTCAAATGGACAGCAACACAAGAATTCCCTTGAAGACCACTTTCTTTTGCAGAAATGCAAAGATGCTGGATGTTATTCCCTAGATGAAAGTGCCAACTACTGTGCTTTCTAGTATATTCGTAATTACTGCATTGTCCTCCTTTGAGTTCCATGGCAGGAAATAGAACTTCTTCTCACGTTACGGGGCCCAGCTGATGTCCACGCTCATCAGCTGTGGGATGGGGCAGGACCGAAGCGGAGGCGCACAAGTTTCCCTGTGTGCACGGGGGCTCTTGCCACGGTTAGGATGAGGTGCCCCGCAAGCTCCTGCACAAAGGCAGGATCGTCCCGCGGGGGACGATGCGGCTGGGGGAGCCGCAACCTCATCTGCCCGGCTGGGTGCTAAGGAGGGCAGGTGGGTCCCCGGGTGGCCTCCAGACCCCGCCAGGGCGGGCAGCTTTCCTGCGCTGGGTCCCTCCCTCCTCTCGGCGCAGAAGCCGGGGGTCGCCCACCCGGGACCACCCTCCGGCACCGGGCGCCAAGGACGCTGCTTCCTCCAAGCGGGCCTCCGCAGGCATCTGGGCCGCAGTGACCATAAGGCTGGACAGCTCGGCTCTCCGAGCCACCACGCTCTTGGCGTCAGGGGCGGCCGCCCGCGGGGCTCTCGCCGCTCCCTCCCGAGCTGGCCAGCACCGAGCGTGGGCCGCGGCGGGCAAGCGAGGCACACCGGGGCTCGGACCGCCCGGCGGACGGCAGCCACCCCGCGCCCGCCTGCCTCGGCGCGCAGCCCGGCGGGGTCAGGGGGTGTGCTTCCGTCCGGCCGAGGCCCCGCCCCTTCCGGCGCCCGCGCCCGCGCGCCAGCCAGCCCTCCGCGAGCTGCTAGGCAACGGCCGTCGGCCCCCGCCGCGGTGTTGAGTGGCAGGTTATGTTTCAAGTCGCTTTCGCCACACTTAGGTCCCTCCGGCGGTTTCCCACCCGAGAGGTGCCGCAGGGAGGCCAGAAGGAGCGCCTTGCAGGGTCCAGCGTGGGGCCTGCTGGCCAGCCCGGCGCTGCGGCGCGAGACTGGACAGCGCAGCCCAGGGGTAGCACGGATCCGGATGGATCAGCCCAGGGCAGCACGGAGCCCCGATAGCCCCGTCCAGGGGACAGCACGGAGCCCCGATAGCCCCGTCCAGGGGACAGCACGGAGCCCAGATAGCCCCGTCCAGGGGACAGCACGGAGCCCCGATATCCCCACTCAGGGGACAGCACGGAGCCCGGATAGCCCCACTCAGGGGACAGCACGGAGCCCCGATAGGCCCGTCCAGGGGACAGCACGGAGCCCCGATATCCCCACTCAGGGGACAGCACGGAGCCCAGATAGCCCCGTCCAGGGGACAGCACGGAGCCCCGATATCCCCACTCAGGGGACAGCACGGAGCCCCGATAGCCCCACTCAGGGGACAGCACGGAGCCCCGATAGCCCCGTCCAGGGGACAGCACGGAGCCCCGATATCCCCACTCAGGGGACAGCACGGAGCCCGGATAGCCCCACTCAGGGGACAGCAAGGAGCCCGGATAGCCCCGTCCAGGGGACAGCACGGAGCCCGGATAGCCCCGCTCAGGGGACAGCAAGGAGCCCGGATAGCCCCGCTCAGGGGACAGCAAGGAGCCCGGATAGCCCCGCTCAGGGGACAGCAAGGAGCCAGGATAGCCCCGCTCAGGGGACAGCACGGAGCCAGGATAGCCCCGCTCAGGGGACAGCACGGAGCCAGGATAGCCCCGCTCAGGGGACAGCACGGAGCCAGGATAGCCCCTCTCAGGGGACAGCACGGAGCCCGGATAGCCCCGCTCAGGGGACAGCACGGAGCCCGGATAGCCCCGCTCAGGGGACAGCACGGAGCCCGGATAGCCCCGCTCAGGGGACAGCACGGAGCCCGGATAGCCCCGCTCAGGGGACAGCACGGATCCCCGATAGCCCCGCCCAGGGGACAGCACGGAGCCCGAATAGCCCGCTCTGGCAGCACGGAGCCTGATGGCTCAGCCCAGGGCCCCCCGCCCGCGGCCCCGGTGTCCTCCGGTGCGGGGGCCTCACCGTCAGGTCGTAGTCCTCGAAGACTTCTCGGGCTTCTTCATAAGAGCAAGTCTCTTCCAAACACTCTCTTTCGAGGTTTCCTTTCTTCATCTCTTCAAAAAGTGAATTTGCTCTCCGGGTCCTCACCAGGACATTGTTGGCTTGTTCCCGGTTAATGAACACTAGAGGACAAGGAAGGGCACAAATCAGTGTCTCGGTACCACCACCTGCGCACCTCCAGAGGCTGAGCACTCCTTCCTCAGCACCCAGGGAGTGGGGCGCTGCCAGTCTCCCTCTGCGGCTCCTCACAACATGCCCTGGGGGAAGCCGCCGTCCAGGGTCAGCAGGAGCTCCCCTGCATGGCCCTCTCTGCAGAGCCACCCAAGCTCTCCTTGGCAAGCTCCTGGCTCAGAGGGCTTCTATCAGGTGTACCCTTCGGCCACCTCCTAGTGCTACCTCGGCCCCACCCAGGCCCAGCGCCCTTCAGGGCCTCTTTTGGTTGAGTGGGGAGTTATGAGCGGGTTTGATCTTGACCTGTAATGTATATAAAGTCAGGACACAGAAGTAAAACAAGCTTAAGAAGCGGTACTCCTCTATTTTCTACAAAATAGTACTATTTTATTTCATTTTTAAATACCCACTAAATTGATTCCATGACAAAGACATGAACCGTGATCAGCTAACTTCAGTGCCCTGCGTCAGTTCATCTTTGTCCCTTCCATGCTATGTGGGGGACCCTAGGTTCCCACCTGCCTTTTTTGGGTGGGGTACCAGGGATTGAACTCAGGGGCACTCAACCACTGAGCCACTTCCCAGCACTATTTTTTTTTTTTTTTTGTATTTTATTTAGAGACAGGGTCTCGCTGAGTTGCTTAGCACTTTGCCATTGCTGAGGCTGGCTTTGAACTCGTGATCCCCTCCTCAGCCTCCCGAGTCACTGGGATTACAGGGGTGTGCCTAGTTCCCATCTGCTTTTGCCTCTCTGTCTCCCGCTCCTGCTCTTTTCTTTGTGACATGGGAGTGAGGGGGATGTAGAGGGTGTCAGTAGCCAGGGCAAGATGGTGAGTGAGGAGGTCAAGGTAGGGCCAGACCAAGGGAGCATGGAGAGGGTCTTCTGATGAGTTCGACTTCCTGCTTGACGAAAGTGCTTGTGGACACAGCAGGGACCCAGTCAGACAGACACTTCTGTACTTGTGCCCCAAGCAGAAGATCCATAGAAAAACTAAAATAGATGTGTGGACAGGGTAGAGGGCACTCCTGAACAATAGTGAGGGGGCATGCACAGGGAGGAGATAAGGAAATCGCAGGGACCATAAAAAGAACAGGCCAACACTCCCCATAGGACTTCTCGCTCCAGGGCCCCTTCAGAGAAGTCTGTCTGTCACTTCTGCAGTGAACCTGCTGCTTGATTGCTGTCTGTGTCCTGTTCTTCAGTTCTTTGCTGAGCAGAGACAACAAACCCAAGACTACTAGATGGACCAGGAGGACCTCAGATTCTTTTCTTGACCCTCTATCCTGTTTCTTGAACTTCCTCCCACTGAAGAGTTCAGGGTCTCACCACAAAAAGGACAACTCTGCAGGAGCTACTTCTAGTAATGACTTGTTCTGAGCTCCACGTTTTCATGTCTCACTGTGGCCCGTGTCACCCCTTGTCTCAGAACACCAAGCTCCTTATGTCCAGAAAGTACAAAGAGGATCAAGCAGAGTTTCAGATACACCTCTTCCCTGTACTGCATTTTACTGACAAGTAGAGATATGGTACTACTTCTGAGTTCCATAGAGGGTGTGAAGACTCCTGTGCCGGGTCTGGTACACAGCAGGTGCTCTGTAAACGTCAGCCTCGTTCTTAGATCACTTTTTTCCCTAAATCCCCCCCTTTTAAGGACACCTATGTTATCCCAATAAAGCCAGGTTCAGACTTGTTTCTCCCACCATCAAGTGCTTGCTTTGAAGCAGAGCCCAAATGTGGGTGCTCCAATCTGTACACACTGCTGTCTCCAGGAGCAGTATCCTGCCACCTGCACACCACACAGGGCTCAGTACTATCCTTAGCCACTGAGGGAGGTGTGAGAGTGCAGTGCCTGTCCTCGAGGCACCAGGAATATCCTAGCCCCGACCAGCATTCCCCAAACTGCAACCTGTGGACCTGCTGTGGGTGGAAGACCCACGTCCTAACCCGTGCCCTGACCTTCTAATGCACACACATTGGCACACTGATCTGGGGTCCCTCCTCCTCTCTGTGCAGCCTGCTTCCTTGAAGCCAAGTTGACACATGCTGGTTTTCCCTCTGCATGGCCAGAGCTGTAGCCATAGCTCACAGGCCTGCTCAAGAAACAGTCTCCGTGGTCCTCGGAGCAGCTCACCATCCTGCAGGAGCCACGCCCTTCTTGGCACCCTCCCTGAGTTTCCCAGGCTGTTCCACCAGGCCCCACCCGATCCACACCTCTTCCTGCCTCTTCCCTTTTGGTGAAGGTGCAGCAGTACCTGGGAGCTTGAACTGGGAGGAGGAAGTGTAAGGCACAGGGCGAGGGCATGATGCCTGAGGAAGCCAAGAAGGAGCCACAGCTGCCTGGTGGCCTCAAGCTAGAACCAGAGGTCTTTGATCCCATGGCTGGGCCTCTTGGATTTCCTCCCTTCAAGGCTCCCTTGCACCCATCTCTCCCACCATGCTAGCCCATTTCCTGTTTAGACTGTGCCCACCACTCTCATGCCCCAGGGCCTTTGCACTGGCCACCTTCCCTGTAGAGCATTCTTTCCCTGAATACCATGTGGCTCACTCCATCCCTCACCACTGGCTCTAAAGTTATCCCCACCCACATCTTTTGACCCCTTTCCCTGCTGTTTTTTGAACAGCACCACTGTCTGATTCTGCACGCCTGCAGGTTTGTTGCCCTCTAACTGGAATGCATCCTTGTGCAAAAAGACAGTCTTCCTGGTGGCAGCTGTGCCTCCACCGCCCGGCCTGAGGAGATGCGTAGGGAGTACGGGAGTGCACAGCCAGCCTCTGGCCCAGCTCTCTTGACGCAGTTAGGCCCTCTGAGGACTCTGACTCTTCCTTGGTCAGACCTGGTGCCGCCGGCCAGTGGTCTCGCTTTCTGAATGGAGGGAAACTAGGCTGGTGCTTTGAAAGGCCCAGACGGGGCCGCTCTCGGCCTGGTCCACTGTGCGGTTTGCTTTCCCAGCTGCCTGGCGCAGTCCTGGGACGGGCCTGACTCTTGGTTTTGGTGTACCCCGTGGTCGCCCAGGCGGATGCTGAGTTCTAGGAGGGCTTACTGCCACATTCTGAGTCAGGCCAAAGCTGGACCAGACCACTGTTGCGAGTGTGGACATGGAAACGCAGGTGGCTCAGCCTAGTGGCTGCGCTGGACGCAGCTGGCACCCTGTGGGCTGGACCTGTTCCATTTTACATTCAGGCCCCCTCTGGGGCCTGGGGCCTGGGCGCCCCCTCCCAGTGGGAGTCATGAGTGGCGCTGGACTGTCTTGGCCTCCTCCCCGCAGCACCTCTGCCCTGCTGTCCTCATCTCTGCCCGTCTCTGCTCACCTCCACTTCGTCCTGCTGTTCCACCTCCCTCCCTTCTCTCTGTGTCTCCTCTTGTGTTTTTATCCCCTGTGACCCCCATCTGCCCATCTGACTCTCTGGCAGGAGCCGCAGTGGCCCTAACTGTGCCCTTGGCTGGGAAGGTCAGCCAGCCTGTGCCGGGCCAGAGCACCCCTGTGCACATTCCCCCACTGCCCACCCTCGGCCCTCCCCTCCTCCAGGGGCCATCCTGCAGCGCAAAGGGCAGGGCACTCACCGCTTCTCCCAGGCACCAGGAGGCTGGCCAGGATGGCGCTGAGCAGGCCCAGGTGCAGCAGGCTCCCCATGGTGTGGCCAAAGACAGTGGCTTCCTCCCTGCTGTGATGGGTGCCGGGTCAAGGTTCATTCAGCCTGGCCCCGGGTGGCTATTGTCCTTCTGCTTATCTTGGCCTCCTGATTGGAGCTCCGGCTGTGGTGAGGGCAGGGCAGGGGACTGGGCCTGTGGTCACTGGCCCCTGCCTTCCCCAGGCAGAGTGGGTGGCTGCAGAGGCCACGGCCAACCTTGTCATCGTTGGAAACAGGGCCCAGCAGGGCTGGCTGCATCCATTCCTGGTTCAGGAGAGGAGAGGACCCCGTTTGTGTCCCTTGTGTGGATCCGATGCGCACGTCTCTTACTTACTCTTCACCCCCTTGGCAACAGGATCGTTTTCTGATCGTTTTCCAGAACAGAAACCCAGGTGGAGATAGAGGACAGGCCTCTCATGGCCCTCGGGTGGAGTGGGATTTTCCCCCAGGCTCTAGGGGCCCCTGGCTGGCCCAGGCAGGCCCTCAGTGTGGGTCAGGTTTGGGGGACCAGTGTTCCCTGGACAAGACTGCACGTGGTCACCATGTGGCTCTCAGAGGACAAGTGACCCTGAAATGGCATTGGGTTGACACAGTTTGTTCCTCACTCACATGGTGTCTCAGAGGGCCAATGGGAAGAGAAGCCGGCTGCCCTGCTGGCCTTGCTGACTTCACAGCAGGTCCAGGGTGGAGGTCGAGGGCCCTGCACACTTGTTTGGTACTGGTCACCTCTGGAGAATAATCATGACCTCGTCTTGGTTACATTCTTACCCATTTAGGTCCTAGAAGTAGCATCTGCACAGAGTGACCCTGGGATTGGGGTGGGGAAGGCAAGGGTGTTTGGGTCTGTGACAGAGGAAGCAGCTCAGCTCCCTGGCCGGTCCCTGGGAGCTGCTGGGAGTGTGTGCGTGGAGTGGGGCCCAGGCCAGGGCAGCGCTGCTCCTGATCCCAGGGACCTCCTAGCATCAGGCCCTCGTGCTTCTGTACTCAATGGCCAGATGAGGAGCCAGAGGCACAGCTGAGATTCTGCTCTCCAGCCTCTGGAAGAAAGAGCAACACTGGGCTTGTGCGGACCGTGGTCCCCCGTCCCCCCCTGCCAGAGGCAGAGCCAGCTGCTGGGGGGGCCAGAGATGACCTCATCCTCCTCAGAGTCTGCCCCCGCGGGTGCTCTGTGATCGCAGAGGATGGGCAGGAGTGAGGCTCCTACTGCTGCAGCACTCGTGCCTGGTCAGCGGTCGCTCCTGTGCTGGGCCGGACGCACATAGCCCTGCAGGCAAGGGGGTTCTGTCTGGCTCCTCACTCTGCCTCCAGGTCCTGTGAACACCACCTCGTGGGATGGACAGACAACGCTGGTGCCGAGGCTGGGAGCCGGAGTCTGGCTGAGTGGTCACTGCCACACACCGGGCTGCACCAGCACCTGGCCCTGGGGGACAGTGGAGCTGGCAGCAGCAGTGCCTGGCTGCTGCCGCTCTGGGTGCTTACTCGGCTTCGCAAGAGTGTGGAGACCCGGTTCTGTGAGCGGGCGGTGGGACGCTCGGGGCTGACCCGTACTCTGGGAGTGAGACCGAGCAGTGACACTGGCTCTGGAGCTCCCCTTCTGTCCCCCCTCTCCCAGGCCCACCCTCAGAAACCAGGGTACCAGCGAGCAGGGCCCACTGGGCGTCTGGTCTTCGGGCTCAGCCAGAGCCTCCATCAGGCCTCCAGGGCCCGCAGTGCCCGTGCATGGCAGCCTGTGAGGTTGGGAAACTGAGGATGGGCCAGGGCTCCACTCAGCATCCAGTGACCTCCCTGTCTCTCCCTTGCACAGGTTTGGGTGGGCTCCTGGCCAGGGTCCTGGCCTAGGGTCCCCTTCTTCCTAGGAGGAGGGGTCCTGCCAGTGTTCACTTTGGAGGGACCACAGCAGTTTCTGGGGCCGCACCAGGCTGAGACCCTGACCATTTGGTGGCAGAAGGGCTGAGCCTGGAAGACACAGGAGATGTCCGGCAGTGTGCCTTCAGTGCCTGTTCTTCCTGGACTGATTCTGTCCTCGGGACAGGCATGCAGGTGGGCTCCTGGTTCACAGAAGACAGTGACCATGCCGAGAGCAGAGGCTCAGTGGACCTCGGATCCAGGAGCTCTGGCTGGATGCTGCTCCCAAGGTCGGCTCATGGCTTGGGGGATGGTCAGGAGTTACCTGGCCTGGGCCAGCAGATCTTTCCTGCAGAGGTCCTGACACCAAATACATCTGGCTTGGTGGGTCAGGTCCCCTTTGGCTGGATGGCCTTTGTCCTAGCCTCTCCATGGACCATCAATGATGTGCATCTGAATACAGCTGTTCAGAAACCCAGCTGGCAGGGGTAGCCCAGGCCACGGCGGACTGGGCACCCCCGCCCACTCTGAACCCATGCCACAAGACCCTACCATTACTGGCGCTGTGCTCTACGGGAGGCGGAGAGGTAACCCCACGCAGGAGGGTGCCGGTCATGTCTGGGGTCAGCCACCCTCACCTGGGCTCAAGGGGGCCAGCTCTCCAGCCCCCTGTCTCCCTGTTGGTTGGTTCCTATTCTCCCTGTCAAGGCCCCCCGTGGCCTGAGGCTCACTGGCCCTGGGGTAGCCGGAGTGGAACTTGCTGGCTCCATCCCCCTGATCCAGGTGGTCAGGGCAGGACCTGAGAACCTGCATCTGTCAACTCTCTGGTGCTTTGTGGGCCGGCGCTCCCTGGCCTCTGAGAACACAGGCTGGCAGGGCCGGGCACCGGTGTGCGGGGCGGCAGCCTCACGTCAGAGCTCCCGTTCTTCCCGACCACCTCCATGGGGAGCGCTCCTTTCTGTGATGCCGAAATGTGGAAGAAGAGGCCGCCGGACACCAAGGGTCTCTGCGACCTGCCCAGACAGCCACGGGCTGCAGGAGTGGAGCCAGTGTGCCCCTGGGCAGGAAGCAGGTGCACCTGTGCCGCACACACGCCCACTTTATGCTAGAACACGCCCAGGGATGCTCAGCCGGCCGTCCACAGCCTGAGGTGCTTCGCGTTTAATGGAAGGAGGTGAGACACCGATACAGAAAGGCAGAAGGGAGCCACAGCCCTCAGAGCGGCCCCCGCCGTGTGTACACACATGTACACAGCTGTGCAGTCTCAGAGGCAGGGCACGCACAGACGGGGTGCTGGGGGGGGCCAGGCGGGGAGGCCAGGCCTTCCGCAGTCCTCCTTCAGGACTGCCCGGCACCCTGGGCTGGCCACCTGCCTCTCCTGACAATCCCTCGCTCTCTGGGCTTCTTCCTTTCTCTCCCTGGCACCAAGAGCGTGAGGAGGGTGGGACTCGATGCAGGGCAGCTCCACACAGGGCCAGTGGCAGCAGCGTCCCCAGGGCAGGGCTGGGCTTCCCGGGGAGCTAGGGGAAGGGGGCTCGCCGCAGGATGCCCAGCTGGGGCTTGGAGTCCATGAGCCTGTTGAGCCACTCCGTGTATTGGGAGACCCGGGTGTACACCCCGACATGGCCGGTGGCAGCGCAGCCCTCTCCCCAGCTGACCACGCCCGTCAGGTACCACGTGCCTCTGTAGCGTGTGGCATGGGGGCCCCCGCTGTCCCCCTTGCAGGCGTCCTTGCTGCCGTCCAGGTAGCCGGCACAGAACATGTTCTCTGTGACCACCGGGGAGTCCGGCCTCTGCTTGGATTGCTCCAGACAGTCCTGGGTCATCAGCCTGGGCACCTCGATGGCCATGAGCTCCAGGGCCGTGGCACCACGGTCCAGCAGCTGGCCCCAGCCGCTGACCCACGAGAAGCGGATGCTGGCCAGCGTGTTCTCCGAGAAGGCCCTCTCCGGCAGACAGAGGGGCACCACGTGGTCAGTGAGGGTCACAGGCTGGTGCAGGCGGATAAGTGCGATGTCATGGTCAGTCTTGCCCACGATGTACTTGTCGGGAATGATGACCTGCACCACCCACCGGGCCTGCTCGTCCCCGTCGTCCTCACTGAGGTCATGCTCGCCTGTGGGAAGCCACAGCTTTCCCACATCAGGCCTGGACACCTCGAGCTCTGGCTCACCTCACCCTCTGGTCAGGAGCCCGTGGGTGGGGCACCTGAGCCTCCCCTGGGCCTGGGGGCTTGGTACTCAGGGTCATCCACAGAGCCTCCCCAGAGACGGCGTGTGGAAAGGTGTGGACAGGTGAATCTGGAACCTAGGGTCAAGGGCACCTAAGGAGGAAGTGGGGGACCCCCCACAACTGGGCGGATGAGAAGGTCCCACTTTCTCAGAGAGCCTCCGAGCCGAGGCCTCCTTCCTCAGTGCCTCCTGCGCCTGCCTGGCCGAGGCTCACCGGGCAGAGGCCCTGCTCGTGTGGTCCCTGCGTCTTCCCAGTTCCACTTGGGAGCAGAGGGCGTGGACAGCATGGTGGCCAAGTGGTCCCGCCAGGGCTGCCCGTCGCGCAGGTGTCTGATCTGGGGTTTGGGGGAGTGGGGAGCTTGCAGCCTCAACAGCTGGGCGGGGGTCATTAGAGAAGTTCCCTCAGGACCGCAGCGGGGCAGTACCCACCCAGCACCACGGACAGGTTCCTCCAGCTCCGGATCTTGTCAAAGCAGTGGGCTGCGGACACCACCCAGCTAGGGTCCAGCAGGGTGCCCCCACAGAGCAGCGCCCTGTTCAGCAACAGCACGGCCTGGGCAGGAGGTCACATGGTGGCCATGGCCTCCCTGTCCACTGGCTTCCCCTGAGCCCAGAGGGTGCACTGGACTGAGTGGACCCCCACCTGAAACCTGGGGCCGCCACCATCCCTCCCCAGCAAAATGGTGTGGGCCTGACTCTGACAGAGTCCCCCAGGCACTGGCCAAGGACATCAGGGTGGGCTTCTGCTGTGCACCTGCAGACCTCAGTGACAGGTGACCCGAGCTGGGGAGCACCTTGCACAGTCCTCTGCAGTAGCCTCAGGGCTGCCTCCCTCCTCTCCCGCCCTGCGGCTGGCTGGGCCCCTTCGGTCATGGGCCAGGGAGCTCCCACCAAGAGCCTGCGTGCCCTGGGGTGGGGAAGCGGGGGCTGGAGACGGGGTCTGTGTGGGCCTAGGACGTCTTACCTGCCATGGACACTCCCCTTTGGGGCACACCCTGCCCCCCACAATTCGGCCTTGGGGGTTGCTGGCGTTCTTTTTTTCCAAAATGGGTATTTTCCCACATGGGTATTTGGCTACATAAAACAAAAGCCACAGAGGTGGCGGCTTAGGAGGGACGGAGGTGCTCGCGGCTAGGGCTGAGAGCACTTGGACCCTGGGGACAGAAGCCCTCCACGGAGGCTCCTGCTGGGGCCTCTCTTCAGGCCCAGGGGCTGCTGCTGGACTGTGGAAGCGGCCTGCCGTGGAGAGGCAGAGGCCCTGCTTCCTGGAACTGGGTCCTGTCTGCCTTTCGCAGGGGGAGAGCCTCACCCAGGTGAAGGGGTTCTGTCCTGGGACCCCGCCTGTCTGTCTCTGCCTGTATAAGAAGGTCCTGCCCCGTCCAGGCCTGCCAGCCTCGGCATGGCAGTCCATCAGCCTGAGCTCCATTGGGAGGAAATTCCCGTTTCCCTATCAGCACATGCCTTTGGGAAGTTTTGTGGTCCAGAATTGTGCAGCAGTGGGTACAGACACTGTCACTCGCGTCCAGGAACCCCGTGGAGGCCCCACAAGGGGGTGTTAGAGGTGGGACCAGGCTTTGTTAGGCTCCCTGGCCTGTCTGCCACGGTCAGGGGCCCAGGACCATGTGGTGAGCTGCCCGGGTCCTGTGCTGGGCTCCATGGCACTGGCCTGCCCTCGGGTGGGGCAGCCTCTCTGGCCTGGGCCCTTAGTGGGAGCCCAGTGTACATCAGGCCATGTCACCTCTTGGTGGGCCAGGGTTGGTGCCTGGCTCCCTGGAATGGGCAGCCACAGCCCCTGGCCTGGTACCTGTGGGCATGCAGGACACTCCGTCCGGTTGCAGCGCGTAGCCCTCGTGGCACCGGCAGGAGCGCTTGTCCCCCTCGCGGTCGCTGCAGTACTGCTCACAGCCGCCGTTCTCGTTCACACAGATGAGTTGGGCGTTCTTGTCTGGGACAGAGGGGACAACCTGAGAGGGGCCTTGGCAAGGTCAGCGAGAGACAGCTCCAGTGGCCGCTGTTCTCGTGCGCGTGGAGGGTGGTGTGCAGTGTGGGCCCAGAGCCTGTGGGTGCTCAGGAAGGACAAGGCCTGGGGCAGCCTTGCCCGAGGAGAGGCAGGCGGCTTCAGGGGGTGCCAGGGGGTGTGGGTGGGTCCAGGGCTATCGGCTCTCCAAGCCGCTGGTGGGAGGCTAAGGAGGCCGGGGAGAGCTGGACCTTTCTGGGGACAGTGAGAGTGTCCACAGAAGGGAGACCTTCCCAGTGAGAGGGTCAGAGCAGCCCTTGAGCCCGGGTGAGCCAGCTGGATGGACCCTGGCCCCAACAGAGGAGGGGACCGTCCCTCAGTTTTCCTTGCTGTGGGCATTTTCCATGTGTGTGCCGAGGCTCTGGACGGGAGGCCTGTCCAAGAGACTCAGCCAGGGCTCCCCGGGAAGTGAGGTCCAATGACAATGTGAATGATAGGTGGAGGCCTTGGGCCTCCAGGGGCTCCCCAGCGATCAGCCACACCCATGTGACGGAGCCCCAGGACGCTTCCTGGATGCCAGCTCCGGGGTGCTTCCCTGGTTGGTGACACCACTGGACAGGGTGACTGGAAGCCGGCACCCAGCCGTGGTCTGACTCTGTGTCCTGCACTGTGATAACCAACCCAGTGCGGGAGGATGGCAGAGCCCTGTGTGACCTGGGGGGTGGCAGAGCCCTGTGTGACCTGGGGGGTGGCAGAGCTCAATGTGACCTGGGGGGGGGGCTGAGCCTGGTGTGACCTGGGAGGCTGCTGAGCTCAGTGTGACCTGGGGGACTGCTGAGCCTGGTGTGACCTGGGGGGCTGCTGAGCTCAGTGTGACCTGGGGGGCTGCTGAGCTCAGTGTGACCTGGGGGGCTGCTGAGCTCAGTGTGACCTGGGGGGCTGCTGAGCTCAGTGTGACCTGGGGGGCTGCTGAGCTCAGTGTGACCTGGGGGGCTGCTGAGCTCAGTGTGACCTGGGGGGCTGCTGAGCTCAGTGTGACCTGGGGGGCTGCTGAGCTCAGTGTGACCTGGGGGGCTGCTGAGCTCAGTGTGACCTGGGGGGCTGCTGAGCCTGGTGTGACCTGGGGGGCTGCTGAGCCTGGTGTGACCTGGGGGGCTGCTGAGCTCAGTGTGACCTGGGGGGCTGCTGAGCTCAGTGTGACCTGGGGGGCTGCTGAGCTCAGTGTGACCTGGGGGACTGCTGAGCTCTGTGTGACCTGGGGGGCTGCTGAGCTCAGTGTGACCTGGGGGACTGCTGAGCTCAGTGTGACCTGAGGGACTGCTGAGCTCAGTGTGACCTGGGGGGCTGCTGAGCTCAGTGTGACATGGGGGGCTGCTGAGCTCAGTGTGACCTGGGGGGCTGCTGAGCTCAGTGTCACCTGGGGGGCTGCTGAGCTCAGTGTGACCTGGGGGGCTGCTGAGCTCAGTGTGACCTGGGGGGCTGCTGAGCTCAGTGTGACCTGGGGGGCTGCTGAGCTCAGTGTGACCTGGGGGGCTGCTGAGCTCAGTGTGACCTGGGGGGCTGCTGAGCCTGGTGTGACCTGGGGGGCTGCTGAGCCTGGTGTGACCTGGGGGGCTGCTGAGCTCAGTGTGACCTGGGGGGCTGCTGAGCCTGGTGTGACCTGGGGGGCTGCTGAGCCTGGTGTGACCTGGGGGGCTGCTGAGCCTGGTGTGACCTGGGGGGCTGCTGAGCTCAATGTGACCTGGGGGGCTGCTGAGCTCAGTGTGACCTGGGGGGCTGCTGAGCTCAGTGTGACCTGGGGGGGGGGGCGGAGCTCAGTGTGACCTGGGGGGACTGCTGAGCTCAGTGTGACCTGGGGGGGCTGCTGAGCTCAGTGTGACCTGGGGGGCTGCTGAGCTCAGTGTGACCTGGGGGGCTGCTGAGCTCAGTGTGACCTGGGGGGCTGCTGAGCTCAGTGTGACCTGGGGGGCTGCTGAGCCTGGTGTGACCTGGGGGGCTGCTGAGCCTGGTGTGACCTGGGGGGCTGCTGAGCTCAGTGTGACCTGGGGGGCTGCTGAGCCTGGTGTGACCTGGGGGGCTGCTGAGCTCAGTGTGACCTGGGGGGCTGCTGAGCTCAGTGTGACCTAGGGGGCTGCAGAGCTCAGTGTGACCTGGGGGGCTGCTGAGCTCAGTGTGACCTGGGGGGCTGCTGAGCCTGGTGTGACCTGGGGGGCTGCTGAGCCTGGTGTGACCTGGGGGGCTGCTGAGCTCAGTGTGACCTGGGGGGCTGCTGAGCTCAGTGTGACCTGGGGGGCTGCTGAGCTCAGTGTGACCTGGGGGGCTGCTGAGCTCTGTGTGACCTGGGGGGCTGCTGAGCTCAGTGTGACCTGGGGGGCTGCTGAGCTCAGTGTGACCTGGGGGGCTGCTGAGCTCAGTGTGACCTGGGGGGCTGCTGAGCTCAGTGTGACCTGGGGGGCTGCTGAGCTCAGTGTGACCTGGGGGGCTGCTGAGCCTGGTGTGACCTGGGGGGCTGCTGAGCCTGGTGTGACCTGGGGGGCTGCTGAGCTCAGTGTGACCTGGGGGGCTGCTGAGCTCAGTGTGACCTGGGGGGCTGCTGAGCTCAGTGTGACCTCGGGGGGGGGGGCTGAGCTCAGTGTGACCTGGGGGGACTGCTGAGCCTGGTGTGACCTGGGGGGCTGCTGGGCTCAGTGTGACCTGGGGGGCTGCTGAGCTCAGAGTGACCTGGGGGGCTGCTGAGCTCAGTGTGACCTGGGGGGCTGCTGAGCCCAGTGTGACCTGGGTGGGCTGCTGAGCTCAGTGTGACCTGGGGGGGCTGCTGAGCTCAGTGTGACCTGGGGGGCTGCTGAGCTCAGTGTGACCTGGGGGGCTGCTGAGCTCAGTGTGACCTGGGGGGCTGCTGAGCTCAGTGTGACCTGGGGGGCTGCAGAGCTCAGTGTGACCTGGGGGGGCTGCTGAGCTCAGTGTGACCTGGGGGGGCTGCTGAGCTCAGTGTGACCTGGGGGCTGCTGAGCCCAGTGTGACCTGGGGGGGCTGCTGAGCTCAGTGTGACCTGGGGGGGCTGCTGAGCTCAGTGTGACCTGGGGGGCTGCTGAGCTCAGTGTGTCCTGGGGGGGCTGCTGAGCTCAGTGTGACCTGGGGGGCTGCTGAGCTCAGTGTGACCTGGGGGCTGCTGAGCTCAGTGTGACCTGGGGGGCTGCTGAGCCCAGTGTGACCTGGGAGGCTGCTGAGCTCAGTGTGACCTGGGGGGCTGCCGAGCTCTGTGTGACCTGGGGGGCTGCTGAGCTCTGTGTGACCTGGGGGGCTGCCGAGCCTGGTGTGACCTGGGGGGCTGCTGAGCCTGGTGTGACCTGGGGGCTGCTGAGCTCAGTGTGACCTGGGGGGCTGCTGAGCTCAGTGTGACCTGGGGGGCTGCTGAGCTCAGTGTGACCTGGGGGGGCTGCTGAGCTCAGTGTGACCTGGGGGGGGCTGCTGAGCTCGGTGTGACCTGGGGGGCTGCTGAGCCTGGTGTGACCTGGGTGGGCTGCTGAGCTCAGTGTGACCTGGGGGGCTGCTGAGCTCAGTGTGACATGGGGGGCTGCTGAGCTCAGTGTGACCTGGGGGGCTGCTGAGCTCAGTGTGACCTGGGGGCTGCTGAGCTCAGTGTGACCTGGGGGGCTGCTGAGCTCAGTGTGACCTGGGGGGCTGCTGAGCTCAGTGTGACCTGGGGGGCTGCTGAGCTCAGTGTGACCTGGGGGCTGCTGAGCTCAGTGTGACCTGGGGGGCTGCTGAGCTCAGTGTGACCTGGGGGGCTGCAGAGCTCAGTGTGACCTGGGGGGCTGCTGAGCCTGGTGTGACCTGGGGGGCTGCTGAGCTCAGTGTGACCTGGGGGGCTGCAGAGCTCAGTGTGACCTGGGGGGCTGCTGAGCTCAGTGTGACCTGGGGGGCTGCTGAGCTCAGTGTGACCTGGGGGACTGCTGAGCTCTGTGTGACCTGGGGGGCTGCTGAGCTCAGTGTGACCTGGGGGACTGCTGAGCTCAGTGTGACCTGAGGGACTGCTGAGCTCAGTGTGACCTGGGGGCTGCTGAGCTCAGTGTGACATGGGGGGCTGCTGAGCTCAGTGTGACCTGGGGGCTGCTGAGCTCAGTGTGACCTGGGGGGCTGCCGAGCCTGGTGTGACCTGGGGGGCTGCTGAGCTCAGTGTGACCTGGGGGGCTGCTGAGCTCTGTGTGACCTGGGGGGCTGCCGAGCCTGGTGTGACCTGGGGGGCTGCTGAGCCTGGTGTGACCTGGGGGGCTGCTGAGCTCAGTGTGACCTGGGTGGGGCTGCTGAGCTCAGTGTGACCTGGGGGGCTGCTGAGCTCAGTGTGACCTGGGGGGGCTGCTGAGCTCAGTGTGACCTGGGCGGGGCTGCTGAGCTCAGTTTGACCTGGGGGGCTGCTGAGCTCAGTGTGACCTGGGGGGGGGCTGAGCTCAGTGTGACCTGGGGGGCTGCTGAGCTCAGTGTGACCTGGGGACTGCTGAGCTCAGTTGACCTGGGGGGCTGCTGAGCTCAGTGTGACCTGGGGGGCTGCTGAGCTCAGTTTGACCTGGGGGGCTGCTGAGCTCAGTGTGACCTGGGGGGCTGCTGAGCTCAGTGTGACCTGGGGGGGCTGAGCTCAGTGTGACCTGGGGGGGCTGCTGAGCTCAGTGTGACCTGGGGGACTGCTGAGCTCAGTGTGACCTGGGGGGCTGCTGAGCTCAGTGTGACCTGGGGGGCTGCTGAGCTCAGTGTGACCTGGGGGGCTGCTGAGCCTGGTGTGACCTGGGGGTCTGCTGAGCCTGGTGTGACCTGGGGGGGGCTGCTTAGCTCAGTGTGACCTGGGGGACTGCTGAGCTCAGTGTGACCTGGGGGAATGCTGAGCCTGGTGTGATCTGGGGGGTGCTGAGTCTAGTGTGATTTTGGGGACTTCTGAGTTCTTGGTGACCTGGGGGGCTACCGAGCCTGGTGTGATCTGGGGGAACTACAAACCTGGGAATGATTTCATATTTATCAGCTGAAAACATACCTCCTTCCTTTGTAATAGCAATGGGAAGGTGACTGTCACCAGCTGACTCACCTCTGGGGATGGAGGCCTATCAGAATTTCCCAGGGCTGGCTCCAAAGGGGACAGGGAATCCTGAGACACAGGCTCCTAGACCTTCAGTGTCTCCTAGAACTTCCCTCAGGGGCTGAGACCAGGTGGACCCCAGCCCTGCACAGACTCTGCGCCGGCCCCTCCCCTCAGCCCAGGGCCCGGTCTGGGACTCTGGCAGGAGGCCGGCCTCACTTGTCTCACAGTTGCGTCCCTCAAAGTCGGGGAGGCAGAAGCAGACGTAGGACTGGAGCTGGTCCTCGCAGGAGCCCCCGTTCTGGCATGGATTCGAGGCACACTGGTCCCCATCTGTGGGTGAGCTGGCATTAGTGTGCTGAAGAGCAGGGCAGCAGGGTGGGCTGGAGAGGGTGCGTGGCCTGCTCACCGTTGTAGGAAGTCCAGAACTGCCTCTGGGGAACAGGAGGAGCCCGTGAGACACCCAGGGGAGACACCCAGGGGAGACACCCAGGGGAGACACCCAGGGGAGACACCCAGAGGAGACACCAGGGGAGACACCCAGGGGAGACACCCAGGGGAGACACCCAGAGGGAGACACCCAGGGGAGACACCCAGGGGAGACACCCAGGGGAGACACCCAGAGGGAGACACCCAGAGGGAGACACCCAGAGGAGACACCCAGAGAGACACCCAGGGGAGACACCCAGGGGAGACACCCAGAGGAGACACCCAGGGGAGACACCCAGGGGAGACACCCAGGGGAGACACCCAGAGGGAGACACCCAGGGGAGACACCCAGAGGAGACACCCAGGGGAGACACCCAGGGGGAGACACCCAGAGGGAGACACCCAGGGGAGACACCCAGGGGAGACACCCAGAGGAGACACCCAGGGGGACACCCAGGGGAGACACCCAGAGGGGACACCCAGGGGAGACACCCAGAGGGGACACCCAGGGGAGACACCCAGGGGAGACACCCAGGGGAGACACCCAGGGGAGACACCCAGAGGGAGACACCCAGGGGAGACACCCAGGGGAGACACCCAGGGGAGACACCCAGAGGGAGACACCCAGGGGAGACACCCAGGGGAGACACCCAGGGGAGACACCCAGGGGAGACACCCAGAGGGAGACACCCAGGGAGACACCCAGGGGAGACACCCAGGGGAGACACCCAGGGGAGACACCCAGAGGGAGACACCCAGGGGAGACACCCAGAGGGAGACACCCAGAGGAGACACCCAGGGGAGGACACCCAGAGGGAGACACCCAGAGGAGACACCCAGGGGAGACACCCAGAGGGAGACACCCAGAGGAGACACCCAAGGGAGACACCCAGGAGAGACACCCAGAGGGAGACACCCAGGGGAGACACCCAGAGGGAGACACCCAGGGAGACACCCAGAGGGAGACACCCAGGGGAGACACCCAGAGGGAGACACCCAGGGGAGACACCCAGAGCGCCACCATGGCACCCTCGGGGGAGCGCGGGCCGGGGCGGACCTGGACCTCTGTGGGGCACTTGGGAAGAGGTCACCCTCTGTGGAGGAGGTGGCCTCCTCTGGAGGGGACTTTCTCTATTCCCTGACATGGAGCTCTGGCGGAGGCCACGTGTTCCTCTCTGCCCAGCCAGAACACTTGAGTCCAGTCCCAACTTGGCCTCCCCATCTGTGACCTGGAGCCAGACACATGTTTGGGGGCCTCCGTCTGCAGACAGGTGACTGTGCACCCTGGGAGTGACATGGGCAGAGGGGCAGAGTGGGCGGAGGACTTCCAGGCAAGGCCGAGCGCCTGGTGAGTGAAAAGCAGCTCCTGGAGAGCTTTTGTCCAGCTGAAGCTAAGGTCAGAGGGTGCTGTGAGGGGCCAGTGGAGGCCTGAGGCACTCCACAGGAGGCATAGACCTCTTCGCCTAGAGGGCAGCTGGCCTCAGCTAGGACAGGAGATTTCCAGGGGAGTGTGAGGTGTGGAGGGCCGGGGGCGTGGGAGGGCCGTGGGTGTCGGGGGGCGTGGTGTGAGCGGGCCTCCTGCGAGGGTGAGGCTTCGGTGGGTGTGCAGTGCCCGGGGAGTGTGTTGGCCCGAGTCAGCTGGTTGGAAAGCCTCCTGTAGAGTAAGCTGAGGGCCTGGGGTCTCGGGGGCCCTGGGGTTCCTTGGGGACCCAGGATGCCTCTGGCTCCCATTTTCCTGAGACTCGCTATAGCGATAAGCTGGAATCACCCGAGTCCTAGTCTGCCCCTCATGTCTCCACTTCCACTCTTGGAGAAAATATCCAAGGGGGAGGGTTTGAATGGAGGGCAGGTGGCCAGCCTGCCTGTCCACGCATCTCCAGGCCTGACACCAGGAGTGAAGACAGCCCTCAGCGGTCAGGACACCTCCAGGTTCTTCACACCTGTTCCCGGGGAGGTCCTGGGGCAGGGGGCACCAGGCCAGCTTCTCACTGCGTCTGTCAGTGGTGCTGAGATGCATGGGCAGCCCTGGGTCCCGGCCCACTTCCTTGGGCAGCCCAGGGACTCAGGGAATGTGCCTTTCAGGTGTGTCTGCGTGGTGGGCGGAGAGCAGGGACAGGGTGTGCTGGAGGGCTCCTGGGCCCGGGAGGGTGGGGAGCCTTGCAGAGGAGCTGAAGCTGTCTTGGAGGGCAGAGGCCCCCATGGCCAGGTGCCCTGTGCGGTCACCTGGCTGGAGCCCCCATACGCGAGACTGAGATGTGGCTGTGGCCCCAGAGCCCAGCTCCCTCCCTCTGCGGCCTCTGAGGCCTCCTGGGCTGGCCCACACTCACCGTCCTCTCCGGGCTCCTGAAGATCTCGCGGGCCTCCTCGAAGGAGCACTGCTCCTCCTTGCACTCCCTCTCCAGGGAGCCTGGCCGCAGCTCCTCCAGGAAGGAGTTGGCACGCCGCTGCCTGCGGAGGACACTATGCGCTTCCTCCTGGGTCACGAAGACTGAGAGGGAGCCGTGAGCATGGCCGCCCCCAACCCTGCAGCTCGTCAGCAACAGGACCGCCACACTGAAGGGAGCCGCGGTCCTGCTGTCCTGAGGCTTCCCTACAGAGAGCCACGCACCCAGGCCAGGGGATCCGAGGTGGGTGGGCTTCTCCTGAGGGCTGGGAACCGCCACACGGCACTGGGTTCATGGAAGCCACTCTCACACACCCTCCCTGTTGAACCTGAATGCCCCAGTTAGGACTTTATCTTCAGGAAACGCTCAGTCTGGTAGGAAGCCTGAGCTGCGGAGACTGTGCGTACCAAGTCTGAAGGCCACACCAGGGCACCCAGTGCTGCGGTCACACTGTGCTTAGGAAGACGTGACCCTGAGGGGAAAGATGGTAACATAGCCCGTCCTGCCCAAGTGTGACGGGCACGCACGAGTCCTGCTGGGCTTCTCACAGGTGACAGACGGTCCACGTTCCTGTGGCTGGGCTGGGGAAGTGTGGGGAAGGTGTGGGCCCTTCCAGCACAGGGTGCCATTTGCAGCAGAGACAGGCTGGGTGTAGGCCCTAGGCACCTCCCAAGCCACACAGCCCTGGGCATCCTGACCCCCTGTGCCAGCTCCCGAGGCTGGGTGCCTGCCTCACACTGGGCCTTCCTGGCCTCTGTGCTGCACCTCAGCTGCAGACCTTTGCCCTCCCTGGGCCTCCCACGCCCCTTCCTGATTCTCCCAGAGGCCCCAGCAGCTTCTAGGAGGTGGGTGGGAGGCTGGGGTGGCCTGGGCCCAGGCCTCAGGACAGGCTGTAAAGGGAGGAAGGAGGGGTGTCGAGGCAGAGTCACCCTCACCGGGGTGCGGGTGGTCCCAGCAGTGAGGCCTGGCTGAGTTTGAGGCTTCCTGGGACACCAGTAGGTTCGGGCAGAGTGGGGGAAGAGCGAGGCCAGGGAACAGGGCAGCTGGGGAAGAAGCGAGGAGCAGCAGACACAAGGTGCCCCAGCTTGCCACGCATCCCCAGGCTTTCTCCTGAGGCTCAGCGCCCGCCCGTGTGAACTGTGGTGGCAGGCCACCCTGCTCCAGCGTCCCACGGACTGTCGGAGGCATCCTACCCGGGACCCAGGAGCTCTGCTCTGAGCAATCCCTCTCCGCTTGTCCAGCTTCACAGGCAGGACCCCCGGGCACCCAGGAGAGCACCCTGCTCCTAAAAGTTTCTTGAAAAATGACCAGCCAAGTCTGCCCTGTCAGCAAGGGTCATAACGGTCATTCCTCAGCTAAATGTGGCGCACACCTGCCATCCCAGCGACTTGAGAGGCCAGGCAGGAGGATCACAAGTTCAAGGTCAGCCTGGATGATTTAGTGAGGCCAGTATCAAAATAAAACATTTTAAAAAGGGCTGGTGATGTTGGACAGTTGTAGAGGGCCCCTGGGTTTGACCCCTGATCTCACAGAGAGGGAGGGAGAGAAGGAGGAAGAGAGGGAGGCAGAGGGAGAGGGAGAGAGGGAGAGGGAGGGAGGGAGAGAAGGAGAGGGAGGGAGGGAAAGAAGGAGAGGGAGGGAGGGAGAGAAGGAGGAAGAGAGGGAGGCAGAGGGAGAGGGAGAGAGGGAGAGGGAGAGGGAGGGAGGGAGAGAAGGAGAGGGAGGGAGGGAGAGAAGGAGGAAGAGAGGGAGGCAGAGGGAGAGGGAGAGAGGGAGAGGGAGGGAGGGAGAGAAGGAGAGGGAGGGAGAGAAGGAGAGGGAGGGAGAGAAGGAGAGGGAGGGAGAGAAGGAGAGGGAGGGAGAGAAGGAGAGGGAGGGAGAGAAGGAGAGGGAGGGAGGCAGAAGGAGAGGGAGGGAGAGAAGGAGAAGGAGGGAGAGAAGGAAAGGGAGGGAGGCAGAAGGAGAGGGAGGGAGAGAAGAAGAGGGAGGGAGGGAGGGAGGCAGACTGAGTGGCTGCTCCTCCGTGCACCATGGGCACTTGGACACTAGCTTCTTGGCAGTGTTACCAGTGGCCGGCAGACGCCTGTCCAGAGCAGAGGCAAGGCTTGGGTGGCCAGGGCCCAGCCCTCAGGACCTGCTGTAAAGGCCTGCACCTCTCTCCTGGGAAAGCCCTTCCAAGAGGACATACCTGCAGCCAGGGATCCCTGAAGTCCGAGCAGAAAGCAGAGGAGGGTGAGCCCGGGGGAAGCCATGGTGAGCTCAGCGGCTCCCTGCTGTGGACGTCCAGAGGGGACAGGGGGCAAAGGGCAGGAGCTGGGCGGAGGAGGGGAGGGCAAGGGCGTCTGAACCCCAGGCCAGGAGCGGAAGCCCTGGTGCCCAGCAGGGGGAGAGGACAGGGTGCTGGGGAAAGCCCTGGTTCCTGGCAGAAGTGTGAGTTAAGGCCTGCGTCTGGCAGGGGCACCCCAGGTGCACTGCAGAATTCCAAGGCTCTCAGACCCGGGACAGTAAGTGGGGACATTTCCACCGCAGAGAAAACTAGGCCATGTTGCAGTGCTGAAAGGAGCAGGCTTTGGGTGAGGACGGATGACTTGGAGAGGGGCCGGGGAGGCCCAGGCCTCTCAGGAGGGCGAGAAGTTGCTGTGCCCGGCACCAAGCCTGTCTCTGCTGCAGGTGGCACCCTGGCTGGGACGGCCACCCCCCCACACTTCCCCAGCCCAGCCACCAGCCAGGTTTCTGAGGATGAGGGACTTCCTGTGCTAAAGCTGGGCTGTTCCAGCAGCTCCAAGATCTAAGGTCACCCATGCCTCCTGGTGTCCAGTGGGCCTGGGCTGAACCCTCTGAGGGCAAATGTCCTTTCAGAGATGGGTTCCTGCTGATGCTCCTTCAGAGCTGGACTTCCCTTGGGTTGGCCCTGACTTGACCATGTCCTCCTGCACCTGTGGTCATCTCAGCCCTCAGAGCAGCTGCTCATTTTGGGATAAAACGCACAAACTGTCCAGCTCAAACTCAACCCCTCCTTTCCCTGGCAGATTTGTGGGGCTGGGCATAGGATCAGATCCTTCATGAACTTGAAAAACGGGCAGATTATCAGGCTCTGATTGCCTTGAGATAGGAGCGATTTATTCAAAAAGACCCAAAAGCTACACTTTAAAAGATGGACAAAAAGGCACCTAGGCACAAAGGAGTGGGGGGTCCACGGGAGGAGTGGAATAGCAGCCCTGGGCCGTCCCCTGTGTGCTGAGACCAGTCACAGGGTCCCGTGCCGGGGGTCCAATGTGAAAGGGAGACCAAGCAGAGGAGACCCTGAGGGTCCAGGTGGAAACCTCCACTCTTGGGTCCTCAGGAGCCAGTGCTGGGAGGCTGCCTGTTGTAGCCTGCTCAGGATTGCGCTCTCCGCGCCTGCGGTGGCTGAGCTGGCTCCCTACTCCACCTAGAGGGCAGGCTCCTGGCCCATGCTCAGAGTCCTCGGGGCTCCACTGGGATCTGTCTTCTGCCCCGTGCCTTATGGCTAGTTTTCTCATTCTACAAAGACTGCGCTGCTGGAGTTCTGATAGAAGTACCTTACGTTTGCAGGCTAATTTGGAGGAGAATTGACATTTTGGTGAGGCCGGATGCCCCCTCCATAAGCACCTCTCCACTTCCCTAGGGGTTCTCTCTTGGCCTATGGCATGTAGTGTTTTATCCACAAGTTTCATCACTTGGTTGCTGTTGACATAGCGACTGTTTTTGGTTTGTTACTGCTAGGGATGTCTCTGGGGGTCAATCTTGGAGACTCGGCAGTTCTAACAGCTTCTCGGTTCTCCCGGGCTTTCTAGTTCCTCTCCACCCCGACGCCTCACTTCCTTTTCCTGTTGCAATCCCGTGTTCCCCTGAAGGACTAGGAGCGGAGTGGTGGAGGGCTTCCCTGTGTTTTGCCCTCAGTGGGGATGATTCTGAAGGATTTTGGGACATAAAGTTTGGAGGTGAAGATTCTGTTAGATACACTTTATTGGGATAGGGAAATTCCCTTCTATCCCTTGTGTAGCCTAACATTGCAGATGACTGCTCAGTAAAAACCGTGCCCTGCACCGCTGCACCTGGCCAGGTTCTCCTTCAGTGTGTTCAAGCCAACTTTTTGAGAGCACCATGTTTCTGCCATCGCATATCTGTGCCTTGTGGACACCCCTGCTTGGGTAAGTGTCATCTGTGCCTGTGCAGGGTGGCGCTGGGGTTGGAGCCCGGGCCTCCAGTGGGGAGCAGGGCAGGCACACCTACTACCAAGCCACACCCCAGCTCCTGGGACTTTTATTTGTAACATACTGCTGGGATTCTGGAATTTTTGTATTCATCTTCATAATTTCACGTTTTTCGTACATAATATCTGTCTTTGTGTACCAAGGAAAAACTTGCTTCAGGAATATTTATATTTTTTGTTCGAACCAGTTTGTATAAATACCTTTACATGCCTAGAAAACCACCTGGTCTGGTACGATCTGGAGTTTTTTTCAACTCCAACTTAATTTCTTTGTTATTCATTCATCAACCCAAGCATTTTATTTCTTCTGGACTAATTTTTAACAATTTAGCTTTTTAAAAAGAAGTCTCCTATTTTTTCTGTTTCCCAGACGTATTAGTAGGAATTTGTTCTTATGGTTCTCTCAATTAAAAGCTGTTATTCCTTGTGGACCAATGGGTCCCTCTTGTGAGGTTTCTTGGGGACAATTTGGTCTGTCTGGGTTTTGTTGTTTTTCTCCTTTCCTTTTCACACTTCTGATGAGTTTGCTGGACCTACTTTTCAGCTTCCTCAAATGGGTAACTCGTTAATTGTGTCATGTAAAGCTTAGATGCAGTTGGCTGTAAAACCAATCTCAGCTGTGCCTCAGCTGCAGCCCTCAGACCCTGGCCAACACGTGGACACCTGTCCAGCTCTAGGGACCAGATCCCCATGATGTGGCCTTTCTAATCCAGGTCTTGGAAACATATTTTTACATTCCCAAATTCTTCTAAACAAATGTTCAATAGCAAATGTTTCAGGGTCTCCTTTAGCAGTTATTTGTCTATTCTAATAGCTTTCAGACCCCCAAATGTCTTCAAAACAAATGTTTAAAAGCTGAATTGTTAAAATTGGCCCAGAAGAAATAAAATACTTGAGTTAATGAATGAATAACAAAGAAATCAAATTGCTGTAAATGATCACCCTACTACAGTCTTTTCATTGGTTTGTAGACACTTGGAGAATGCACCATGTGTGCTGGAACATGGCACTGCCTTTTCTATTTTTAAGGACAGTTAACAGTTTTTACAGGAGGAAGTGGCATCTTGCCCTGCCTGCCAAGGCTTGCTTTCTGTGTTTTGGGCTTATTATTGTTTGCTTAGGTGTTTGCACACTGTTCCTTGTACTCTAAGTGCCCTATTTCCATGGCTGTGTCCTCAGCATTGTTATGCTGCTTCCTCTGCTCCGTACTTTCCTGGTCTTCTTGCTTTCTTTTATTTTCGATCTTGGCATATTTTTATTCCAGGGATCCTTCATCAGTTACCTGCCTATCCAGTTCAGTGCTCTTCCTGTAAGTCAGCCTCCTGTGTAGGTCACCACCTTCCTCCCACCTTCTGTGGGTTGGGCCTCTCTGGATCCTATTTCATGTTTTCTGTTTACTGTGTTCCCTTCCTCTCTTGGGCCCACGACCTTCCTGCACTCTCCGCCACTTTGGTTTGAAGTTGTGGGGTGTTATTCTGTAAAGGTACTCTCGGGTCACCTTCACGTTTTGACGTGTACACCCGTTACTACTTATCATCACCACAGCTGGACGGGGTAAAGCACCCAAGCTACAAGGCCTGCGCTCCCTGGGTCCTGCCGGCCGCCAGCCTCTGTTGCCTGGCTGTGCAGGCCCCCCTATACCATCGTGGGGCTCCACAGGGCCGGCCTGTGTTCAGAGAGCAGGCCGAGAGCAGGGGTTTCTGACGTTTATTCAAACTTCATCCATACAATAAAGAGCTCTGATTTTTAAATTTCATTTACATTAGCAGTTAAAAGAAAAGTAACAGTCAATGAAACATGACGTTTTAAAGTGCCTTCATGAGGGAGAGATCACAGAGAGAGGGCAAGCCCAGGTGGAGACAGAAGGAGCCGCATCTGGACTGGAGATGAGGCGGACCAAGTGTGCACCAGGAGAAACGCTGCGGTCTTCACAGGCCTCGTGCGTGATCCCCTCCTCTGGAGGTCTGGCCAGCAAGGGCTCCCGCACCACAGGGTGGGGAGGGCGCTTCACCTTGGCCACAGCGGGGCGGCAGCCCCCACGGCAGCAGGGCAAGGAGACAGGGAGGACTATAAAGTGACACATGTTCAGCAGCATGAGACCATAAATACGCCTTTACATCCAGATCGTAGGTACACACACAAACACACATACCACACCTGCCCTCCGGGAAGTCTCAAGAGGACAGATTTGTTTCTGAAACACAAAAAGGGTTTGAGAAGCAGAAGGGTTTTGGTTCCAGTTCTGCCATGATTTGAACACAGGAGACCCCTGCACACATCACTCAAGGTAACCCTAACCACACCTGCGGACTTTCCTGCAAGGCCAGGTAGGTGGTGCCAGAGAAGGATTTGGTCCTGCCTGAGGCGCCAGCACACCTGTTCACCCAGCACAGTGGACAGGGAGCTCAGAGACCCCACAGAAACTGCATCTCTACATTGTCTTTAAAAACAACAAAAATACACTAATTCAGTGAAGCTCTTTAAAAAATTGAGAGTCCCCTTATTTTGTAGAAAAGAAGGTTAATATTTTGAATTAGAGTTTAAATTTTCTTGTGAAATGAGGCCGATGCATGTAGAAGGACCTGGTTTCTTACTGCTTTTGGTTGTGAGACACCACCTGATTTTATCCATGTGTGTGGGTTCACCTGTGACCAGGTGTGCTTCAAGGGGTGCCCAAATCATTTAGTGATATAGACAACGAGCTTTGATGTAAACCCCAGTAACAAAAAAATAGTTTTATATCAAATACAGTATCAAATTATCATTTCATGTAAACACAGTGATTCTTGGTAAAGATTTGAGGCCAAAGTACCACAAAAAATGGCCACGGGATTAATCTCTGTTTTTAAAAAATCAGAAACTTATAAAAGACAAGAGTTCCCCAGGCCCCTCTCTCCGGCGGCGTTCCGCGGCGGCTCCCACCGGGACCTTCCCACAGCCAGCACCAGACCAGGCGTCGGAGGCGCCCGCACCGAGGAGGGCGGCCGCGCGCGGGTGAGGGGCTGTCCCCAGGCCCCTCCCCGTCCACTCGGCACCTGGCAGTGGCCCTGGGGCCTGGTCCTGGGAGCTGGCTTCGGCCCCGGGGGCCGGCTGCTGAGGCCTGTCCTCTGCGGCCGGCGGGTGCACGGGGGTCCTCCTGGGTTTGGCTATCTTGGAGCGCCGTCCCCTCCCCAAACTACGCGAGCCCGCGCAAAAGACGACCAGGGACTGCATGCGGGTCAGCGCCGGGCGCAGCGCAGAGCGGTGCTAGCCCTGGAGGTCGGAGAAGGGCGCCGGGCAGCCCTCGCTGCAGCTCGAGGAGTTGCTCAGCACGGCCGACCCCGGGCTCGACTCTGCGGGGACACCGGGAGATCGCTGCGGCGGCGGCCCTCCGCACCTCCCGTGGGACGGGCCGGGGCCGCGCCCGCACCGAGGGCCTTACCTGAGCTGCTCAGACACTGCGCCGAGCCGGACGTGCCCAGCAGGGCCGACAGGCTGCCGGCCGGCACCCAGCCCTCCTGGCCGCTGCTCAGGTCCCGGACGTACCTGAAAGAGGCGGGGTCAGCGGGCAGCGGCGCGAGGCACCGGCACCTGTGGGAAGCGGGAGAGGGCGGGGCGCGGGAGGAGGGCGGGGCGCGGGGGAGAGGGCGGGGCGCGGGGGAGAGGGCGGGGCGCGGGGGAGAGGGGTCGCGGGAGGAGGGCGGGGCGCGGGGGAGAGGGCGGGGCGCGGGGGAGAGGGCGGGGCGCGGGGGAGAGGGCGGGGCGCGGGAGGAGGGCGGGGCGCGGGAGAGGGGGGTCGCGGGAGGAGGGCGGGGCGCGGGAGGGACGGCGGGGGGGGCGCGGGAGAGGACGGGGCGCGGGAGAGGACGGGGCGCGGGAGAGGGCGGGGCGCGGGAGAGGGGGGGCGGGGAGAGGGCGGGGTGCCGGGTGGGCCCAGCTCTGACCCCTTACCAGAGCCCCTCAGCGCCCTCCTCCACCACCTCCACCACGTCCCCGCTCCTCATGGCGAGGGTGTCTGGGCCCCCCTTCTCATCGTCCAGCACCACTGTGTACTTCCCAGGGACCTGCGGGAGACGGACACAGGCGGAGTGCCAGTGGGTCAGCACCTGCTGCTCAGTGCCAGCAAGAGGACACGAACTTGTGCTGCACTTGGCACCTGGGCAGCGCCACTCAGGGCAGGGAGTGTGCGTCCAGAGCGGGCTTCAAGACACCCCGCCCTGGGAGCAAGGACCTGTTTTAGGAAGATGCTGCTAGGCGCCTGTTATCACCACGTTAGAAACCCAAGCGTGGGTGCCAGGCGTCCTCAGGCTCCCTGGCCTGGCGGCTGGGCACACTGGGCTTCGTGCTCCGCTCAGCAACCCCCCTTCTGGAATGCCTGCCCTCTGGCCGGCTCGTTCTAGGTGGCCCTCTCAGGCTGTTCTCTTTGTGACAAGGCTGAATGCTGTTTTGTGCTTCCTGTGAGAGGAGATCCTCATCTGTTGTGTTCCCTGCATTATCAGGTGTTGGGAATGCTGGTACCCAGTGGACACTAAACCACTGTCTATGGGGTTAGTTCTGCTGTGGAATGTGGGCCGAGGAGCAGAGGCTGTTCTTGAGCAGCACGGGCACTCCTGGCCTCACAGAAGCACGTGAGCTGCAGGAGGCGCTCTGGCAGCAGGGCCTGGGCAGGATTGGTGAGGGCCCATCCTCCTCACACAGCTACCTGCCCCAGGTGGACAACCCCAACTTGGCTCCCTACTGGGCCCAGAGCAGCCAGCATCTCCACACTGAGAACAAGATCCAACCCCTCCCCAGGCCCCACTCTCCCCTGTTCACCAGCCCCAGTCCCTCCTGTGTCCTCCTGTCTGCCCTTTCTACTCTCCCCTGTTCACCAGCCCCAGTCCCTCCTGCCACGCCGCCCTCCCTGTGTCCTCATGTCTACCCTCTCACTCTTGACCAGTGTTAATGCGCCCTCTTGGGAAAGACCCAAATAGGTATTTGTGGGGGTCATCCCGACTCTAATATGGAATTTAATATGTAAATGACTTTTCCTGCTGTACTGTTAAAAACAGGACATGGTTTATAATGCGAGCCCATACCTAGGGATGATGCAAATCCACAATCAAGATAATTCAATTTCTTAAAAAGTGAGATGGAGGCGCCAGTATACAGTGTTAGGAAAGCTTAATTAGTGCATTCTGTCCATGTGGAGGGTGAGTGACAGGACACACTATGCAGGGGCTGTAAGTTGTAGATACACAGTGTGCTGGGACCTTGGGCATGGACACTGACCCAGGCCAACACAGAGCACTTCGGCGTGAGGAACTGTAGCTGCACTTGCAAGACCCAGGCTGAGGTAGGTCTTCTAGAATACTCCTTCTCCAGGGGACAGCACCCACCACCACCACCCAGGCAGGACAAGGTTACCAGCTTCTTGGGGCCCACTCCAACATCCTCCTCTGCGTCAGATGAGTTGATGGGTTCCTCAGCACTTGACCAGCCGCCCTCGTCCTCAGGGACCTCCAGTGAGTGGGACGTTTTGCTCCAGCCTAAGGGAGGAAGAGGCTCCAGTGAGGGCCACGTCCATGAGAAGCTGCCATCCATCCAGCTGTTCCACGCGAGTCCCACAGACTCCCTGAAATGTGCAGCCATGGGTCCAAGCTGAGCCAATCCCAGGACCCGCCTGCCTAGGCTCCTGGCTCCACCCATTGTCAAAATGCTGGGACTGTGTTCCAAGTCACAGGAAGACTGATGGGGTGTGATGGCATCTGCTCCCAGCTGCCAATCCACAGGGAGAGAAAGCCCAGACCCTGCACGGAGACCTGTGCCTGTGTCAGGCTGCAGCCCCACAAGCCCCCACCCTACAGCAAACACTGGAGGAGAAGGCATTTCAGTTAACACGGTGACAACCAACACCTCCCAGACCAGCCAGGAAGGCAGTTTCTAGCCCCAAACGACCCCACGGATCTCTGGTCTGTAAGCTGAGGGGGCTGTGTACTCGCAGGGTAGGGAGCACCCAGGTGGGGATGCTGAGCAACCAGGACAGGCTGTACAGTGGTTGCCACAAAGCCAGGCTCTACTTTGGCCTCTAGTCCAGCCCACCAACCCTGGCCAGCCAGGCGGGACCTAGACTATATCTATTGCCTTGTTAGAGTTCCT
Organism: Urocitellus parryii; assembly: GCF_045843805.1. Classification (NCBI taxonomy): domain Eukaryota; kingdom Metazoa; phylum Chordata; class Mammalia; order Rodentia; family Sciuridae; genus Urocitellus; species Urocitellus parryii. The sequence goes on from NC_135532.1 coordinate 875,209, forward strand.
CCTGCCTAGTGTCCCCCAGGGGTGGCAGTGGTGTTCCCATCATGGGGGAGATGGAGACCAGGAATTCTCAATGGTGATAAATAGAGTAAGTGCACTGGGCACCTGCCTTCAGTACCAAGAAGCACAGGGCCGAAGACAGATGCCCAGGGCATTCAATGACACCTTAATGCTTCAACAAGGAACAAGCGTGTCAGAGACAGGCAGAGTGCCCAGTGGGTTTGCACCTGCCACGGCCTGCTCCAGGCTGAAGCTGCCTTTTCCTATGAAAGAGAGGTGCTGGGGTGTGAAGAGGTCACAGAGGAGCCCCAGGCATGAGTGCATGTGTGCCTTACCCAACCCACGAAGACAAACCCTCTCTGAAGGCCAGCTCCCTCCCACGCCTGAGGACGTTCAAGGCTGGCAATGAAAAGCTTCTGCTGAGAGGCCTGGAAGTCACCTTGTCTTTCTGGACAAGGGAGCCGGCCCGTCCTCAGACCAGGCCAGGTGCAGCCTGAGCCCTTCCGAGCTCCACTCTCCTGGGGCTGGCTGCAGGCGAGGGGGATGGCTGTGCAGCTGGCTCTGCAGGTGCCACACCAGGCTTGTGCCTGGGCAGGACCTGGGGACTGGGTCTGCGGGGCAGTTGCCTGTCCTCCCTGCTCCCAGCCTGCCTGCAGCTGCAGCCCAGCTTGGAGCTGGAGCACTGGCGCCAGGATCGGCACCTTCTGTAGGCAGAGCCTTCTCTCGGCCCAGCCGGATGTGACATGGAAACCCCTGTTTAGCATCGTGTCTGTGAGGGAGACCTCAGGGCTCAGCCTCTGGCACTGCCAGAGGACCCCCACAGTGCCAGGCGGGGGCTCGGCCGGGAGCCTCTGGACAAGCCCTCTGTCGGGCTTCAGAGGGTCCCTGGCGAGAAGGCGTGCGGGAGACGTGACAGCCTGCTGAGGGGTGGGCACACAGAGCACTGGAGGCGAGTGGCCTTGAAGCCGGTGCCCCCCTCTCAATCTGGGACGCTGGGGGATTCTGTGCAAGATGAGGCCCAGGTGACCTGTGACCTGTGGCCTGTGACCATTTTCCACAGAAAGGTCCTTTATATTGTCAATGCTGCAAAACGACTTCCAGGCCCATGGCTTTCAGTAAAGCACTGGTCATGGCCCACGGAGCCGTGGGGGGCGTGGGCCCAGCACCACAGGTGCCCTCCCAGCAGCACACACAGTGCTCACTCCACTCACAGGAGGGGGGCACCTGCAGAGGCAAAGCTGCCTGGCTGCCAAGGGGGCGGACGCCGGTTCTGCCCTGCAGTGTCCGCCAGGCCAACTCGGCCAGCCCTCGCAGTGTGCCCTGGGCTGAGAGCACCGAGGGCTCAGAGGCTTGGTCACCAGCAGAAAGTACCTAACGGACAAGCAGACCTTCGCAGAGGCTGCCAACCGAGCCCACCTGGGTCTCGGCTGCAGCGGGCTGGGTGTCTGCCTGTGCTTAGGACAGGCGGGCACGCCAACCGGCTCCTGGCTCTGAACCATGCCCAGCGGCAGCAAGAGGGCTGGCGTGGGAGGCTGGGGGCTCTGAGCTTGGAGACCGGAATGAGCCTGAGAGCCCAGCAGTACGGGTGGCCTCTGGGGCGGACTGGGATGCTGTTCAGCGTGCCCCTGGGGACCTTCACGACTGTTTGCACAGCTCAGGAGATCTAAAACCTGGCACTCTCTCCTGCACCTGCGTCCTTGGCCGGGCAGAGGAGGCCTTGGGTGTCCCTGGGGGTGGCCCTTGGAACATGAATGAGCAGGAAACAAGAAGCCCGGTCCCAACATGGAGTTTGGTCCTCCCATCTGCCACACAGCCATCTCCCCTCTGCCAGGGGAGGGTGGACCAGATCTGTCGCCTCATGGCCTCAGAAGGCTGCAAGCTGGTGAGGCGGGCCGGGTGCTGGTGCTGTGGGGCCACAGCCACTGGACAGCAACCCAGCCCAGCTCCAGCCAGGTCACTCATGAGGGCCAGGTCTGCTGAGGGGTCAGTGGGAAGCCAGGGTCCCCCAGCATCTGTCACCAGGCATCTAGCTGTAGGCCACCAGGGCCACCTCTGGCTGTGGGGCCTGCTCGTGTCATCCTAGGTGACCTGCGTGGGCCACACAGCGCCCTCCCGGCCGGTGTCCAGCAGCTGAGCCATGCTACCTCGCAAACCAAAGGGAGTCGGGTCGCTCTTTACTGCATGCCGCTTAGCCTTTCTGTCAGGACTGGTAGGAGAAGCTGCAGGAGGAGGCAGAGGCAGAGAGAGAGAGTGAGGGGTGGCCAGGGGCGGAGGGGGCCCGTGAGATGGGATGCACACAGCACCAGGGGTTCCCTCCAGATCAAGAGTAGCTTTGCGGGCAGGCGAGGTGGCATGGGGGAGGGGGAGGGCAGGGGGGAGAAGGGGGGCTGCTGGGCTGTGGCTTGGGCTCCGCCCCAGGACCTGTCCTGGGCTCTGCGTCATCAAAGGTGCAGCACTGTGAGGGCTGCTGCGCCCCTCAGGCCTGACGCCGGCCGAAAGCATCATCCACACTGAGAAGAGCCCACCGTTCTCTGCACCAGCATCTGGCCACCGGAGAGGGCCCTGGTCAGCCTGGCCTCAGGCACTGGGAGGGAGCCTTCCAGGGCTGGGGGCCAGGCCTCTGGCCACCAAGGAGCACTCCAGGCCGATGGAGCCGATGGGATCTCCATCGGGCATCCTTGGCCAGCCCGCTCACCAGCAGGTGCCCGAGAGGGTACCTGACCAGGGTCTCGGCTGTGGTGGGAGAGTGTTTGCAGCCAGAAGGACAACTGCTGGGCAGCTAGGGGAAAAGAGGGGCGGGCAGGGCAGGGAGAGCAGAGTCGGGCCAGAGAGCCAGGAAGCCCAGGTCGGAGCAGGCCCACAGAGCTGGCCTTGACATTTTCAAAAGGACACCCTGAAAGGTGACTTTGGGAGTTGGTAATGGACACTCAGGGGTCACAGGAGGATGCTGTGAAAGAGCTTTGGATGGGCTGTGCATGGGATGAAGGGGCGGGGCCTCCTGAGAAGGCCCCCCCAGGTGGCCACCACACCATGCAAGACAGAGGCCCCCACAGGAACACAGGTGAAGCAGACCTCAGGCAGCAGTGCCTCTTTACCTCTCTGACCTTTGAGGTTAGCAAAGCCCTGCAGGGTGAAGCGCTTTCTGGAAAGTGCGGAACTTTCTGAAGTAGAGCTAGAGACCGCGTCATCTAGGAGGAAGAGAGACGTGCAGAGGGCCTGCAGCCCGGCCAGCGTGGCGGGCAGAGAGCCCAGGGGCCGGTCCTCATGCTTCCCCGAGTTGGCTGGAGCGGGGCGCAGAGAGTCAGAATGCGGGGTGGGCAGTGAGTCCCAGGCCCTCTGGAGGGGGAGGGGACCCTGAGTCCCAGCACTGCGCCCAGTGCCCCAGGAAGGGCACGTCCCCGCACATGGCCGGAGAAACACTCTGTGGAGGCACGGGTCACTCGTGTCACGGCAGACACCCACCTTTGCCTTTCTCGGGGGGCTTCGGCAGCGACGAGCTCACATATCCTTCCAGACTCAGGGGGTCTGTCTTCCTCTCCTCCAGCTTCTTGACGTGTCTCGAGTTCCCTCCTGAGGGGCTGGTGACATCAGACACACAAAACGGCTGCCCAGTTAGCTTCCAGAACTCTCTGAGGATGGGAGTCTGGGTGCTCTCGGCTCCCAGCCCACCCCCAGGCAGCCCACCATACTGCCTCAGAGCAGGGAGCAGCCCTGGACAGCCAGTGTGGCCCAGTGGCGGTCCAGCCAGGGAGCAGGTGAGAGCAGGAAGCACCCTCCTCCCCACCAGGGGGAGTCGCTGGGGGGGTCTCTCTAAAGTCTCTGTTTAGGGCTCATTTATTTGGGCTCCACTGATTCCATGAGTGATACAAGGTGACTTTTGTAAGAAAGAGGAAGAATAAAGTGAACCAATAAAATAACAAAGGAAAAATGAGGACAGAGAGAGGACAAAGCAGTGCACGGCGAAGTCCCCACCGTCGTGGGAAACAGACCACAGGGAGCAACAGTCAGGAGGCCGGGGATGGGATGGCGGGGAGCGGGCCGAGGGTGTCTCTGGGGCTGACCCTCGGGGAAGCCACCAGCATGTAATTCCCAGACAATGACACTGGAGGGACCTGGGGCAAACGTGGCCCCAGGACCAGGAGGCCCCGGTGACAGTTGTGAGTGAGCTCCAGGGCCGTGCCAGCTGTGCCAGGCTCCCAGCCTTGTGTGGGCCTCACCTGGTGCTGGACGGCGCGGGCAGGGGCAGGCTGTGGGACTGCTCCAGGGTCCTGTGCTGGCTGGCCTCTGCAGGGGAAGGAAGGCCGCAGGCCGTGTCAGTGTGCTCTGCGCTCAGGCAGCCTGTGGGAGCTGTGGATGCCTGAGGGGACAGGAAGTGGTGCCGGGCCCTCACCTCGACACGCCTGCAGCTGGCTGGTCAGCACCTTCCGAATCTCATTCACCCACGCGGCTTTAATTTCAGGAGTTGGTGCCTGTTCCCCAAAAGAAATGCAGGAGTGAGTACCGGGGTCCCCAGTGACATGCACTCTTGAGACTTCCAAGGACACTCCTGGGAATCCAGTCAGATCACTGCCATGAGTCACAGGGACAGATGGGGACCCATTCGTGGGACGCTTGCCTTGCAGAGGAAAGGGCCTTGCAGCCGTGCCCACAGTCACCTGTCAGGAGGCTGGAGCTCTGGGGACCACCGTGGGGTCTCCAGCAAACCTATGCTGGGTCTCTTTAGGTGACAAGATCAGTGGCTGGTCTGAAGCCCACAGGTCGATGACAAACGGCCAGGTGGGGGGCCCGGGTTGGAGCAGTCACAGGGCTGCTGTGCAGGCTCAGGACAGCAAGAGGCCCTGGGCCCCTGGGCTCCGAGCCGAGTGCTTCCAGATGGGCTGCTCCTTGGGGGGCCGTGAGGGGTCCGAGCAGGGCCCCTGCTTGTCTCGGCTCTGCGGGGCGTTGGTGGCAGGGCTGGAGGGCATCCTGGGCTTCAGGGCTGCCTGCCCATGCCCCCTGCGCAGGGCCATGTCATCCTTTGTGTTAGAATCCTGAAGAGCACGTGGCCGGGCCCCGCCCCACACGTGGCTCAGCCCCTCACAGGGCACTTGGGTCAACTAGGGCCTCAAGCCAAGGGCTGTGTCCCGAGTCTACATTTCAGCTCCGGCTCCCCATCCGCTCAGTGAGGACAGTGCCACCACTTCTGCACCAGGGAACCAGGCCCTGAGACGAAGCCCTCTCCTGCGCAGTCCACCCTGGATCCTGCTCAGGTCCGTCACCCCGGGCAGAAGACACAAGGCCTATCGAGAGGGCTTTCCCAGGCCGTCCTGAGGAGGAGGGCTCCCCTGCACCTGGCCTGTGGACAGGTGAGTGCCCTACCTGGACGATGTAGACCTCCTCCCTCGCGTTATACCAGATCTCAAACTTCTTGGCGTCACCCTTCACATTCTCTGTGATGCCCACGGCAGTCATCTGGTGAGTGCAGAATCAGAGACCGGTGTCAATGTCCACTGGCTTGAAGACATGGGGGCAAGGTGGCGGGAACCCCAACTCTCAACCTAAAGACCACGCCCCTCGGTCCTGGGGTCCTCACCTGGTGCTGGGCACCAGTGCCCGCGGGGTCAGACCCAGGCTTTGTTAGACACCGACCCGGCCACAGGCGTCCCTCCCTGGGACCGCAGGTCTGCACCGCAGTCTCACTCACATTCAAGGACTGCTTGTAGCTGTAGGAGGGGGCCTTCTCATAGCCCTCCCCGTTCTCCTCCCGCTTCTTGCAGAAGAGCACGGCCTTCTCGTGCAGGAACAGGTGCCGCTGCATGGGCTTGAACCTGGCCAGCTCCTTCACCTTGGTGTGGCCCTTCTTGTGGTCTGTCCACACACTGAAGGAGCCCTGCATCAGCAGCTTCCCCAGGTCACTGAGGTTCCCCTGCCACAGGACAGAGCCCAGGGCGTCAGGGGCCGAGGTGGGGCCTGGGCAGCTTCCCCCTGCAGAGGCCACTTCCCAGCCCAGGGCACTCTCAGGAGCCAAAACCATGGGGACAATGAAAGATGGGTGACTGCCGGGGACTGGGAGGAGGAGGGACATGAGGCAGACAGAGGGTCCTCGGGCTGTCAGACCGTGACACTGCAACACTGGACACAGAAGATTATGCATTATCCCCAACTACGGAATGCTCAGCCCCGGGAGAACACTCGGAGCCGCACGTGACAGTGACACGTCAACACTGGCAGGTGTGCCACTAACGCAAGACGTCAGTCACAGGAGGAGGTGTGGCATCTCTGCGTAAACAAGTCACATCTATTAATTTAAAATGAGATTGAGTGCCAAGTGGACAGGGGGCAAAGGCTTCAGCGGCCTGAGACGGGCCTATGAGGGGCAAACAGCAGTGTGCCTCCGATGGCCACTTGCCGTCAGTCGCCTGCCCCAAGCCACACCACAGGAAACAGGTGGTCACAGCTGCTCATCAGGGACGGCTGTTGTCAGGGCAGAGTGGAGGGAGGAGGCGAGAACCCTGTCCTGCTGGAGACCCGTGCCCTTGGGAGGAACGTTCCTGCCTCTCCCCACGTGCAGAGGGGCCCCATGTGGCCTCCTGCTCCTCTTAGGTCCACCCAGACCTCCTGACCCAGGACCCAGGCTGCCGCCAGGTTCTGGGCAACGCCTGTCACCTCCAAGCTTAGGGGGCTTGGAGCTTGGAATCCTTGCAGGAAGCCCTGTGGATGCCCCGCCCGGCCCTGGGTCCTCACGTCATAGCCGGTGATGGCGATGAGGTGCATGGAGTCGTTCACGGCCTTGAGGATGCCCAGGATGGAGCTCAGCGCCTCCTGCAGGTCCTCGGCCCCCTCGCAGTTCCTGCTGTACTTCAGCATTTCCTGGGGCCGGCGGGGGACAGAAGGACCTGCTCACCTGGCTCCCCAGGACAGCTGGCTCCCCAGAATGCAGCCCCTGAACTGGCCCCAGCCAGCCTGGCGTGACTTCAGCTGGGACACCGCCAGCCACCATGCCCGCACACTCTTCAGCAAGTGGCTGCCGGCTCCCTCAGCCAGCCCACGGCAGACAGGAGCACAGGCAGGGGCATGCCCGCGGCACCCCTCCCGAGGAGCTCCTCCTGCCAGGAGCCCCAGTGAAGACACAGAGTGGACGCTGGGCAGACCCGCAGGAGGGCTCTTCAGCTCACCCCTCCCCTCTCCCGGATGGGCTGGGGGCCAGCAGGATCAGCAGGGCATGGCCCCCCCGAGGAGACTCATGGGCCTGTCTGCACAGCATCCTGCAGGTGATGAGCAGAAACCCATGGGAGGGGGGTCTGTCCAGCTGTTGACCTCTGTCCCTGGCCCTGACCACGTCTAGCACACAGTGGGCCACACAAGTGGCCGATGAGCAGGGCCACAGCAAGGGGGAACCAAGTGGCTCAGAAGGTACCTCTTGGCTTGGAGGCAGGGTTTCGGGGGAAGAGGCCCAGGCCTGGGCCTGGCCGCAGGTGGGGGAGGCGGCCAGGGAGGCCCACCTTGAGCAGCAGCTGGTACTTGGTTATCCTCTGCACGGGCTTCAGCAGGTAGGAGTCCAGGCTCAGCTTGTGGTCCAGCTTCTTCTGGCACTCCTGGAACCACAGAGGCCGGGGTCAGACCACGCCCACGGTCCCTGGGGCCAACCGCAGAGGAACAGGCCCTCGGAAGGGCCCTGAGACGCACCTGGAAGAAGGGACAGGCGGAGCACTGTCTCCACAGGCTCTCGGAGCGGGGCTTGTTCTGACAGTACTTCTCATAGATCTGGAAGTCCTCCATCTGCAGCCAGGGGACGCACGTGTCACATGGTCACCTGGAGGTGTCTGCCGGTCTCTGAGCATCGGGGGGCCTGGGGCTTGGGGTGTGGATGGTCTGGGGCACCGTGACTTGGGGTGCAGATGGCTCTGTGGGCAGGGCAGTGCCGTGCTGCCTCTGACAGGGCTCGTTTTAGAGAGAAGGCCAGGTTGGGCTCCCCACAGTCACCTCCACCTCTCTTGACTCAGCCTTCCTGGCCTGCCTTGGACTTTCTAGATCTGTCCCTGGGCAAGCCCCTTGATGGATGCCGAGCTGGAAGACCACTGTGGGCTTGGAGGCAGACTGCTGGGCGGGGCCGGCTGCTGGGCTGGGCAGCCTCCGGTGGGCAGCTGCCCTGCACCTCTCCCACTGAGGGAACCCCTGCCCAGGGTCAGCAGACGGTGGGATCCCAGGATTGTGGGGCACTGAGAGCTTGGGGGCATGGGCAGCCTGTACCCCCCAATCTTTGAGCCCAGGTCCCCCTGGCCCCCGGTGGCTGTGCCCCTCGTTGGCTGGCAGGTCAGTGACGCCTCCCACCGAGCTCCAATCTCACTATTCAGTTAGCTCAGTATAGCTGGCTTTTCCCTCGGGAATAACGGCTACGAACAGAGGCACACAGACAACTCTCTCCGCAGAGAGTACTTCCAGGGCTTGCCAACCTCCAGGAGTGTCCATGTCCTGGGTGGGCTTAGTGGAACATGGAGGACCCTCCCCAGAGGCTCTACTCCCACCCTTCTCATCAGCTCTCAGGAGACGCTGCTGCAAGTTGGGACCACAGCCTCTGGGAGGGTTCCCCACCCTCCTGAGACAGCACCTAGGAACACGCCAAGAGCCTGGCTGGGCGGCCACAAGACGGCTCCTCCCTCCTTCCTGCCCACCTCTGGGTGCCAACCTAGGACAGAGCCTCAGCCTCCAGCTCTTTGAACCGTTTAGTTTTTCTGCTGTCCGTGAGCTGCTGTCCAGGTGGCTAAGCTGTCTCTCCCAGTGCCCAACACGAGGGGACCCTCGGGTTGGGAGGCACCTGGCCCATCCCGACCCAAAGCTTCCCACAAATGCCTCCCTTGGAGCTGTCCCCACAGCCCTGGGAAGGAGGCAGACGCCAACGATGTTAAAGAGGGGACCATAGAGCTGGGAACTCCAGAGCCTTGTCCAGTGCTGTCCAGCAAGTGGGGCCCGCAACCAGGGCAGGAACCACCCCAGCACAGGCGTGGCAGGACAGCTCAGCTCCCTGAGGTGCACTGGACCTGGGCACTGGAGCAGTCCCAGTGCCCAACGTCATGTTGGACGGCTTTCTCTGCTTTGAACTATCCCTTTGCCCCTCTGGGGAGTCCACGTCGTCTCGGCACCCTGGAAGCTCCTGTGCTCTGTGGCTGCGTGGGGACGGGTGGGACCCCAGTGGAACCTGAGGCTCCGGTGTCCGGCAGCTGGGAGCCGCGGTGGGTACGCACCCTTTCAAGGAAGCACCTTCCCACCAGCTCCGGGCAGTCCGTGCAGCGTTCCAGCTCCCGCAGGAAGACCCTGGACAGGGAGGCCCAGGGAGGCCTGCTGAGTCTCCGCACCACACCCAGGGCCCAGCCACACCCAACCAGCGGCCCGTTTCCAGAAGACCTCCAGCTGTCCTCTGGATGGCCCAGGACTGTGTGGTGCCAACGCCCACCAGGCCTGGGGACCCCGCCGCCCAGCCTGACCCCGGCTCCTCCTGTGCGTAGCCTCAGACTGTTCACCTCTGGGTCAGGGGCAGCACACGCAGAGGTCACAGCTGCTTTGCCATCAGCAGGAGCAGCAGGAAGTTAGAAGAATCAGGTGGGCAGTTAGGGGCTCTGGAGGCCCCTGCCCCCTGGCCATGAACCTGTGGAACCCTCTCCTCGGCTCCAGGGTGGGCTTTCCTCTCCAGATTTCTGGCTGGCATTTGCCCCTGGGGGAGAGGGAGCTGCTGGGGTCCACCCTGGATGCTGGGACTAGAGCTCTGACTGGTGCCCAGGGTCAAGGGTGCTACGGAGGGCCTCATGACCACTGGCAGGTGGCTGGTGGGCAGGAGGCACAGATGACAGAGGAAGGAGCAAGTGGAGGGACAGTATCCTGGTACTGCTCTGACCAGGTCCACCCAGGCTGGGCCTGGTTCCAGGACCCAGGGACGTGCTGTCCACCTGTGGGCCTTCTGCGTGCCCTGCATGACAGTCGGCTCGTTCGTCTTCTCTCTCATGAGCTCCCAAAGCCCATAGTGAAAGGAGCCGAGCAAGCAGCCCAGCTGTACCCACTGTGCACTGCCCAAGCCACAGAGAGGCAGCCGTGCTCCGAGGACAGCAGCACCCTGTGCTCTCGAGGGGACAGCAGAGGGGACAGCAAGGAGGGGACGTCTGGGTCGCCAAAGGACAAAGTGCATCTTGCTACGTGGTGTGACCTTTAGGGCCCCAAAGCAGCAAACGCACATCCTTTTGGTGGGGACCAGGAGGAGGACAGAGGGGTCCGGCCCACTCCTGGCTCCCGGCACCACAGTCCTTTGGACGGCTTTGCCACACGGGGCCACCCTGGGCACTTGTCAGCAGAGCAGGCCCAGGAGGGCTCTCAGGATGCGCTGAGCGGCCACTGTGCCTCTGCGCTCTCTGTGCCTCAGGCCTGGAGAGATCTGTCCCCATCGAGCAGAGACCAATGGCTAGCAGGTCCCGGCTGCCTTGGAAGGGAGAGGTCACAGAGTGTGTGGGGGCAGAGGAAGGGCCCCACCTGTTATGAAAGTGATAGATCTCCTCCATATTTCCAAACAGAACGTCCTTCTTGTTGTGCAGGCCAGTCGAAATGAGGTGCGTCATCAAAGGATTCTCCATCTCAGCCGCGTAGCCCTGCGGGAGAGGGCAAAGCTCAGCAGGAGCACCAGACCCGGAGATGCAGGTCAGGCAGGAGTGGACGGGTGAGCTGGTGGCGCATGGCTGTCTCTGAGCTGGGCCTCTGAACAAGGCCCTCGGCACAGAGTGGGTCACCAGCAGCACCCAATATGGGCCTCCTCCTTCCTCTTGAGCCTTTTTATTCAAATTCATACAAAGGGCATGGACCTCTGTGCACCTGCAAGACTCACCGTGCGTCTGCTGCCAGGAACCTCCCGGTCACTCCTGGAGTGCTGGGCCCAGCAGACCCTCCCCAGGTGCCCCAGTCACCTCTCACCCTGGACTGCCTGGTTCCAGAACTTCCCATAAGCAGAGCTGCACACTCTTGGGCCACCTCGTGCCCTGTCACTAGTCTGTCACGTGTGCCGGGGGTATTAATGGCTCTGGGCTGCTGAAGCCTCCGTCCTGGGAAGATCTACGCTCTCAGCTCTGTCCTCCCTTCTGTGGACAGGGAGTACGTCCAGTCGGGCTGCTCTGAGCCACGTGGCCTTGGGCATCTTAGGTGCTTTTCCATGGACACAAACTTGCATTGTTTCCCAGCGAAGCCACCGGGGGAGAGTGGACCCTCCCCCTGAAGCAGGAGCCTCACCTCCAGGACAGAGAGCAGCTCCTCCACGTAGGCCCGCTCGGTGTCCAGGAGCTCGTTCATCACGTGCCTGTGGCCGGGGCGTGAGGAGAGCACACACGTGAGGCCGGGCAGCAGCAGTCCTGGGTCTCGAGTCAGGTGGTAGGTAGATAAGCTACCAGTCCAAGGAAAGGGCTGGCCCAGCCGGAGGGGCTGCAGGGGAGCTGAGCCCTCTGGACACTTCTCAGGGCTCCCCTCGCTGCCCTGGCCTCACACCCCTTGCTGGCCACCTCTGGTGCTGCCTTCCAAGAGCCATCCCCTGACCCACGTCCTGGCCTGGGGGTTCCCTCTGCAGAAAACCAGCCCTGTCCTCATGCACACTGTCATCAACACCCCTCCCTCTGCCCCACTAGGGAGCCCCACCTCCCAGGGCCTCCAGGGCTGCAGGGCCTCCAGGCTCCCCCTGTGGGCACCTCCTGTGCCCCCCGAGGGCTGGGCCTGGCTCTCCATCCCTTCTGTCACCCAGCCAGCTCCACTCCTGCAGGTAGGCATGCAGTGGCCCTGTGGACTCACTCTGTGCCCTCAGCTGGGGAGCCCCTGAGGGGGACGGGCTTACAAATAAGACATTCAGGACCCAGCCTCCCCCTTAGGGCGAATGACCAGCCCGCCACGTAGTCCACAGAAACCAGGGTCAACGGCCCCGGACTGCACTTAGGTGAGTCCACGCTGAGCAGCCGGCAGCACTGAAGGCCCCCCGCTCCTGGGCCTCCCCACGGCCACAGCCTGGATGGTGCAGGCTCGCTGATCTCCGGCCTGTGCTTCTGTGTCTGGAAGCCTCTCCCACGCCCCCTTCTCCCCTCTGCCCGTTAGCCTCTGCCAGAGGCAGCAGCGGCAGGTCTGTCCCTCGCTGGGCCGCTTTAGTCTGCTCCCGCGTTTCTGTCCTCCACCCCTTCAGAGGGCTCTGCTGTGGGTGCTGGGGACACCCTGCCCTCTGCTTGTCCCTGGGGCCCCAGGAGACTCTCCAGACTGGACCCAGGTCAAGGTCCCCTGGCAGGCTGCTCAGGGTAAACAGGGAGAGTGCAGATGTCCAGGGCACTGGGCAGGGGGCTGTCCCGCACACCGTCAGTTGGCCTCCTTCTAACTGCTGATGTGCCCACCAGGTCTGGACTGACCGTCCTGCACTGTGGGTCACGGCTTCCTTCCACTCAACCTCCTGTGCTCCGCTACCTGGCTCTGGTCACCACCTGGAGTGCTTGGCCCCCAGCCGTCCTCCCTTGAAGCTGAGTGGTCAAGACAGGGAGGTGCTTTTTGACTGCACCACAGTCCATGAACCTGGGACCTGGGTCCCTGGGGACAAACGGCTCCAGGAGGTATGTCCAGGGCCGTGCTGCCCTCCGCCGTGCTCTGGCAGTGTGTGGTCACTGATGACAAAACCTCAGCCACGGACCCTAGCTGGCCACGCCTACCTGCTTGCGCTGCCCTTGGGGCCATGGCTGCTGCGGGGACGTACTGGCCTGGTGCCCTGGTGAGCCTCCCCCTTAGCTGGTGGCTAGTGGAGTGGTCGTGGATGGCCGGGGACGGTCTCTCCCTGGCTCCACTCCTCCTCTCCCTCAAAACTGGGCCCCAGCGGTTTCCTTCTTTCTGTGGCCCCCGCAGGGCGGCCCAGGAGGCAGCACCTGGCCGACACTGGCCATCCAGGGGGTAAGGCAGTGGCTCCCGATCCCTGACACTCCTGGGGCAGTGCTCGCCCCAGGCTCCCCCATGCCACAGATGACCTCCTCAGAGGCCAGGTGGACGCCAGGCCAGGGGACTGAGCCTGGTGGGAACAGGAGGGTGCTGGTGAAGGAAGTCCTGGCCGCTGAGCCTCGCTGCAGGTGGAGGGACGGGTGTGTCTGAGCTCAGAGCCTGGCCTGTGACGCACAAGCCCAGGGGCCTGCAGCCTCTGTGGGGGCAGGTGGGCGGCCAGCTCAGTGGAGGGTGAAATCCTCCGAAGTGACAGGTGGCCCGGTCAGGAGAAGCCAGTGGAGCTGTCCAAAGGCCACGCGGGATCTGTGTGTGCAGCCGCAGCCACAGTGTGCCCCGCTCTGCACGCTCCTGCTCCCTTCCCGCTCTGCCCGGCACTGTCCGGCACTCACCACACCCAAGCCTGGGGTGCCGGCGGAGAGCTGCCACCCACCTGCGCAGGATGGCCAGGCCCTCCTCCTCGTCCCCCGTGGAGCTGTCCCGGCCCTGCCGGTTCTCACTCATTTCACTCTGAGGAGAGAACAGCGAGTCGGCGTTGGGGATCAGTGGGAGCACCCCAAGGACCCAGGGCCAAAGCCAGGGCCCTGCCCGGCTCCCGTCTGGGCGTCGGAGGAGAAGGAGCCCCGCAGGCCGTCGAGCTGGAGGCCAGCCAGGAGGGCTGGGGCGGGCCCAGGAGGAGCGGAGGCCCTTCCCTGGGAGCCATGGCCTTGGGCATGGAGATGGGGCAGCCTCACCTTGGCCCTCCTGTAGGGCCCCCTGCGGAGCGCGCTGCCTTCAGGGCCAGAGTTCTCAGATCCCCGCCAGGAGCCTGGTTTGGAGGAGGTGGGGAAGGGGCGTTAGCTCTCCCTGGGGAGGGGACACAAGGAAAAGGCCCAGGGAAAGGACCCACGAGGGGGTGGACACAGTGATGAACTGGCTGGGTGGAACGAAGGGACAGCCCCACTGACCAGCCTCCATAGCCTGGGGACAGCGGTGCTTGCAGCCGAGGGGGAGCAGGGTGGGTGAGAGGAGGGAAGCTCGGGGTGTGGACCCCTGGAGCCCCCAGCCCAGCAGGGCTCCACAGGCCAGGAACAGCCCTCTGCCCACACAGGGAGGTGGGCCTGGCGCTGGAGGCCTGGTGGGGGGGAGGGAGGAGCCAGAGGGGCTGCACCTGGGGAGGGGCAGGGCGACTTGGTGAGCGCCTCTGGCCGGGGGGCCACGGGCTGCACGGGCCGGGTCTGCTTGGCCGCCAGCTTCTTCAGGCTGGCCTGCCGGCGGTGGAACATCTCCTGCATGCTCTCTTGCTTCTGGAAGACTTTCTGCACGTGATCCTGGGAGGACAGAGCTGCTAAGGGTCTGCAGTGTCGGCACCAGCCCCCAAGCACCCCCTGTCCGACGGGAACGCGCCTCAGCGTGCAGAGACCCATCTGTGCATAAGATGGCGTGGCCACACCACACGGAGTCCTGATCTCTACTGGGGACCTCCTCCAGAGCTGGCAGGGCCAGCTGTGGGAGGTGGAGTCCATGTCTCTGTTGCCCCAGAGGGTGGGGCTTGGGAGATACAGGGCTGCTGTGTCAGGAGGCCCTGGGGCAGGCTGGGGTCCAGAGGAAGTTACTTCATAAAGAGCACCCCCAGTACAGGGGGCGTCTGGTGGGACGCAGGTATCACTGTGCAGGTGGCAGGGGGTGACTTCTGCTCTGAAGGCAAGGCAGAGCGGGTGACCGCTGCCTCTGCACTTCCCTCCTCGCCCTATCTGCTGGTCATGACCCAACGTTTCTTTCAAACATCCTGCAGACGACTCCCCACCCCGGGCACCGAGGACAGGGCAGGCTGCCTTACCAGCAGGTCTGGGTTGAGGATGGTCTCATATTCCTTGTAAATTTTACTGAGCTCCTGGATCTTATTTTCCTCGCCAGTCTCCAAAAACTTCTCAATCTCCTGAAGGGCAGCCTCGGCGCCGTCCTGAGACTGGCATTTGTCCACGGGCTGGGAGGCCAGCAGGTAGATGCCCTCATCACACCACTTCATGGACTGCAAGCAGAGCACTGCGGTCAGAGGTGCACCGTTCCCACCCACCACGTCCGCCCCCTCCTCCCTCGCCTCTGTCCACCGAGACACGGACCCTTGATCCTTCTACCACTAAGGACAAAGGGCCACTGCAGGGGTAGCGTGTTCTGCAGAGCCCCGTGGGTTCCCAGGACCGGACTCCCTCAGAGGAGGAAGGTGGTGGTGGAACTGACCAGGCTACCAAGTTTCTGGTCCTTTTAAGTCAATCATTGCTGTGGTAAGAGAACTGTGGGAACAGAACTCTGCGTGGACCTGGCCTCTAGGTGGACAAGGAGGAGGAACACAGACAGGAAGGGCGAGGGGACTCTTCAGCCGGTGCCTGACCAGCCCAGCCCAGGGGTCAGTGGTCCAGGGCGTGTGGCTTGACCCCTACCGTCTCCAGGAGGCGGTGCAGCTCTTGCGACTTGCTGAGAAGCCCTCGTCTCCTGCCGATCTCCGTGGCAAACTGGTGGCACAGGTGCTGGAGCTCCTCGCACTTGGGGTGGATGGAGTCCACGGCATAGTGCTTGTTCTCGATGAGCTGCTGGCCCTGCTGGGCCAGGGCTCGGGCCCGCTCCACGGCCACCTGCAGGACACAGCCACCCAGGTCAACAGCTGACCCTCAGAGCTGGTGCTGGCTATGGGAGGGGTGTCATGTGGGAGGGGCATCTACAGGTGCCTGAAGGCCACCTCACGCCCCAAGCTAGGCTGGGCTCCGGGGGCCAGGCATCAGAGACCCGGCCCAGAGGAGGCACAGGGTTCTGAGAATGGATTCAGAGGGACGTGTGTCGGGGTCCCTGACGCGCAGGTGAGCACCATGGGGTCCCCGTGCCCCTGCCGCGGTGCCCCTGGATGGCAGCGCAGCCCAGGCCCTGACCTCCTGCAGCCCGGGCATCTCCCCACCCCACGCCCAGGCCTGGTTCTCACGCTGGACTTCTCTTCAAAGCTGGCCAGGCTCCTCAGCAGGTGCTCCACGTGGGCCAGGCTGTTGCCAACGTCAGTGAAGGTGGCTATCTTCTGGGACGCCGTGTCCAAGGTGGCTTTGACCTGCAACGGAGGGGCCGTCTCAGAGAGCCCAGGAGGGGGAGCCCAATCTGGGCACGCCAGGCTCGGAACAGTCTGCGGGCTGCGGGACCTGCCGGGTGGCCCGCCCGTGGCCCTGCCAGAGGGGCCCAGGCTCCTCAGCTGATGCACAGGGGGCCCCTGGGGCCAGGCACCGTGGGGGTCCTCCTCGCCCCCACAGGTCTCGGCGTGCGCAGGAGAGCCCGTGGCTCACTTCCTTCCCGCCTGGCGCTGGCAGGAAGACGGCAGGCTGCGCACCCTGAGGTGTGGAAGGCCTGCCCGCTTCTCCCCAGCGTCCCCCTTCAAACCCAGCTCTCAGGAGCTGGTCCTGAGACCCAGGGTGCACAGGCCCCTGTGGCTGTGGGGTGACAGTTCAGACAGCCAGGGCTGAAGGCGGAGGGCAGGGCTCTGGCCCGACACACCGCAGCGCTGGGGAGGCGGCGGCCCTTGGTTCTTCAGCACCACCTCTGTGCCTGGCTCCTGGGAGCCACGCGGGAACCTGAGCGGCTCTGCCCCCTGGCTCTGCCTGTCCTCCACTGGCGCTCTGCCCCGAATGCCCGGTGTCTGATGTCTGCACAGCCACGGGTCTGCTCCTCCCCGCGCTCCACCGGAATGAAGCTCTGGGGCGACGGGAATCCTCCTGCCTGGACCTGACCAGACCTGGCTCATGGAGGGCCCCGGGAAGGGCTGGTGGGATGGTGCCGATCCTGCTGGCCTGAGTCTGCCCACCCACAGACCAGGTGGGCAGGGTGCTGACCCATCCCCCAGCAGCGCCTCCCAGGCCCGGCTCCTGAGAAGGCCACACGGGCAGCAGGGGAGGGAGAGCGGTGAGCAGGCCCGGGCACGAGGCTGGCAGGTGAGCCTTCCCAGGGAGCCCAGCCAGGAGCAGACACGGAGGCCACGTCGGGAGCACGGGAAGTGGTCGGAGTCCTGGCAGCTACGGGGTCCCCTCTCAGCCGAGGCTCCGGGGGGCCAGCACGTGGAGACGCGTGAGGGCCACAGGCCTCCCTCCTGGCTCCCGGGGTATGTGCCCGAGCTCGTCCTGTGCTGATGAGGGTCCAGCAACTCAGAGCAGCGGTTCAAGGTCACTGCGCGGCAAGCAAGGGGCGACGGGGAGTGGGGGACGCGGCCCGGCCGGCCCACCCGTGTGTGTGTCGTGGGCCACTAGTGACGACATGACACGTGTGCGGTGAGACCTCCGCTCAGCACCCAGAACCATGGCCACAGAGCTGTGGAGAGAAACCCCTGCAGACAGCTGAGCGGATTCTACACAAGGCTGCTGTGAAAGCAAAGCCCGGGGACAGAGCGCAGGACACCTGGCCAGCACCCCCAGCCGGGCAGCAGGGGCTGGGAAACACAACCACTCGAGCCCACGCACGAGACTCTCACTCAGCCACAGCAGAAGGGGCAGGAAGAAGTGGGAGGACGGGAACCTGCCACCCGGCCCCAGGGGAGGAGGAGGTGGGGGACATGGGAGGCAGAGCCGGGACAGCATGTGACCGTGACACGGAAGCCCAAGTGCGCCGCACGGCAGAGCTGCACAGTGTGAGCAGAGGCTGTGGGGCCGCGAGCTGCAGGCTGCCAGGACCTCTGGACGGCTCACATCCACCAGACGGGGCGGCCGAACCCCGTCCACCAGCCAGTGGGAGCCTGTAGACATGCAGAGACGCTCCGCCCGACGCCAGGACACCCCCCCCCCCAAGTGCCCGCCGGGACTCGCGTGGGCGTCTGTGTCCTGGGCCACAGGACACACCTCACCAAGAACTGGTGTTGCTCTCTGGTCACAGCAGCCAGGCTGGACCTCAGAGGAACCTCTCTGATCCTGTGGGAACGGAGCCCACAATACCAGCAAGTCACCCATGGCTCCGAGAGCAAGTTCAGGGGAGATTTAGATATGCACATCAGAAAAGAGGAATATTCTCAGATAAATAGTGTCAGCTCTCATCTCAAGAACCCAGAAAGAGAAAACTAAAATAAACTCAAAGCCATCAGGAGCAACGATTCATAAGGATAAGACAGGAAATCGATTAAACCCCAAACAGGGAGCAACCAAGAAACCGGTGAAGTAAAGACCTGGTCCCAGAAACACCGAGGGAGAGGACGTGACAACCAAGACCAGAGGTTTGCTAAACCAGCCACCGCAGGCCTGAGCGCAGGGGCCAAGGAAGGCCAGGAGCAGCCTCAGACGAGGGACGGAGAGGACCAGTCCCAGGCAGGCTGCACATCCATCCAGGGTGAACTGGGCGGAGATGGCAGGCTGTGAGGACAGCCGAGCAGCTCCCGAAGGCGTCTCCTGCTGTGGGAGGCTGTCCCGGAGCACGGCCCCGACTGTGAAGGTGACCTCTGTGACTGTCCTCTAGAACACCCAAGACCAGGGTCGTCCCAGTTCATCCTACGAAGTCGACACTACCCTGACAGCACAACCAGAAAAAGACAATTGTAAGAAAGGGGGAAAATAGAATAAAGAAAACTGGACTTCCAGGCATGGCGGCGAACCCCTGGAACCCCAGTTTGGAGGCTGAGGCAGGAGGAGGGCAAGTTCCAGGTTAGCCTCAGCAACTGAGTGAGACCCTATCTCAAAAAAAAAAAAAAAAAAAAGGTGGTAGGGTGCAGCTCAGTGTAGAGCAATTCCTAGCATGTGCCAGGCCCTGAGTTCGACCCACAGGACTTAAAAAAAAGAGAAAAGAAAGAAAAAAAATCATAGAACAACTCCATCCTCATGAATATGGACGCAGAAATTCTTAACAAAATATTCTCAAATATACTCCAGCCATAACTAAACAACACCTACGATGTTACACACCACGACCAAGTAGTTGTGTTTCAGAGATGCATGGCTGATCCAGAATTTGAAGCTCAACCAATACAATTAGTCATATCAACAGGTTATAATAGGAAAATCACATGATTATCTCAATCAACGGGGAAAAAGCATTTGATAAAACTCAGCATCCCTTTATGATTTTAAAATCTCTCACAGAAGAGGACTAGAGGGACGCTTCCTCAGCCTGACAGAGAGCACCCACAGTGGAGACCAGATCTTTCCCTGGGCCTGGAGGCAAGGCCAGGACGTCCACTCCTGTCTCCCACCAGTCTCATCCAATGGAGGAAAGCTCTGGTCAGCATCACAGGGGAAGAGAAATAAAAAGTGTAAAAGTCAAAGAGCAAGAAATCGAAGCGTCCGTCTTTGCACAAACACGATCGAGACTCTCGGGCTCCCCAGAGAATGCTGGAGTAGGCGTCCAGTGGGGTCGCAGCGCACCCGCATCCCTACACCCAGCAGTGACCACGCGCACTGGAATGGGACGCACCACCCGGCTGTGTGAGCCTGCAGAACTTACACCGACCCGGACTCGAGACGTCCTGACCCAGGGTGCTGAGGACTGCACGCACCGAGGACAGACGTCGATCCAACCGGTGGTGAGGACAACCTGCGGGCGGCCTGGGAGGCTCGGAGACGTCGCCTCACCCCCAAATGCAGGCCTAACACAATTCCAAGCAAAGCGTTTTGTAGAAATAGACAAGACCGTTTAAAAACCCGAATGGAAGGTAAGGAAGCTAGGCTGTCCAGCAAGCAGCGCAGAGCAACTGGACACCCAGGGGAGGACACGAGCCGTGCTCTGGTTCTCAAAACACAGACCAAGGACCTCAGCAGGGAAACACAGAGTTCAGGAAACACAGCTTAGGGGGACACATTTGCAGTTGAAAACCAAAAGTGTGATCCATAAAAGGAAAGTCGGATGTCATCAAATTAAAACAATACAAAAGGTCCTATTAGGGAAAGAGAGAACAAGGTCCCGGCTGGGAACATGTGCGAACCAGGATCCGACCAGGCGCTGGGATCTGCGGGGCGCAGAGAACTCTGAAACCTGAGCAGGAGGAACTCAAGCAAACCATCCAGGCAGGGCATGGCCATGGCTCTCGGGGACCCTCCACCAGGGGGCGCCGGAGGAAGCGCGCCCAGCAGAAGACGCTCAAGTTGGCGGAGCCACCAGCGCCCACAGAACCGCCCACGTGAGGGGAAGGCTGGTGAGGACCTGCGCAGACTGGACGGCTCAGGCCACCGTGGAACCCGAGTGTCGTGGCGCCTCTGGAAACCAGCGGTTTCTGACACACTGGACATGTGGCCCTCTGAGCAGTCTCTACAGACTGTGTCCCTACCGGCGCCAGGGTGTGGGTGTCCACAGCAGCAGAGCCCCGGGGGCACTCCAAGTCCAGCAGGTGGATGGCGAGGGTGCATATGACCGTGGCAGACACTCAGGACCAACAGGAAGGGTACACGTCCAGAGGACCACCCTGAGAGAAGCCAGTCCCCAGGGGCACTCAGAGAGGCCACGGCGGTGGGAGAAGGGATGAGGCAGTGTGACTACAGGGGCAGGATCCTGTGTCCTGACAGCACAGCTGTCAGGGTCCTGGCTGCCCTGCCCTGCTGCAGGTGGTCACCACGGGAGCTGGGCAAAGGTCCAGGGGTCACCTGGGCTGCTCCTGACAACCGCGGGCAGACCTGCACCTACCCTAAGACAACAGTGGGGCAGAGGCACCTCCTGCTCTGGAAGCCTTCCTCGGTCCCTGCAGAACGCAGCGCCCAGGCTTCTTGGAGGTGTGCTGTGTGCAGACGCAGCCTGCAGCCTGCAGCCTGGCCTCTGAGCCCCGCGGCCTGCAGCCTGCAGCCTGGCCTCTCAGCCCCGCGGCCTGCAGCCGCCGCAGCTCACACTCACCTCGCGGAAGCCCTGCTCAAAGTGCCTGAGCTGCAGGCACTGCTCCAGCTTCTGCTGATGCTTGGCCCAGAACTCATGGAAGGCGGCTTCGGTCTCATTCAGCTGGGCCAGAAGCCTGGGGAGAGGAGGGTGGCTGAGAGGCTCCAGGGCGACGTGGGGCGGCCTCATCTCCAAGGCCTGGCCTGGGCCCTTCACCCGACCAGAGCGGAGGAGTGGGCTGCGTCCGGCAGGGGTGGGCAGGGTGGGGCCAGGGTCTGCTGCCGCTGTCCTCGGGACCTGGGGACCCTGGCTCCCAGCACAGCTCTGGTGGGACCTGGCCACCTGGCCCTCCCCACGCCCTCCTGCTG
The DNA here is from genome assembly GCF_045843805.1 of Urocitellus parryii. Lineage (NCBI taxonomy): Eukaryota > Metazoa > Chordata > Mammalia > Rodentia > Sciuridae > Urocitellus > Urocitellus parryii. The sequence goes on from NC_135532.1 coordinate 896,319, forward strand.
GTGTTCTCGGATGGCCTCCTTGACAGGTGAGGACACTAATTCCTCCGGAAGTTGAGGAGTGTCCACCACAGAGCTGGCTGGACCTCCGGTGGGTCCTGCACCAGCTCTAGCTGGGGGTCCTCCATGAGCCTCCCATGTCCCCAGCCCAGCACTCCTACTCTGCATGTGACCAGGGCCAGGTGGGAGAAGACCAGGCATCGAATCCAGGAGAATCTGCCTCCGTGCCAGGTGGGCCGCAGCCATGGCACTGCTGGGTGAGGCTCCACACAGGTGCTCGGGCCCCTCCTCACATCGGGGGGCAACACCCTGGCTCGAGACACCCACTGTGGGGTGCCTGCCCTGTCCCCAGGCTGAGACCCAGGAGGCCTCCGTTGTGCCACTGTGGGGTGCACTGCTCTGCCCTGTCCCCAGGCTGAGACCCAGGAGGTCTCCGTTGTGCCACTGTGGGGTGCACTGCCCTGCCCTGTCCCCAGGCTGAGACCCAGGAGGCCTCCGTTGTGCCACTGTGGGGTGCACTGCCCTGCCCTGTCCCCAGGCTGAGATCCAGGGAAACGCACAGGTCCTACCCTCTGCAGTGAAAGATGCCGTTTCAACAGAGGCTGAGCTCGAGGCCCGGGCTGTGGGGTGGAGAAGCCTCAGGCACTGTTCCCAGGCCCCTCCAGTGTCTCTCCCAGCCACAGGAGGGTAGGGGGTCCACCCTGGGCTCTTAGGTCCACGGAGGCTGTGTGGGCTCTGCTGCCCGGGCCTGGCAGGGCAAGGGAGGTGCCGGGCCTCACCTCTGCACGGTGGCCTGGCTGTCCAGCTGATCCTGGTTGACGCTGTGCGCGCTGCTCTCGGCCAGGGGCTCTCTGAGGCTCTCCAGGAGGCGCTGCCCCTCCCTCTGGGCCAGCTGCAGGTCTTCCTGTGGGGGAGGCAGCCTCACACTGCAGCCCGCAGGGGGCACTCGGCTCAGGCCGGGAGCCAGCAGACCTGGGCATCCTGCATGGCGGACAGTCCCTCCCTTCTGCTGTGGCTGCTCCCAAGTCCCACTCGCACTCGGGCAGGAGGGAGGAGGGGCCGACTTGCACGCCTGCCCGCACGGGTAGGGTTGCAGGCCCCTGGACGTCAGGGAACGGGAAGGTAACTGAAACCTGGCCCCTGCCCTCCCTCTCCACGGCCGCCTTGCTATGCGGGCACCAGGCCGGGCTCGGAATGACAGTCCACCTGGCAGAGATGGGTGCAGCCCGTGGACACAGCAGGTCACAGCCATCGGCACGGTTGTTTCAAAGCTGTCAACGTGACACTGCCCAGGGCGCAAGTGACGCAGGATGTATTCACCCCAGAGAGCAAGTGGCAGGTGAGAGCCGGGCACTTTAGAGAGTGGCTCACCCGCTCTGTCTCCACCGCCCAGTGGCTGCTGGTGAGGGAGCTGGGCAGGAATCCTGCCTGGTGCACCCTCCGGCGGAGGACTGGAGACCCAGCGGCCTGCCTCCAACCTGCCCTTGCTGGGACTCGGGGTTCATGGCCCCTGCTGGACAGGAGCGGATGCACAGCCCCCCCTGCCCCCGCCGTGACCACATGCGTGGCCTGTGCTGGGGCCGCTTGGGAGGGTGTGACTGGCGCTCCCCGGTGCTGGGAGGACCCAGAGCCCTCGCGCCTTGGTCTGCCTGAGCTGCCCCACACCCCGCGTCCATGGGAGGAGGGCTGCGTGGTCTGACCTCCGCCCCCTGCTAGAGTACCTTCGCCTTGTCCTTCTTCTCGGTGTGGGTGCTGAGCACTGAGCTGGTCGACTGGACGTCATTGGGCAGTTCTGTTTCCGCCAGCTCAGTCCCGAAGGACTGCAGCATCTGAGCCGTCTGCTTCACCATGAGCGCGAAGCTCTCGATCGCCTGGGAGGAGGGAGAAGAGGTCAGGGAGACCTGCCGCTACGCTCTGAAAGCAGACACCTGACCACCCTCAGAAGGGGAGAGCCCGCAGAGGCACCTGGGCCAGCAAGCGCCCTCCTGCGAGTCCTCAGAAACGTACTGGGCAGGCCCTACCAGCACGGGCACCCCCTAGAGTCATCCCGTGCTGCAGGGCTCCCTGCCTCCCTCCCTCCTGGTGGAGAGAAGTGTGAGAGTCACAATACACAACGCACGGTTTGGGGCTCTTTGTCTTCTTCTGTCTCCAAGCCCAGATAAAGCCACTCCCAAACTTATTACTCATGCCGTTTCTTCATGATGACTAAGGTCCACTGAGACCATCTCCTCATTCTCAGGGAAGAAAACTTGGTAATGGGAATGTGTTTTTGGAAAAGGCAGCTCTGCTGGGTTAGCTGTGGGTCAGCAAGGACGCAGCCCCCAGAGCCCCCAGACCCACTCACCGTGCGGTGGCACAGCCACCTGGAGTGGCAGTAGTCCAGGGTGCCTCCGAGGTCCTCGGTCAGCTGAGACTTGTCGATGTAGCCGTGTAGTTCTGGCACTGAGCTCAGCATTATGACCTGGAGGACACAGAGGCCCATGAGGAGAACACCCTGCATACTGGGGCGGTGGCCACTTGCCCTGGAGGCCGCGGCCACAGCACGGCTGGTGGCGAACGGCCATGCAGGAGAGAAGCGGGGTCTGATCCCAGCTCCACCCTGCAGCTGGCTGACCGGGCGAGCCGCTTACTCCCTCCGTCTCCACCTCCTCATCCGCAAAGTGGGCACCCAGTGATGGGTCTGACCAGGTGCCGCTGAGGAACATGCAGAGGCTCAACAGAGAGCCCGGCAGGCAGGGACAATGACATATGATGGTGTCTTGCAAGGGACACTCGGCATGCCAGCCAACGGCGCTCTCAGGCAGAGAAGGAACCCTTCGTCCCTCTCACTGGACACACCACGAGGTCCTCATGGGAGCTGACGGGGATCAACGCAGAGCCAGAGTTGGGCCACCACACTGGAGAGTGTCTGACAGCCCCCGAGCTCCCCCTCCTGGGAGCCTGTGGCTCCACGGCCGAGTGGACTCCTCGGCGCGGCTTGCCTTACGTCCCTCTATGCCTCTTCCCTTTCTCAGGTCCTCCAGTCCACGCGTTTCAGATGGAAATGTCAACTGGGCCTCGTGAGCTGGCAGATGGGCACCACAGGCCAGGCCTGGGGAGGCTCAGCTGACATGTCAGTGGACACCTCGTCATGTATTATTAAGCCACTGCACTGGCTGGAGGGGGGCTCTTGTCTGGGGTCCATTTACTCCCAGGGACATCTGAGGAGCCTGGAGCCACTTAGGGTTGCTACAGAGGGGAAGTGCCACTGGCATTGGGCAGGTGAGGGCAGGGCGCTGCGGAGGCCCAGGTGGCACAGGGTGGCCACAGTGGAGCTGCCCTGCAGAGACGGGCTGGGGAGGTGCCACGTGGAGGACCCCGTCTGGGCCTGTGTTCTCAGTGGAGCTCACGCTTCTCTCTGTTCTTCTAATGAAGTTATTCACTGGCTGCCAGATAACCTGGCTCAGGGCTGGCCTGCCAGACAGACTGGGCAGCCCAGGGTCATGGTCCCCTTCCAGACAGACCGGGCAGCTGGGGGACCCAGTCCCCTCCTCCAGGACTTCTGCTCTCAGTCACCACCTGCCCAGGAATTGTGTGTTCTCAACCACGAGGGGAGAGGAGCCCGCGGCTGGGCTGACGAGTCTCTCCATACACAGCCCTGCAGCAGACCGGCATTCGCAGGTCCGCGTCCTTCAGACGACCTTGCTACAATTCCCAGACCCATCTAAAGAGGGCCTGGGAGATTGCAGATGCCAGGGAGGGTTTCATGGGCCGGTCCTGACAACCTGCTCACACACAGGAGGTGCCAGTCTGCAGAGCCGTCCGACAGGGACAGCAGGCCCCCTGTCTTGCTCCTGTGACACATCCCAGGGCACAGTCTGCTGTCACCAGGGTTCACTTGCCGCCCTCGGTGATGTGCATCACAAGGCCACAGACAGGTTGCCTGCCCGACTGGGCCAGAGGCACCACCTGCGGTTCTGCCCTTCATCAGCTCAGGAAGCAGGTCCCAAACACCTCAGACGGAGCCCACTGCTCCAGGCCCCACGGCTTGGTCCACCCAGACCCATGCAGCCTCACTGGGCCTCGGGCTTTGCAGAGTGACGGCCTGTCCCTCCACTGGTCCACGACAGCCTCTGGGCATGGGTGATCCTCAGGGAGGACCACTGTGGAGGAGGGTAGGGCCCGGCACACAGATGGGGACAGGAGGGTTCAGGCCCCACACTCCCCATTCTGCTTAGAGAAGGGCTCTGGCTTGTCCAGAGCAGAGCACGGCCAGGGAGCAGCATGTGAGGGGCAGCAGGGGCTAGTGGGGTGGGGCAGAGCGGCATCTCTGCCCGGGGCCCTGGAACACCCACTGCCTGGTCCCTCACTTCCCTGAAGCCATCTGGGTGGCTTTCCTGGGGTCTTCAGCGGGGCCTGGCCCAGCCCCTGACTCTTGCTCTGTTTGTGAAAGAAGTGCGTTCACAGGCTGCTGCCCAGTGGCCCTGGACAGCTGCCCGCAGGGAGTGCACTGAGTGGCTGACCACCAGGCCTCCAGGACTCCCCAGAGCCTGTGTTTAGAGGACGGTGCAGCAGTGCTCCAGCGTCCCTTCTGCGGGCCGCACAAGGGTGACACAGGGGCGCCTGCTGGGCTGGTGCAGGTGCAGGGAGCCTGGGCTCCCTGGGGGACACGCACCCTCTACCCAGCCCTCTTCCCCAGCACTGGCAGAACCTGGGCTGTATCCCTAGCTCATGGGCTAGGAGTAGGACGTCCTATTTCTAGCTGCTCCCCAGGGAAGCTCTCCAGGTGGCCCAGCCAAGGCCCTGGCTGAGTGGTGGACCTGCAGCCCTGGTGGGGGCAGGGGAGGAGGTGCCAGGCCACAGGGCTCCTGACAGCACGGGGGTCCTGGCTGAGTGGTGGACCTGCAGCCCTGGTGGGGGCAGGGGAGGAGGAGCCAGGCCACAGGGCTCCTGACAGCACAGGGTCCTGGCTGAGTGGGGGACCTGCAGCCCTGGTGGGGGCAGGGGAGGAGGAGCTGGCCACAGGGCTCCTGACAGCACAGGGTCCTGGCTGAGTGGTGGACCTGCAGTCTGGGTGGGGGCAGAGGAGGAGGAGCCAGGCCACAGGGCTCCTGACAGCACAGGGTCCTGGCTGAGTGGGGGACCTGCAGCCCTGGTGGGGGCAGGGGAGGAGGAGCTGGCCACAGGGCTCCTGACAGCACAGGGTCCTGGCTGAGTGGGGGACCTGCAGCCCTGGTGGGGGCAGGGGAGGAGGAGCTGGCCACAGGGCTCCTGACAGCACAGGGTCCTGGCTGAGTGGGGGACCTGCAGCCCTGGTGGGGGCAGGGGAGGAGGAGCCAGGCCACAGGGCTCCTGACAGCACAGGGTCCTGGCTGAGTGGGGGACCTGCAGTCTGGGTGGGGGCAGGGGAGGAGGTGCCAGGCCACAGGGCTCCTGACAGCACAGGGTTCTGGCTGAGTGGGTGGGGGATCTGCAGCCCTGGTGGGGGCAGGGGAGGAGGAGCCAGGCCACAGGGCTCCTGACAGCACAGGGTCCTGGCTGAGTGGGTGGTGGACCTGCAGCCCTGGTGGGGGCAGGGGAGGAGGAGCCAGGCCACAGGGCTCCTGACAGCACAGGGTCCTGGCTGAGTGGGGGACCTGCAGCCCTGGTGGGGGCAGGGGAGGAGGAGCCAGGCCACAGGGCTCCTGACAGCACAGGGTCCTGGCTGAGTGGGTGGTGGACCTGCAGCCTGGGTGGGGGCAGGGGAGGAGGAGCCAGGCCACAGGGCTCCTGACAGCACAGGGTCCTGGCTGAGTGGGGGACCTGCAGCCCTGGTGGGGGCAGGGGAGGAGGAGCCAGGCCACAGGGCTCCTGACAGCACAGGGTCCTGGCTGAGTGGGTGTTGGACCTGCAGCCCTGGTGGGGGCAGGGGAGGAGGAGCTGGCCACAGGGCTCCTGACAGCACAGGGTCCTGGCTGAGTGGGTGGTGGACCTGCAGCCTGGGTGGGGGCAGGGGAGGAGGAGCCAGGCCACAGGGCTCCTGACAGTACAGGGTCCTGGCTGAGTGGGGGACCTGCAGCCCTGGTGGGGGCAGGGGAGGAGGAGCCAGGCCACAGGGCTCCTGACAGCACAGGGTCCTGGCTGAGTGGGTGGTGGACCTGCAGCCTGGGTGGGGGCAGGGGAGGAGGAGCCAGGCCACAGGGCTCCTGACAGCACAGGGTCCTGGCTGAGTGGGGGACCTGCAGCCCTGGTGGGGGCAGGGGAGGAGGAGCCAGGCCACAGGGCTCCTGACAGCACAGGGTCCTGGCTGAGTGGGTGGTGGACCTGCAGCCCTGGTGGGGGCAGGGGAGGAGGAGCCAGGCCACAGGGCTCCTGACAGCACAGGGTCTTGGCTGAGTGGGGGACCTGCAGCCCTGGTGGGGGCAGGGGAGGAGGAGCCAGGCCACAGGGCTCCTGACAGCACAGGGTCCTGGCTGAGTGGGGGACCTGCAGCCCTGGTGGGGGCAGGGGAGGAGGAGCTGGCCACAGGGCTCCTGACAGCACAGGGTCCTGGCTGAGTGGGTGGTGGACCTGCAGCCTGGGTGGGGGCAGGGGAGGAGGAGCCAGGCCACAGGGCTCCTGACAGCACAGGGTCCTGGCTGAGTGGGGGACCTGCAGCCCTGGTGGGGGCAGGGGAGGAGGAGCTGGCCACAGGGCTCCTGACAGCACAGGGTCCTGGCTGAGTGGGTGGTGGACCTGCAGCCTGGGTGGGGGCAGGGGAGGAGGAGCCAGGCCACAGGGCTCCTGACAGCACAGGGTCCTGGCTGAGTGGGGGACCTGCAGCCCTGGTGGGGGCAGGGGAGGAGGAGCCAGGCCACAGGGCTCCTGACAGCATGGGGCCCTGGGTACTCACCGGCACCTTCATCTTAAAGTCATCTCTGTTGAACTTGAAGGCGATTTCGGAGAGAGTCCGCTGGAAAAACCCCGTCGGGCGGAGAACAAGGACCAGCTGCAGGTTTGCTGGGAAAGAGGCCTGCGGGACAGGAGAAGGGCCTGAGCCATCTCGGTGGATAGCTGGGGCCACAGGGTCCCACCTCCACGGCAGCTGACCATGGGGGGCTCTTGTGCTGGTCATGACTGAAGATACAGGGCGGCTACGGTGTCACGGGGTGTCTCCAGGCCCAGCCCTGCAGAGGTGGGGTCTTCCCAGAGGCACGCGGTCACTGGGGAGCCCGACAAGAGTGAGTGTGTGCAGAGGAGGGAGCTGCACACTCACAGGGAGAACCTGTGAAGATGGAGGCGGAGAGTAGAGAAGCTCCTGTGGGCGAGGAACCTCAGGGCCACCCCGTGGCCAATAGAGGGAGCCTGGACACGCTCCCTAGAACCAGCTCTGTGACCCTGGACCCCACACCCCAGCCTCCAGACGACAGAGAGTGGACTTCTGAGTGACCATCAATCTGTAGCACTTTGTTACAACAATCCAGGAAACTGGGGAAATGAGTCGAAAACAGCTGCAGAGAATAGACACTCACCACCTAACACAGAAATAAGACGTCTACACCCCAGCGAGCACACCCCCCGAGTGGTCACAGTGTGCCTGGTCACCACGAGGCGTGTCACTTTGCGGACATCACTTTACTTTCTGTGCCTCAGTTTCCCCACCTGGAAATGGGGATTCAGTGGGTCTGCCGTGTCACGCGTGGGGAGGGAGACATGGTCTGGCTGGTGCCTGGCAGAGTGAGACACAGCAGCACAGCCAGGCCGGACACACACTGAGGCAGCAGGGTCCAGGTGCTGAGATCCAGGAGACCCAGGCCCACAGGGAATCTCTGAAGGCTGAGGCTGCTCTCTGGATGACCAGGCAAGAGACTCGCAGAACAGAGGTCAGAAAGAGCGCACAGCCCTGAGGTCTGAACACGGAGGACACTGAGACGGCAAGGACCCGACTCACCACTAAAGCTGACCCTGGGCCGGGCCACACCAGACATTGGGCCAATGCTGGTGGCCCAGCCACACTGGCTGGGGGGACAGAGCTCTGGGCCTGTGAGCTGGAGTCTAGCAGGAGGTCAGAAGTGACTGACGGACGACCCTCTCTCAGGACACTGGCCACACAGAGCTCTGGCCTGTGAGCCGGAGTCTAGCAGGAGGTCAGAAGTGAATGACTGACGACCCTCTCTCAGGACACTGGCCACACAGAGCTCTGGGCCTGTGAGCCGGAGTCTAGCAGGAGGTCAGAAGTGAATGACGGACGGCCCTCTCTCAGGACACTGGCCACAGGACACTGGCCACATAGAGCTCTGGCCTGTGAGCCGGAGTCTAGCAGGAGGTCAGAAGTGAATGACTGAGGGCCCTCTCTCAGGACACTGGCCACACAGAGCTCTGGCCTGTGAGCCGGAGTCTAGCAGGAGGTCAGAAGTGAATGACTGACGGCCCTCTCTCAGGACACTGGCCACACAGAGCTCTGGGCTGTGAGCCGGAGTCTAGCAGGAGGTCAGAAGTGAATGACTGACGGCCCTCTCTCAGGACACTGGCCACACAGAGCTCTGGCCTGTGAGCCGGAGTCTAGCAGGAGGTCAGAAGTGAATGACTGATGGCCCTCTCTCAGGACACTGGCCACACAGAGCTCTGGCCTGTGAGCTGGAGTCTAGCAGGAGGTCAGAAGTGAATGACTGACGGCCCTCTCTCAGGACACTGGCCACACAGAGCTCTGGGCCTGTGAGCTGGAGTCTAGCAGGAGGTCAGAAGTGAATGACTGACGGCCCTCTCTCAGGACACTGGCCACACAGAGCTCTGGCCTGTGAGCTGGAGTCTAGCAGGAGGTCAGAAGTGAATGACTGACGGCCCTCTCTCAGGACATAGGCTTTTGCAGTGCCCTTTGAGACCCTGGACGAGGAGGCCACAGAGCCACCAGGACCAGAGGCTGTACCTCCTGGCCAGAACTACTCAAGTGGTTGGGCTCTCCCCGTGGTGTGTGACTCGGCAGTGAAACCAGGCCTGTCACTGTGCAGCTGACCCCACGGGACCACACAGATGCACCTGCAGGTGCCAGCGACTTGGACCCCCCATTTGTATCACAGCTGGAGAAGGGGCCGAGAATCACGACAAGAAACAGAACTGAGCAGAGTGTTGGGTGCCGAAGCCACGGGCAATGGTGGTCTTAAAGGCCACGGGTTTCCACCCAACATGAAAACAGTGTCCACTCTCTGGGCTGATTCTGATGGACTTGGGACGGGTGCAGGAGGTGAGGGCCGGAAGAGCCAACGAGGAGCTAGAATAGGTGCTGACTGGGTTCCAGAGACTGACGGAATGAGGGCACCCCAGGCCTTCAAGGCTTAGGCTTGGAAACAGAGACCCTGCTGTGGGAAGACTGTTTAGACGTCCTGGCCAAGCCAGACGCTGCGGGCGCACCCACGATCCCAGCACCACGGGAGGCTGAGGCAGGAGGGTTCCAAGCTCCAGGGCAGCCTGGGCACTTGTGAGCCCGTGACTCAAGATAAGAAATGACAGGGTGGGATGTAACTTAGTGGTAGAGCACGTTTAGTCCTGTGAACACAGAAACAATCAAGCACTCTACTTTTCTTAGGGCTCAAAACCACATTTATGTTATATAATTTCAAATATGGCACCTGAAACCTAACCAGTTACATTTCTGATTGTACCAAAAATAACGAGTTTAAAAACATACCTTTGAAAGTCTGTGCCTCAGCGTTAACAAAGACCTGTGGGTCTGACTCGGGGCAGCTTGCTGGGTGGAAATGGGCAGCGCCGTCCATTCCTGGGCGCCCCACCTGGTGCTGGAGGTCTGCATGGACATGCTTGCACGAGGCCAGCGTCCGCAGGGCCACAACGAGACCCCTTGGCCTGAGTCCCCAGGAGGGCAGGCAAGGGAGCCTACTGACAGCAGCACTGTGGTCACTGCCCTCTGTGCCTGCTGACCATGCCACTGTCACCCTGGTCCATGTGAATTTCCTGAGTGTCTGTGGCTACACCGGCCACACGGCGTACATCGGCATGAGGGGACACACAGCTGAGTGTGCAGGGGAACTGACGCTGACGGCCCCGGGGGGAGTGTGAGCTGTGGGTGGGCACCGTGGCCCCGTGCAGTGTCCGTGAGCCCCCGCGGCCCCACACAGTGTCTCTGTGGCAAAGCTCTAATGTCGGTTCCCAAAGATGGGCATGCATGGAGTTCCTGGGCCACCCCCAAAGTGACCTGTAAACTCCTGGGATTGAAAGCTGAGGGAGAAGTGCTGAGTTCAGTGGGCTCCTCTTCTCCCGTGTACTTGGAGGCCAGATCACCAGACCTCTAGCCACCTGTAACCAACTCGGGCCACATGCATAATGAGCTCCATGTCACAAAAACGAGCCAAGCAGATGACTGAGGTCCAGGTGTGGGGCGGGAAAAGGAGCACTGGGGGCCTCCCAGGTGAGTAGCTCCCCAGCAGGCCAGGTGGCAGGCAGAACAGGCGCCACCGTGGGGTGACCCGGCAACGCGTTGAGCAGACCCTAGACACCCTAGTCCTCTCGTTTGTTGGAGACACATTTTAAACTGTTCTTTCAGCAATTTTGGGATATACAGGGCATGAGTCCCGTGGAGCAGGGTGGCGGGAGCCGTGGCTAAGGCCCTCGGGTGCCAGAGTCCAGTGGAAGAGGGTGGAAAGGGGGTGCCTGAGACCTCCCACTTGTTATGTCTTGTTAAGGCAGTGACAAACGTCATTAAGAAGAAACTAAGTGGAAGGGCACAGTCTTCCAAAGAAGAATCCCCTTCACACTAAGAGACCTTCCTGCCCATCTTGCCTTCCGGAATATTCTGCATGGACCAGCACCACCACTGGGGCCACCACTTCAGGGGACGAGCTGGGCCTTGTGATGGGGAGGCCACAGCCCTCCAGCCTAATGGAAGGTCCTGGGTCCCTGGAAGCCCAAGTGGTGAGTCAGCAGCGTCCACAGCAGAGTTTGTGCCTAGAAAGTGCCAGTCCCCCCCCACCATGACGCCCATATGGCAGTCACCTGGCCATCGTTGGTCATGACTGGGTCCTGCCTCAGCTTGGCTGCCCAACGTGGACGCCAGTCCTGCAGAGTCGGTTCAGCTCCCTGACCTCCAGACATGGCTTTCCCTCCTCAGGAGGCCTCCTCCTAGGTGGCCTTTTCCCCCCGAGCCACTGACTGGCCACCCTTGCTGCCTGTGCCTCCCTTCGTGTCCTGGAGGGGCCCACCCCCTGTGGGACAGCACTGCCTTCCTGCTGGGCTCCACCCAGTCCACTCTGCTGAGAAGCCCTCGTGTTGCCCACTCAGGCTCCTCCCCCAGGGTGCTCCTACCCCTGCTGCCACTCTCCTTGGAGCCTGGTGACAGGCGCCCGCAGGGTCAACGTGGCGGTCGGTACCATGGCACCTCGCCCCATGTGCTGCTTGCTAGATGACCTAGAGGGCCTGGTCCCTTGGCACCCTGAATGCACTCAGAGGGCACGGCAGCAAGACAGCTCTGGCTCAGGCAGACAACAAACCTCCTTAAACCCAGTTTTCTTGGCACCCCCTCGGGCAGAGGTTCCGTTTGAATCAGGCTGGCTCTAGGTATCAATGTGTGCATCCAGCACAGAATCCAGAGGGCCCCACCATACAGCAGGAGAGAGTCAGATTCTGACGTAGCATCCTGCAAGAGCAGACATAGGGGTTTTGTAAAAGACCTTCATCCCAGGACCGTCTGAACTTCCAACCAACGGCTTGGCAACAGGGAGGCCCAGGTCCTCTGCTCTGGGTCTTGTCTCTCCACCTACCCTTCCTGTGACGGGCAACCCGTGCAGGACCCTGTTACGGGCAGCACCCAGTCAGTCTCCAATCCGTGGTCAGATGGACAATGCCCTGCTCCTGGCAGAAGCAAGGGAGTCTGATTTTAGGAACAAGGATTCTGCTCTGCCAGAGGCGTCTATTTCTATTCCAAGGCAGGCAAAAAAGAAAAGAGAACACTGCAGATTAGGGAAAGCTTGGCTTGTGAGGCAGCCCGGGTGGCTAAGAATAGCCCGGAGTCGCAGAGCGTGACATAAGTGCGGCTCTCGCTGGTGGCCAGCGCCCGGGCAGGAGGAGCTGCTTCACCTGCTTGCCCCTCTGGCATCCCACGGCCCCCTGCAGACGCTGGTGGAACCTGCCCTGGAGCACAGGCTGGGCTGGCCTCGGCCGGCGCCAAGGGGTGGCTTCCCAGCTACTTTGATGAAGGCACAGGCAGAGTCCCCATCTGGGCTGTCATCCTTCACGAGAGTCCACAGAGCTGTCCCTGAAACACGGCACCAAGACCCAGGAGCCAGGTGCAGTGGCCCCTGCCTCTAATCCCAGCAGCTTGGGAGGCTGAGGCAGGAGGACCTCAAGTTCAAAGCCAGCCTCAGCCACTTAGCGAGGTCCTAATCAACTTATCAAGACCCTGTCCCTAAATAAAAAAATAAAAAGGGCCGGGGACGTGGCTCAGGGGTTAAGCACCCCTGGGTTCTATCTTTGGTGCCCAAATTAAATAAAGACCCCGGAGGGGTCATCCCAGGCTACTCTCCCTGGCTGCCTCCCCAGACTCCAGCACACCATGTCGACAGAGCCAGGACATTCCTCTGCCCCGTCCCCCACCTCAGAGCAATAGAGGGCCTGTGGGCGTGACCTCGGAGTGCCCTGACTCGGATGGCCATGGCCCCCACAGGGCCCTCACTCTGCAGCCCCAGCCTCCTTGGGCTTTTCCTGGTTTCTCCCAGTGACAGCAGGGGGTCCCTGGCTCAGTCTCCTCCCGGCCACATCTCCTGGCTGCTCACATCCCCTTCTGCACAGTGTTCATGACGTCCTCTAGGAGGTGGGCGCAGGACAGATGCCGACCTGCCCTGGCCAAGCCTCGGCCAAGCTCCCGCCTACCGCCTGCCCCTTCTTCGATGCCTTGATGCTGTGCACCCTCCTTGCCTGCGGGCACTTCTCACCCCCCTGCATCTCCACGGTGCGTGGTGGGGACTCAGAATGTGCTCGGGTACATGACACCTGCACCAGCACAGTCTCTCCCTCTTACCCCAGCTCAGCCCTGCACTTCCCTCCGGATGGTCTTGCTGGGGAAAGGCTGACTTCTGCACTACCCAAGACAGTGCCTGTGAATGCTGGGAGGAATCAGTATTTTTATGGTGCAAAAACAAATTAAAAAAGCTCAAATAGTAACTTTTCAGTTATGATTTTCCAAAACAAAGTTTCAAAGATGAGCCAGGTTGCTTCCGGAGTCCACTCAAGGCGGGAAGCAGCTGAGCTCATCCTGTGCCCAGAGCTCAGCACCCGGCCAGGGCGCTCAGCTGCACAGAACCAGGAGGCCTGTTTCTGAAAGATTCCTGTGTTTAGAACAGCAGCCTTGTACTGGGGACTCTCTAACATTGACCCAGGACAACACACGGCTGCCGTCAGGCCTCCCTAGGGCCCAGGCAGGTGTGCAGGTGTCTCCAGAAGGTGGGGCCCGGCCCTGGGGTGCTGGGGGCACCTGGGGAGGTGCTGTGGGAGGGGTAAGGAGGAGCCAGGCGGGCAGGGGTGTGGGGACACCTGTACATCAGCAGCTGGAGGCCTGGTACCCATGTGGGCATGAGCAGGAATGCGCCCACCGGGCGTCTGCCCCAGGGATGTCAGAGCCACCTCTGACTCTGCCCACACCACGCTGGGACAAGTCTTATGTTCATTTACACCAGCGGGGTTGACCGGGTGGATGCCGCTCCCTCGCCAGTGTGGACTTCCCTGGGAACACCGGCACCCCTAACTGGGGACCTCATGGTGCCTGACCCAGGACTGGCCAACCCCCGGGCCTGCCTCAGAGTTCAGAATGGCCTGCTGCGGCGGCGTGCACAGACGCACCTGAGGTCTGAGATGGTGAAATGGACGCGGGCTGTGAACTGGTGCTCACAGAAGCCTTGTCCAGACCTCTGGGCTGTGGGAGCTGGGAAGGGCTGATTAGGTAACACCCCACTGTAGACAAGTGGCGGCGCGGGCAGAACAGGCAGGGTCGGGAGGGGGCTTGCCCTCCAGGGACCTCCTCAGAGCAAGGGCAGTGCAGGAGGCTGCGCAGCACAGGCTGGCCCCGACCCGTGGCGGTGACAAGAGAGAGGCCTCGGCCCCCCTTCTCCTCACAGGTGGAACCCTGGGGGCACCTGTGGGCAGACGCTCGTCCCTCTGAAGCACCAGAACCCAGCGCAGCCCACGAGGCCAGCACCACGATGTCGAGGATGCGAAACCCAGAGCGGGGTGCCAGGAGGTGGACCCAGGGAGTGCAGCCCTCTGAGAGGCCTGGGAGCCTGCTCTGGGCACCCTGCTGGCAGACAACCAGACTTTTTGGGTCCCTTGCAGCTGTGAAAAGTCGTGTGGGTGGACTCGGTTCAGAAGAAGTACCCGAACTGAGCTGGTGGGGGTGGCGGGAAGCCGTGGTGGGAGACACGATCCCGTCTTGCCTCTAGAAAGCCTGCTACAGGCTTCTCTGCTGTGGAGGGAGCGCTCAGAACCTGCCCTGAGTGAAGGTGGTCCCCCAAGGGCAGGCGGGTTGCTGAGGAAAGCTAAGGCCTCTTGGTGTGTGAGCGAAGGAACCAAGCGCCCGTGGGAAAGAGTCACCTAGAAAGAGGTCAGACACTCTCCGACCTCTGTCCTGCAGGCTGTGGGACCCAGCCATCTGCCTGTGCAGGACTTTTGTGCTCCACTTACGAGTTAGTGCAATTCTAAAAAAGGCCCTAAGAGCCAGCCCTTGAGAAGGCAGACACACACACACACACACACACACACACACACACACACACGCCCGGCATCTCTGGAGCCCTTGTGGGCTCAGTGCTGGCTCAGCCCACTCTGTGCTGGACCTGCTAGCCAGCCACCCACTGCTGAGCCCTCCCACTTCGCACAAGCGTCAGAGCATGGACTGGAGAGGGCAGGGTGCTGGCCCTGGCCACGACTGAGGCAGAGCACTTACGGCTATCCGCAGGACCGACGCCTTCACGGAGGTCCATTTGTCCTGCCTTCGGTCTATCACCAGGATGAATCCAATGCCTGCATCCTGTAGGCTGAGAGGAGAGACAGCTGCAGTTAGCGAGAGCAGGCGGGAGCCTTGCTGCCCACGTAGCCTCCTGGGAGCCTCACAGAGAGTGACCCTCCTAGAATCCTGAGCCACTGCCGGGGCAGGGTCAAGTGCATGCCAGGGGGCCGGCGGCAGGGCGCAGGGGTCCGGGGGCCCATGCAGCCCGTCTGCACTCTCCCACACTCGCTCCTGTCTGAAGAGGACAGGTGTCGGCGCCTCCTGCCTGACACAGACATGTCAGCTCCAGCACACGCAGAGCCCTCTTCCTGGGCTGGGCACTTTAGGGCCCATAAGAGCTGGTCATGGTCTTTTCCTGGGAGGCCAGCTGACGAAACCCTCAAAGCAAGTTTTAGGACCTGTACATCCCACGCGTCCCAGCATCTGAGGTCTCTGTGTCGGTCCACGTTAAACAGTCACTCCCAACAGCAGCACGGGGACCTCGGGAGGAAAGCCCTGAGGCTTGGGGAGGCTCGAGGGCCTGTGCCGGGAGTGCGATGCGGGCGCTGGCCCTCTGCAGCAGCATCGGTGGTGAAGAGGACAGCGTTCCTGGTGCAGCGCCTCCCGGCCCTCCGCTCCGCCCGGCAGGAGCCTGAGTCACAGTGTGGGAGCTCTGCCTCCGTTGTGACTTCTCACCAAGCCAATTGTGTGGTGCCAGCAGCTGCCGGCGCAGCCAATCCACAGCAGGAAGGAAGAAGTCAGGCCGGCAGAAGGCACCGACTCGAATTGCTAATTCCCACGTCTCTGAACGTGCCCAAGCCAGCCGCTTATGGGAGTTGGGGAAACAGCTCCACAGACGCTCTAACGTGCAGGCCGTGGGGTGCTCTGCAGGCGGCACTCTGTGAAGATCCTCTGATGCCCGGATATGACGCCCCGACTGTGGGGCATGAAGCACCATCCACCCTGTGACTGCTCACGCCAGGCGGGTGGTGTGGGCTGCACGTGCGGAGGGCAGTTTGGCTCAGTGACACATGAATAAACATGAGCTTTACTCAAAATAGCTCCCTCTGCTGCTGGTGGCTCAACAGCCGGGGGCCCGGCTGGTGCCACTGGGAGGGTCCGTGGAGCCGTGGAGTCAGGACAGACCCCCTCCCTGCTCTGGCCTCTAAGGCCCATCTGCTCCAGCTCTGCTGGCCTCAGGTCTGGTGTGGTGGTGGTGGGCAGGAGCCACGGGCACAGGGCAGCCAGACACTGGGGGTGGACATCGGGGCTTCACATTTCCCAAGGCCTGCCCAGCTGCATTTGCTGCAGGACCCCATGGGGAGTAGGGGCACCCACTTCATCCAGAGATGGGGGCTAGGCAGGGGCTGCGTGGCGGGAGAGACAACGCCAAGGTCAACATCTCCAAGCCCCTTGGTGACAACGGTGAGGGAGGCCCCGTCAGCCCTGCACAGACTCCCTCAGGTGTCTTCACCATTGACGGGGGAGATGCTGAGGCACAGAGAAGCCTGCACCCCAAAGCCAGGCAGCAAGAGTGGGGAACTAGCCGGGGCCTGGCAGCCACAGCCCAGGGGCCAGGTCCTCAGGCTCAGGCCTGCTGGGTGCTGGCACCACAGTGGGAGGTCAGAGACCAGGGATGCCAGCACAGGGCACAGGGGGCGGTGCCCTGGAGGGCAAAGGAGTCGGAGGGGAGGCCAGGGAGGGCTGGCCCAGGAAGGGCATGGGCCATGTGGTGGGGCCCATACACAGGGCCTGGAAGCCACAGGCTACAGAGAAGTTCCCTCCCTGGTCCCTAGCTGGAGGGCACCTGTCACTCATGCAGAGCTGTGCAGGGTCTCCAGTCTGGAGGCCCTTCTGTGGCCCTGCCTGGCCAGGCACTGGGCGAGTGCCAGTCGGCAGGCTGTGGGTGGGAGAGGGCCCGGGGGCCGCGGACACCCCGTGCACTGCAGTGATGCTATACTCTCTGGCTGACAAGGCGGGAGAGGAGAACTCCCTGGGAAGGAGAGCACGAGGCCCACATCCCTGGGCAGCGAATGGGCTGAATACCACCTTTCTTTCCCATTAGAAGTGGCCCAAGAATCAGAGGCCTCACTGTGTGCAAGAGCCTGGAGGGCCGTCCAGCCCTCCGGCTGTCTGCTCTCCACTCGTTCACAGCCCCCCAGACGCAGCATCACCCCAAGAAAGGCCTCCTAAGACCTGTCCACAGCTCAAAGGGCCTGTACCCTGCCCTTCTGCCCGTGCCGCCCAGACCAGCTGTGCACCAGCCCAAAGAAGAAGCAGACTGAGGAGAAGGGCCGTGTCCCCCCCAGTAGCCACACCTGCAGAGGCTGCTGGCTGGCTCCTGCCTAGGCTGCCGTGACTCCTCTCCACCCTGGAGGCTCCCACCTGCCACCAGCAGGACAGTGGCTGGCGGGGCAGCCTGGGCTGGGGAGGGGCCAGGGGAAAGGGCTGCCTAGGCCAGCCGACAGCTCCACCGCGCCTCTGCAGCAGGACACCGGTGTCTCCAGCAGGTGATGGCAGTGGCTCTCCTCCGGGGGAAGGGCCCAGGAGGACAAGCTCTGGCAACACCTCCAACGGTGACGGTGGTGGCTGTTGAGATGGCCACGCCACAGACCAGGGCCACTCAGCACAGAGCCCCTGGCCACAGGTGCTCTGAAACAGAGCCCCACAGAGCACGGGCATGACATTTCACTTTAGAGCTGAAGGCCATGGTGGCCAGTGGCTGTCCTGCTGGCTTGTGGTCACTAGGTTGACTACAAAGGGGAACGAGGAGGTGAGAGGAGGCACCTGAGGCCAGAGGAGGTGGCTGCTACGGCAGGGCCCAGGGACAAGACCAGGTAGCCACAGAGCTGGGACATGTGGGGGGTGGTCACTGTGGCAGTGGGATGGGGACTGAACGGTCTCCAGGATGAAGCAAAGGTGATACCCCGCCTGAGGTCTAAAGTGCTGCCGAGGAGGTGAGCTGGAGAAGGGTCCTCATGTGGGGTGTGCCCCCATCCGCAGGTACCCAGTGCTGTGGGAAGCAGCCATGGGGCACTGAGCTCTCCACGGAGCTCCAGGGCCAAGGGACAACAAGTGAGCACAGTTGTACTCAACACTGGATCACACAGTGGAGTGGACTGGGGGACCGCCTGGCCAGACATTCAGGAACTGTCACCAACGGGGCACAGTCCCACCCACAGAGGAGGAAACCCACTGAATCCAGGAGCTGGCCTTCCTTACACAGCACTCCTGACTGTGAAGAGTGGGCCATGAGATCCCAGGGACAGGACACAGGCCAGGGGGACTGGCCTTCCTTACACAGCACTCCTGACTGTGAAGAGTGGGCCATGAGATCCCAGGGACAGGGCACAGGCCAGGGGGACTGTCCTTCCTTACAGCACTCCTGACTGTGAAGAGTGGGCCGTGAGATCCCAGGGACAGGACACAGGCCAGGGGGACTGTCCTTCCTTACACAGCACTCCTGACTGTGAAGAGTGGGCCATGAGATCCCAGGGGACAGGACACAGGCCAGGGGAACTGGCCTTCCTTACAGCAGCACTCCTGACTGTGAAGAGTGGGCCATGAGATCCCAGGGACAGGGCACAGGCCAGGGGGACTGTCCTTCCTTACACAGCACTCCTGACTGTGAAGAGTGGGCCGTGAGATCCCAGGGACAGGGCACAGGCCAGGGGGACTGGCCTTCCTTACACAGCACTCCTGACTGTGAAGAGTGGGCCATGAGATCCCAGGGACAGGGCACAGGCTGGGGGACTGTCCTTCCTTACACAGCACTCCTGACTGTGAAGAGTGGGGCATGAGATCCCAGGGACAGGGCACAGGCCAGGGGGACTGTCCTTCCTTACACAGCACTCCTGACTGTGAAGAGTGGGCCATGAGATCCCAGGGACAGGGCACAGGCCAGGGGGACTGGCCTTCCTTACACAGCACTCCTGACTGTGAAGAGTGGGCCATGAGATCCCAGGGACAGGGCACAGGCCAGGGGGACTGGCCTTCCTTACAGCACTCCTGACTGTGAAGAGTGGGCCATGAGATCCCAGGGACAGGACACAGGCCAGGGGGACTGGCCTTCCTTACACAGCACTCCTGACTGTGAACAGTGGGCCATGAGATCCTGGGGGACAGGGCACAGGCCAGGGGGACTGTCCTTCCTTACACAGCACTCCTGACTGTGAACAGTGGGCCATGAGATCCTGGGGGACAGGGCACAGGCCAGGGGGACTGTCCTTCCTTACACAGCACTCCTGACTGTGAAGAGTGGGCCATGAGATCCTGGGGGACAGGGCACAGGCCAGGGGGACTGTCCTTCCTTACAGCAGCACTCCTGACTGTGAAGAGTGGGCCGTGAGATCCCAGGGACAGGGCACAGGCCAGGGGGACTGGCCTTCCTTACACAGCACTCCTGACTGTGAAGAGTGGGCCGTGAGATCCCAGGGACAGGGCACAGGCCAGGGGGACTGGCCTTCCTTACAGCACTCCTGACTGTGAAGAGTGGGCCGTGAGATCCTGGGGGACAGGGCACAGGCCAGGGGGACTGGCCTTCCTTACACAGCACTCCTGACTGTGAAGAGTGGGCCATGAGATCCCAGGGACAGGGCACAGGCCAGGGGGACTGGCCTTCCTTACACAGCACTCCTGACTGTGAAGAGTGGGCCATGAGATCCTGGGGGACAGGGCACAGGCCAGGGGGACTGGCCTTCCTTACACAGCACTCCTGACTGTGAAGAGTGGGCCATGAGATCCCAGGGACAGGGCACAGGCCAGGGGGACTGTCCTTCCTTACACAGCACTCCTGACTGTGAAGAGTGGGCCATGAGATCCCAGGGACAGGGCACAGGCCAGGGGGACTGGCCTTCCTTACACAGCACTCCTGACTGTGAAGAGTGGGCCGTGAGATCCCAGGGACAGGGCACAGGCCAGGGGGACTGGCCTTCCTTACACAGCACTCCTGACTGTGAAGAGTGGGCCGTGAGATCCCAGGGACAGGGCACAGGCCAGGGGGACTGGCCTTCCTTACAGCACTCCTGACTGTGAAGAGTGGGCCGTGAGATCCTGGGGGACAGGGCACAGGCCAGGGGGACTGGCCTTCCTTACACAGCACTCCTGACTGTGAAGAGTGGGCCATGAGATCCCAGGGACAGGGCACAGGCCAGGGGGACTGGCCTTCCTTACACAGCACTCCTGACTGTGAAGAGTGGGCCATGAGATCCTGGGGGACAGGGCACAGGCCAGGGGGACTGGCCTTCCTTACACAGCACTCCTGACTGTGAAGAGTGGGCCATGAGATCCCAGGGACAGGGCACAGGCCAGGGGGACTGTCCTTCCTTACACAGCACTCCTGACTGTGAAGAGTGGGCCATGAGATCCCAGGGACAGGGCACAGGCTGGGGGACTGTCCTTCCTTACACAGCACTCCTGACTGTGAAGAGTGGGCCATGAGATCCCAGGGACAGGGCACAGGCCAGGGGGACTGTCCTTCCTTACACAGCACTCCTGACTGTGAAGAGTGGGCCATGAGATCCCAGGGACAGGACACAGGCCAGGGGGACTGTCCTTCCTTACAGCACTCCTGACTGTGAAGAGTGGGCCGTGAGATCCCAGGGACAGGGCACAGGCCAGGGGGACTGTCCTTCCTTACACAGCACTCCTGACTGTGAAGAGTGGGCCATGAGATCCTGGGGGACAAGGCACAGGCCAGGGGGACTGGCCTTCCTTACACAGCACTCCTGACTGTGAAGAGTGGGCCATGAGATCCCAGGGACAGGACACAGGCCAGGAGGACTGTCCTTCCTTACACAGCACTCCTGACTGTGAAGAGTGGGCCATGAGATCCCAGGGACAGGGCACAGGCCAGGGGGACTGTCCTTCCTTACACAGCACTCCTGACTGTGAAGAGTGGGCCATGAGACCCCAGGGGACAGGACACAGGCCAGGGGGACTGTCCTTCCTTACACAGCACTCCTGACTGTGAAGAGTGGGCCATGAGATCCCAGGGACAGGGCACAGGCCAGGGGGACTGGCCTTCCTTACACAGCACTCCTGACTGTGAAGAGTGGGCCATGAGAGCCCAGGGACAGGGCACAGGCCAGGGGGACTGTCCTTCCTTACAGCAGCACTCCTGACTGTGAAGAGTGGGCCATGAGATCCCAGGGACAGGGCACAGGCCAGGGGGACTGTCCTTCCTTTCACAGCACTCCTGACTGTGAAGAGTGGGCCATGAGATCCCAGGGGACAGGGCACAGGCCAGGGGGACTGTCCTTCCTTACACAGCACTCCTGACTGTGAAGAGTGGGCCATGAGATCCCAGGGACAGGGCACAGGCCAGGGGGACTGGCCTTCCTTACACAGCACTCCTGACTGTGAAGAGTGGGGCATGAGATCCCAGGGGACAGGGCACAGGCCAGGGGGACTGGCCTTCCTTACACAGCACTCCTGACTGTGAAGAGTGGGCCATGAGATCCTGGGGGACAGGACACACGCCAGGGGGACTGGGCCTGTTTGTAGCATGTCCTGCAGCTACCCCAGGAACGAGGGCAGATGCTGGCTCTGAGGGATGCCCACGGAGGGCTGAAGGATGGACATCTCCAGAAGGTGACATAAGGCACCATACATGGGTGTACTGAGGTCTTCACCTTGACCAGCAACTGTGGTAGCTGGTGCAGGGGACGCGGGAGGTGAGGTGGGATTTACCTCCACACCAGCTCTCACCCCCATGGTCAGGAGAAGGCTGGACACTCAATCAGAAGGTGTGTCCACAGCAAGAAGTCAGGTGCACCTTGGGGCCCACACTCTGGATATTCTGAAGCTTGGTGGGTAGGCTAGAGGCAGGACACTTCAGGTTGCCAGAAGGCAGTGGAACAGGCGGGAGCCAGGATGACCCCAGAAAGGTTTGGGAGCACAACCCACATCCTGTTGGGAGCCGGAGTCTGACCCACATCCCACCCTGACTCTTCCACAGGTTGCACACTGCTGTGCATGAGGGGTGTGGGCAGGTGTGTGCACCTGCATGACTGCGTCTGTGTGCAGTGTGCCTGTGTGCACGCACCTACATGTGGGCGTGTGTGCATGCCTGAGCAGGCGTGTGTTTGTGCCTCTGTGCATCATGGTGTGTGTGCGCCTGCACCTCACCCAGAGCCACTTGGAAGGCGGAGGATCGGCTTTTGTGAATGGGGGTTTGGGGTGCTGTGGAAGGGGGTGACCGCTGATGTCACCATCTGCCTCCTGGGCCTCCCACTGAATGTGCCTTCAGGTGATTCATTGTTGTGCCTGTCTCTGATCAGAGTCTCTCTGCAGTGCTCTGAATCAACACTGCCAGGATACGGAGTGTGCCCTAGTGATCCAACCAACATAGTCACAGGATGTATGGCAGCCGCCAGGCTTAGCTGTGCCCTCATGGCGAAGGGCGGCACGGCCTCCTGGGGAAGAGGCGGCCACCACCAGAGGGAACAGGGTCTGGAGACTCCAGGGACTTTCCCTGACCAGGCCTCGGGGTGCTCAGAGGCCTCTGCCCTGAGGATCACCATCAGGTGGAGCCTGGTTGACATCGTGGTGCCTTAAGTCAGGTCATCTGACCACCAGGGGCTGCAGACCAAGGCCGTTCTCCTTGGAGGTCCTTGAAACGTCTAGCTCAGCCCGAATTCCATTACTAACCTCCCAAAAGGTGGGGTGTGTACATGTGAGTGTAAGCAAGCATGAGTGAGTGTGTCAGAGGTGTGTGACAAAGTCTCAGGTGGGTACACCAGCGAAGTCAAGACTCATGCACAGCTTGGCAATGTATCCAGGCCACAGTGTAGGGAACAAAGCTCTCAGGGGCATGGGGACCCTGGTCCACTGTAGAGCACCACACCTGCCCCCTACACCAAGCTCTCAGGGGCACAGGGACCCTGGTCCACTGTAGAGCACCACACCTGCCCCACACCTAGCTCTCAGGGGCACAGGGACCCTGGTCCACTGTAGAGCACCACATCTGCCCCACACCTAGCTCTCAGGGGCACAGGGACCCTGGTCCACTGTAGAGCACCACATCTGCCCCACACCTAGCTCTCAGGGGCACAGGGACCCTGGTCCACTGTGGAGCACCACACCTGCCCACACCTAGCTCTCAGGGGCACAGGGACCCTGGTGCACTGTAGAGCACCACATCTGCCCCACACCTAGCTCTCAGGGGCACAGGGACCCTGGTCCACTGTAGAGCACCACACCTGCCCCACACCTAGCTCTCAGGGGCACGGGGACCCTGGTCCACTGTAGAGCACCACACCTGCCCCACACCTAGCTCTCAGGGGAACGTGGACCCTGGTCCACCTGTAGAGCACCACACCTGCCCACACCTAGCTCTCAGGGGCACAGGGACCCTGGTCCACCTGTAGAGCAACACACCTGCCCACACCTAGCTCTCAGGGGCACAGGGACCCTGGTCCACCTGTAGAGCACCACACCTGCCCACACCTAGCTCTCAAGGGCACGGGGACCCTGGTCCACTGTAGAGCACCACACCTGCCCCACACCTAGCTCTCAAGGGGCACAGGGACCCTGGTCCACTGTAGAGCACCACACCTGCCCCACACCTAGCTCTCAGGGGCACAGGGACCCTGGTCCACCTGTAGAGCACCACACCTGCCCCCACACCTAGCTCTCAGGGGCACAGGGACCCTGGTGCACTGTAGAGCACCACACCTGCCCACACCTAGCTCTCAGGGGCACAGGGACCCTGGTGCACTGTAGAGCACCACACCTGCCCCCACACCTAGCTCTCAGGGGCACAGGGACCCTGGTCCACTGTAGAGCACCACACCTGACCCACACCTAGCTCTCAGGGGAACGTGGACCCTGGTCCACCTGTAGAGCACCACACCTGCCCCACACCTAGCTCTCAAGGGCACGGGGACCCTGGTCCACCTGTAGAGCACCACATCTGCCCCACACCTAGCTCTCAGGGGCACAGGGACCCTGGTCCACCTGTAGAGCACCACACCTGACCCACACCTAGCTCTCAGGGGAACGGGGACCCTGGTCCACTATAGAGCACCACATCTGCCCCACACCTAGCTCTCAGGGGCACAGGGACCCTGGTCCACTGTAGAGCACCACACCTGCCCCACACCTAGCTCTCAGGGGCACAGGGACCCTGGTCCACTGTAGAGCACTACACCTGCCCACACCTAGCTCTCAGGGGCACGGGGACCCTGGTACACCTGTAGAGCACCACACCTGCCCACACCTAGCTCTCAGGGGAATGGGGACCCTGGTGCACTGTAGAGCACCCCACCTGCCCCACACCTAGCTCTCAGGGGCACGGGGACCCTGGTACACCTGTAGAGTAGGACACCTGCCCCACACCTAACTCAGGGGCACAGGGACCCTGGTCCACTGTAGAGCACCACACCTGCCCACACACCTAGCTCTCAGGGGCACAGGGACCCTGGTGCACTGTAGAGCACCACACCTGCCCCACACCTAGCTCTCGGGGCACAGGGACCCTGGTCCACCTGTAGAGCACCACACCTGCCCCATACACCAAGCTCTCAGGGGCATGGGGACCCTGGTCCACTGTAGAGTACCACACCTGACCCACACCTAGCTCTCAGGGGCACAGGGACCCTGGTCCACTGTAGAGCACCACACCTGCCCCACACCTAGCTCTCAGGGGCACAGGGACCCTGGTCCACTGTAGAGCACTACACCTGCCACTCACCTAGCTCTCAGGGGCACAGGGACCCTGGTCCACCTGTAGTGCACCATATCTGCCCCACACCTAGCTCTCAGGGGTACAGGGACCCTGGTCCACTGTAGAGCACCACACCTGCCCACACCTTGCTCTTAGGGGAATGGGGACCCTGGTGCACTGTAGAGCACCACACCTGCCCCACACCTAGCTCTCAGGGGCACGGGGACCCTGGTACACCTGTAGAGTACCACACCTGCCCCACCCCTAACTCTCAGGGGCACAGGGACCCTGGTGCACTGTAGAGCACCACACCAGCCCCACACCTAGCTCTCAGGGGCACAGGAACCCTGGTCCACTGTAGAGCACCACACCTGCCCCACACCTAGCTCTCAGGGGCACAGGAATCCTGGTCCACCTGTGGAGCACCACACCTGCCCCACACCTAGCTCTCAAGGGCACAGGGACCCTGGTCCACCTGTAGAGCACCACACCTGCCCCCTACACCAAGCTCTCAGGGGCACAGGGACCCTGGTCCACCTGTAGAGTACCACACCTGCCCCACACCTAGCTCTCCGGGGCACGGGGACCCTGGTTCACCTGTAGAGTACCACACCTGACCCACACCTAGCTCTCAGGGGCAAGGGGACCCTGGTTCACCTGTAGAGCACCACACCTGCCCCACACCTAGCTCTCCTGGGCACAGGGACCCTGGTCCACTTGTAGAACACCACACTTGCCCCCTACACCAAGCTCTCAGGGGCACAGGGACCCTGGTTCACCTGTAGAGCACCACACCTGCCCACACACCTAGCTCTCAGGGGCACAGGGACCCTGGTCCACTGTGGAGCACCAAACCTGCCCACACCTAGCTCTCAGGGGCACAGGGACCCTGGTCCACTGTAGAGCACTACACCTGCCCCACACCTAGCTCTCCTGGGCACGGGGACCCTGGTCCACTGTAGAGCACTACACCTGCCCCTCACCTAGCTCTCAGGGGCACAGGGACCCTGGTACACCTGTAGTGCACCATATCTGCCCCACACCTAGCTCTCAGGGGTACAGGGACCCTGGTCCACCTGTAGAGCACCACACCTGCCCACACCTAGCTCTCAGGGGCACAGGAACCCTGGTCCACCTGTAGAGCACCACACCTGCCCCATACACCAAGCTCTCAGGGGCACAGGGACCCTGGTCCACCTGTAGAGCACCACACCTGCCCCACACCTAGCTCTCAGGGGCACGGGGACCCTGGTCCACCTGTAGAGTACCACACCTGCCCCACACCTAGCTCTCAGGGGCACGGGGACCCTGGTACACCTGTAGAGCACCACACCTGCCCACACCTAGCTCTCAGGGGCACAGGAACCCTGGTCCACCTGTAGAGCACCACACCTGCCCCATACACCAAGCTCTCAGGGGCACAGGGACCCTGGTCCACCTGTAGAGCACCACACCTGCCCCACACCTAGCTCTCAGGGGCACAGAGACCCTGGTCCACCTGTAGAGCACCACACCTGCCCCCTACACCAAGCTCTCAGGGGCACAGGGACCCTGGTCCACCTGTAGAGCACCACACCTGCCCACACACCTAGATCTCAGTGGCACGGGGACCCTGGTCCACTGTAGAGCACCACACTTGCCCCACACCTAGCTCTCAGGGGCACAGGGACCCTGGTCCACTGTAGAGCACCACACCTGCCCACACCTAGCTCTCAGGGGCACAGGAACCCTGGTCCACTGTAGAGCACCACACCTGCCCACACCTAGCTCTCAGGGACAAGGGGACCCTGGTCCACTGTAGAGCACCACACCTGACCACACATAGCTCTCAGGGGAACGGGGACCCTGGTCCACTGTAGAGCACCACACCTACCCACACACCTAGCTCTCAGGGGCACAGGGACCCTGGTCCACTGTAGAGCACCACACCTGCCCCCACACCTAGCTCTCAGGGGCACAGGGACCCTGGTGCACTGTAGAGCACCACACCTGCCCACACCTAGCTCTCAGGGGCACAGGGACCCTGGTGCACTGTAGAGCACCACACCTGCCCCCACACCTAGCTCTCAGGGGCACAGGGACCCTGGTCCACTGTAGAGCACCACACCTGACCCACACCTAGCTCTCAGGGGAACGTGGACCCTGGTCCACCTGTAGAGCACCACACCTGCCCCACACCTAGCTCTCAAGGGCACGGGGACCCTGGTCCACCTGTAGAGCACCACATCTGCCCCACACCTAGCTCTCAGGGGCACAGGGACCCTGGTCCACCTGTAGAGCACCACACCTGACCCACACCTAGCTCTCAGGGGAACGGGGACCCTGGTCCACTATAGAGCACCACATCTGCCCCACACCTAGCTCTCAGGGGCACAGGGACCCTGGTCCACTGTAGAGCACCACACCTGCCCCACACCTAGCTCTCAGGGGCACAGGGACCCTGGTCCACTGTAGAGCACTACACCTGCCCACACCTAGCTCTCAGGGGCACGGGGACCCTGGTACACCTGTAGAGCACCACACCTGCCCACACCTAGCTCTCAGGGGAATGGGGACCCTGGTGCACTGTAGAGCACCCCACCTGCCCCACACCTAGCTCTCAGGGGCACGGGGACCCTGGTACACCTGTAGAGTAGGACACCTGCCCCACACCTAACTCAGGGGCACAGGGACCCTGGTCCACTGTAGAGCACCACACCTGCCCACACACCTAGCTCTCAGGGGCACAGGGACCCTGGTGCACTGTAGAGCACCACACCTGCCCCACACCTAGCTCTCAGGGGCACAGGGACCCTGGTCCACCTGTAGAGCACCACACCTGCCCCATACACCAAGCTCTCAGGGGCATGGGGACCCTGGTCCACTGTAGAGTACCACACCTGACCCACACCTAGCTCTCAGGGGCACAGGGACCCTGGTCCACTGTAGAGCACCACACCTGCCCCACACCTAGCTCTCAGGGGCACAGGGACCCTGGTCCACTGTAGAGCACTACACCTGCCACTCACCTAGCTCTCAGGGGCACAGGGACCCTGGTCCACCTGTAGTGCACCATATCTGCCCCACACCTAGCTCTCAGGGGTACAGGGACCCTGGTCCACTGTAGAGCACCACACCTGCCCACACCTTGCTCTTAGGGGAATGGGGACCCTGGTGCACTGTAGAGCACCACACCTGCCCCACACCTAGCTCTCAGGGGCACGGGGACCCTGGTACACCTGTAGAGTACCACACCTGCCCCACCCCTAACTCTCAGGGGCACAGGGACCCTGGTGCACTGTAGAGCACCACACCAGCCCCACACCTAGCTCTCAGGGGCACAGGAACCCTGGTCCACTGTAGAGCACCACACCTGCCCCACACCTAGCTCTCAGGGGCACAGGAATCCTGGTCCACCTGTGGAGCACCACACCTGCCCCACACCTAGCTCTCAAGGGCACAGGGACCCTGGTCCACCTGTAGAGCACCACACCTGCCCCCTACACCAAGCTCTCAGGGGCACAGGGACCCTGGTCCACCTGTAGAGTACCACACCTGCCCCACACCTAGCTCTCCGGGGCACGGGGACCCTGGTTCACCTGTAGAGTACCACACCTGACCCACACCTAGCTCTCAGGGGCAAGGGGACCCTGGTTCACCTGTAGAGCACCACACCTGCCCCACACCTAGCTCTCCTGGGCACAGGGACCCTGGTCCACTTGTAGAACACCACACTTGCCCCCTACACCAAGCTCTCAGGGGCACAGGGACCCTGGTTCACCTGTAGAGCACCACACCTGCCCACACACCTAGCTCTCAGGGGCACAGGGACCCTGGTCCACTGTGGAGCACCAAACCTGCCCACACCTAGCTCTCAGGGGCACAGGGACCCTGGTCCACTGTAGAGCACTACACCTGCCCCACACCTAGCTCTCCTGGGCACGGGGACCCTGGTCCACTGTAGAGCACTACACCTGCCCCTCACCTAGCTCTCAGGGGCACAGGGACCCTGGTACACCTGTAGTGCACCATATCTGCCCCACACCTAGCTCTCAGGGGTACAGGGACCCTGGTCCACCTGTAGAGCACCACACCTGCCCACACCTAGCTCTCAGGGGCACAGGAACCCTGGTCCACCTGTAGAGCACCACACCTGCCCCATACACCAAGCTCTCAGGGGCACAGGGACCCTGGTCCACCTGTAGAGCACCACACCTGCCCCACACCTAGCTCTCAGGGGCACGGGGACCCTGGTCCACCTGTAGAGTACCACACCTGCCCCACACCTAGCTCTCAGGGGCACGGGGACCCTGGTACACCTGTAGAGCACCACACCTGCCCACACCTAGCTCTCAGGGGCACAGGAACCCTGGTCCACCTGTAGAGCACCACACCTGCCCCATACACCAAGCTCTCAGGGGCACAGGGACCCTGGTCCACCTGTAGAGCACCACACCTGCCCCACACCTAGCTCTCAGGGGCACAGAGACCCTGGTCCACCTGTAGAGCACCACACCTGCCCCCTACACCAAGCTCTCAGGGGCACAGGGACCCTGGTCCACCTGTAGAGCACCACACCTGCCCACACACCTAGATCTCAGTGGCACGGGGACCCTGGTCCACTGTAGAGCACCACACTTGCCCCACACCTAGCTCTCAGGGGCACAGGGACCCTGGTCCACTGTAGAGCACCACACCTGCCCACACCTAGCTCTCAGGGGCACAGGAACCCTGGTCCACTGTAGAGCACCACACCTGCCCACACCTAGCTCTCAGGGACAAGGGGACCCTGGTCCACTGTAGAGCACCACACCTGACCACACATAGCTCTCAGGGGAACGGGGACCCTGGTCCACTGTAGAGCACCACACCTACCCACACACCTAGCTCTCAGGGGCACAGGGACCCTGGTCCACTGTAGAGCAACACACCTGCCCACACCTAGCTCTCAGGGGAACGGGGACCCTAGTCCACTGTAGAGCACCCCACCTGCCCCATACCTAGCTCTCAGGGGCACAGGGACCCTGGTCCACTGTAGAGCACCCCACCTGCCCCATACCTAGCTCTCAGGGGCACAGGGACCCTGGTGCACTGTAGAGCACTACACCTGCCCACACCTAGCTCTCAGGGGCACAGGGACCCTGGTCCACTGTAGAGCACCACACCTGCCCACACCTAGCTCTCAGGGGAACGGGGACCCTGGTACACTGTAGAGCACCCCACCTGCCCCACACCTAGCTCTCAGGGGCACAGGGACCCTGGTCCACTGTAGAGCACTACACCTGCCCACACCTAGCTCTCAGGGGCACAGGGACCCTGGTCCACTGTAGAGCACCACACCTGCCCACACCTAGCTCTCAGGGGCATGAGGACCCTGGTCCACTGTAGAGCACCACACCTGCCCCACACCTAGCTCTCAGGGGCACAGGGACCCTGGTCCACTGTAGAGCACCACACCTGCCCCACACCTAGCTCTCAGGTGCACAGGGACCCTGGTCCACTGTAGAGCACCACACCTGCCCCACACCTAGCTCTCAGGGGCATGAGGACCCTGGTCCACTGTAGAGCACCACAGCTGCCCCACACCTAGCTCTCAGGGGCATGGAGACCCTGGTCCACCTGTAGAGCACCACACCTGCCCCACACCTAGCTCTTGGGGGCATGAGGACCCTGGTCCACTGTAGAGCACCACAGCTGCCCCACACCTAGCTCTCAGGGGCATGGGGACCCTGGTCCACCTGTAGAGCACCTCACCTGCCCCACACCTAGCTCTCGGGGGCACAGGGATGCTGGTCCACTGTGAGGACAGATCCCGCTGATTCCCGAGCTCCTGGTGACCAGCACCGGACCAAAGGCAGGTACTGTTTTTGGTACCGGGGTCTGAACCCAGGTGCATTACCACCGAGCCACATCCTCAGCCTTTTATTTCTGACTTTGAGACAGGGTCTCACTGAGTTGCTGAGGCTGGCCTTGACCTTGATCCTCCTGCCCCAGCCTGGCCTGGCACCTGGGCTGGGACCACTGACTTCAGAGAAGGCAGAGCAAAGGGTACCCTCTTGCCCAGGGGCTGAGCGCCCCCCAACATCTGCTTCCCAAGGGAGGAGCACATCGTCCTGTCCAGGGGACCCCCATGGTCATCCAGCACGGGGTCCACTGTTCCGACAGGCAACAGTGACGATGTCCACAGTCTGCCTGAGGCCCTGGAGATGCCCATTGCCCTTGGCCGGGGGCTGGTGCCTGCCCTGACTTTTCGACAACTGTCCTCCAAGGGGATCCTGTGCAGAGGACAGTGGCCCTCGGGTAGTGACCACTGCCCTGACCTGCCAGACCTCAGTGGAGACCCCAACCCCCCGGACCCCTTCCCTGACAAAGCTCTCTCCCCTCCAGAGTCGACAGGGGTCTTGACCACAGGGTCATCCTTCCCCACCTACTGGGGTGGAACGAGAGGGGACCCCACCCAGAGCAGGCCTCCTTGAGAACGCACCTGGGGATGCTGGTGAGGTAGGTCATGACACTCTGGAACTCCTTGTCCGGGATCTCGCTGAAGGCCGGGTAGTCGGGGAAGGTGATGACTGGGCTTCCGTCCTGTCCCCGCCCACCTGGGGAGAGGCCAGAGGCAGGCACTCAGCAGGGCCTGGGCTGCCCAGCCCTCCCCACCAGCCCCCAGCCCCTGCAGAGTGCCCAGTCTCAAGTACCCTCTTGGGTGAGCGGCCGGCTGCTCTTCTCAGTGTCAAAGACATGCAGATGGCACGGGGGACCAAAGGCAGATCGCCCAGGGGACCAAAGGCAGAAGGCACAGAAAAGCAGATGCACTAAAGCAGATGAGCACTAGCTTCTGCTGGGGTGACCACTGGAACATCCCCGCCACGTCCTCTGGCCTGTCCTGCCAGTTGTCTCACTTGAGTGGACGTGTTTGTACCAGCTCTGCAGGCCCAGCAGTCACATGACACACACCAGGTGTGTCCCAGGGACTTTCTGACTGTTGGGCTGTGGCATCTGTAGCTTCTCTCCTGTTAGAGTTTCGGCAATTCAGTGTGGGAGGCTCTACCGCAGGTGAACGTCGTGTCCACCTGTGGCTGCGCCATGGAGGCGGGGTCCCACCACTGGGGCCAGTCCTTGGGGGTCGAGCTTGGCCCACAGGACAGGCAGAAGTGATGCTGTGTGACCCCAAGCCAGCGCCACCCTCTCTCTCAGGACTCCAGGAAGTCAGGCAGCAGCCTGGGCCACACGCTGTGAGGAGGCACCCCGGGAGGAGGGCTGCGAGCAAGGACAGGGAAGAGCCCGTGTGAGCCAGGCCCAGGCAGTGGGCGAAGCCCAGTGAGTGCCCTGGCCAGCACAGCTCGGCCCATCCTGATGGCCAAGGACGTTACAGTGGTCGCCCACCAGCAGGCGGGCGTGGGGCTGCTCAGGCTGGGTGGGGAGAGCTGCTGCTCCCGTGAGAACCAGGCATGCCGCCACCACCCTGTCCCCACCTGGAGACACAGGGACCGGTCCATGTGGCACTCCAGGGCATGTGCGGCAGGGAAAGATGGACAGTGGTGTCTATCCCCATCCTCATCCCTGCCAACCTGCCCCCACACCCTCACGGACGCCACCGTGCAGGGCCTGGAGGCCTCCTTTCCTGGCCCCTGGGCCTCTCATCCCCACAGGTCTCTGCGGCCACGTGTCAGTGCCCTGCAGTGTCCTCAGCACAGCAGCCTTGCCCCTCAGCAGGACATGGTCCCTCTACCACTTCGGCCCAGGCCTCCCTGCCTTGACCTTGAACGCCCTGGTGTGGGGCCCGGGTGCTGCCCTGTCACCGCCGAGAGGGCTGAACCCAGCGTCCCACCAATGGGAGCAAGATCTCCCCCAGCTCAGCCCTGCAGCTTGAACCTGGAGGGGACAAGCCGCCAGCCCCCTGCCCTCGACACTCAGCACACCCAAGGCACTCAGCTCCCGGCCCTGTCCCCAGGCACAGGACACCCACGGCCTGGCAGAGCGGCCCAGCCCTCTCCCGACACCTCTCAGGTTCTCGCTCCCTCTCACAACACCTCTAGGTTCTCGCTCCCTCTCACCGCGGGGCGAGTGCCTGCATCGCTGAGACCCTGGTTGAGGCACTGCCACCTCCTCAGGGCCAGCTCCTGCAGAGGAGGGTGACCACACAGCACACGACCATCAGGCCGTGGCGGCGGCTTCCCCGTTAGGAAGGAGTGCTCTGGACCACGGTGAGCCCCGGGTCCCAGGGCGTCTGGCCCACACCTGCCCTTTGCTGTCCTACAAGTGGGGCTGGGTGGGAAGCTGCAGGAATGGACAGGCCTCCCTGTCTGTGGGAGCGCCGGGGACAGTGGGAGGGGACTCTGGCCTCCACCGGCTCGGAATCCCACACTGCACTGAGGCCCGCCCCGCACAGCTGGACCAGGGGTGGCAGGGCCCTGGCCGACCTTTGAGGGAGCAGACTTCTGTCTGGTGGGCAGCTCCTGCAGGGCTGGTGTCCGAGTGCTGGGTGGTGACGAATCTCAAGTCCCTCTGTCTGTCTCCTGTGCTGGCCTTCACCTGGGTGCTGGTGAGGGTGGGCCACCTGAAGTGGTAAAGGCCCCATGCCACTGGCTGGGCCAAGGCCCCGTGGGGGAGCAGCAGCTCCGTCCTGCTGGGAGTCTCCAGGGCTGTGCTCCCCCACAGGCCACTGGGAACGGCAGGCCAGGTGGGGACTTCCCAGGCTGGCCTCCTCTTCCTCTGTGAAAGACCGCACTTGGCGGTCTTAGTTTCCTCACTCCGGGTTGCAGGCCAGATCAGCTGCCCGACAGAGCGAGCCCCATCTTGACGGGCCGGGGTCTCTTGGAAACGACGTGGCTTTGGACCAGTCTCAGCTTTGAGGGGAAGTGAAGCCCCTGCTCTTACTGAGGAGAGTGGAAGCTGGAGTCTTTCTAGGTCTTTCCACGTGATTCAGAAAGCCAGCCCCAGAGCTCAGGGACCTCCAGGGTGAGTGGCAGGTAGACACCGGGCTCCAGCTGGGAGTCAGGGGCTGGCCACCAGTTCTGAGACACAGTCCACAGGAGAGCTGGGACCCTGGGCAGGCAGCCCCGAGGGGCACAGAGGTCCCTCCTGTGTGGCTGAAGCCAGAGCTGCCCACCGGTGTCAGGGCCCCAGTCTGCAGCCACCCTCCAGTCGGGGCTCGGCACACCTACACATCAACCCTGGTGCCCTGTCCCGAGCCCACACCCACTTTCTGGTGGCAGAGGTGGCTGAAACCCACCTCCCCTGACAGCAGGGAACAGGCTCCCCGGCAGAGGCACGTCCTCGGTTCAACTCCAGGGTGCTTTCTGATTCCATTCCTGGCTGGCCTCTCCCGCGGCGATAGCTCTGGCCTCTGGAAGGGCCCACCTGTGAGAGGTGCAGACGCAGTGACAGCCCTGCCGGAGGGAAAGCTGTTCTCCCAGGTGGGCCGCCCACCCGTCCCTGCGCCAGGAGGGAGGCTGGTGTTAGGTGCCTGGGTCCAGCACAAGCCTGGCCACCGGCAGCAGAGCCTTGGGCAGGTGGCCCTGTCCATGGGCACACCCGTCGTTCATGCACTCAGGCCACGTGGGTGAGATGTCTGTGCCTTCCAGGCTCTCGGGGCTGACCTCAGGCCGATGATACCAGGCGGGCCTCTGGGAGGCTGTGGTGACGAGGACGGGCCTGCGGGGAAGCTGCACAGTCTCTCCCCTACAGGCTGCTCTGGCTCACTGTCCATCCCACCAGGACACAGTGAGCAGGGTGCAGGCTAGGACGTGGGCCCTCAGCAGAACAGAGCTGCCCGGTGCTGGGCCGTGACCCACCCTTCCAATCTGCAGAAGCAAGCTTCTGTGGTCCAGCCACCCGTCTGCAGGCGCATCCAGCAGGGCGGCTCGCTCAGGAACCCGGACGACTGTGGACGCAGCCCAGCAGAGACCTGGGTGTGTGCTGTGGTCCTCATTCTTCAGAGACGGCTTGATTAAAGGGCTCTCTGCTCCGCAGGGCGTGGCCCAAATGGGGTTCTGCCTGTTGTCTTTACTTCTGAAAGTCTACCATGACCTCCATCCAGCAGGTGCTCGGGAACATCAGCGTGATCCATTCCCTCACACCTGCCTCGGGGTTGCCAACGGCTGGGAGGATCCCCAGCAAGACAGGAGACCTGGTCTCAGGACACTCGGCGGGCACTTGGCGGGCACACGGCGGGCACAGAGGCACCCGAAGCTCAGGAACACTCCCCGTGGGGGACTCACGCCCAGAGGAGGGCTTCTGCACTCTGGAGGTGGGAGTCTGACGCAGTGTCTCCCCAGGAAGGAAGAAGTCTGGCTCCCTGGCCGGGCTCGGGCTGACCTGGAGTGCCCCCTACAGGCTCCGGTGTGAAGGCCTGGTCCCGTGCAGCAGGTTCACAGGGGCTGTGGGAGTAGTGGGTCCTGCAGCTGTGACGCCACCAGTGGTGGTCATGGGTAGTGGGAGGTGGGCAGTGCAGGAGGTTTCCTGGAAGGTGTTTCTCTTCTCTCTCAGTGAGCCGCTCTGCTGCCCCCACCCCTTCCCCAGGATGCTCAGGCGGCAGCCCACTTGCACTGATCTGAGTCTCTGCAGGCAGCTGGCTCCCCAGCCACCCGAGTCGCCTCTGTCGACTTGGGTCCCCAAGCACAGGGACGCACCCCTGGATGACTCGGGGGTCAGCAGTGGGGTCTGTGCTTGCTGTGAACCCCTGAAGGTTTGAGGTCTGCTGCAGGGTGGGTGGAACCGGGGCCTCCCGGGAGCCCTCAGCCAGCTCCATGAAAACCTAAATCTCTAGGCAAAGAGGGAGCAGGAGAGGGGCTGGTGAACATGGGGAAGAGCCGTGAACCGCGGCTCCCAGCAAAGACCCCTGGCGGGGCAGCAGCGCTCCAGCCCAGAGACAGGTGTGCTGCAGGAGGCCCACCAGCCTGGGGCGTGGGGTGGAGCGATCCCCTCCCACAGCAGGCCTCCAAGGGTGGCTGAGCTGTCGGGGTGCTGACCTGCGGCTCAAGGGCAGGGTCTACAGGGGACCGCTTCTAAGGAGACCGACCTGTGTGGCTGATACTGTGAGCAAATTTCAGACCCGATTTCCGATCCACAGCAGAGGAGAAACACAGAGTACAGAATCCTACCCCAGGAGCTCTAGATGTCTAGCAGACGGTGATTTAGTTTCATTTCTGCCATATTTCCAACCCCAGATGACTGGACGGTACGGTGTGGGCAGCCAGTGTGGGCAGCCAGACCACACCCCTGGAAGGGCAGAAGCGGGAGGCCTGCCATGGGTGGGCCTGGTCCAGGAACAGACGTGGCTCAGCCGTGACTGTCAGGCGACACGCCCTGATTTCCTATGAATGGGCGTGGGAACCACAGGAGGGGACGCCCACAGTGACGGTGAAGGGATGAAGACCCAGGTGGCCTACGTGGGGGTGGGGCAGGGACAGCACTAGACACCCAACTACAGACTCAGAGGACCTCCCCTGTGGGAGTCCTGCTGGTGGAATCCCTTGTTCCAGGAGAAGCCTGGTCCTGAGGGCTCAGCTGACCAGGTCAGGCACACCAAGAACGGGGACCTTCATTTCAGGAGGCCGAGGCAGGAGGCTGCAAGTTCCAGGCCGGCCTGGCAGCGCAGGGAGACCCTGCCTCAAAGTAGACGTTACGGGCTGGGGGTGCAGCTCGGTGGTGGAGTGCTTGCCCAGCATGCACGAGGGCCTGGCTTCAACCCCCAGAACAGCAAAGAAGAAAACCTTCTGGACCAGAGGGACCTGGGTTCCATCCCTAGTACCAACAACCAACACGCTGCTGCAGAGATGGGTTCCTTTTGTAACCATTCCCACAAACCCCACAGTTTGAAACGCTGCAGCTCATCAGCTCAAAGTTGCTGGGCTCCCTTGGCAGGGCCTTCTTCAGGGTCTCAAGGCCAAACTGAGAGGTCTGCTGTAT
Source organism: Urocitellus parryii (assembly GCF_045843805.1). Taxonomy (NCBI): domain Eukaryota; kingdom Metazoa; phylum Chordata; class Mammalia; order Rodentia; family Sciuridae; genus Urocitellus; species Urocitellus parryii. Next base: position 932,795 of record NC_135532.1, read on the forward strand.
TTCACCAGGCTCCCTCGGGTGACAGGAGTCTTCAGGTCCTTGTGGCTGGGGGACTAAGGGTCCCTGTTCTTGCTGGTGGCCATGGGGCTTGTCTCAGCTCCCAGGGACCAATGTGTCTTCTCCAAGTGGCCTCCTTGACCTTCACAGACAGACAGAGGACCTCCCCTGTGGGAATCCTGCTGGTGGAATCCCTTGTTCCAGGAGAAGCCTGGTCCTGAGGGCTCAGCTGACCAGGTCAGGCACACCAAGAACGGGGACCTTCATTTCATCTGCCTAGGCACCTCGGGCCCTGGCTGGTGCTGGACTCTGGGGAGCTGTGTGACACGCAGTGGGGCCTCCCAGGACCCAGCCTCCCCAGGCACCAAGACCACCCTATGGGGGAGTCGAAGCTCATGTTCAAAGTCAAGCCGGCAGTCCAGGCTGGGGTGCCCACATCGTCTGGGACCTTCCTGGGTCCTGATGGGGTGGAGAAAAGGGGGCCCCACAACTTATGAGCCTCTACTGCTTGGCCCTGCACCAGGGCCCGTCCTGTGGGGGCCCCACCCTTCAACAGGCCTCCACTTCTCACTGGGAGCAGTGACCAGCCTTGTGCACCACTGATCTCCTTGGAGGCTCGGTGCTTCCCTCCGCCACGCTGCTGGCCGTCACAGGCTCCCTGGGTCCCCAAGACTGAGGCAGCACTGCCAAGCCTGGCCTTAGGGACGGGCAGGTGAGTCAAGGAAGTGGGGCTGGGGCTGGTCCTGGGGTACACAAAGACCCCCGTGGCTGAGTGGGGGTACAAGCCCTGGAAGCTCCTCACTCTCAGGCAGGACCCCAGCTGGTGGCACAAGGAGAGCTGATGTCAGGCACCATTTTTCTGAATTGGTCTGGGCAGATGGACTGTCCAGGCCAAAGGGCAGTGTCCACACTGCGGGTGCTCTTGCACCTGCAGGTCTCTGGAGCCTGGTGCAGGAACATCGTCATGAGGCTGGGCGAGTGCTGGCCTGCTGGATGGAGGTGGCCATGTCCCCTAGGCTGCTGCTTGGCCAGGGCAGAGGTCACTGCTGGCTAGCATGGAGGCTGAGGGGCAGCAGGTGGCTGAGGACAGCACACCCACCTGCAGAGCGACCATCTGTCCACTTGCTGGGCCGCGTCACCGGAAGGCCCAGGTGGCAGGAGGCCTGAGTCCTGAGCACTTCCAGGGGCCAAGGGCTCTGCTTGGATCTGGTCTCATTGTCCCCTGGGGCTTCGAGCTGGGGTTCAGTCCCACTGTGAGGTGTGAAGAGGAGAAAGCTGGGCCTTTGGGAGGGTCAGGGTGGAGCCAGTGGTCAGGAAGAGGGAGAGCCCAGACACGAATGGCTGATACATACGGGCTCCAGGTCACCCTGTGAGCCCCGGGGTGCCTCGGGGCTCTGCCAGCAGGGCCATCACCAGCGGTGACCGGACCTCGCACCTCCAGAACACAGAGCCAAAAGGAGCCTCTTTTCTTCCCGGCTGCCCCGCCTCAGGCGTTGTGTGACAGGCCACGGAGAACAGACCCTACACAGCTGCCCACCTCCCATCACAGTGGACCCGGGCAGGCTGAAGGCCCCTGGCACCACGACCAGTCCAACCCGCGGAGCCAGCGCCAGGGCCCAGGAGCCCGCGGCACAGCCCTGGCTCCTGCACTCACCTGACAGGTAAGCGAAGCGCCTCTTGAGCTGCTCTTGGATGTCCGCAGCGCAGAGCGGCACGATGTCCTGGTGCATGATCTCATCTGAGGGAGAGAGACACGGTCACTGGAGGAAGCCCTGCCCGCGCCCCAGGGCCCTGCCGGCCAGCCCCTGCCGCACACCCCGGGGAGGAGAAAGGCCAGTCGCCCTCTGTTTCAAAGGTGCACAAGAGGCAGAGGCGCAGGGAGGGCCGGGCGGGGAGGAGGCCAAGGGGCGTGGGCCAGGACAGCGGGGCGGGGCCTGACTCACAGGTAAACAAATCCCCTGGTCTCCGCCCACCTGCGTGCTGGCAGGGCCCAGACAGCTGGGGCCTCCTGTTGCCTGTGCGACAGCAGGCTGCCGAGCCACCACCTGCCACCCCAGGTGCTCTGGGTCCTTCCTGCTTGGCAGCCTGCTGTGTGCCTGGTCCTGGGGGGCAGGGCGGCAGCAACAGGCGGCCCCCCTCAGCAAGGACGCAGGACCCAGGGCGCTGGCCTGTCTGCTGCGATCAGGTCTAGGGATGGGTGGGCAGCATGTCCAGCCACACCAGAGCCCATCAGCCAAGAGCAAGAGGTTCCAGGGAGACGCGAGGGGGAAGGGAGGCCCTGCTGAGGCAGCAGGGCGGGCCCTGGCTGGACAGCGCCTGGGGGATCTGCATCCAGGCCAGGACTGGGGTGCCCCTTTCCACAGAAGCACCCAGACGGGGCGTTGATGCTGCTTCTCTGATGGCACGCGGGCACTTCTGGGTGAGGGGCAGAGCGCTAGCCTAGCACAAGGCCTGGCTCCACCAGCACCACAAAGCCGTCACTTCCGCCCCTGGAGGCCAGGCCAGAAACGGGGGGGGGGGGGGGGCAGATGCCACCTGGGCAGCACTGGTCCCGTCCTGCCCCCTGGCCTTGCAAACCACCGAGGTCATATGCAGGTCCACCCCCCGACTATGGCGTCCCTCCGTAACTCCAGCTGCTGGCCTGGCGTTGGGAGGAGGCCTCGCAGCCTCATGGCCTGGGGAGCACAGGGCGGCACCCGAGGAGTCAGGAGACAAGCAGCCACAGCCACCGGCGGGGCTCGGGGGAGGGCTCGGGGCGCAGAGCCTGTTCCCCGCGGGCGGCAGAGGGTGGCTCCTTCTGTGGGGAAACAGGGCTAGAAACCGTCACTGCACGGAGGCTGGTGTCTAAGATTCCTGGAGAGGTGCTCTGTGGCCGGCACACGCCTCGCCTTGGGGTGCCTGTGTGGGGCCACTGGCCAGGCCGCCCGGGGCTGGGCCTGCAGATGCTCTGTGGGAATCATGCGATCCTGGACCTGGTTCTGCCCAGGGAGGATCCAGATGGAGAAACGCAGGCCCCAGGGGCCAGGTCTTCCTGCAACTGTGGGCAGCTCTGGGCACTGCTGGGAAGCAAGTTTCCCACAGCCAGGACTGCCCAGGCAGAGGGACGCCAAGGTGTGACGAGCCCTGGGGCTCCGGCTGGCCAGGTCCTGGAACATACAGCCCTAGTAGAGACCCCACCACGGTCCAACTTCTAGAGTGTGTCCAGCCCCAAGGAAGGAGACTCCGAGGGAAGCTGCCCCGTGAATCTTTCTGCAGCAACCCTGAGGCCTCACTCTGGACTAGACAGCAGCTGCCCAGACAAGCCAGCGCAGGCCCTCCTGAGAACAGCCTGGGCCTCACTGTGCCAGCTCCCAGGACCCAAGTGCCTCCGGGCAGGGGTCTTCCTGTGGACGGGGACAGGCTGACCGTGTCTGGTGCCCTTGAGGGATGGCACAGGGCTTCTTGCCCACTGAGTTCTGGCCAAGTTCCTTGGGTGGCTGCACTGAGAGGAGTCCTGGCCCTGGGTGGCCTGATGACCTCAGTCCAGCAAGGTGCCTCCTCCGCGAGCTTCTCTCCACCTCCTACCCAGCAGGCTTCAGACCCCCTGACCCCCTCACAGGGACACGCCTGGGCTCTGCCATCCCCAAAGGCCGTGCAAGCTCCCCATCACCGGCCTATCGTCAGGACATGAGGGTGACAGGGAGCCTTCGTCTTCCTTGCTCTCAAGCTCTGGGGCACGGAGGGTGGTGGGCATTGCTTTCAGCTCACTGACGGCCTCTCACCTTCCTGATCCCTGTGTCCACTCAAGAGGACAGGCAGTCTGCATTTGATGAAGAGAGGACGTGGACTCCTTCTCAGGCTTCAGTGTGTGGGTCGGGGGCTCAGGGGCACATGGAACCACAGCGTGGACACACCAGGCACGAGCTCCCACGGTCATGTGGCCTGGGGCAGGCAGCGGGCCACCCAGCTGTCCCCTGGATCACATGGCAGCAGACACCGTCGGCAGAAAGGACCCTGCCACCGTCAGAAGGGTGGCCCAGGGTGGGGGGAGGCTGAGCTTAGGCCTCCTCCTGTCTCACCGGCCGTGACCTGTGCATCCAGCAGCCAGGAGCAAGGATGGCCAGCCAGGGGCAGCAGGCCTAACAGCGCTCCCTTCCCAGGCTCTCCAGCTGCCCCCTGGGAAGCTGCCCTCCTGTGGCCTCTCTAGGCCCAGGGCCCTGTCCAGGACCATCTCAATCCAGACAGGACCGCAGGGACCCCACTGCCCAGTGTGATCCACACAATGAAGTTGCTCCAAATCCGCCCTGGGGTCCTCAGAGTCCACGGAGGGGCATCGTCTCCCGTCCAGCTATCCGAGGCGCAGTGGCTGGAGCGCAGGTCCTTCCTCCTAGCGTCCCCAGGCCCTGGCCTCACCTCGACACCAGGCCTCGCTCAGGCACAGGCGGGTGGCCGTCTTGGGGGCAGATCCTGTGGAGGAGCTGCCCTGGATCTGGGTGGAGAAACTGGGCCCTGCTGTACTGGCGACCTGGGCTGGAGTCCTGGCCTCACTCAGAGGGACACAGGGGACGGACAGAGGGCAGCAGGAGAGCGAGCCGCAGCCGCACAGAACATCCAGGATCTGATAATGGCCTCCTCTCCTGTGTCTCTGGCAAGAGGCCTGTCCCAGGGCCTCTGCCTGCTGTCCATCAAGTGGAACAGGTGCATCTCTTCAAGTCCAGGCTGAGGTCAGATGGATGAGGTCACTGCCACCTGGGAACAGACCTGCTCTAGCAGGCCCCCGGTGAGGGTCCCCAAGGGTGGAGTGCACACGGCAGGGGACACAAAGAGGAAGGGAGGCGGCAAGGGGGCTCCCGGGTAAACGTGGCCAGGCCAGGCCTGAGGCTGGGGCTTCAGAGGAGCCGCACCTCCTGGACGCAGATCGGGGCGGAGGGCAGCATGCCCAGAGCGGCCAGCATTCCTGCCGCCTGCTGGGCTGTGAGGACCTCTACCCTCCCGCTGGCCACATGCTGAAGGGCTCGGCCTCGTCACTTGGTCACCTGAGGCCCACAGGACTTGGCTGGCAGAATTCTCACATTCATCCTAGGTGTTTGGGGCGAGTCATGGGATTGGGTGAGACAGTGTGCCATGTCCCATGCACAACAAATCAAGGGCTTCTCTCCAAATACGCTCTCTGCCTGACCTGGGAGCAAGCCCTTACGGAACTTCAAATAAAGGACCCAGAGGGAGAAGCAGCCCACCCACAGGGACACGTCAGAGGCACGCTTGGCAGAAATCACGGGTCCAGAGCCACCAGGGAGGGCTGGCCCAGGGTCGCCTGCAGAGGGCGTCGTCCACACCACCCAGTGGAGCGCGGGCCGCCTCCAGCCCCTCACTCCTAGGCCGCCCAGCACAGACCAGGGCCTCCACTCTGCAGCGTGGGGACGGCTGAAGCCCAGGCCCAGGATCAGCGCAGAAACCCCCAGCCTCGCCTGGATGCCTGGGGCGTGTTCTGACCTGCCCACACCGTGCTGGTCACCACCCACCCTGACGCAGGCGCTCTCCAGGTGAGCCCGGGGACACCAATGCCCAAGGCACGGTCAACTCAGGTCTTCCTGAGGTAAGCATGGCCCCAGCACCGACACCTGACTCAGCAGGGCCTGAGACAGGGTCAGCAGGACTTGGTGGCCACCAACCCCCCCCCTGCCCAGCTGGCAAAACAGGACCCTGACACACACCACGCCACGGTTGGGGGTCACACCACGCCAGGTGCTGGTTTCCAAGCTAGAAGCTGACCCTCAAGGACAGCATCTGGAACCTGCTGCCCAGGACGTCCACTGTGTGCTCGCTGCTCGGCAGCCACAGGAGAGACGGGGCAGACACCAGCTGCAGTCATACCTCGGTTTGTGCCACGGGATGGACCTGTCCAGCTGCTCTGTCCTCCCAGCAAAGTCTGGGGCTGGACCACCTTGCAGACTTGGCCACGGCCAGGCCTCGTCCATTCCCACCAGAAGAGGGTGGGAGCAGCTCTGCCTGCCCATGCCCGCCGGGCTGTGGCCTTCGGCGGCTCCCTGAGTGGACGCTGCACTCCTGGACTGTGGGCAGAGCCTGCCGGCTTCCCTGGACCCAGGGCCGGCAACCCCGACTCACAGCCAGTGCCCCACCGTGAAGACCAGTCTCACAGGACATTGGCGAGCACACACCAGCCTGGAGCAGTTCAGGGAAAGAGCAAAACACAGACGACTAGCCGAGTCTCCAGCGTCCTGCCCCCGCCCCACGGCAGCTGGCGCCACGAAAGGCGCAGGATTCCCAGACTTCGCCGCCTAAAGCGACTTTCTAATTGGCTCACGTAGGAGATCTTTGATTGCAGTAGAAACAGCAGCCACAGCAGGAGGACCCCCAAGAACCTTCCACGTTAATGAGTCTAACTGTCACAGCCACCAGGAGGGAACATGGCTTCCCACTTCTCAGATGAGCAAACCAAGGCACAGAGAGGTTGGCAGACTTGCTGGTTGTCACGCAGCAGTGGCTAGGGTGATTCTGTGGGTCAGGGAAGGAGGGAGGGGCACAGGAACGGCCCACCTGGAGGCTCCAGGTGGCCTGGCTGGCGGTGGGCTTGCGAAGTAGAGAGGGGAAGGAGGCGTTTCTGACCTGGCTTGGGGAGAGTCGTAGATAAGGCTCAAAGCAACTGAGGAGCAGGGACGCTGGGCACCCGGGCCTCCCCCAGCTTCCCCGGCACGGGCCACAGCACGGGCTGGCTGCCCAGGGCCTCCCGGGACAGCTGGCTCTGGGGACCCCTGGTCTTGTGGCACAGGTGTCCGTTCCCGTGACCGGGCCTCCAGGTGGCTCTCTCTGTCCCAGGCAGAAAGGAGAGCAAGGGCCTGGGCCCCGCAGCCTCTCGGAGCAGAGGGGGTGTGGGCTGTGGCGGGCCAGGCTCCGTCCAGGAGGAGGCTGAGGACACCAGGACGCGCCAGCGAGCCCCGCAGGGGTCTTGCAGCAGTGGGGGCCCCACGGCATCTCCGGGCGGCAAAGAAGCGCCGTGGCCACCCCCTCGGGTGGTCTCCAGGGGTCACTTTCACAAGGATGAACTTCCCTTGACCTGGTCCTGGGAAGCCGTCCTGCAGGGCAGGCCAGGCCCAGCAGCCAGTGGGGGCCACGGGCCTGGGTGAGTCCTGCAGTTGTCAGGCGGTCAGCGGCCTGGCGAGCTTCCCCGCGTCTCTGAGCTGGCCTGTGGCCTGGACAATGGTGTCCCTGCCTCCCAGGTGGCAGGCACACCCGAGAGCAGGCGTGCAGGCTGACGCCTGGTGCACCCTGGATATTCCACAGCCACTGGTGCCCTGGGCGGGCGACGCCCTCTGCCTGGTCAGTGCCCAACACCACTGTCCGGCGGCTTCCTGACCCCGTGCCCCTGCACACCAACATGCACCGCCTCGGCCCCCGTCCTTCCTGGGCACCTTCCTGGCTGTTTCCACACTGGGGGGAGGGGTTGTGCTCCCAGCCCAGGGAGGGGACTCTGGGCCTGTCCCTCACCTGCCCAGGTCCCGGGGCGTGGCCACTCAGCACCTGTGGCCAGGGTGCCGCACCCATTTGTGGGGCCTGGGGCCAGCTCTGCATAAGCCCCCGCCCTCTGGAAGGTGCTACAGACACCTGCAGCTGCCCCGGCAGGAGGTGCTGGACCAACACGTAGCAGGCAGACGAGACACGCTCCCCACTCTGGACGGCACCAGGGGCCACGGAGGCCGCTGTGGGGCTGACCAGCCCTCCAGCTGCACCTCACCCTTCAGGGGACCCAGGGATAGGGTTCCATGGCAGGGGCCAGTCCACTCCTGTGTCCACATTCGGAGCTGCGTGTCGTGGGCACATGGACACCACGGGGGCAGCCCTGGCGCCCAGGCCTGCTCCTCAAGGGCACACAGGGAGCCAAGCTCCATCCTGGGGAGGGGTGGCCCAGCTGGTCTGTGATCTGCTGCCCTCAGCCAGGGCCTTGTGGGCTGCGGAAGTCCATCCACTGGGGGACGACACTCCCCTCTCCCTGCTGCCCCGAGTTCTGGGCTTCTGGGCAGGGTGTCGGTGACGCCAGGCGCAGCGACCCGCAGGGGGGCTCAGGGTGCCAGTCACTGCGTGCTGGCCACCCTCGCTGGGCCCCTGCTGTGGATGCCGCGCTCCCCATGCGGGGCTGCCCCACCTTGCCCAGGAGCACCCAGCGCTGCTGCTCTTACCTGAGCAGCTCCACCTCCTCACAGACGCGAGACTCGCTGCAGGCCCGGTGCTCTGGAGCCCGTTCTGTGAACGTGAAGACTGCTGCCGGATGCCCTCAGAGGCAGCGAGCCCCACCCAGCTGAGCTCCCCACGTCTCCTGTAGCTCCCGCTGGTCACAGCCAGCTGTGGCTGCCTCCCCTGGCCCAGCAGGGATCTGGCCTGCTCCAGGGCCCCAGTGCCGGGAGGGTGTTGTGCATAGCTGCTCAGGGCGTTCACTGCACAAGGGTCCCCTGAGCTCCAGCGGGGAAAGGCCATCATGCTGACCCTGTGGATGCTTGAGTCCCCCCGTCCCTGCAGTGGTCTCCCCCCGTGGCCCCCCGGGTGCACCTGGCCTCCTGCTGTCCTGCTCAGAGGTCAGCTGGGAGTGCACAGCCTGCTCTCAGCTGCCCCTTCCTGAGCAGCTGGCAGGCCAGGAGGGGTGAGCTGGGAAGAGCCGTTGGTCCTCAGGGACAGCCCCCCAAGCTTGGTGGGCAGGGAGGAAGGCCGAACAACAGCAGGCCGTCCCACCCCATGCTCAGTGTGACCAGGGTCCTGGAGGACATGGCCACGATTCCCGTGCGACATCATGGACACTCGGTGCCTCGGGGCCCACCGTGGGACGGAGCACGAGCCTCCTCCCTCCAGGCCAGCAGAGGCCACAGCAGCTCCGGATGCAGAGGGCCAGGCCAGGACGCCAGCATGGCCACCGGCTCCTGGCTGCAGCTGCACCTTGGCCGGCGGCCCACAGTGGGCCGCTCAGGCACAGGACGGCGGTCCCACCACTGTTCCCGGTGGCTCCCTGTTCCGGCCGATGGGCGAGGGTCCCCCAGACAGAGGCGGACTTGGGAGGGAGGCCTGGGGACGGGCGAGCACAGGAGCCCCTTCAGCCAACAGGAGGAGAGCCGTGGGGAGCAAGGGGCTGGCGCTGGTCACTTACACAGCGGCCTCCTACCCACGGCTCTTGAGAGGTCCTGGGGCAGCCTTCCTGAGCTCGCAGGCCCAGGCTTTCCCAACCGCACTGCAAACACAACTGACTGTACAGGCGCGGATCTAAGGTACGCAGTGCGAAGCTTGGCTGACTGATGGCCACTGCAGTTAAAACACGGGACTTCCTGTCTTAGCAAGTTAGGTCTGTGACACAGTGCTGACCACAGGCACCCAGCTGCCCACTGGACATCGGGAATCTACTTGTCCCGAGTGCCCAAATGTCATGTCCTTTGACCTAAACCCCCATTGCCCGAGTCCAGCCCCCAGGGACTGGCAGTCCACATGCTAACCCACCAGTCCCACTCAGTTCCACGTGGGCGAGAGCTCAGCCTTCCACTGTGCCTGGCTTATCTCAGGTACCACGGTACCCCCCAGCTTTGTCCACGCTGTTGGCAACGATGGGCTCTTTTGCTTTTCAGGGCTGAAGACTATTCCTCCACATCTGTGCACAGGTCATCTTGACCTGCTCGTCCGCTGATGGACACGTTTTGGGCTGTGCAGGCGTCCTGCCCTCCCTAGGCAGGCTGGCTCCAGTCCCTCTGGGGTAGAGCCCGATTCTCACGCCGGCTTCTTTTTGGTTCTTTTAGGAGCCTCACGCTGTTTTCGGGATGGTTGTGCTGGCTCACATTCCCACCAGCGTCTGTGAGGGATTCCTTCTCCCCCAAAACCGATCTCACGGAGACCAGAGGAAACAGGCACAAGCCTGACCCGAGGGATTCCTGTGGCCATGGCACTGGGCTCCGTGCGGGCGTCACCGCCCAGATGTCTCAGGGCGCAGAAGCTGGAGGCAAGCAGGGAGGGTCTTGCCACACCCTCCGAGGGGGACCTGGACCACCTGGTTCCTCTCCAGGGCCTCCTCACCTGCACCGGGGGCCAGAGCTCCCCCTCGTGGGACAAGGTGCCATTCTGTGAGCAGGCCGCGGCCTTAGTGCTCCGGCAGCAGGTGGCTGAGGGAGGCCGCCAGGCACGGGACACCCCCAGGGCACACAGGTGGCCAGGACCCAGTGAAACAGGAGGCTGCGCCGTGGCCCTCACTGAGGAGGCCGGGGGTGGTGCTGCCGGCCAGCAGGTCTTGCCAGGAAGTGGACTCAGGTGGCCGTGGGAGCAGACCCGAGGGCGCGTCACCGGGCCCCGCTGCCGAGACCCAGAGCTGCACACCTCCCTCCTCGGGAAGACCCCAGAGCGAGGCCGAGCCCACCAAGGTTCCACCAGGCCACCAGCAGACAGGTGCGCAGGCGGCCGAGCCAGTGTCCTCACCTGCTCATGGTTCTTTCTGCTGAGGCCCTCGAGCCTCAGAGAACCTGGCCACTCTGTGGGCTCTGCTGCTTAGCAACACCGAGTCCCAGGTCTCTGGAGAAGAGCAGCCTCCTCCCGCGAAACCCCAGCCTCCGCAGGCAGAGGGCGGAGGGCCACCGGGCTCTGCCCCCCGCAGCTCGGCGCAGAGCCCCACCTGGGTGCGCTGGCTGGTGCTTCACCCACGGTGCCCGGACCCTGCCCACGGGCCTCGCCTCTGCCCTGCTGTGGGTGGGCAGTTCCTGGGGGAGGACGCAGAAGCAGGGGCCAGGCACTCCCAGCTGAGACACCCTGCCCAAGGTGGAGGGCGCAGGGCCAGCACTGAGGCCGCCCGAGAACTTGTGTGCTCACCTGGACAGACTTGTCCCAGGGGACGAGAGCTGAATGGCCAGGCTGAGGGAAAATGGGCCACAGAAGCAGGCCAGCCCAATGCCTCCAGAGCCGAGGATGGTCTCAGGTGGCTGGAGGGGAGGCGGGAGGTGGCAGGAGCACTGTCGCCACCTCCATCCCCAGAACACAGGACTCTCCCCTTCAGAAGCTCAGAGGATGCGGCTGCCCTTACAGTAAACATCAGCACCCATCAGAGGGCCTGGCCGCGGGTCTTCTGTGCCATGAAGAGTGGTCAGAAAGGGGGACGCACCTGTGGGGTGCCTCGGGCCAGGCCCAGGGAGCTCAGCTCCCAGCAGCCCCAGCCTCGTTGCTGCAGTCCCCAAGTCTGCCCCGGAATTCTGCATGCTGTGTTCCAAGGGTGCATGGAGCAGGCAGGATGGCACACACCACACGCCACACGCCACACACTCACACACGCCACACGCCACATGCCACACGTACACACACCATGCATCACACATGCCACACACACCACGCATGCCACATGTACCACACACGCCAAACACACCACACAGGCCACACGCACCATACAGCCACACGCACACACAACACACGACACATGCTATATGCCACACGCCACAGCCACACACGTGCACACGTCACACACGTGCACATGTGTTTACTCACACACACCTTGAAGGAGCCCTCGATGTTGGGGAGTGGAGCTATTTTGATGGTTTTAGCTATTTTGATGGTTTTTATGTGTGAACATAAAAACCAAAGAACTCTCTGGGCCCGGGGAGGTGCCATGGGAAACTCCAACAGTGGCCAAGTCCACCTGTCGAGAGGCAGAGTGTGGCCGGCAGACTGTGCCAAGCTGCCCGGGCTCTGGAAGAAGCTGGACTGGCCAGGCCAGAGGGGGCTCCCTGTACCGTCCAGGGACGCAGAGACGGAGGCAGGCAGAGACGGAGGGACTGAGAAGGGGGCAGAGTCATGGAGAGAGAGAGACACACAGAAAGATGCAGACAGAGAGGCAGAGATGGGCGAGGCGGGCACGACAGGAGGAGGTGACCCCGGGCCACACACCACACACACCACACGTGTGTGCCATTCTGGAACCTGCCACCCTGAGCAGCCCAGGGGCACGGCGGTGGATCTGGGGCCCATGGGTCCCCGACACACGCTCTTGTCCAGCGCACGTGCTCCAGGCCAGCTCCGGCTTCGGGCCAGCCTCGGGACTTTTCCCAGCCTGCCTAGCCACCCACCTTGCCCCCTGGTGTGCCCAGCAGGCTGGGTGGGTGACATGGGCAGGGGCCCTGCACTCCCAGGGAAGTGCCCACTCAGAGGGAGGCACCTCCTGCGCACACCACCAGCAGCTGGTCTTCATGAGTCCAGCAGGAACCTCTGGGGGCAGGAGAGCCATCAGAACCCAGGGTGCTGCGAGACACCAGGCCACGTCCAGGAACCCAAACTCACACCAGGTAGGGAAGCTCCTGGCCGCAGAGTCCCGCCCACTGCCCTGCCACCAGGCGTGGGTCGCCTGTGCCGGACGCCTCCGGCCCAACAGCCTTGCCCCCGCGGCGGCCTGGGTTCCTACGCCCGAGAGCACTGTGCAGGGTGGGAGGAAGCCCTCCCGTGGGGTCCTGTGACCCCGCTCTGGCCAGCTGGCTTTCTCCTCAGACCTGAGCACTGCGCCCCGTGTTGGACCACGGGTGGCTGAGAGACCTGCCTGCTGGGGACGTCCCTGTCACCGGCCACTTTCCACGCAGTGGCTTGGTGTTAAAATCTGAGACTTTTATGTTGGTGGGTTGTCACTGATAGCCGAGGTCAGGTCTATTAGAATTCAAGAAGTACTTTATGAAAGCTGCATCGGCCCTGGACAGCATGCCCATCGGAAAGTGTGATTGCTTCAGAACCAGTGTCCTTCCCTTCTCGGGACTGCATGACCCCAGGCCATTCCTCTCCCACGCCCTCACTCCCTCCTGTCCAGCTGGGCAGCTCTGCTCACGCCTCCTGGACCCTCATTCTCTTAGCTGCAAAGCCCACGTCACAATGGGCCTGCGTCCATCTCACAAGCACCGCCCTCTGGTCCAACAAGCCCCCCAGGACACGGTCAGCTCACGGTGGCTCTAGCCCTCTAGTCCTGAGTCCCACTGCCCCAGCATCGAGGAGCCAGCCATGGGACAGCCAGCGCCGTCAGTGTCCCTGGGGGGGGGGAGTGGCAGCCCTGGGCCCGGGCCCTGGTGCCAGCCCAGCCCATCTACACTACGAGGATCCAGGACAAAGGAGCCCAAGGCGAGTTTATTTCCAGTCTCTGAGAGGCAGCGGGCGCCGGCATCTCCATTCCAGGGGCACCCAGGGAGGGACGGGCAGACGCCGCCTCCACCTCCCGCCCGGCCAGCATCTCCCGCCCGGCCTGAGGCTCCTGATCCATGTTGGCGTGGGAGTGCCTGGCAAACGGGGGCAGGGGGAGAGGCTCTGTCAGCAGGCCCCAGCACCAGAACGTCACCACCTGGCCTCGTCCCATGCACACCGTCTCGCGACACCCACCACAGCCCCCACCCACAAACCGTGGGGCGGGGCACACCTGTGCTGGTCTTCAGCAGGAGCCACAGGGCCGTGATATCCCGGGACAGCAGGGAGACCAGACTTAAGGTCATTCCGTGTCACCTCCGCGCGGGTCAGGAGACTGAGACCTGCTTCCCAGGAGGTCCGGCTGGGGCGCACCGAGGAGAACGGCGGGGCTCCATCTTGGCCGCGGAGCGGGGACAGGCGCCTCCCTGGGCCGCTGCGCGGGGCTGGCCTCTGTGGGCCACGGCTGCTCCTCCTGGCCTCAGATGCGATGTCCCTGACGAAGGAGCCGAGCATCGGCTCATTTACCCGGCGGCTGTGCAGACTTAACCCTGGAAACCCTGAGCCCCGGCCCTGCTGGCAGCCGCGCGGCTGCTGGTTGCCTGTCTGGACCCTCCCTGCAGGGGCCCCACACTCAGGCAGGTCCTCCACCAGACGTTCTGGGACCCCAGCCGCCGGAGCCCCGCCTCCACCAGGTCCAGAGGGGACACCTGAGGGACGCTGATCCACAGCGGGGCTGGGCTTCTGCCCAGTGACGCCCACAGGAGGCCACCAGCGGCAGCCCCGTGGGCAGCTGCTCTGCTCTTGTCCAGCTGTCCACAGGAAGAGCCTGGAATAGCTCTGAGAGCCGGGGGCAGCTCCGGGCAGCCAGACGCCCGAGGAGGGAAGACCACAGGAGAAGGGTCTGCGACCACCAGACGGGACCTCGACCAGGAAGGGCTCGCGGCCACCTCGGGGACCAGGGAGCCCTCCAGGGCAGGCTTTGTTCCCAGCACCCCTGGGGACTCGGGCTGCGGAACCCAGGGCCAAGGCCCCGAGCTGGAGCCCTGGAAGAGGGCGTGGCCAGTGTGGGGGTCCAGCAGACCCCCAGCCCAGGACTCTGGGTTTCTGTGGGGCTGTCTGCTGTCCCCCAACTCCCACCACCCTCCTGTGTGCTCGGGTTCCTCCCCCACGCCTCCCTCCGGGGACCCAGTGGTCACGCCCAGGCTGTGTGGTCAGGCCCGCCCATGTCCTCTCTGTAAGCCCAGCAGGTGACGACTTCATCAGGCTCCCGGGCCTCCAGCCCCTGCAGCCTGCTGCAGCCTTGGGCCCCCTGGCCCACCTCCAGTGGTGAGACGGTGGACAGTGAGGCCAGGGGAAGGCCCACAGCTTCCCAGGCCCCTGCCTGCATGGACGGCCACTGAGGCCCCTCCTGGGGGGTGGCTGCAGGCGGACTGGGAGGTGCAGAAGGGAGACCTTGGGCCTCTCACCTGCTCCTGGTCTCAAGGCCTCCACTTCACGCCCAGCAGTGTGGAGCCGGACACCTGGGCCTCAGGCCGCCTCCACCTCGGCCTGCTCCCCGCATGACACCAGCCACACGGCGCCCTCCCACAGAGCCTCCCCTCTGGCCGCCAAACTGCCACCTGCTGAGGCGGGCGGGAGCCGTGACCTGGCCCTGGCAGGTCCTGGCTGAGGAAAGCTCCGGGCTCTCCCTGCTCCTGTCTCCTGCCCTTCAGAGCAGCCCCTGAACTCCAGCCAGGCTGTGGCCAGGGCTCCTTACCTGGGGCTGGGGGACAGGGCCACCTGTGCTCTGGCCACCCGCCCCTTCCCACTGCTCGGATCCTGGCTCCTGCTGGGCCCCCACTGGGCGAAGCCTTGACCTTCAACAGCTCCTCCTCCCCCTCACAGGGGACTAGCCACTGGGACTAGCCACTGGGGACGCCGCAGCAGACCCAGGTGCCCCGGGTGGCAGACGAGCCCATCATGGCCGAGCAGGCACCCACTTCACACCCCGCTGGTGCGGTCCCCCAAACTCATGCCCGGCTCGTGGGGTTCCCCAAACTCACGCCCGGCTCGTGGGGTTCCCCAAACTCACACCCGGCTCGTGGGGTTCCCCCAAACTCACGCCCGGCTCGTGGGGTTCCCCCAAACTCAAACCAAACCCAGATGCTTGTGGGGCCAGGGCACACCTGCCCCAAACGCCTGCCCACTGAGACATGCTCCAGGTCACTGAAGGCCACCTGCCATGGAAGCCACCGAAGGCCAAGGTCTCCTGCCCCTGCAGACCCTGCCAGTGAATGGTACAGGCCTGGAGGGACAGTGAGGTGGAGAGGGGTGGCCCCCGCGCTCCCCTTGGCCCTCCGACGCTCGGTGAAGTGTCTGGGTGGCACGTGGCCACACAGGACTTGCACCCAAGTCAGCACCACTTGGGCAGCAGCCACGTGTCCCGACGCTCCCCTGTCCAGGGCTGCCCAGGACGCCTCCTCCCACACCCTGGGGAAGGGGCTCCCCGCCTCACTGCAGCAGGCCATGGCCTGGCCCCTATGGACGCGCAGCCTGGTGGACCTGGACCCTGGCGCGTGCGGTTAGGAAGGGGCACCCAGCCTCACTCGGCACTGTGTGGTGAGCGGAGCAAAGGGCAGGGCCTCCTGGGAAGGCCGCTGGGCCAGGCACCAGCTCAGGGGCTCCTGTCCACACGGTGCTGGAGGAAGAGCCCTGGGGCAGGACGGCACTCCCTCGGTCCCCAACCAAGTCCTGGCCCCCTGGGACAGTGGAGCACGGGGGGCCTGCCCTGGACACAGCCTAGGGAATAGCTGGCCGGGGCCAACAGGGCCTGGGTCAAGGTCCTCTCCCGCCCAGCTGCAGCCCACCAGCAGAGGTCAGAGCCACTTTCCTCAAAGACCGGGCAGCGCCCCAGACGTCACCTCAGGTCCCCTCCCACAGGATGCACATGCACTCTGGGGCACGTGACAGGAGCCCAGGCCTGGACCCCTCGGCTGAGCCTGAACCATGCTCAGGTCCAGCCAGGAAGCACCTGTGTGAGGCCCTCTCCAGGTGGGACGCCGAGCGGGTGCCCACGTCTAGCCCTTCGGACCTCGAAACAGCCCTTCTCTGTGGCTCCCAGAGCACCCAGTGCAGTGGAAAGGAAGGTCCAGTCGTGAAGGGCCACGGAGAGGCCAGACGGGGAGGCCTGGGGAAGGGCCCACACCGGGCAGTGCGGACGGCCCCTGCCACACGGCCCCCCTGCCTGCTAAAGGCCTGGAGCGGAGTGCACGTTCTCCCCCAGGGAGGCAGGTCCGGTGCTGCCCATGCTCCCCCAGGACTCTCCCGCCCAGGCTGGCCATCTCATTGAGGAGGTGCAGCAGTGCTGGTCAGATGCACCCCATGGAACAGAGTCCCAGTGTCACATTCAAACACCAAGACCGAGGTATCCCAAAGGCCATGGGAGTGGGTCAGCCCAGAAGGGCTGGGCGTGTCTGTCCAGTGGTGGATTTGCTCCAGCATGGCCGCACCTGACCTCCAGGTGAGGCCCTGAGGCCCTCCATGCTTACTGTGGGGTCACAGCTGACGTCACACTTGTCTACAGGGACAAGGAAAAGCTGCATGCATTCTAGTGGGACCTGGGGTCCTAGAGGGCCAGCCCTGACCCAGCTGGAACAGTGGCCCACTCCCCACACAGGTGCGAGGCCAGGAGCACACGCCGACACAGGGCCCTGTCCCGAGGAACACCACGTCTGGAGCCACCTCCAAGTGTCCCTTCACTCAGGCCAAGCCGACCCTAGCTCGGGAAGGATGCTCAAGCCGACCTCCCGGTCAGGCTCCCCCTGCCCGGCCCTCCAGCCCTGCTCTCACCCCCACTCTCCCGGCTCTGAGCCCATCTGGGAACACTCCGAGGTTTTGCTGTAGCTTTGACGCTTTTCCAGGGTTTTATGCACTTGGGTTTTGCGTCCTGATCTAGGGTCTCGCCTCCTGGGACTGGAGGGACTGAGGGCAGCCGCGGAGGAGCTGGTCAGCTCGGTGTTTGGTTCGGCCTCCTTTGCACCTGTGTCTCTCAGTGTCAGTGACAGGACCACAGGCACGGAGAGTGGCCACAGCACTGTGCTGACCGGCAGGCCCTGGGCCTCCGTGAGGTGCAGCACGACAAGGCCAGGATGCCGGCCTCCCACAGGCCACAGGAGGCATGCCGGCCACCGGAGCCAGCAGGCCAGCGCCTGGCCGCCTGGAGGAGATAAACAGGAAGACCCTCCTTGCCTGACGAGGACACCAGACACGAAAGCCCAGATACGATCGCTCTTAACAATGAGCGCACCTTCCCCGGCACCCTGGGGCGGCCCGGGGGGGGGGAGGGGCGGAGGCCCATTGTCCAGCAGGCCCTGGACAGTCGGTCACTTCCCTGCCCCAGCGGTGGCAGAAGCAGAGGCCCTAGTGGTTCTGCAAACATGTGACAGACAACAGGGAAGTCACGGGCCAGTGCCAACCACAGGGGCCTAGCTGTGTCCGCCGGTGGCCAATCACTCACAGCCCGATCCACCCAGCTGGGTGAGGGCAGCGCAGAGAGCAAACACAGGTGGGACCAAGGCAGATAAAAGGCCACAGCAGGGAACACACGGGTGTGGCCGCATCTGGCCGCTTCCAGCACCTCAGTGCCCACGTGGGCAGTGAGGGTGGACGAGATCAGTGGTGCCCCCACTCTGGCTGTCCAGAGAGTCCTGGGGCAGCACTGGGTTCCCTGCCCACCTCCTCACAGACCCGAGAGCTCAGAGGCAGAGCCCACTGCCTGGACACAGGGGTGTTAGGAGCCCCCGGGACCCCCCTGAGGCTCCCTGTGGCAATTCTGCGTCTGGGGGAAACGAGGAGCTGGGAAGGCCCCTGGCCCAGGTCGCCCCGCTACGAGGCGCAGGATAAGATGCTCCAGAGCCCCTGCCAGGCTCCCAGCTGTGCCTGCTCGGGAGGGGCGGACGCGGCACACCCGCTGGCCAGGAGTGCCCTGGCAGTCACCCGTGGGGTGGAGAAGGCCTTCTCCGTGTCCCGGCCGCGCCCAGGTGTGCCTGACGGCGGTGGGGTTTCGTGGGGGTGGCAGACCACAGAGAGCAGCTCAGCACTCCAGGAGAGGTGGCCGGGCCCTGCAGACAGACACCACAGCCCCTGTCTGTGGCCACGAGGCGGGTGCGTCCTGCCACGGGCCCTGAGACCCACATCCAGGGGAGAAGAGCCGGGTGGACGAGGGTGACCAGGGAGCTCAGAGGGGTCCCCTGCCCTCACTGAGCTGCTCTGCCGAGGTTCCCTGTCATGGAAAGCATGGGGTCAGGTACACGGGAAACCGGGCGGGGGTCCGGCCTGCTCCCCGGGGGTCTGCTCTGCTACAGGGGCGTCACCGCGGGGGCTGGGCCACATCACGTAAGCTTTTCACGGTGACTCTCAGACTCCCCAGAGCCAGTGCATCTTGTTTGTAAATGTCACTCGCCTTTGTGTCCCGGAGTCAGCCCTGGGACCCAGGGTCCGGTGGCTTGGGTCCCCTGGGAGGGACACAGAGCAGCTTGGGAAGATGGGAGCACAGATCAGGGTAGGACCAACTGGCACCGGGGGACACGTGCCCGGCGACCTTGGAGGTGCCCCAGTGGCTCCTCCTGCTGACCATGGGGGGCCAGGCCCGGGCGCCCAGGCCTGAGAGCCTCCCGCTCGGTCTCCTGCTGCACCCACAGCCACAGTCCCCCCACCCAGGGGAGGAACACGAGTCCCTGTGAGGACAGTGCAGAGCTGGGACCTTGCCTGCCCCCCGTCCTGGGGAAGGGAGAGGACTGAGAGGACACCACAGCCCCCCCACTGCCTGGACGCTGGGTGCGGGTCTGGTGAAGACGCAGCCAAACAGCCATGGTGGCTCTTAGAGCCTGCGCTCAGGCCTCGTCTCCCTGTGGGCTCCAGGGGAGGCACAGTCTGCAATCACAGCCCGACCAGGGTCAGTACTTGGGACTGAACCCAGGGTGCTCTGCCACTGAGCTACACCCCAGTCCTTTTTAATTTTTATTTCAAGACCCAGTCTTGCTAAGTTGCTGAGGCCGGCCTCAATTTGTGACCCTCCTGCCTTGGCCTCCTGCGTGGCTGGGATGGCAGGTGTGGCCACCACAGGCAGAAAAGTCAGTGCCTTTATGAGCAGAGCCGAGAAAACCTTTCCGTGTTTCGGGGTTATCTGGCGTTCAGTGACTACAGACGCCAGCTGCAGCGGACCCAGCTCAGGGGAGTGAACTGAGTTCCGAGTCCCCTCCTCCCCCAACTGGAACCGTCAATGTTTCATAAAAATCAGATCCAGCTGAGAAACTGCGGTCCACGTCCCTCTTTTGTGGGCCTGGCGAACAGTCCAGCACTCCCTCCCCAGAGCCCCACTGAGTTCCCACATCCGCCCTGGCTGCGTGGGGGGGCGTGCTCAGACTCCCTGGACAGGCCGCCGAGGGCGCCAGCCTCCGAGGGTGACCCCGCGGCAGCGGCACAGCCCCCTGAGGGCCGCCCCTGGCTTGAGCACACTGGTGAGTCCGGCGAGGACAGCTCAGGGGCAGCACGCTCTCCGAGGGTCAGCCGCTCTTGCTGGGGACAGGCATGGGGCGCTCTCCTGGCTCGGCCTCACACACCGCGAGATCACCAGGACCACAGAGGACTGTCCACCAGAAGCTGCTCCCCTGGACGTATCACGCTGGCCGCGAGGGTGAGAGCAGAGGTGCCAAGCCCCAGACAGGGGCAGCTCCTACAGGGGGCCACAAAGGAGAGCCGGCCCCAGCACCCGAAAACAGGTCCCAAACAGCAGGAGCGGGGGACTGTAAAGTGCACCACAGTTGGGTGGGCTCCTCAGTCCGGCTGCACTCTCCTGACGGGTCCAGGGTCGGCCGCGACTTCCCAGGGGACCTCCAACACGTCATGCCATCACGCTCACAGCAATCTGCGCTTGCCTCGCCGAGAGTAAGAACTGCTGGGCGGTCGGGAAGGGCGTGCACCTTCGGGAGGACACCCCAAACGTGGCCCCGTTCCAAGCGTCAGACCACAGAGGCAGAGAGCGGCTGCCCAAGGGCAGCGCCGAGCACACGCCCGCTCTCCCAGGCTCGCAGTGAATCTCACGCTGTGTCCTGGAAGGAAACGGGCCACTCAGGCCCTGCAGGCCAGGGGCCCGCAGGAGCCAGCAGCCATGCCCAGGAACAGGCCCGTTTACCATTGGACAGCTGCTGGGCAGCCAGGGGGCAGGACACAGGCCTTCAGGATCTGCTCAGCAGCTCTCGTGGCCAGCTCCCTGACCCTGCCCAGGATGGCTCCAAGTGGCAGCTGCTTAGAGAGCACCCAGTAGGGCCCTGGCCTGCAGTGGACACTGGTGCTGCCCCTCTAGGGAATGAATGAACGAGCAAAGAAAGGTGCCACTCAAGGCCTGGAAATCCTTTGTTCCCGTGGTCACTCCTAGTGGACACAGGAGACAGCTCTGCTCCTCAACACGCTGCCATCCGTGTGCAGAGCTCACAGGACTGCCTGGGCCCAAGCCGTGGCCAGCAAGGTGCGTTCTCGGGAGCAGATGCCGCTCAGGGGCACCTGTGGGCGTCGCAGGCAGGAGCTAGCCAGCAGCACCCGGCGCGGCAGGAGCCCTGGTGCTGGGTTGACTGTCCAGTCTTTACTTTCTGTCCTTGAAAAAAGATCTCGCTAGAGACACAGAAGCCTGTCCCAAAGCCGACCCAAGATGCAGGCCAGAGCACAGGTCCCTGCGGGGTTTAAGCCAGTGTGAACCAGACCTCGTAAGTCCTGCCTTAAACACTGACCCCAGGTCTGCGGGCTTGTGCTGTGGCCAGGGCAGACACGGTCCTGCAACTGGGAACGGTGTCAGGTGGACACAGTGGAAAGGAACATCACTGGACTCACGCTGTGTCCAGGAGAAAGCACCTGGAGCTGGCCTCCTCAGCTCATGTCCCTACGGGCCACCCAGGGCCAGCTGGGGACACAGTGCGGCCACACCCACTGCCCCATGCCCAGGGAGCCCGAGGAAGGGGCACCCCTGCCCAGGATGCAGGACCCGCGTGGGCCCCCCGCTGTCGCCCTCCTCTGCGCCTCTGGGTCCAAGTGGGAAGGAAGCAGGATGGCACCTGAGGCCGGCACCTGAGGCCGGCACCGCCTCTGCTGGTCACCGTGACGTCAGAGCAAACGTTGCAGGATGAGAGCCTGCGGGTGGGGGAGAAGCAGCCGGGTCCACTGGGCAAACAGTGCCTGTGCCCTCGGGGCTGCCGAGTCCCCGCTGCAGGCGTCAAGGGAGCTCCCAGAGCCGGAAGCCCGTCCACATCCTGGATGTAGGCACCC
Organism: Urocitellus parryii; assembly: GCF_045843805.1. Classification (NCBI taxonomy): domain Eukaryota; kingdom Metazoa; phylum Chordata; class Mammalia; order Rodentia; family Sciuridae; genus Urocitellus; species Urocitellus parryii. The sequence continues at coordinate 954,245 of NC_135532.1, forward strand.
CGCCCTCCTCTCTAGACACAGGGCCTGTGCTCAGAGTGGACCTCTGGCACCCAGCCCCACTCTTCCTCCCTGCAGAACAGGGACCTGCAGCCAGGCTCTGACCCGTCCTGCACGACCCCTAACTCTCAACTGGGCGTTCCCATTATCGCCTCTCAGGGCAGCTGGTGGCACAGAGACCACGGCACCGCGGGCAGCACTGTGGGTGCCAGGCTGGCACACACACAGGCCCAGTCCAGCCCTGGGTGGGGGCGAGGTTGGCACGGGGCAGTCAGTTCAGAGGCTGCCTCTCCTGGCTCGCCTTCGCAGCAGGAAGGCCCGCGGGAGCAGGCAGGGTGGGTGGGTGGCAGCCTGGCCCCAGGACGGGCGGAGACGCCTCTCCTGCTGCGCCCCCCCCCCCAGGCCCTCCACAGGCTGTGCGCAGAGGAGCTATCTCTGGAATTCAGGGTGGACTCTGCTGGGCTGCGGGCGGGCGACTTCAGCCCCTGTGGGGCCACCGGCTCATCTTCTCAGCAGCAAGTGTGTCCACCAAGTGGGGAGGGCACCTGCCTCGTGGCATTCTGTCTCCTCACTGTCACGTGAGCAGAGGGTCCCGGGGGCCAGGAGGGAGCTGGCCGTGTGTGGAAACCGAGGCCTCACGGGGCAGCTCCGTGGCAGACCCGACCAGGACTGCCCGCGGTGGGCCTGGCCCTCACCCCCTCTGCCCTGTCAGTTTAGAGGACAGCATGTTGGGAACACGATGAAGGACTCTGTCCAACCTGATCCAGGATGTGGCACAGAGACCCTGCGGCCCAGGCACACACCCCTGCTCCAAAGACTGCTCTGTCCCTGTCCCGACAGCAGCCACCGGGAAGAGCAGCTCTCCGGCTGTACTGTTCCTACTGCAGTCTGCACGGGTCACACTGGTGGCCCAGGCCAGCTCAGTGACTGGGAACCTGGCCCTCAGTGTCCGGCACCCTGGGCCTCTGAAGCCCAGGCATGTCCAGAGGCCCTCCCAGGACGCTGTGTTAGAGAGCACAGGGCATGGACCCAGCCCACAGCCGAAGAACTCAGCCTGTTTCCAACAGGCACCCGAGCCCTCAGTGCTGGGCATGTCTGCCCAGTGTCCACCCCACCGGGCCGCGCTCCTCAGCCTCATGGGGAGACCGGGTTTTCAGTTTTACAGAGGAGGCTCCACCACAGCTACGGGTGGGCCAGGCCTGTCCCCTTGGCCGGGGGATCGCACCAGTGAGTGCCCACCTGCACTGCCTCCCTGCCCACCCTCTGTCAAGTCACCAGTCCTGGCCACACTCTCCCTCCCCCGGTGGCACCCAGGGTCCACGTGCCCGAGCCTGCCCTGCGCCTTGCTCTCCGGCTGAGAGGCTGCTGCCCTAGGGGCCTGCCATGACCGTCCACGGCACTGCTGTGTCTTAAACAGCACCACTGTCCTTCCGGGGGGCAGCGGAGGGTGGCCCTGCGCAGGTGCCATGCTGGGGAGGACCAGGTGTGGTCAGCTGCACGAGCTTCTCCTGCAGACGGCCAAGCTCCGAATCTGGACAAGGATCAGAACTGCTGAGCCAGGCAGAGTGGAGGACGTCCATGCAGGCCCCCGTCTCCCTCCCAAGACCCCCACCGCCAACTGCCACGTCCCTGCGGGAGACGCCTGCTCCACACTGGATATTCTGGGTTCAAGACTGAGGGGACTCAGCCTGTGCCCTGCAGGGAACTCAGGGACCTGTGGCAGGTGGCTCCTGGGGATCAATGCTCCCCCCTGGGGAGCCCAGTCCAAAGCGGCTTTGTGCCACTTGACCCAAATGCAGGCAGCAGCTGGGCTTCAAGCAAGTCACCTTGTCAAGGGGACCACTAATACCATGCAGCTGGTGGCTCTGCTCCATCTCTGACGTCTCAGGGTGGCCTTGTTATGTCAGCACCCTCAGGCTCTGAGGGCCAGGCACTGCTAAGCCCTTATCTGACATGCGGGGACACCCACAGGCCAGGCAGGGGACGCTATTTGCTTTTGATAAACCATGACATGAATTAAGTCAAATGTGGGTACAAGTTCATTAACTGCCAGTCCCTGTTCCTGAGCCACGGCGGCTCTGGAGGGAAAGACTGCATGGGATCTCACCTAGTCGGAGCAACTGCATGTTTACCAGCAGCTGCCACCTCACCAGGCAGCACACCCTACACGTGACCCACGAGTGGCCCCCAGGTGACCACGGGACTCACCCTCAGCCACAGAACACAGCCAGGAGCACCACTCGGAATAGAGGTAATAGCTTTTCATTTCTGCCACAGAGATGTGCACCACCCGTCTGCCTGCCATGGCCGCTCTGGCCTGCTCCCAGGCTTCTGCCGGGCGCCGGGAGCTCCCCATCTGGACTATGCCCTGCAGCCTCAGGAGGAAGCAACTGGGTTTCTGCTTTCACTTTAGCCTGACCAGGATGCAGCACTCGAAGGTGACTGCTCTCCAAAGACCAACGGGCTCGCTCCCCACCTGTATTTACCCATGGACGCCAGCTGGACACGTGCCTGTGGGTGACTTCAGGAAAAGGGACAATCGAGCCATTCTCAGAGGCTCAAGGCACAGGACACCGCAGGGGACACTTCCCTTAGCCTTGAGGCAGGTGGAGGAAGATGGACGTGGTGCCCTACACCACCAGGCGGGCCCCTGGGCAGCTTCATCTGTCGGACGTCAGGAGCAGGTTGCTGGCCGGGGCTGCCTCCACCTGGTAAAGCACCACCCAGGGTTGGAGCCATGTTTGTGCCACAGGGCAGAGAGGCAGGGATGGGAGGTCCACACCCGACCCCACCCTCTCCAGCTTTTCCACAGAGATCCGTGGCGTAAGGAATGCACTGCCCAGAGTGGACACAAGGCCCAGGGCACCCTGCTCGTCCACCCCCACTTGGTCTAAATCTCAGGCACAGTTGGCAGCATCGGGTCAGTGGATGGAAGGACAGTTGAAGTCTGACCTTCTCCCTGCCCAGCAGTGGAGGAGGGAGGACCCCTGAACGCAAACCAGAGCTCACTCTGTTAACTAATCTGGCTTTCTTTACAACAGTGTGTGTTGATCTCAGAAAGGGAATTTCTAAGCGGTAAACACAACAGCGTTTCCTGGCCTCGATGCTGCAGAGCAAGCAGAGCACAGGGGGTGCCCTTCCCCGTGGGAGCGGGGCCCCTCGTAGGCTCAGCTGTTTCTGAGCGGGCCAGGTGCATGTGCAGAGCGGAGGCTGACAGAGTGGCAGCCTCGGGAGGCACCAAGGATCCACTCAGGCGGCCAGGAAGGTTCAGCCTTTCAGCCATACCACGCCCGGGCACATCTGCCGACAGTGCTGCCATCCCAGTGTGCTGTTTTCCATGCTCGACCAAGGACACTGGCCTCGCTGACCAGCAGAGGCCTGTCAATGGAGAAAGAGGCCAGCTGGGGCAGGACACCCAGGGGTGCGCAGGAAGGAGTCAGGCAGGAAGGAGCCAGGCCAACAGTGTCTCAGGAATAGGTGGAAGCAACACAGTAGGTGGACTCGGGGCAGTGCCAGGCCCGACCCTAGGCTGCAGGCACGTCCTATCAGGGCCACAAGGTACCTCCACCTGCCCTGCACCTGCACCAGGCTGCTGCCCACCTGAACTGCCCTCCACCTGCCCTGTACCTGCACCAGGCTGCTGCCCACCTGAACTGCCCTCCACCTGCCCTGCACCTGCACCAGGCTGCTGTCCACCTGAACTGCCCTGCACCTGCCCTGCACCTGCACCAGGCTGCTGCCCACCTGAACTGCCCTGCACCTGCCCTGCACCTGCACCAGGCTGCTGCCCACCTGAACTGCCCTGCACCTGCCCTGCACCTGCCCTGCACCTGCACCAGGCTGCTGCCCACCTGAACTGCCCTCCACCTGCCCTGCACCTGCACCAGGCTGCTGCCCACCTGAACTGCTCTCCACCTGCCCTGCACCTGCACCAGGCTGCTGCCCACCTGAACTGCCCTCCACCTGCCCTGCACCTGCACCAGGCTGCTGCCACCTGAACTGCCCTCCACCTGCCCTGCACCTGCACCAGGCTTCTGCCCACCTGAACTGCCCTCCACCTGCCCTGCACCTGCACCAGGCTTCTGCCCACCTGAACTGCCCTCCACCTGCCCTGCACCTGCACCAGGCTTCTGCCCACCTGAACTGCCCTCCACCTGCCCTGCACCTGCACCAGGCTGCTGCCCACCTGAACTGTCCTGCACCTGCCCTGTACCTGCACCAGGCTGCTGCCCACCTGAACTGCCCTGCACCTGCCCTGCACCTGCACCAGGCTGCTGCCCACCTGAACTGCCCTGCACCTGCCCTGCACCTGCACCAGGCTGCTGCCCACCTGAACTGCCCTGCACCTGCCCTGCACCTGCACCAGGCTGCTGCCCACCTGAACTGCTCTCCACCTGCCCTGCACCTGCACCAGGCTGCTGCCCACCTGAACTGCCCTCCACCTGCCCTGCACCTGCACCAGGCTGCTGCCACCTGAACTGCCCTCCACCTGCCCTGCACCTGCACCAGGCTGCTGCCCACCTGAACTGCCCTCCACCTGCCCTGCACCTGCACCAGGCTGCTGCCCACCTGAACTGCCCTCCACCTGCCCTGCACCTGCACCAGGCTTCTGCCCACCTGAACTGCCCTCCACCTGCCCTGCACCTGCACCAGGCTGCTGCCCACCTGAACTGTCCTGCACCTGCCCTGCACCTGCACCAGGCTGCTGCCCACCTGAACTGTCCTGCACCTGCCCTGCACCTGCCCTGCACCTGCACCAGACTGCTGCCCACCTGAACTGCCCTGCACCTGCCCTGCACCTGCACCAGGCTGCTGTCCACCTGAACTGTCCTGCACCTGCCCTGCACCTGCACCAGGCTGCTGCCCACCTGAACTGCCCTCCACCTGCCCTGCACCTGCACCAGGCTGCTGCCCACCTGAACTGCCCTCCATCTGCCCTGCACCTGCCCTGCACCTGCACTAGGCTGCTGTCCACCTGAACTGCCCTCCACCTGCCCTGCACCTGCACTGAGCTGTCCCCTACCCTGAGTCGCAGAGGCAAACCTTTGGCCATCTGAGTCTCCAGGGCCCCAAGAGGTGAGCTGCAGCCTGGCCAGCCCTCAGGCCTGGGTCCTCCCGTGCTCTGAGGCTGCTCAGACCCTCCCTTCTCTCCAGACATGGCGCGCTCCCTGAAGGAGGAGACCAAGCCTGGGAGCGCCTCCCAGCTGCCCCTGCTGCACCCCAGCTGGGCCCCTGCTCCTGCGCCCTCCGGATTCCTAGTGGACACAGCTGCCCTGGCCACTTCCACAGGACTCCCCACACTCCCTCCAATAGCTGCATGTTGAGGCCCATAAAAAAAACAGTCTCTGACCCCTTGGCCACCAAACAGTCCTCCTGGCCAGCGGCTGGGGAAGGTCAGGGGTGCCCTCTACTCACCACTCCCCCCCTCCCCACAAGACTTTGGGACTGCTCCTCACAGAGGGACCACACCTCCCCTGCTGGGCCCAAGGGTGCTGCTCAGCCTGCCAGGACACACTGACCCGCCAGAGGCCTGCCCCCGGGTCCCCTCACAGACAGGGCCTTGTGGCTCTGTTCAGCTCCGCCCCTCAGGGCCAGAAGCTGTGGGCCCTTCTGTGGCCTAGAAGCTGATGGACCACATGCCCTCAGAAGTGGCATCTGTGACCTCCTGGGGTCCAGGTTCCCCACCCAGCTGAGCTCACCTCCTCCTAGGGACAACTTCCTCAGGGCCTGGCCCAGGCCAGCACCTGGGCAGGATGCCCACCCGCAGCCGCTCCCTCCTGACCTCCTGAGCCTGACAACACAGAAGGCAAGAACTGAAGGTATCAAGTCCCTGCAGGGGGACAGGCCATCAGGTCCCTGCAGGGAACAAGCCGAGGGGCCCACACACGGGCCACCAGGTCCCTGCAGGGGACAGGCTGAGGGGCCCACACACAGGCCACCAGGTCCCTGCAGGGGACAGGCTGATGGGCCCACACACAGGCCACCAGGTCCCTGCAGGGGACAGGCTGAGGGGCCCACACACAGGCCACCAGGTCCCTGCAGGGGACAGGCCGAGGGGCCCACACATGGGCCACCAAGTCCCTACAGTGGGGACAGGCACAGGGGCCTCACACGCAGGCCACCAATCCCTGTGGGGGATGGACCAAGGGGCCCCACAGATGGGCTCTAATTTCTTGGACATCAATGCTGGGCGGGCAGCCCTGAACTGCAGCCTGCAGTGTGGCCCCACAGGAGACAGGCAGCCCCACCCGGCGCCTGGGGGGTGGCCCTCCAGGGCCTGCTGGAGGTGCAAGCCCCAGCCCGCCCAGAGCCAGTGAGCAGAGACCCACACCCACTCCCAGGGTTGGGACCAGGAATGGAAGACACACTTCTTTACGCATCTCTGCGATCTCTGGACAGACCCTCACCAGTGTGGACCCTCACCAGGACAGAGTGCAGAGCTAGTGTCTGGAGCGAGACTCTGGGGTTACCAGGAACAGCAGAACTCAGAGGAAGAGTCACCTGCCCCTCAACCTCCCCTGGAGCAGGCTGAGCTCTCGCGGGGACAAGTGGGGCCACTGCACAGCGCGAGTCCTGGGGGATCCTTTCATGGGGACACATCTGGTCTTCCTCCTGGAGCCCCTTCCTGGTGTGGTCGAGGGCCTAGGGTTCGGCCCGGAGAGGAGAGAGCGGCACCGCTGGGCACCTGGCTGTGCCGGCAGGCGCTGGGTTCGCCTGGCCCCCGCTGTGCCCAGGAGCTGTGCTGGGGTGGGAGGGCCTGGCATCTTGGCCCAGAGCTCAGCTCAGCCTGACCAGCAGGCAATGTCCTCCGTGACCTAGATACCACCTGCACCCACAGGGAGGAGGAGGAAGGGAGAGGCAGGGGCAAGGTCTGCCCCACTGTGCCACTCTGGGGGGTCATCAGGCATCCCTGGCCACCCCTCAGCTCTGTCACTCCAGCATGGCTGCCTCCCGTCCACCCTCAGATGGCAGTCAGAGCCCAGCGGCTGCCTGGCCCTCTCTTCCTGAGTCCACGGGTCAAGGGCAGGTGTGCAGGGGACGGATTCCACTGGTACCTCAGGACGGAGTGTGCCGAGAGCAGAAGCTGCATCCACAGGCCTGGCAGCTGCCCTGCATTCCCAGGTCCCTGCAGGGAACCCACCAGCAGCAGCAGACACCCAGGGCAGCAGCTCTCTCCAGCCCCACTGCCGTGTCCTCGCTCCCTGGGCAGTCAATCCGTAAACATGATTCTGAGAGCTGGGGGAATTCCCAGGCTCTGCTCCAAGAGGGCCGGCGGGCAGGAGGGCAGCTGTGGGGGAGAGGGTGCACCCAGGACCCACAGACCAAGGCTCCGCCCACCCTCCTGCCCGACTCCCCCTCTGGCCTAGCGTCCCCCACACAGTTCCCCATATGGCCTCCTCTCCTGGAGCGGCCAGCAGGAGAGCCGGGTCCTCAGGATGGTGGACCAAAGCAGACCCAGGGTGCGCCGAACAAACCTGGACCACGGCCGGCTCTCGGCCACACCCACAGGTCACTCCTGGACCCCAGGCCGGCTCTCGGCCACACCCACAGGTCACCACTGGACCCCAGGCTCTCGGCCACACCCACAGGTCACCACTGGACCCCAGGCTCTCGGCCACACCCACAGGTCACCACTGGACCCCAGGCTCTCGGCCACACGCACAGGTCACCCTGGGTTCGTACAAGAGTCCTCACGCAGCTCAGAGTTTTCCAATGTGAAAGAAATACCACAGGGCGGCACCTGCCCCAGGGGACACCAGTCCTGTCCCCATGTCCCCATGCCATCCCTCCCATCTCACCTGGCTTTGGGCGCCCTGGGGCTCCCCGGCGCTTCCTGGGCAGTGACCAGAAGCGGCGCATGGGCCCCCGCGAGGCTCCCTTCTCAGCCATGGAGCTGCCCTCACAAGGGTCTCTGATTCAGAGACACAGGCCAGTCCAACCTTGGGGCAGGGTGGCCGCGACCAAGTGCGCCTCGCAGTGTCCACCACTTTCAGGTCTCCACAGGGACAGCCGGAGGCCGTGCAGTCGCCAGCAGCCTGCAGGAGGCTCTCGGTGCTGAGTGGTCACGCTCCTGGAGACCTCGGGCTGTCCCAAGCCACCTCCTGGGCTCTGGACTTCCTATCCTCAGGCACCTGCGGTCCTCCTGCAGCCTGTCCTGAGGTCTTGGGCTGCCCCACACCTCGCAGAGTGGGCAGAGGGAAGCCTGGGGCTCTGGAGAGAGCAGGGTGGACGGCCGCGCCCGCCCATCTGCCTTTGCGTTGGACGCTTCCTTCCTCAGACGGGCCGAGTGGGCAGGCTCCGCAGCCAGGAGCTGCTGGAAGCACAGACACCTTAGGCTCAGGAAGTCTCAAGTTCAAACAACAGCGACAAGCCCCGAGGGGGGCTGCCGGCTTCTTGAAATAACCGGGCAGTTCCGCCTTCTGTTCTCCCGCTGGCCGCGAGCTCGGGGAGAGGAAACGGTGGGGTGGGTTTGCTTGGCAAGCACCGCTCTGCACCGACAGCGGCTGTGCCTGACCCCAGCCAGCGGCTCTGACCCTCCACCCCTGGCCACGGATGCTGCCCTCTGACTCCCAGGGCCGCTGTGGAGCGTACTGGGCAAGCGTGGGGGTTCAGGCCTGCATGCCGTTCACTTCAGCACTGTCACCCCGGCCACCCACAGTCCCATGGGCTCACGTGGGCTCAGTATTACACGCTCTGGGCCACAGAGGGTCTGTGCTCGGGGCAGTCTCCAAAAGGCCGCGCTCTGTCCGGGGCGCTCCTCGCCATTCCCAGCCTCGTGGCCACAGCAGCATGTCTGCTGCCCAACAGGGCACACCTGACGGCAGTGGCCCAGCGTCCTGCTGCTGGCGTCTGGGGGATGAGGAGTGGGCAGGCTGCTCTGGACCCCTCGTCCATCTATGGTGTGGCCTTAAGCTACCGCTAGGAAATCCACACCGATCATCTCCGGCAGTAAAAGTGTGAGCCGACCCTGCCTGGCGAGCCAGCGAGACGCCAGGGACTTAGGATGGGGTGGTGGCCAAAACAGGCAGGGAACAGCCCTGTAGCACACACCAGACCCAGCACCCCAAAACACTGTCTAGAAGGGACACAGAGAGGACAGCGCAGGCAGCCCTGCCACCAGCCCTGCCACCAGCCTGGCCCCCACAGACAATGGCTCCTCTGCTGCCACCCAGGGTGCCTGCCGCCCGCCGGGCTCTTGCTCTCTGCGCGGGGCCATGCCTCCCCACCTGCGTGAGGACTTCCCACCCCAGGGGGAGAGCGCGGAGCAGCCACATGCCTAGCGGACCCCTCTGCTCGTCGCAGCCCTGGGCCCACAGGCAGGGGTTGGGGTGGGCTCTGGCCAAGGCACCGTCTGGGAGGAGCTGGAGGGAGGCTGCTGCTTAGCTGGGTTCCCGGCTCAGATGGGCATCTCTGCTACTCCTCCTGAGCCCAGCCCTGGTGCCCAGGGCCCTGGCCTGCCCCACGAGGAAGCGACCCCAGTGGGGGTGCCCTGGACACAGCCACATGCTGGCCACTCCTCACCTGTGCTCCTGTCATTTCCAAAGGTGACTTTGTCCCTCGAACAGAGGTGGGGAGTTAGGGCCTGGAATTAGCCGGTAAGAACCAGGAGCGGGCCCTCGAGGGACAGAGTCCTCACAGAGCCGAGGACTTGCGATTCTCAGTGAGCCTTTGGACTGGTCTGCTTACCTTTTTAAGATAATGGCCACATCATGCTGGTCAATCCTGCGGACCTCCAGAGGCCGAGCCTGACCACACCAACTTGGAAGTCCTTGAAAGTACAGAAGACAGGGCCAGATGTGGCTCTGCAGCAGGGTGCTGGGCCCCACCCGTACCCAAAGGAAGGACAAGCCATCTTCAAAGATGAAGCAGACTTGCAAGATGAAGCCCCCCTTGGACACTGGTCACATCTCTAGTGTGATGAGAGCACGGAATGAGAGCATGCTCTGCCCTCAGGGACTCGGGAAGCAGGACCATGCGGCCTGCCAGAGTGCCCAGGCTGTGCTGGGCTTCGCACTGGACCCAGCGACCCAGCAGAGTTGATAAAGGCCCATGCAAAAACCAGGGGCCCCTGCCCAAGTCCGACAGCCGGGCCAGCGACCTCCGACCTCCATCAGCCTCAGGACCGGGAGCGGACTTCAGACCTTGAGCATCTCCACAGGGTTCCATGCCCCTGGCTTTGTGCGATTCGCATGGGAACAAAGGATTCTCTGGGGAGAGAGAAGGCACAGAAGGCCCTGTGGCCTGGCAACTCTGCAGTGTGGTGACCCCCTAGTGGACGGCAGAACTGGGTCTGAACCCTGGGTCACGGCCCCAGAGCCCGCGAGGCCAGTCTCCCTTTCAGACAAAGCAACTCTGCCATGCGCTCCGAGGACCCCAGGAGGCAGGAAGCCATGCCTCACGGTGCCACGGGACTCCACCAGGACCCACGGGCTGCGAGCTGGGGGTACCAGGCGACAGCAGCCAGCTCGGAAACGGCTTGAAGGATCTGACATTTTTTCTCCAAGCCCCAGTTATAAGATGAATGTGACAGAGGCCTTCTGAGTGAAGAGACGTGTGAGAACACTGCCGAGTCCTGGGGTCTGCGAGCCTCCAAGGCCACCAACCTCCGCCTCCACAGAGCTGCTCAGTGCCAAGAGTGCCTCAGACACGGAGCCCGGCCACACACGCACCCAAGTGTGGGGAGGCAGGAGAACGAGCAGGCGCAGCAGCAGCCTGACTGTGTCACTGAGCTGCAGAGGCTGCGGGCTCAGTCATCAGTCAGGGGACAGGAACCTCTGCAGGATCCTGGCCCATGGAAACCTTGTTGGGTTCAGCACCTCCACCGTGAGGAGCTCCAGCCACGTCTGTCTCCATTCTCAGAGAAAGGCAGCTCTGCCTAGTGCTGCTTCCTTTACCTTTACTAGTCTGGGGTGGACCCTCTGAGGTGACGCAGAGCCGACCACGGAGGGGCAGCAGCCCCCGGCACCTTGCAGTCCCGCCCACTAGAGGGCACGTCTCCAGAAGCCCAGCCTCGGGCCTGAGAGCCGGGTCCACTGCACACGGAAAACTCAGAGAGGTCTCTAGAGGCTGGCACTGCTGGTGCCCACCTCCTGCCCCTGGGAAGACACCCCCTCCGTCCACACAGGCGTCCCAGCCCTGCTGTTGACGGCCGTGTCCTGGCTCAGTACCCTGGAGGCCAGAGGACGCTGCCCCCGCTGCGGGGCTCGGATGCTTAGGTATGGCAGCCTCTCGTCCTTCCACCCAAGCCAGGAGAACAGACTCCACTGCTTTGGAGCAAGAGGAAAGCCGTCTGCCCGAGGCCTCTCTCCTCCCCGCTGGACGTCTGTGGTCCCCACCAGTGAAGTCCCACTGTGGGCCAGTCAGCACTGCACCACAACCTGCAGGACCGACGTCCACCCAGCGACACACAGGGCACAGGCGCTTCCGCCCGGCTCCGTGTGGCCAGGCGCCCAGCCTCCAGGGCCCGTGGGACCACAGTCCAGGGGGACACGTGATCTCTGGGGTCCAGGGGCCCGGTCCTGTACCCGTCCCGGCTCCATGCCAGGGCCGTGGGTCCGTTTCATCGGTGACGGGGTCTTGTCTACGTTTCAAAGCGATTTCCTCTTTCCCTTCTCTGAAACGCGCAGACTTTCAGCTTTGACTTCGGTCCTCAGACGCTGCGGGGGGTTCCCACAGAAGCTCATCTGCCTCCAGCGAGGAGGACGGGAAGCTGGCCTAACTGCGGTCAGGCAGCCAGGCACCGACACACGCCCACGTGCAGACACCACGATGAGCAGACGGCCACTTCACGGGATGACGGAGGGAGGGCAGAGCTCACAGACCTCGCTGACTCCTCAGGAAACAGCCCCCGTGGCCTGCGTCCAGCGCCCGCCCCACGCGCGGATCTACTCCCCACAGCAACCCGGGAGAGTCGCGACCTCCACAGCACAGGCTGCAGCAAGATCGCCCTTCACAGTTCCTGGTCCTGGGTCACTAATCACTAGAAACCACGCTGGTGGCCCTCCTGGGCCCTCGGGGCAGGCGTGGAGGGTTGGAAGACTAATCCTGCCCTCTCTGGGAGAGGCCACTCACACTGAGCATCCCAACGGTGGACAGCTGGAGAGCAGGGAGGAAGGCCGACACCCTGCACTTCCGAAGCTCTGCCCTGGGCACCGGGCACACCCCAGCAGCAGTGGGGGGTGCGTCCCCGTGGAGCAGCGGGGAGGAGCACGGCCCCTGCCACCCTGCGGTGAGGGCCGACGGGAGGAGTGACCTCAGACCAGGGCTGCCACCCAGGCTCAGCTCTGTTGGACAGCTGACGTGGGGGACCCCACAGAGCAGGATGCACCTCAGGCTCCACCGCAGGGCACTCAAGTCCTCTGTGGGTTAGGCCCAGGGTCCAGTGCCAGTCTCAGCCTCCTCACTAACTGGACTCACGGATTTGGGAACCCTTAGCCCCCGCGATCCCTCCTGGACTTCACATGCTACCTCTGACCCCAAGATAACTGGGGAGTCAGAGCATGTCTGCTTCCCGGGGGGTCTGCTTGCCTGGGAGCCCGAGGCGGGCACCTGAAAGGTGGGTGAGTGCATGACACACCCCCAGCAGCTGTGGGGCTCTGGCCCTCTCCAGCCTGGCCCTCCGTGCAGACAGCCGGAGCTCGGCACATGCTCCCAGGTGCAGCCCTCACCGGCCACTGCAGGAGTCCACCTCTGCAGAGCTGCCCCCAGGGTGCTGCAGCTGCGTCCACTGCCTGGACGGGATGGGAGTGGGGAGGCACACTGATGTAGTGTGGGCGGGGTCCTCCAGGCCTCTCTGGCTGAGCGGAGGCCACTGTGGACGCAGGCCCACACAGGCCCAGAACACAGAGCAGAGTCGCATCGTGGTCAACAGGGGAGGGCCAGGCCTTTCCCAGGGTGGCTGGGCCTCCTGAGAGCACGTGGGACTCAGGCGCCCAGCCAGTGGAGAGGTTGGCACCACCAGCAGAGCGTGGGCATCGGTCAGGACACCGGAGAGCAGTGAGTGTCACGGCAGGGCCCAGATGCAGAGCCGTGGCAGGAGCCCCATCATGGGAGGGAGGAGAGCAGCCCCAGCCCCGTGAGTGCAAGAGGAGGAGCCCTCGGAACAGAAGAGGATGAGACCCGACGTGGACCGGTCACGTGGGGCAAGCAGCACCACAGACCCAGACCGGGGGCGGCACCGTGGAGCTAGACACACCCACCGCTGGAGCCGCTGTCCCGGTGAGGGCCAGGTCACAGCGTGGGAGCCGCCGAGGGGCTCACCAAGACCTCACCACTGAAAGTTCTCCAGGAAACACGGAAAGTGAACGTCTGCAGAGAAGCCTCGTGGGCCACGCTCCGCGAAAGGAGACCCTCCTGGACTTGGCAGCGTGTGGCTGACTCCCTCATGCTTCCTCCCACTGCCCAGCAACTGCGGCGGCTACCAGGACACAGCCCAGATGCAGCCTGGCCCGGGGCGGTCTGTCTTCCCACTCACCCTCCCCAGAGAGGAGCCAGAGTCTCGTTCGCTTGCTCTTTAATGGGGTGCTGGACAGAGGACACCGGCGGGGGGGAGCTGGACTGTTCAGGGGAGCACCAGCAGATGGACACCAACGCTCACTTACGGCTATTCTGAGGGTGTGGGACAGCACCCCTCGAGGTGGCAGCTGGAGTTGGGTGACTGGACGTGGTGGACTGCATAGAGGATGGGTGATGGGCACAGAGTCAGGGAGGACAGGTGGTCCTCAGAGAACAGGGGCTCACCAACACCCTCATCACTCATGCTCTGAGGCAGCTCAGGGATGCGTGTGTCCCTACGATGCCAGCCCTCGGCATCACCACTGGGACCACGTCACAGCGTGATACAGCTTGCACTTCCACCCATCCATCCACCTACCCACCCATACATACATACATCTATCCACCTACTCATTCGTCTACACTTCTGCCCACCCATCCATCCATCTACCCACTTCACCCATCCATCCACATATCCATCCACCCACTCATTCATCTACACATCCGCCCTCCTTCTATCCATCATTCATCCACCATCCAGCCCCACATCCACCCACTCACTCATCCACTCATCCATGAAAAGAGCAAGGATTTCCTCCAGGTCCACCAGTGAGAGAGTGGGGCTAGATCTCAGGCCCTCGGCGACAGCGGCTCTCCAAGTTGGGATTCTGGACTAGAACAGCCTGAACACCCAGGAACTTAAAGGGGGAGTCCCAGCCTCTGCCCAGGCCAGACTTCTGGGTTGGAGGCTCTGGGCTGGCCAGTCTTCCAGGCGACGCAGGGCAAGCCCCAGCCCGAGCACCACCGCTCTGCGTTCACCAAGTGCTTAAGTCAACCCGCTGGGGAGCATGTCTCCCCGAGATGCTTCCCGTTTTCCACCAGTTACTGCTGAGAACGCCAGAGCAGATGGACGTGCTGGGAATGGGCCCCCACAGAGGGCTCTGCGTGGCCAAGTGCTCCTGGCCTGGTACTCAAGGTCAGGGGACGCAGATTCACAGCCCACCAGGCATCACACACTGTCCTCCTTGGCTGGCAGACCAGCCCAGGTGACCAAGGTTCTGTGCGACAGGAAGTGACACTCAAACCTGAAGTTGGAACAGAGGCGATGGATGGAATGCCCGTGAGCTCAGGTGAAGCCGCGGACAGGGCCCAAGCCCTCAGCTGCGACCTCACCCTCCAGGGCTAGGGAGCGCTGCCTGGGTAGCTCTGTAGACCCAGATCCAGGTCCCAGGGCCACGGGCTGCACCTGCTGCTGCTGCTGACGTGATACGGGAGGCGTGAACAAATCTGTGACCTCGATTAAAAGCCATTCTGCGGCAGACAGGGTTCTTCAGGAAATGCCCGGCGCTTAAGCCTGGGCTGGTGGTCAGGGGCACACTGACCTCTCCCCTTGACCTCTCACAGCGTGCAGCAAGCCCCTGCGCTCTGAGAGGCTCCTGCCGGTCCTGAGTGACATGCAACCCTCACGCGATGGTTTACAGCTTCTGAGCCCAACCCGCCTGCGCCAGGATGCCCCTGCCCAGGAGGAGGAAGGCCGGCTTAAGCTAAGAGGGGTGGCCATGTTGGGGATGAGCAGGGCTGGGTGCAGGTGGCTCCCCATGAAACAATGGGAGAGCCACACACTTGGGCCCGTCACCTACATCTGAGTCCCGGGAACTGTGCGGCACTCAGTCCTGCAGCACTGCCCAGGACAGGCATCTGAGGGCTGCTGCTTCAGACAGACAATGGTCACCACCAGGGCCCGGCAGTGGGCCATCCTGCTCCGGGAGGGGTCAGTGCACCCCGAGACAGCTTTTTACGACTTACATGCACACGTGTCCTTCTGCGCTCACGAACAAACCTCAGCCCTGAAAACCCAGGGTGACATCACAGTTGGAGCTGTGCCCACTCCTGGTCCTGACGCCAACCAAGGCAGAGGAGAAACACAGTCCTGGTCCTCCCGGGGACAAGCCCCAGCCACCCATGAACAGGGCACCCACGGTGCCCTTCACCCTCACCAGGCCCGCAACAAGCAAAGCGTGGCCCACATTCCAGACAAATGGAGCTGCTTCTGTCAGAAGAAGGGGACAGATGGCGTGAAATGGCTTTATTTTTTTGTGCCCATATCTAATAAACACAAAATCACCATCTCAACCCAATGTCTTCAAAAGTCTTGGTTAGAACACCCCACACAATGATCCCGCGGACAAAACCACTGGGGTGCTCTCAAAACCAGCCGGGCTGGCGACACCACACCCAAGCCACAAAGCCGACAACATGTCCATGTTCTCCCAGAACACTATTGTTCAGAAAACTAGATAACGACACACACAGCACATCAGATGGCAATATCAGGCACACGTCAGAACTCACTGTTACTGGTACATCCTGATTTTCTCTTCCAGAAAAGCTAGTTGCCGCTGCCCATTTCCTTGTGCACAATGCAGCATGAAACCCAGAGGTGACTAACTGAAGCCAACCGGACAGGAGCCGTCAGTCCCCGTGAGCTCAGGTGGGTCCATCTGAGCTGCTCTTCACAGCTAGTTTTGAGTCATCTTTTAACTAACGCCAAAAATGAACGTCCACTCCTCACCCAAACCACTTCCAAACCTTTGTCTCAGGCTTAATTTACACTTGGTGGAGAAAAAGAACCACCTGACTCATCTAGGTTTCTCCTCCTCAGAGGAGCTTCCTTCTGGCAGCGCCCCGTCCCCACCTGGCTCTGCAGGGCCTGGGCCAGATCATGCTGGCCTGCGAATCCTGTCTCTCTCCATTGCTGCTGTCACTGCTGCAAAGGCAGCTGAGGTGCACGCAGGCTGGCATAGCCCCCCGTGGCTCTGCACACACCCTGATGGTGTCCAAAGCCTGTGCCGCTGCTTTGCAGTTATTTTAACTGTGCCAGGCAGAGCAAGCCACACCGACAGCCCACGGAAACAGCCACCAGCGATTGCCCATCATATCTGTTCTTTCCTGTTATCAGAGCTAGAAAAGAAAAATGAAGGCGGCTATACAGCCATGCACGCATTTCCCTGCATTTGAACAAATGATGTAGCACACACAGCCAGCAGCTCCGCCTACCAGTGTGCCTGGAAACCGCGGTTAATCTCTGCACCATTTCTTCTAGGGCCATCTCTTCATTTCTCAGCCAAAACCTCATCCTCTGATGCTCCAGATCACCGCTCAGCTCTGCCTGCGCTGCACCAGGAGGTGCTCTCCGGGCGGGGCAGAGCGGTGGGGAGGGGGCGCGGCGGCAGCGGGGAGGGGGCTCGGCGCTTCGCCTCCCTGCCCGGGATTGGTCCCCGCGCCACCGGGAGGGGGGCGCGCCCTGCGCTGGCGGGGGGGCGGGGGGCGCTCCGCGGCGGAAGCGGAAGCGGCGCGCGCCTGCCCCGCGAGTCACCACCGCGGCCACCTGGAGTCCGCGCGTGTGCACCACCGCGGTTGCCAGGGAGGTCATGAGTGTGCACCATCACAGGTCACCTGGGGCTCACACCGCAAGGTCACCCGGAACTCACACATATGCATCCGCCGCACTCACCTGGGTGGGACTCAGGCGACACCGGGAGGTCACCTGGAAATCCCGCAGCACAGAGGCACAGGTCCCGCCCCCACCCCTCCCCTGGATCCACCGGAGCGCCCCAGTGGAGCCGTGTCCTTGCCGGCCCTCCAGGCAGGGCCTCATCTTCCACCCCCTTTACCTCCTGTTGTCCCTGGGCAGGTGCAGAGGCCGCAGCAGCCTAGGGTGCCCTCCTGGCCTGGCCGCATGCCTCCCAGGTAGCACCAGATAAGTAGGCCACTGGGTCCCTGAGGGGGTCGGTGGGTTCCCAGGGGCGGGACTCGCCTGCCCAGAGGTGCAGACCTGGGAGGAAGAAAGGCCGCAGGCCGCGCTCCACCTCACCATGGTTGGCAGGGAGCCACACTGTGCATTTGACACTGGCAGCACCCGGCTGCCACCTGCAGATTGGAGCTCGAGTGTGCATGTTGTGGCCACCACCATCCCCACTTGCAGATGCCCGGTGCATGCACACTGCACCGCACCCCTGACGCAATGCTGGCATCCTTTGACAAAGGGCACTTCAGGAGAGGTGACGTTTCTCAACATCGCGTGTGCCCTGACATCCTGGTCCAGCAGCATGGGGTGCCCAGCTTCCTGCATGGTGGCCTTGCAGCACAGTGCTAACCCCAAGATAGAGGGTGAACGGGTCCAGGGTTTGCCTCACAGAGCCCACGGGCTGGGAGGTGAGAAGACTCTAGCAAACAATCACAGCATTAATTAGAAAGCGCAACCATCACACGTAGAAGTATTGGGTAAATCATTAAGAAATTGCTTTTTAAAAAAATAAAAAGCCCGGGGAACATGGGCAGTTTCTCCTGGCTCTGAGTCACCTTGGGAAGGGGCATAAGCCCTGGCATGTGTGGACCCAGCCCCCCTGGGCTCCTGAGCTGGGACAGCCCCGGCTGTGCCCACAGTACTTGGAGCCAGGTGCCATCCACCTCCATGGAGAAATTATCTGCAAAGAGCCCTTGGAGGGGCCACCCAACTGGCTCCCAGCAGTTCCAGAACCTTCTCTGCCCCAGTTTCAGGGAAGGCCCGCTCCCAGGCAGATACGCTAAGATGCAGACCTTGCCTTCCCAGAGCAGCCGCAGGGGCGGTCCTGGGCACACCTGCAGGGCAGGCCCCCTCCCAAGGCACTCGGTCCCTGGGGACTGGCTGCACCGGCTGGGCCCCTGAGCTTCGGAGGCCGCAGGTCTGGACCCTGGGAATGGACTTCTCTAACAGGATTCCTTCGGGTCCACACCCTGAGAACCCCTGCTGGCCTCTAGGCCATCTTTCAAGGCAGAACCAGAGGGAAAGGCGAGTCCCACCAACTCCAAGAACCCCCGAACCTCCCCTCCACCTGCCGCCGCGTCTGCCCTGGCCCTCCGGCTGAGCCAGGCACTGGGGCTGTAGGCCCCACTGAGTGGCTGCTTCAGGCCACGCCTAGGGGTCTCCAGTATCAGTGTCATGTGTCACCTCTGTTGCCTGGCAGGATGCTGGGCCAAGCCTTGGTCTAGCCATGCTGGAAATCCTGACAGTTAGGCCAGACTTGGGGTACGTGGCGAGCAGGCTGCCCACCCCAGCACAGTGGGCTCAACCAACCAGTCGCAGGCCTGGGAAAAACACTGAGGCCCTGAGGGGAAGGGACTCCTGCTACAGGTGCCCCATTCCAGCTGCTGGTTGGCACTTCCCTGGCCCCAGCCTGCAGGGCCAGCAGAGTGGGCCTGCCCCTCCGTAGCTTGAGGCAGTTCCCAAGGCTGAGCATCTGTCCATCTCTGCCAGCATCCTCCATGTGGCTGGCGCAGTTGTGCCTTCCGTGAAGACCAATGTCTGCTGAGGAACAGCTCCCGATGGTAACACACCCCTCCAGGTGCTGGCTCACACTCCACGCAGTGTGACCTGTCCACCCCCACAGCAACCCGGGAGAGGCACCACTTTTACCCTGCTTTTCAGAATCAGGCAATGAGAGGTACAGTAATTTGCCCAAGGCCATTAGCAGTAAGCAGCTGGGCAGACAGACTCAGGTGCTAGAGACCTGGAATCCAAGGTTTGCCTCAGGGGACTTGGTCAGCCTTGGTCAGAACATCATCCACAAAGTTCCTGGCAGCTGCCCCAGGGCCCTAGGTGAGGCCCAGTGCTCCATGAAAATCCTAGCCCGGACCAAGGGACAGGCTCCTTTCCAGCACAGCTGGGCCTCTCCAGGGAGGCTCATCCTGTGGCCTGAGCCCCGCGAGGTGAGTGCTGCCATGTCACACCCAGTGCTGGACTGTCCTCTGGGCAGCAATCCTGGAAGGGAGGTTGGAGACAGGAGCTGGCAGGAGGGCAGGTGGGGCCCGGGAGAGCTAGCCATCCTGAAAGGGGACAGACCAAGGGGACATAGCCTGCTGAGAGGGCAGATGCATGTGGCTCAGGACCCAGCTCTGAAGAAGCTGAGTGCTCACGGTGAGCTGGCCATGTCCAGCAGGTACCCCGTCCTGCAGGACAAAGGACACAGTGAGTCCTGCCGGGAAGTCTGGGAATAACCCGGGCTTCCTGCACCGCCAGGCGAGGCCGGCAGCCCAGGTCCTCCTGAGCTTGAGGTGCTGGCTGGCGAAGGCTGAGGCCAGCAATGCCCACTGCCCCTGAGATTTGTGACGGCCTCAGTGAGGCAGATGGGGATGAGCAAGGAGCAAAGTCCAAGACCTTCGTCCACAGCCACTGACGGTGACCTGTCACTTCTGAGTGGGTGCAGGAGGAAGGAAGGGGGAGTCCTGGGACTTGGGCTGTTCGGTGGCCTGACCAGTGGAGCTGGAATCCACAGTCACAGGAACTAAACAGATTCTGGAGTCAGGATGTGGACTGCACATCCACTGCATGCTGGGTTCTCAGGAGACAGCCGCACCAGCAGCTCCGTGACCCTGTGTCCTTGCCTGTGTGCAGGATCTGTGTTCTCTTTAGCAAATCAGGAGCAAACCGCGCAGTGCACACCCGGGCCACACCCTTATTCCCAGCACCCGTGTGCAAAAGCATCCCTCCCCCGGCCTCCATTGCTGCTGCACAGTTTTCAAAGCCAGGTGGATGTGGCCCGGGAAGTCCTCTCAAATTTCAGTCGGTTTCCTCAGCAGCCGTTTACCATTGTGCACAATGTGGCAAAGACACACTTTCCTCATGACTGATGGCTTCTCTGGGTCAGAGTCCTGGAAGGGGAGTCTCAGACCCAAAGGTGCAGCTGATCTTGCTCTTCTGGAGCAGCACGTAGCAGCCAGGTATCCGCACCAGCAAACACGGGGACCTCAGGCTCCACCTCTCCTGGGGCTGCGGCAGCAAGCAGAAAGGTGGCCAGGCCAGCCCTGGCGACCCAGCATGGCCAAGAAGGACTGAGCAGTGAGGACGACTCTCTGCCTGGGTCAGGGCCGGAGCTGCTCAGGCCGGCCAGGTGGCAGGAACTGCATCTTGGACCACATCATGTGGCACTGGAACACCACGGCCGTGGACCACTTAGCAGTCTTGGCAGTGTGGCCCGTGGGCAGATGGGATGGCAGTTCTCCAGGTCCCCAGCCTGCTGGGACCCGCCCTGCTGAGCAGGCACCTGCGGGGGAGCGGCATCCCCTTGCAGGGCCCCCTGGGCACAGTTCAGGCCACTGTTCATCAAAGCTCCAGCCCTGGCTTCAGGCCACGCCCCTGTCCCCATGCTATCCTGGGGTGGACAGGGCTGGAGGCTGGGGGCTACAGAAGGATGTGTGGCTGTGGGGGGCTGCCTAGAGCCTACGGGGTCCTTCCTGCTCTCCAGCCTCCCCTGGACCCAGTCACCGGGTCTTCTCCCTGTGCCCCTCCTCCCGTGGGGCAGTGGTCATTGGGTGAGCCCCTCCTTCTGTGTGACCTCATCAGGCACCTTCTGTTTCCAGGGCAAGTCCCATCACCGGGGCTGGGGAGGTTTTCTTGACAGGGCCTGGGGCTGGGGGCCCTCTCCCCAGTCCTGGTGACTCTCTGCCTGCCCTGCAGGTGCAGGCGGTCCTGGTGTGCTGCCTGGGGGTAGCATACTCACTCCTGCTGTGTGGGAGGGCTGCTGCAGGCTGTCGGGTCCAGCCTGTCCAGGTGTGCTGGGCTTCTGAAGCGACACTGCTCCCCAGAGGCAGCCACCTGCTGAGCTCCACATGCCACACACGTCATCCCAGGCCACTCAGGCATCTCTGAGGTGCACTTCAGCTTCTCCAGAGGCAGGTGACAGGGGAGGTAGCTTGGCCCCAGATGAACAGGTGCTTGGTGAGTGGGCAGGGCCTGCTGGCCGCTGCCCATCATCCAGAACTCTAGCCAAGACCCAAGGTGAGGTCAGAGTCCAAATTCTGAGTTCGGGAAACTGCTCTGTGTTGGGGCAGCTGGATGCTTGGGGGCTCCCTGTGCCCAAGGAGGGTTAGAGCCTGGGCACAAGACTTCCCTCCACCCTCTCGGGGTCCACGGGGAGACTGGGCATGCAGGTGCTCCACCCATACCCCTGAGCTGTGGAGAGGCGGCAGGACAAGTCGGCTGCCTGGCGGGCAGGCCAGGGCTGTGGGGGTCTGGGAAGAAGGTGTGCCTGCAGGCTGGCTGGCGGGCCCAGCGATGCACACCCAAGCCCCTCCCTGGGTGGCCTGGTCCCCCTCATCCATGGACCCCATGAGCAGGCCTCTAAGAGACCACCCCTCGTCCACATGGCAAGTCCACGTGTGTGCATGGGTATGGGCAAGTGTGCATACCTGTTTGTGTGTGCATGCACATGTGTGTGGGGAGGCTGGTCCAGGGAAGACGCTGGAGGTGAAAGACCCCCACATCTGACCCGGCTATCCCAGCCCGAGCCTGCACTGGACACAGGAGGTGGGGGAGGACATGGAGAATGTGGCAGGGCTGAGCCTTGGGGACTGCATGGAAGCCCTTGTGATGTCCCCATAGCAGACAAGCAGTGGTGTCAGAATAAAACTCTCCTTGATGCCCTCTGTGGAAGGTAGGAGGAGTCAGGGCTCCCAGTGCCCCAGCATCCCAGGGCAAGGTGGCTCTCCAGCCGGCTGTGGCTGCAGGAGGGACAAGGTAATGCCCTGATCCCCTCCCACCCAGCCCGGCTTGTAGGAGCCTGTGGACTTTTATTTTTTGTACTGGGATCAAACCCTTTTTATATTTTATTTCGAGACAGCTTTGAGTCTTCAGCTCAGGAGGCTGAGTCAGGAGGATCACAAGTTCGAGGCCGTAAGTAACTAGTAACTAGTCCCTGTGTCTCCTGAAGGGCCAGCAGGCCCAGGCCAGAGGGTTTCTCCTGGAAGCAAATGCCCTTCCAGCACAGAGTGGCAAGCGACACAGGACCCGCTGCAGGGGCTGGGGCCAGAGCGCGGGGAGTTGGTATCACCGACAGTGAAATAGGAACAGAGTGGCTTTGGCATTTTGAATTTGAAGCTGAGTTTTGTGTAAGATCTGATGACCTGTCCACCTTCAGCAGGCTCTGGGAGTCCTGCTGCTCCTCTCAGGGCCCACCGAGAACAGGGGCACCGCAACAGCAGGGACAGCTGGGGCTCAGGCACTCCCAGGACCTCCATCTGCCCCCGGCCTGTGACTAGGAGTCCTGAGCCGGTCAGCGCGGGCCCCCAGCACCAGGCCACTCACCTCGGTGCACCAGGAGGCCATTGTGGTCCCTGAATAAGCCCTGAAGAGGTCCATCTAGGGCCTGTGAATGCCACCTGTGTGACAGAGGGACTTTGCAGATGGGACCATGACAGGGTCTTGAGGGGGGAGTGGCCCAGGATGTCCAGGTGGACCCATGTCCCCACAGAGTCCTCATAAGAGAGGGCAGGAGCCAGAGGCAAGGAGGAGACGCAGCCTGGAGCTAGAGGGGAGGCTGGGAAGGGCAGCCCCAGATGGACAGCCTGGTCTCAGGGCTTCTGGTCCCCCGTGGTCTGATGATAAATCCCGATTGCTCTGGCCAGTTTGCGCTGGTCTCTTCAGCAACACGGAGCTGGCACAGCTGCTGACAGGACAACCTTGACACTGCCTTCTGCAGAGCCCTGCCCCACCCCCCAGAACTCCCCCAGCCAAGGGTCAGAGCAGCAAGTAGAACGGCCTGCTGCAAGAGGCCCCGGGGGTGGGGCACACCAGGAGCTCTCGTGGGTTTCAAGGGTACCAGAGAGGACCACTGGGTGCCATGTGCCAACCCCAAGGTGTGTATGGGACCACCCTCCTTCACACCACACAGCAGGCTAGGACGCCTGACCTGCTGGGCTCCCAGTGACTTCTGAGAGTGCACGTGTCCAAGCGGTCACACACCTGTGTCCACCTGATGCTCTACACCTGGTCTTCCAGTACCTTGCAGGGACTAGAGGGCTGGGACTCCCACGTGGCACTCTTTGACAAATGACACCCGTGTCCCAGGTGGCGGTGAGGTCTTGGGCCATCCGCTTGTGTATGCAGCTGCAGGCTGTAACAGACGGCTGGCTTTTGGAGCTTGGTGTCCTCTTGCTGACACAGGCTGCTGTCCCGGTGGGGAACCAAGGAGGGGGGCCAGCCACCATGGCAGCTGGGGCAGGACAACGGCCTTCCTCACATTTTGCTGCTCTGCAAGCTGCCTCGGAAACAGTGGCCCCCCGGGACGGCCTGCCGCTTCCTGCAGGCACAAGGACACTGTGTGCTCCAGGAGGGACAGCCCTTAAGACAGGAAGGCCCCACACAGGAGGCCGCACCGGAGAGCAGGGAGAGTGCTGTGCGGCATGCAGGAGGCTCCTGGAGAGGGCGACCTGCTTAAGGCACGCACAGGGATGGCCAGGGGGCTGCTTCTCCGCAGGCAGGCGCTGCAGTGACAGTAGGCCTGGAGAAAAGAGCAGGGTGTCCTGCCACAGCACAGCTAAAGCCAGGCTCTGCCACACCTGCCTCCCCTGGGAGGGCTGAGCTGACCTCCATCTGCCCCAGCCAGGAACAACACCGCAGCCCCGCCCACACCAGCAGAGGCCCCTCCCACACCAGCAGAGGCCCCTCCACACCAGCAGAGGCCCCTCCCACACCAGCAGAGGCCCCTCCCACACCAGCAGAGGCCCTGCCCACACCAGCAGAGGCCCCGCCCACACCAGCAGAGGCCCCTCCCACACCAGCAGAGGCCCCGCCCACACCAGCAGAGGCCCCGCCCACACCAGCAGAGGACCCTCCCACACCAGCAGAGGCCCCGCCCACACCAGCAGAGGCCCTTCCCACACCAGCAGAGGCCCCGCCCACACCAGCAGAGGCCCTTCCCACACCAGCAGAGGCCCCGCCCACACCAGCAGAGGCCCCGCCCACACCAGCAGAGACCCCTGGGGAGGGCACAGGCTGCTCCTCTCCAGGGCTGGGCTCCAGGGCGGCCTTGTGGTCCACCAAGGCCCTGCAGGACCTGGCCTTGAGAGAAGTCTCCCTGGGCTCCCAGGTGCCCGTCCCAGGACAGCAGACGCAGGAACGCCATCAGGGTAGCTCTGGCATGGACGGCATTTCATAAGAGCTTGGGGGTGCCCGAGGGTTCCTAACTGGTAGGTGGAAGTTCTGTGGTGCTGAGGAGCCGCCCAGGGTGGCAGGAAGACCAGGAGACCTGGGAGAGCAGGTGGCCAGGCAGGTCAGGTGGGGTGTGTGGGAGACAGCGAGGGTTTGAGGAACTGAGGTGGAGGGCGGGGCCTCAGGTCAGTGTGAGGGTCCGGGGGCAGGGTTCTGGGACCGTTCTCCAGCACTGGCCTGGGTGCCGCGCAGGTGCTGAGCACATGTGGTCCTGTGACACCTGCGACCAGTGGGCTCCAGTAAAGCAGATGGCCACAGAGGGACCATGGGAGGCCACAGTGCCAAGGAGGAGGAATTCTGCACCACACAGCACGCAGGGCACCTGCCCACATGACAGGTTGACTCCTGCCAGGCCCCAAAGCACAGGAGCCAATTCCAGGAGGTGAGCCCCAGCCCGTCCACACCTCTCCTGCTGGGCCAGCTTGGAGGACGCTGACAGAAGCAGGCCTGGCAGGACCCAAGAAGAGCCAAGTTGCCACTCACTGGCACATGGGGCCACAGAGAGAGGAGCACCAACAGAACAGGGTCTCAGAGGAGGCGATGGCCAGAGGAGGGCCCAGGAAAGGGCCTGGGAAGCTGGAGGCCAGGCATGTCCTGCTGTGTCCTCCTGCATGGACACACGGATGAGCGACAGTTCTGCCAGAGCAGGCAGACGACAGAACCCTCATCTGCAGGAGAAAACTCACTCCACCTTCTTGGAGCTGCTCCAAGCATTATCCTAAATGAAACGACACTAATCATCTTCACAAAACCCCTCACTTTCTACAAGGCAGGAAGAGAACCACAGGTGCACAGGTCGGGCAACAGGCAGAAAAAAACCAGGACAAGGGGCCGGTTGAGGCGGCACCATTGAATCACAGCTACTGGTCAGGGGTAGGTAGGGGGGGCCAGTCAGGCCAGCCTGAGGAACTCAGGGACACCCTGTCTCCAAGTAAGACCCAACACCCTTGCCTGGCATGTGAGGTTCCACCCCAACACACACACACGCTCACACACGCACACGCACACCTCACAAGGGTTGTAGCAGGACACACAGAAACAGACACAGCACATTAGCTATATTCTACTTCATGGGGTAAATGACTTGGAACGACTCAGCCACATCTATCCAGACAGAAAGGTCTGCGGATGTGGCCAGTGCCCAGGCTTCTGCCCAGCTCCGCGGCTCAGCCTGGCCCTGGCTCCCATGCTACAGACCAACAAGCTGACCCCCAAGGGCAGGCCATGAGCAGACCCACAGTGAAAGCCTTGCTGGCTCTCAGGAGGGAGGGACCGGTCAGCCTGGGGGTTGGAAAGTCCGGGATGTTACACAGGCGTGTGTGACATTCGTAACAGAGCAGCCAGACAGCACGGAAGAGACCTGCGTGGTGATTTCTGTTTAACAGAAATCTGCCTGTGGTGGAGGAAAGGAGTGTTACTGAAGCCCAGCGTGCCGGCCTCCTAGACGCCCAGCCCCACATGAAGGCCACCAGGCAGAGCCCGACCTGGATGCCCCTGGATGTGGTTCAGGCCTGGCCTCGCCTGCCGGCAGCTGTCATCCCAGCAACAGCTGTGGTCCAGCAGAAGCAAGTGGCTGCAAGAAGCAAAAGCAGGTCTCCCCTGGCTGCTTCCAGGAGCAGCGCGAGATCCAGGAACCCGCCGGCACTGGCCGGCCTTGGGAAAACGGTACCCAGACCCGGCTCCTTGTCACTGGGGCCAGGTGTGTGCACCGTGCCACTGGAGGTCAACGGCAAGGCTGCAGGGGCAGGAGGTGCTCCAAAGGGCCAGCGAGTGGCTCTCCAGAGAAGTCACCGAGGCGTGTCCCCAGGACACATCTTCCAGGGCCTTCCCAGGCCTTCATCGTGACATCTGGCTCTGAGGCGGGGCCCAGTGTGTGGCACACACAGGTGGTGAACGCAGCGTCCTCTCAAAGGCCCCGTGTTCAAGGGCACCGGACTTCTAGCATTCTCCCGATGCCCTCGGATGCCCAGCTGATGCCCAGGTTTCAGGTGACTTGCACCCCTCCCACCAGCAAAGCCGAGCTTGATGCCACAGGAGCCCAGCTGCAGCAGTGCACCCGGAACCCTCGCTCACATTCTGTCCTGTCCCTCCTCCCTCCTCTGTCCCACCCCGTATCTGGCCACCTGGGCTCCCTCCATTCCTGCCTCCTGGGAGAAGGACAGCTGAGTCGGTCCTCCATGACATCCAAGTCCTGGAGACATTTCAAGTCCTGGAGAGAAAGCAAATGGAAAGGCTGTGGAAGACCCCGCTGGCCCTGCCTGGCTCAGCCTCCCCGCTGGACCAGGGCACCACTGAAACCCACTTCTGGTCCCTGCTCTCCAGGGTCGCCTGGGGTTTCCTGGATACGCCTCCCTAAGGGCCACACCTGCAGGATGTGCGCCAAGGTGGTCACTCCCACAGGCAGGTGAGCCGCTGACCCTGCTCTCAGGGTGACTTCAGGGACACACCAAAGCTCCAGCGAGGTGTGACACTTGGCACTCCTCTCCTGGGGACGGAGCACCTCCCTGTGATGCAGTGGCTTAGAGCTTGGGCCCAGAGGAACCGCCAGGCGCACATCCTGGCCTGGCCACGCCTTCCGCCCCAGCTGTCCATCTGCAGGTGGGGATCACAAAGTCCTACCTCGTGGGACTCTTTTGAGGGTTAAATAGAAGTGACCAGAGCCGTCACTGGGCTTGCAGTGGGCCTCCAGTCATGTGAGTCAGTGTCATAGTCTCCAGAGACTCCGAGGGGGACAGGAAAGTGGCCGCAGCGTTCTCCAAGCCCAGCCAGACCTGTCGACGCATTTCCTGCTTCCAAGTTTCCTGGCGGCTTCCCGTGGGCCCTGTGGAACCCTGAGCTCCTGGCCAGCAGGACTCAGGGCTGCGGCTCGAGACCGGCTGTCGGTCTGACACAGATTCAGTTCTCCAACCCAGAGGCGCCCCGATGTCGGCCCTGTGCCGGGGACACAGCACGAGCCCTGAACGTGCCTGGTGGAGCTGCCTCCTGAGGGCCCTGAAGGCTGCCCCGTGAGGCCCTCCTTCCGTCCCCCTGTCCTGCTTTTCCTGGGGCCCTGGCCATTCCGGGAGGGCTGAGTGGCCACCAGTCCAGCCACATCGCCTGTCAAGCCATGCCTGGGGCCTAGGTCCCGCTGCAGCATGGCAGCTTGCCCTGAGCCGGCCGGGCCTGCAGCTCCAGGGCTGCTGGGAGGCGGGGCCACAGCTCCACAGGGCTTGCAGCACATCCCCTGGGGCCAGGAAAGGCAGCCCTGAATGGCCAGGGCCACCCCTCTCCTCAGACCACACAGCCATGGGGCACCACCATGTTCAGTGCAGGCGCCACGCTGCAAGGTCCCAAAAGGTGGAAGGCCTCCTCCTAAGAGCAGAGTCCCCCAACACAGCCACAGGGTCTGAGCCTCAGCAGTCACACCCAATGCCCTGGTCCCTCCGGCCAGTGGACCCACAGGGACCAAGACAGTCCTGGGAGCCTGCACCCCACGGCTCCGGGCAGCGGCCCTGGTCCCACTGAGGGCTCTCACACCCTCCGCGGGCGGCACGTTTTATCACTCGTTTCCTCCTGTCCTCACCCGATGCCCCACGACCATGAAGAGAGAACAGGCCGGGAGCAGGAGGGCAGAGTCACGTAGACCTGAGCCACAGGCCTGGCACTCGGGTGGCAGGAGAGCAGACCTCAGCACCCACAGAGAATGGGGAGCCTGCCGTGTCCACCAGGAACGGGACGAGGCCAGCAGCAAACGTGGTTCTGTGGGCCCGGGGTCACTCTGGGGGCTCCAGGCACAGGGGCCCAGGCCAGGTCAGCCTGCCTGAGCGGGAGGCAGAGCAGGAGGGTGCGGGTGGGCCCAGGGCCCGCAGGCACCCGAGCAGTTTCCTGCCTGCCTCTCTCGGCTGGCTCTGAGTATGTCAGCACCTGGTGTGATCCGGAAATGCTGCGCGCCCCGGCCCGAACTCAGGGGAGATGTTCTGAAAGGCCCAGCACAGAGTTGCTGAAGTTGGGCCCCCACCCTCTGGATTGGCCTGCGGGGCTGGAACAGTGTCTGCCGTGGCCAGTCGAGGTCAGGGCCCGGTGGAGGCAGGGTGCTCGGGCAGGCAGCACTGAGTGGGTCTGCCTGGGAGGGTGCGGTGAGGGGCTGCGGCCTGTTTTCTTCTTAGGCAGTGGTCAGCTCACCAGTGGAGAGAGCCCAGCTGCCATCCCCCAGTCATAACAGCCCCCGAGCACAGCACATCACGCTGTGGACGCCGCAGGACGTGGCGTGCACCCCCCACCCCCCCGCAATGCGCCCTTGGCGGCCACACCTGTGTAAGGAGCCGCAGGATGAGAGGCCCAGGGAACAGCATCTTCCTGGCATTGACCTCAGGCCTGCAGGTGGCCGGTGGGGGGAAGCAACGGCACCAGGTGGACAGAGGCAGGGACCACTGTGGGTCAGGGGCTCCTCAGAGCAGCCACCCGGCTGGCCTCACACCCAGGACGGGAGCTCGCTGGCTCCCTGGAGCCCTAGGTGCTCGCAGGTGCAGGCCAGGCTCGGACACAGGCGCTGTGGCCTCTCCAAAGGCCAGTGTCCCTCTCCTGCTCGGGCCTCCGCATCCAGGCCCCACGCACACCTCTCGGAGCACTGGGGCCAGCGACACGAGGCAGGGCCGTGCCCGAGGCGCCACCTCAGAAAACAGACCTTGAGGACAAGCACACGGGCACAGCCATGGCCACCTAACCGTGGCCGAGTCACTGGGGCGTGTGCCGCTGGTCTGGACGTGTGGAGGACCCTCCACAGCTCCACAGCAGAGCCACGTCCTGACGTGCCCCGCAGCACACCCTCGGGCACAGCAGTGTGGGTGCCAGGAGCTCGAGGTCAGCCCCCACCTCAGGGGACCACCTGGCCAGCAGCAAGCCCCATACCAGCCTCTGCACTCTGCTGCTCTGGGGA
Organism: Urocitellus parryii; assembly: GCF_045843805.1. Taxonomy (NCBI): domain Eukaryota; kingdom Metazoa; phylum Chordata; class Mammalia; order Rodentia; family Sciuridae; genus Urocitellus; species Urocitellus parryii. The sequence continues at coordinate 983,677 of NC_135532.1, forward strand.
CAGTCCTTCATCACACAGCCTTGGGGGGTCACTCCAGGTCCAACCACAGCAGTGTGCTCAGAAGTCACAGCCCGGTAGGAAGAGGACACGTCCGTCTGAGTTGGACAGTGCCTAGGTCTTGGGCCACCGATGCGTGGCATGAACAAAGTCACACCTCACGCCACACTGCGGCTGCTGTGCTGGGAGGATACCCACAGACTGGACGGGAATCTGACTGCAGACAGGAATTGTCACTTCCAGCATCACGGGACGCCCTCAACACGGCCATTCAGGAAGAGTTGTGCTCAGAATCAGCACGAGGTCTCAAAATCACAAAGTCATCTATTTTGGCGCAGCTCCAAGACCCACTGAGAGCTGACCCACATAATCGATGGGCGGTGAACTAAAGGAGGTGGCCAGGACCCAAAAGGACATCAGTGCTGCCTGTGCCCTGTGTGACGATGGCCGTGACTGCCCAGAGGCCATCTGGCTCGCCCCTGGACCCAGCAGAACTCTGCACTGAGCCCAGCCCAAGCCCGGCCCATCTACTCGGCATGGGGCAGTGCGCCCTCAGAGACGCGCCTCAGGCAGAGCCGGCCAGGGACGTCCACACTGACTCCAAGGTCTGCAGGGAGAGGCCAGGTGCTTCTGAAGACTACGATACTGAGGGGGGAAGCAGAGCGCCTCCGGTGCTGGGGGTCCAAGTGCTACAGCTGATGCACGGGAACAGACCGTCGGCCTGGAGGAGGACTTGACCACATGTGGACACTGGCAGCCCTCCCTGCAGAAGGCCTCTCCCCAGCCTCGCACCACGCTGCCCGACGTCTGTGCATCGCTGTGCATCGGTGGGGCCCACCCAGAGCCTTAGCAGCAGCAGGGCTCAGGCAGGTGGGGTCCAGCATGCTGCCCACATGCCACTGGGCATAGGACAGTGTCCACAGGAGACCTTGGGCCCAGAGGCCAGCAGCACCCAGGAGGCTGCTCTGGGGACCTGCCTGGCTGGCCACCTCCCCGCCCTTGGACTCAGTGCAGGCCCTTGAATGCCCCCACCTGATCCGTGTCTCCTCGGGCACAGAACGAAGTCACTTTCCTGTTGTCCTGTGACATGTCAGACAGTGAGCCCACAGTGCCCAGGGATGGAACCGCAGGTGGCGTCTGTCCTCAGTGGCATGGTTCCTCCTTTCCCACAGAGCTGGGCTGCTGGTGGGCCACTCATGTCCTTCAGCCCTCCTGTCCTCAGCAGCTGCAGCTGTCCCCTGTCCAAGCACTGGGCCCACACATGCGGCTCCCTGGAGCCAGAGGACCTGCCCGGCCCTGGCCCTCCTCCTGGGACCTCAGACGCCCCCCCAGGGCCGAGCTCCTACCTCCTGACTCCGATGCTGCAGCCGCCTGGGAGGTGTTGGCAAGGTGACTGCCGCACAAGACAGGTGTCCATGTCCTCGCGGATGCGGAGAGCAGCAGCGTGTCCGCTTCAGGCTGGCCTTCAGTCTAACACAACTCCACCAGAGCCCTTCCTCCACGGCCTGGGGCTCCAGGTCCTGGGCCTGTTGGCAAGCCTTGCAGGCCACACCTGTGACAGGCACCTGTGCCCCACGACCACAGCCCACCGCCAGCCCACCAGGCCGCCTGCACTGTGGGAAGGAGCCCTGGACTTCCAAACAGAGGTGAAGTCGGCCCACGACTCGAGCCCTGTGGCCAGTCCAGGTGTGGCACCTGTTCCCGGGCACGCTGCAGGGACTCCAGCTGCTCCCAGACCAGGAGGCGCCTGCCCCTTAAGTGGGCTCCACCAGATCCCGAGTTGTCTGCACAGAGCCACGGCCTCCCCATCCCTGCAGCCGGCACTGGCGGAGCCTTCCCAAACGCCGTCTACAGCGCTGAGTGCAGACGCCACTGGGAACAGCATCTGCTTCCGGGGCTGGGAGCCCCAGGCACAGCCCAGGGGCTTGGGGAACAGCGGCTTCCCACTGCCCGCTTCCGGAGGCTGGAAACAGATGAGCACCGCAGGGTCGGGGCAAGCTGCCCACAGCTCCCTGCTAGCCTTCACTGCAGCCCCTGTCCCCGTCTCTGCCTGTCTCCATTCTGTGTCTGTCCTAATCCCCTCTCCTAGGAGGACGCAGCGTGTGGGGACAGGCCACCCCTGGCACAGCAAGACCTCATGGTGACCAATGACATCGTCAACGACCCTGTTCTCAAAATGGTCACATTCACAGGTGCTGGGCTGGGACCATGTGTGGATGTTGGGGACAATCCTGGTCAGCTAGCTGTGTCCCCATCTGGTGACACTGCCACACGGTTACAGAGCTGGAGCCTTCTGGTAGCTGAGGTGGTGTGAAGACCCCCCCAGTCCCTGTTCTTGCAATCAAGTCATAAAGATCTCCGATGTGGCTCCGAGTGACAGGCATGTTTATTAGAAGGGATGGAAAAGGGAAAGAGGACACTCTCAAGGGCCAGAGTGGGTCTTCTGAGAGGAGAGGGACAATGTACAGTTTTCCTGGGGTCCCAGCGGAGTTTCCAGAGTCCCGCCCAGGTCCACCTCTTGACTTTTGACGGACAGCAGAGCGACATCAGGCTTTTGAGTCCCCGTTGCTATGGCAACAGGTTTCATAGTTAGGAGGGACTATCCTTATCTCCCAGAGTTTCAGGATCTGGCCACAAAAGTCTCCTGGTTCCTCCCGAGGACATTCTCTGGAGCCTGCATTTCTCCTGCAGTCAACAGGTGGTCTGCTGAGGAATGTGACATGTCCTGTCCACTTAGGCCAGGAGGGCTGCGTGGAGAAGAAAGAACCTCAGTTCCCACCACGGCGTCTGTCTGTCCCCAACAGCGCCACCTTGTGCCAAATGTCTGTCATGCAGCTGGAGCACTCACATCTAGGGCCCGGATGCTCACCACGCTCCAGACTGAGAGTCCGTGAGTGGCCAGGGGCCCTGGGCAAAGGTCAGCCCGCATGGAATGAGAGTGCTTTGACATTTCCGGGGGACCCCGGGTGCTGCAGCTTTGAACCTCCTCTGTGGTGGAAGGGTGGCCACAGCACATGGAGTGGACACATTAATGACCAGTGGACCCCAAGTCACGCAGGCGAGGCAGCCCGAGGCAGGCAGAGGTCCCTCCAGGGGAGCTCCACTGGAGGGCTGCAGACTCCTGAAGTCCACTCGCCTCTTGGTCGGAAACCCCGGGCCTGACACACAGGGACACTGTGGCAGCCCTTCCTGCAAGCCCCTTTCCTGGCCCTGGCAACTCCACACGTCAGGGCTGGCCTCTGGGGACTGAAATCCTCAGCTGTGGGTCACGCTTGCCCTCCTGGGCACTGGGGTTCTGAGGGACACGTCCAGTTATGGGTCCTGCAGTGGCCAGGTTCCACTTCCCCTGCAGGGAGGTGGTGGTCAGCTGCACCGTGCCAGGACATGATGGGGAAGGTGGCTCCTCCAGCGTCAGAACCCAGTGGGTGAGACGTGGGCGAGTGGCCGGAGTCCACGAGGCCAGCACTGTGAGAACTCCCGTGGCACCTGCTCACCACCTGACAAGCCCCAGGAAGGCAGCAGTCCTCCTGGGCGTGCTCAGTGGTGGCCGGGCACTCGCCAGACACCAGGTCCGCAGGCGCTGGTCCTCCCCATGGAATGGCGCATCCTTGTTCCCGTGTGCATCTGAGGTCCTTTGCTTGCCGTGCCTAGAACCACGAGAACGCTGTGTAGACAGGTGCTGCGCTGCACCACTCAGGAAGTGGCGTCAAGGAAAAGGCCCGCCCGTGTTCAGTACAGAAGCAATTAAAAGGATGTTTGAGCCTCCATTGCTGTGACCCCGGGACGCAGAGGCCAGCCGGGTGGGCAGCCTGCATGGCCCAGAGCCTGCCCGGGGCCGAGGCCACATGTGGACCTGCTGTCACCGCTGCAGACAGCTCTCAGACCTCACCTCGGCCCACTGCAGAGGTAGCAGAGCACAGCGACTGGAACACCCTCCAGAACCTTCGGGCCAGGCCAGCTGGGTGGCCTCGTCTGTGCCGCAGGGTGAATAACTGGGCCCGCCTCGCGGGCTGCGATGAGGACTAAAGGGTTAACTGAACCATTTGGTCTTCGTGTGTGACCGTAAATGTCTGAACTAAAATAATCATAATAAGAAAGAAGCAGCTGCTCAAACAGAACTGAGAACCCAGCCTTCATTTCTGAACCACGTGTGCCTTAGTGAGCGGGGCCAGGGCTCTCTGGTGGCCGTCCTCCTGCTCCTGATGAGTGCCTGGGTGCTTGGGCCGGGGAGGAGGCAAGGAGACTGCCCAGGGCTCCGTCCAGGGCTCTGTCCAGGGCTCTGTCCAGTCTCACCTCCTTGGAGCTCGGGCTGGGTGGCAGGACTCACAGAGCCTCAGCACAGCCTCCTGGGACACCAAGGCACTGTGGCAGGTGGGACTGGCTCTGCCACCTTCCCCTCGACGTGTGACCCTGTCAGTGCCCAGTGCTGCCCGTGAACCAGAGGCACGGTGAGATGCGGCCCGTTCTTGTCCCCGACGTCCCAGGGGGGCCAGGATGCGCAGCACAGCCGAGGTCACAGGCCGAAGGTGCCTCCTGGCTGACTGCGGCTGCAGCAGCCTCGGTTCCCCACACTCCTGCTCCACAGAGGCCCTGGAGAGGTGGCACCGGCCCACCTCCCACGCGGAGCTGATGGTCTCTCGCAGACTCTCCTGGCGCGGGACTGTCCTCGACCTCAGCAGTGCTAGGCCATCTCCCCCAGACCTGGCCACTCCTGCAGACCTCGGGTTCTGTGGTGGGACGCCAAGTGAAGGCCGCAGTGGGGAGGCTTCACTTTCCCTTTCCCCGTGGAATGATCTGGAAACCAGGGAAGTGGCGTCTGGACTCACTCAGGCTCTTCTGACTCCAGACACCGTGACTGACTCGGCCAACACCTCTGTGCTTCTGCACTTTGGGGACTGGGTCTAGAGATGGGCCTGCTGGGCCAAGGTGAGGGTGTGTGCTGCCACCAGGCCCTGCTGAGTGTCCACGGCTCCACCTCTGCCAGCAAGGACTCTGGTCCTCGGCAGCTCTCCAGTGCGTCTCTCGGATCCTTCCTCGTGAACGTGAAGGCCCTTCTTCACAGAGGAGCTGATCACCAGCGTGGCCTGGGTGCTGCCGCTGCGCCTGGCGACCTGCTGTGTGTGCGGGAGCGGATGCTCCTCTACGCTCATCTTGCCACTGTGCCGGTTTGTCCGCCGGTCTTTCGAGGTTGGAACCTCCACCCTGTTCCCTCAGCCTCCCCGGCTCTGGGGAGGGAACCACAGTGGTTCCGAGCCTCAGCAGCGCTGAGCAGGCCCGTGCTCCTTCCCTCCCTTCCACCTCAGGAGCTCAGGTGGGCCCGTAGATGTGGGTGGCACACCCGCCGGGCTCCCACCTTGGGCTTCCTCTCCACCACTGGGCACTGAGCAGCCGGGCAGCAAGCCGCTGGGCCATGTCCCCGATGGGGTTCTTCCTCCTCTCCCTCTGCGGAGTGCGCTGACCTCGACATCCAGCAGGTCCCCAGGGCTTCCCCAGCGCTCCCCTCTAGAGGAGCAGGTGACAGTAGGGCAGCAGCCTTGCCCACTCCCGGACAGCACCAACCCCTGTGGCCAGGCTCTCCATCTTCAGGTCCGGGCCCTGGTCTCCAAGGCTGTGCTGTGGTGGCTTTCAGTGGACCAGAGCTTAGGAAGCCAGCTCAGCAGAAGACAAGGCTGCCTGTAAGCTGGACAGTGGCCACACCCTCCTGCTCGGCGCACCAGACCTCCCAGCCCCGACTGTCACCAGCCCCGACTGCCACCAGCCCCGACTGCCACCAGCGCACGCAGCTTCTGCCCTGCCAAGGGAGGAGAAGCCGGCCACGTTCCCCCAGCACTCAGCACCAGCACAATCCACGAGCCCTGCTCCCAGGGTCGCTCAGGGCTGGCTCTCAGCGCCCGGCCATTACAGGCCCTACAGAGAGCTGGGCACGAGCAGCTCAGCACAGGCGAGAGCCTGCAGCCAGAGTGACCAGCTGGGAGCGCCCAGCATTCCAGGCACCTGGGACCACCCGGGCCTGCCACCTGACAAGAGAAAGAGGCAGCCCATCATGTCTGGGTGCAGGAAGAGCCGGGCCGGGCTCTGCTGGGCCCCGGAAGCTGGAGCAGCTAGACACTGCCTCTCAGAGGCGCTGCCAGGTCCTCTCGACTGAGTGTCGTCAACCACATGAGCACAAGCGTGACCGCACCTGCCCACCAAGCACCCCGGTCAAGGCAGACCCCCACACCAGCCTGCAAGTGCTCATGGGGAGACACGTTTGGTGACCGCTGGAGCGAGGTTTTCATAGCTTATGTGCTCTCTGTATGTTCAAAGCACTTCTTAGTGTTTTTTCCAAAGGAGAACAGTGATTTCTGACATTTTATATGAAACCCTCATTTAAATATTATAAAGATTATAAATTCTTAACTGATCATCTCCCTTTGGAATATACAATTGAGAAAATACCTAGAGACTGAAAGTTACATTGTACAATTTTTTTTACATGAATTTGAATTAATCAAATTGTGTCTACTCACCCTGAGAGAGAGGGAAAGAACTTTACAAGAGGCATTGAGTCCCCACCGCAAACTCCAGAGAGAGATCTGAGATGCCTCTCAGCAGCGGGTCCAGGGACAGGTGCACAGTGGAGAGGGTCAAGTGGAAGGGAAACAGGTGGAGGGGGAGGGCAGGGGGAGGGGGAGGGCAGGGGGAGGGGGAGGGAGGGGGAGGGAGGTGAAGGGGGAGGGAAGGTGAAGGGGGAGGGCAGGTGGAGGAGGCAGGTGGAGGTGGAGGGTAGGTAGTGGGAGGGCAGGTGGAGAGGGAGGGCAGGGGGAGGGGGCAGGTGGAGGTGGAGGGTAGGTAGTGGGAGGGCAGGGGGAAGGAGCAGGTGGAGGGGAGGGCAGGTGGAGGGGGACAGCAGGTGGAGGGGAGGGAGGGGGAGGGAAGGGGAAGGCAGGTGAAGGGGGAGGGCAGGTGGAGGGGAGGGAGGGGGAGGGAAGGGGAAGGCAGGTGAAGGGGGAGGGCAGGTGGAGGGGGAGGGAGGGGGAAGGCAGGTGAAGGGGGAGGGCAGGTGAAGGGGGAGGGAAGGTGGAGGAGGCAGGTGGAGGTGGAGGGTAGGTAGTGGGAGGGCAGGGGGAGGGGAGGGCAGGGGGAAGGGGCAGGTGGAGGGGAGGGCAGGTGGAGGGGAGGGCAGGGGGAAGGGGCAGGTGGAGGGGAGGGCAGGTGGAGGGGAGGGCAGGGGGAGGGGGCAGGTGGAGGGGAGGGCAGGGGGAGGGGAGGGCAGGGGGAAGGGGCAGGGGGAGGGGAGGGCAGGGGGAGGGGAGGGCAGGGGGAGGGGGCAGGAGGAGAGTCTGCAGGTGGGGCACTGGTGCTCGGCGCCTTGGGAAGCTGTGGACCGAGCCGTGGCTCCCTCCCCGTCAGCGGGGCCTGGCCTGGCCAACTGAGCTACCCTTGGATTAGGTCTCCCAGAGGGAGGCTCTGGGTCTCTCCTGTGACCTCAGAGGACCTGCCTGTCCCCTGCACTCTGTGTGTGCCCCGACACCTCCCTGGGCAGAGGAGGACGTGCCCATGGAGTGGCAGGCACAGTACGTGTTTGCTGCTCTGCTCGACTTCCAAGGCCCTGACGGCACAGAGACACCCCGACCCCTCCCTAATAAATTTAAATCCAACAGATGCTCAAAGGATCTTTTTTTTTTTTTTTTTAAAAATGAAAGCCCAAGAAATGAGGCAAAACAGGAAATTCACGGGTCAAAAATTGGAAAACAGGTAGAACCAAAGTTTAAAAATGATTTCTGGAAATAAATGCATTTAAACAGCTAAACCATGAGTCAAACTAGTCCAGAAAAATGGAGACAGCACAAATCTCAAAATAACACATGAAAGGAGGAAATAATCTTGGAATAAGAAAAGCTTAAAAGTCATAAGCAACTACGTTGTGTAACTGTGCAATTAAGTTAGAAACCCTGGGCAAAATGATGATTTTCAGGGATGTGTAAGATCCAGAGTTGCCAAGGAGTCACCTCCTCCCAGGGCACCAGGCCAGGCCGCTGGCTTCCAAGGGGGCTCTGCCCAGGCTGTGCAGCGTGGACACCCCCCGCACAGCTTCCAGAGCCCCTGGGCAGACGAGGCAGCCTTGCCCCTGCCAGCTGCTGGAGACAGAGGAAGGCGGAGAGCGCCCTCCCCTCCACCAGCTCTCCTGGGCGCCAACCTGCCTAGCACAGGCACCAGGAGGCGGCCCCAGCACAGGGCAAGTCCCAGGCCTGCCCGGGCCTTCTCCAGGGAGGCCAGCGGGTCTCAGATCCACCCTCCCATGAGCACTGCTGGGTGACCCAACACCTGTCCACCCTAAGGAGGGTGGCGGGACTCAGCCAGAGAAGCCGGCGGGCAGCAGTGCCCTCCTGGGACAGGTGTCAAGGGCCAGCCAGGGACCTGTGCTGCCCCGCTGCCCGCTGCTCTTCAGCCTGATTTCCTGTTTGGGGAAACGGTGTTCTGATGGCTTGGAAGTCTCCTCTTACAGAGGAAGGAGAGGAGAACAGTGGCCCTGGGGTGAGCCGCCGCAGTCTTCAGAAGGGCACCGCCCTGTGTTTGCAGAGCTGCTTGGTGGCCCATTTCACTTCTACAGCCCACGGTGTGCAGGATGTCGGGTCTGAGTGGACCCCAGCACTGTGATCTCACTGGCCCAGGTGTTCATGACGGTAAGCAACAGCGGTGACAAACTCCTCGTGGGCCTTCGTGACCACTGTCTCTTGCTCCCTGAAGTTCCTGAAGTGCAGTGTCTGGGGGGCAGTGGCTCCCACGTTCCCTTTCCACCCACACCCAGCAGAGCACCCGTGTCAGGTCAGGTTGCTGGGGTGCGGAGCAGGCAGACCCCGTGTCCTGGTGGCCCGGGCCTCCCCGGCAGCCCTTCAGCACTGGGTTGTCCTCTGCGAGCTTCACGGGGCAGCCCAACGGGGCTCCGCCTGCCGCTGCAGGTCCTCTGGCTCGTCCATGTCAACCCTGTCCAGTGCTCAGGAGGAGGGTCTCTTCCTTTCCCCTCGTGCCTTCGTGACGTGGGACATGGAGGTGAGACACGGCACACACGTGGACAGCCGAGGGTCAGACCTTGCTGGCCTCAGCACGCTGGGAGCAGCGACCGGGCAGCCGGCTCCTTGGACCCAGGGGAAGGAGAGGCTCGAGCTGCCCAAGGCCTATGGAAGACCAGGGGCCCCACGTGCTGGAGATGGGCAGCAGAGCTCTGTGGGGACCGTAGGCGAGGCGAGAGACCCCACAGGAGACAGACAGGCAGTCCCAGCCCAGCAGCAGGCAGGCGCAGGAGCAAGAGCGGTCCTGGCCTGGGAACAGTTCCCAGGGAAAGCAGGGCCAGAAGCCTGTGCATACTGGGAGGAGCGAGGAGGACTGGCCGGGTGGGGCTGGCGACGGGCACCTCGCCGTCTGGGTCCTCAGTGTCAAGCACACTCTCTGGAGGAGTCACAGGTGGTTTGAACCTCGATGTCCTCACGGGTGTTGCAGAAGCACCAGCAGTTGAGCAGGAAACCCACCACGTTCCCGAGCAACACTGACAAAATCATTCGGCCTGTGGCCCAGCTGGAGGCAGGGAGGGGTGAGCAGGGCTCCCGGGGCCAGCTGACGGGACAGCTCAGGGACTCCTGCCTTCGCCCCAGCTCACCGAGGACCTCTGCAGCAGCGCAGAAGCACCCTTCTGGGAGCAATACTGGCCAGATCATCCCGTCCATGTGCAGGCAGGAGTGTGCTCAGCAACCCACCACCGGCACGACCACGTGCACCATAAAAAGTGTGGGAAAATGAGGATCATGTCACTTCAAAACACAGAAACCTCACCCTCCCTACTGCAGGTAACATGTTTGTCCATTCTGGTTAAAAGGACCCGGAACACGGCCTCTGCAGCTTCCCGGAGGGGAGACCAGAGGAGCCCCTCTGCAGACGGCCCCTGTCCCCATAGCCTGTCCTGAAGGTTAGCTGTAAGGCCACCGGAGCAGCCTGTTGGGGAGCTGCAGACGCGCCGAGCCACCCACCCGGGTTTCCAGTGTGGGCACAGCGCAGCCCCAGAGACGATGGACTCAGAATGCGGAAGGTGGACACATGTGGGTGTCCTCCCCAGCCTCACCTGCCCAGTCCAACAGGATCACGAAGACGGCCTCGGGCAGTCCGGCAGCACACACACCGGGGGCAGACCCCGCTGACCCTGGGGGACATGGCCTCCAGCAGAGAGCAGGGTCTGGAGCCCGTCCATGTGCCTGTTCACCCAGCCACACAACAGCTCCCCCCGAGCCCCCAGGCCATCCATGGCGAGGAGACAGTTTCCACCCACAGTGGGCAGAGAAGGGGGCGTCAGGGCTCACGCTAAGCCTGCATGAACCCTGGCGCTGCCCGGAGTGAGCCAAGCCCCACAGAGGGACGAGCACTGTGTTCCCAGGGGTTGACAGCCAGTAGGACGGTGGGCGCCAGGGCTGGGCAGGTGGTCAGTGCTGAGTCAGGACAGAGTTTCAGTTTGGAAAACAGAGAGTTCTGGAGGCGGACAGTGTGGCGGCTGCCCAAGAAAACACACGCTTTGCACACCTGAAAGGGAGCCACGCAGCCTTATGTCACACAGATTCCCTGACCAACACTTGGGCACCCACATCCAAGGCTTCAGTTCCAGGGCTTGCGGGTTTCACCAGCCCAGAGGACCTATGCAATAAGCTGGCTGGACCCTGTGAGGGGCCCAGGGGACAGGGTGCGTGGCCCAGTTCCACTTGGAGCCCAGGCTCCCGATGGCCACCCTGTCCTACAGGAAACAGGAGCAGGGAACCAGCAGGCTTCACTGTAGTGTGGAGCAGTGGTCTTGCCATCTGCCACTGTCCCAGGTAGGAGGAGAGTCACCCAAGGGCTTTGCTGGACCCCAGGATCTGGGGAATGTGAGCCTTGACCACTTGGAGCCAGGACCTGCTGGGCACAGACCTGACCAGCTATCTGTGCTGAGAGACCCGGGATGCTCCTCTCATGTGGGCAGCAAGCAGGCACCGCCACGAGGCCACGGCTTGAACCCAGGCTCTCTGCTCTGCAGCCCTGCGGTCTTCCTCACCAAACAGGGTCTTGGTGGACTTTTCCTGAGTCCGAGGGACTCGGTGAAATTGAGAACCGATCGGGAGCTGCCAGGTCAAGGACACAGTCTCAGCGGAGTCACCCTCTTGGCACACAAGTTCACCCGGCAGCCCAGGGCAAGCCACCAGCACCAACCAGCGCCCACCAGCACCAGCCAGCCTCGGGCCCAACAGGAGAGGTTAGGGCAGCTCTTTTGCAGCCAGGATGGGCACCGGGCAAGAGGACAAGGGCCCAGCGTGAGCATTAACAATGACCAGGCCTCCAACCTGCTGAATAGCCTGCCCCCACCCCCCGAATTCCCACTGGCAACGTCCTGCGCTGTTACCCCAGCCTCCCTCTCCCTCTGCTGTGTGACCAGTGACCAGCTCTCTCCAGGGGGAGGAGTGGGCCAGGGCATAAGAAACCTTGGCCCCTGGACGGCTCCTGGCCCCTGCAGCAAGAGGTCACCGAGAGGGTTAGACTTGAAACACTCCTTTAGGACAGTCACTGGCAGGGACTGGAACCAGGCCCCTAAAGCCACACAGATGACCACAGGCTCCGGCAAATGCAGCCCTCCTCAGCCAGGTCCACACGACCCGCGTTTCCACGTGCCAGGCCTTCACAGAAGGTGTGGCCACAGCGGCTGGATCCAGGCAAGTCACCTGGCCACGCTTCGTCTCACAAGTAGGTGCACGAGTGCCACTCTCCAAGCCTGGCACAGAGACATGCCCCAGGATGCCGTCCTCGGCAGAGCAGGACCTTCACAGGAAGCCTCCCAGCAATGCTGCTGCCCACAGCCCACAACCAGAGAACCACGGCACAGGCCAGCTGGGTGGAGGCGGGGACAGCTGGGTCTGGAGCACCAGGGTACGGCGTAATCCTCTCAGGCCAGCCCCTGCCCTGCCAGGGGGCACCTGCCAGTCTAGGCACGGGGTGGATGCCGAAGACCGGACAGAGCCTCGTGGTCCAGCTGGGCTCCCTCCCTGTGGAGCACAAGCTGCTGTGCCCACGGGAAGCCCCGTACTCGGGGTCAGTGGTGAGGGAGGAGGAGGGAGGGTTCGACGCAGGCAGAATCGGCGACTCAGCCCCTGCTTCCTGGAGGCTGCGGCCTGGCCAGGGCAGCCAGCTGGAGGGGCCAGCCCGAGCTCCTGCCCGAGGAGTTCAGGGGTCTCCCCTCCGGGCTCTGATCCTGTCCTTCAGACAGGGTGCCCCTGGACCACCAGTAAAAGCTTCCTGGCCACCTTCACAGGACAACAGGCCAAATTCAAGCCTCAGCTCTTTGTTTTTGAAAAAGGAAGCAGAGATCCCCCCTGGTCTACTGCGCTTTATTAAGACTCACACACCTTTCTCATGACCCACAGCCAGAGAAAACCTCACTTTACCACAGTTAGGTGGCCAACAGGAAGGCAAAAGACCTCACGTCCTGCAACAGTGGAGGGCCAGAAGTGGGCCTGGGCAGGAGCTGCGGCCACCCAGGCAGCACAGCCCACGGCCTGGACACGATCGTACCAGCCGTAGGAGGCACAGGGCGGTTTAGAATGAGCCTCTGAGTCGGGCTGGCAGTGGGACCTTGGGGTCAGTGAGGGTGAGACACGGGCACCCACCTGGGGACGTGGCCATCTCCTCCGGCTGCTCCTGGACAAGTCCAATGGCATCAGACACAGCCACCTGGTGGTCGGCTTCTTCCCGGGGGGCCTCCTTGGGCGGTCCTGGGGAGGGACAGCTGCTGCCTCCAGGGGTCCCGCACAGGAGCAATCTCCAGCAGTCGCACATCAGGCTGAGGGCGAACCGCAGGTCTCAGCAGGGGAAAGAGGGGTGCTGCCCGCAGACCTAAGAAGGGTCTCTGGACAACGCCAAGATGGCCAGAGCAGCCTTGTGCATTTAGCCTGAAGTGGATTTAGGACGTCTACAATCAAATTCATTTTTCTGTAACGAATTTCTACTGTATCAATGTTCAGTTAAAGAAGCAACCTCCACTTAAAATACTGAGGCCAAGGCCGCTTCAGCCAAGGCTCTGTCAGGTTAAGCAAGATCGGCCAGACGCAGTGCTGCTTTCTCTGAACTGGAATAGGAAACAAGGGAGGGCAGGAGAATGGAGGAGGAGCTACCCCCCCTGACCTTTAGGCTCCTGCTCCAAGGACACGGAAGTTCCTGCTTCTCCAGGCGTCGGTGGCCAATTCGCTGACCTGGCAAACTTTCAAGACCTGCGCCACTGGCTCAGAGCGCGGAGAATCACCCCCAAGCCCTCTGGGTGAAGGAGACCTCCCGCGTTCCAGAACAAACACCCTTGTTCCCCAGGGGGGATCGGGCACGCCCAGGAGGGCCGCTTCCCGGGAAGCAATCTTGGCTTTTCTTTTTGGTAGGGGATTGAACCCAGGGGTGCTTCACCCCTAAGCTACATCCCCAGACCTTTTTATTATTATTATTTATTTTTAAGGAGAGAGAGAGACGGCAGCCGTGGCCTGGGGGTTCCTGACCCGACTCTGCGTCCTAGGTCCAGGAGGGGCCTCCTACCCAGCAAAGCTAGACCTGTGACGATGCAGACCAAAGCCAAGCCACAGATCCACTCATTAGCTCACCCACACTTTTTATGCACCTGCTGTTTGCCTCTATCAGGGCTGCTCCTGCCCTTGAGGCACCTAGGGGCAGACAGGTGCCCTCATGGGGACCACCTCCACCTGTTAAGGCAAAGAGCCATCCTAGGTCACGGAGCAGGAGGCCAGTGCCCCCGGGACCTCTGAGCCCCTTCCACATGGAGGGAAGACGACGGTGGGCCAGTGGACGGCCAGCAGCAGCCCTCTCTCCCGGGCCCTTGCCCCGGGGGCCACTCAGATGGCTGCTGCCACAGCCACCACTGTGTCTGTCCACTCCTCGTCCCTAGCGTCCATCTCCACACCTTCCCCTGCACCCACCCTGTCCATCCTCCTCCCATGTCCACCTCTGCCTCCCACTGCAGAGCCTCCCTGGCGCAGTGGACGGATCTGCTGTGCCTCTTCTCTGAAGACAGCGGGCAGAGGAAGTCACTCCCATGGGCCCAGCCTTGCTTTCTCCGTGTGTTAGTTTTGTTTTGTTCTTAATTTTATTTTGGAAATTTCAATAGTGTTCTCTATTTTGGCAGTGGCCACTGGAGTCCCTGAGCCTCCCAGCTCACGTGGGCTCTTCGGTGGCCAGCACCTTCATGTGGCATCTAGGGCTGCCCTCTGGGGCTGAGTGACCCCGGGGCACTCAGGGAGGAGGGTGTTTCCTGAGTGTGCAGAGCTGCTGCAGCCAGCCTCACGCATGGCGGAGCCGCTCAGGCAGAGCACTCCAAAGTGACTGGACCCCTCAGGTGTCCAAAGGTCTCTTGGTGCCCATGAGTGTGCCAAGGTTCTGCCAGGGAAGCAGGGAGGACTCTGCTGCTGTCCCGGGGGAGGGCTCTAAACAGGCTGCAGTAGCCTGAAGCCAGGCTGTCACTGGCTGGTTCTCAGGGGACCCATCGTACTGGGCCTGCAAACACCCCACACCCAGTGTCGAGCTGGGTGCTGGCTAAGCTCCCTGCCCAGGCTCCTCCTCAGGGTAGGTGCTCAGCTCTGGGGGCTCTGCACAGTGTCCTGGTGACCCTGAAAGGTCCTCCGTTCTCCTGGTTAGCTGCCCTCTTTGAGGGGACACCTGTCATGATCCTCAGAACCTCTCCCCCTGAACAGACACGTTGAAGACAGGCTCCTGTCACCTCAGTGAGGCAGTGGGCAGGAAGCTGTACTTTAACAGCTGGCCACAGGGCCTGGGACAGTGTGATCAGGGCAGCTCCCCAGCACACAGGATGAGCAGGTGCTCTCCGGCACCCCTGGACGTCATTACTGCTGCATGGAGATGGCCCTTGCTACGTTGCAGCTGACGTCCTGCATCCCAGGGGACTCCAGCCCAGTCAGCTGGCCCGGTGGCAGCCAGTGTACTTGCTCTGTTACTCTGGGGTCCCGCATTGGGGCTTCGAGATTTCTCCCCTCCGCTCAACGGACGTTAACTGAGTAGAAGAACAGGCAGGGACCTCGCCTCCTGAGGTGACTGTGGATGTAACCTGGGCCACCAAGACAATGTGCAGAGGTGGTCAGCCTACACCCAGGGAACCCTACTGGAGGGCTGGGGTGCGCCACCCGGGCAGGGGGACAGGAATCCTGTATCTTTCCACTCTTCTCTCTCTGCCCAGGGCTCCATGCACCCTGAACAGTTGCCATGGAAACCAGAGGTGCCCCTGAGAGAGCTGGCACAGTTGCTGAGCGCCCCCCATGACCCTGCAGACCCTCCACCTGCCTGCAGGGCTCTGGGGGCCCCAGAGGTTGGGGGAAGGGTAGGGGTCCCTCCTGAGCCACTTACAGAGGCTAAGGCAGAACTCCAGAAAACAGCCTTCGGGATGAGCTGGGGGCGGAGACCAGCTTTGTGACAGTCCCACCACCCAGGGCCAGAGGCACCTCCCTGGGCAGGGGTCTCCAGCCTGCCTGGGGGGCGCTGCCTGCCGGATGCTGGGTGCTCCACCAGCAGCACCTTGCCTTTGTGGCCAGCAGTCACACTTCCTGGGCCTCCCATGGCCACCCCTGCACATCCTGCTAGGCTCCTTAACCCTTCCAGCTCAGAGCGCCTGCTCTGCCAGCTGAGTTAGGGGCAGCACTGGCCTGGACTGGGGTGGGAGGGCAGTTCCAGGGTAAGTTGAGGCTGCAGATGGTGCTGCCCCCACAGGGCTTGCATCATGGGGTGTGAGTTACCGGCAGGAGCAACAGCAGCTCAGGGAGGGGCCAGAGGGAGCTCAGCAACACCCACTGATTAAAGAATGACTCCTAGCAGGACAGAACTTTGGAGCAGGGTGAGAGTGACATTCTTATTTTTAAACTGCAGCACCTCTTCCTGGCTGGAAAGCAATGCAGTAAAAGCCTGTGGGCCACCAGGCTTCCCACTGTCCTGCTGCCAGGGTCCGGACTGGCCAAGCAGGGCAGTCCAGGAGCCAGCTTGGAACCTGCACCCACACCGCCTTGAGGGAGGGGGGACACTGTCCCTGACACCTACCCAATCCCCCAGGTGCAACTTGTGTGTCAGGGAGCTGCAGTGTGGCTCCTGGAAGTGCCCAGGGGACACTGAGGAAGCCCCACCCCTGAAAGGGACACCTCTCCAGGTGTGTCAGGGTTCCTCCCTCCAGGTGACACTGAGGGTGTGGGAAGAACCCCCACCCTTAATCATGGGGAGAGGCCTTTGCCAGGGGCACACGAGGGAGGCCCCCACCCTGAGCCCGCGAGCCGCAGGTTCACGGGGGGGGGTGGGGGGTGGGGGGGGTCGGAACCGCAGGGAGTGCGGGGCAGTCCCAGGACGGCCGGCGACAAGAGCAGAAACCCCCGGGGCGCGCGTCCCGAACCGGCAGGTCCCCTCCCCCGCCCGGACCCCTCCCGCCCTCGCCCGCACACCTGTCCGCGCTCCCCGCGTCCGCCGATTTCCGCGCCCGCAGGTGCCGGTGCGCCTGGATGCCGCCTGCCGGACCCTGACACTGGGCGGGAGGGGCAGGGGAGGGACCTGGGGACCCCGAGGGACCCCGAGGGACCGGAGGAGAGAGGAGGGGAGGGGAGGGGCCGGAGGGCGGGGTCAGGGAGGGGAGGGGAAGAGGCTGGGGAGGGGAGGGGACGAGGCCTGGAGGTGGGGCGGGGCTGGAGGGGGCGGGGCAGGGCCGGAGGGCGGGGTCGTGGATGGGAGGGGCGGAGGGCGGGTCGGTGAGGGGCGGGGGCGAGGCTCGGAGGGGAGGGGACGAGGCCTGGAGGAGGGGCGGGGCTGGAGGGGGCGGGGAGGAGTCGGGGAGGGGAGGGGGCGGGTCCGGAGGGCGGGGAGGCGTCCGGTGCGCGCACGTGGGCCGGGCTCCCTGGGCTGGCCTGTGGGCTCATGCTGAGGGGCCACAAGGCTCAGGCCGAGCGGACACAGCTGGACGGCTGGACGTGGGGTCTGCCGGCTCCGTGCCCTGGCCGCCTGTGGAATGGGTTCCCATGCTCTCCAGGGCCTCCCCTCGGAGCTGGCCAGGAGGGCGTTGCGACTACTTGAAGACCCTGGCAGACGCATCTGGCACCTCGCCAGCTCCCCACACCCCTTCCCTGCTGCATCCAGGGAAGTCGCCGCGAACCTTCCACCTCAATGCCAGCGAGGGGTCCTGGAAGAGCTGGGCCCTCAGGGCTCCCCCACCCAGGTCCGCGGTTTGCACCTGCAGAGAGATGCCAGAGCCGGCTTCCAGGAAGTGCGCAGAGCCTCTCCGGTATTCACGGTATTCCGTGGGGTCCACCGGGGTCGCGAATGGCACGCTGCACTTTGGTGCACAGCATCTCACGGTGCAACTCAAGTTGTTTACAAGAAAACAAAAAAGAACCCCACCAGTGACCCCCGTGTCTGTCATGGCTCAGAGGAAGTAGTCCATGAACTGGAATCTAAGAGTGAAGCTTTGGAAGCTTGGACCCGGATAAAGTCCTGAGCTCCAGGCGGGAGACAGCACCTCTCCCCCGTGGGCAGAAGCAAGAAGCCGGGAGCTGTTTGAATAAACCAGAACAGCTCTGCCAAGAAGGAAGTAAACACAAACCAAGCAGGTGGTGGAGTGTTGTGGGGGCACGTCTCCAGGTGTGCCAGCTGTGCGTGAGGTGCAGGGCTAGACGGGACAGACACCCCCCCTGGGACGGGGCACTTTTATAGAACACCACCTTATTTCTCAGTACCAAAGCCCCTCTGATAGCTCTTCTCTCAGGCATATTGAATTCCACTTAACAGAGCAATAAAAGCCCATGGGGGCAGCTTGCAGGGTCCACCTCTCGAGTTCCTCTGGCCCTTCAAACGGCTAGGGCTGCATGGCCAGTGGCCCCACCGAGGGCCGCCATGCAGGCTGTGCCAGGCTGAATGTGCAAGGAGCCCCTGTGTCCTGCACCCTGCCTTGCAGCTCCCACTTAGACCAGGGCTGCACATCGACCCACTGGGAACAGAGGAGTCCAGAGCAGACCAGAGCCCTGAGCTCCCCAGGAGAGCTTTCTGCTTTGGAACTTGGTGACCCAAGCAGTGCAAGTGGGGAACCCCCAAATTTCTGCCTCTTCAGAAAATGTCTGGCTGAGTCTAAAATGAGGTCGTTCAAGACCTCCTTTAATTCAGGCAAGAGCAAAGCCCAGCTCAGCCTGTCACCCCACAGCCCGCAGCCCTGCTGGTGTCTGGATGTTAGTGGACTAGACAGCTGGAGGGACCTGCTCTGGTCTTGCAGCTGCTTGGGTTAGCCGACCTTGGAACCCACTCCAACCTGCATCTGCAGCTTTTTAAAACTTTAAATTACTTGCTTTGGGTACTTTGCCATGGAGCTGCCTCGCCCCTCCTTTTTTTTTTAAGGTGAAGATAACATTAAAAAAGTTTATCATAGTGAAAGCTGATTTCAGGTCAAGTTTATCATACAAACACTGTTGATGGGCCAGACCTAAAGCAGAGCACACACTCCGACCTGCTGGGTTCCTATGAGTTTCTGAGACTAAACTGCTGAGGCTGGCCTCGAGCTTCCCGCTTCTACCTCCCCACTGGGGGGATGACTTGCGCGTGGTGACGCCCAGCCATCTACAAGTTCTGAGTTACAAGCAGGATGGGCCCAGGATGGAGGCCAGCCCTCCTGCTCCTTCTGTCCCTGGGTGGTGCTTGCTGGGTGGGACATGGGCGGGAGTCCCTGTGTGGGCTGGAGGGTGTACTCTGCAGGGCCACCTTTGGGCCAGCCCCTCCCCGGAAGCCAACCTTCCTTGGCTGGCCTGTTCCCTACTCTCCCCTAGTCCCAGGAAAGTACAGCTGTCCTTGCCAGAGGGGGGACTGCCTGGGAGGTGGAGGTGGCAGGACTGTACCTGCAAAGGCCCTGGAGCCTCCACACTGGCAGCCCCCGAGTGGCCAGGAGAAGGTCCACGGCGGCAGGCCAAGGAATGTTCCAGATGTGGTCACCATTGCAATGAGTAAAAAGGCAGCTGGACTCGTGGCCCTCCAGGGCCAGACAGCCCCAGGTCTAGAAGTCCCCCCAGGGAGCCAGAGGCCTGACCGGGCCTCCAGGACGTCTGTTCGCAGTGGAGCTCTGGCAGGAGGTTCGGGGCAGGTTCGGGGCAGGTGGAGGTGAGGATGCTCTCAGGGGAACGGGGTGCCCAGACCGGGAGGGGTCTGCTCTGCACTTGAGGAGTTCTGCAGGCTGCAGGGTACTCAAGGGTCGGGGAGTCCAGGGTTTGGAGAAGAGTGGCAGGGTCGAGGGCCGCGGCACAGGCAGGGGTTGGTGAGCGCATGGTGAGAAGGACCCACTAGCTTGAGAAATCCGACCCTGGGTTCTGGGTGGGCCCCTTGTGTCCTCCAGGCCTGGGAACAGATGGAGGTGGCTCCGGAGGGGATCAGCATCAGAAGAGGTGCAGACACCCCACAATACAGGCGCGTGCCGGGCAGCAAGGGGCAGGGCTGACTCCAGTCTGCTTCTGCCTCACCCTGCGCAGATGCCACCTGAGCTTCCCTCAGCAGGACACCTAAGGACAACTCATGGGACTCTGTGTATTTGTAAGGAGAGGGAAGCAGATTTTTTTGGTATTTATTGTGAGCAAATTCATGTCTTCTGCTTGGATAATCTACAGAAAAATCCAATATAATTAAGATCCTCAAGTTGTACTTTTGCTACAGAAATAAAAGTTAAAAACAGTAGCATACAAAATAAACTTTACAGGAACGTCTGATTTGGTTTAAATCACAATTTAATTTTTTAAAGCAAGTTAACGAATTATCAGCTGAATGTTACTGTTTGGAGGATGATATATGTTAAATGTACCTATCACATTTGATAATTTAAAAAATAAATTCCAGTGTTTATGATGATGACAGCTATAGATACCGTTCACATTAAATACATTTTTGAAGATTCTCTCTTATTACATTACATAGTGAATGGGCATTTTAAATGGTAATGCAGACATGTTATTTTAAGTCAGAGACAATATAGGCATATTAAAATTCTGTGTATCCTGATAAAGTAAAAAATAAAGCTATATAAATTGATCTTAAGATTTTTCTGCAAAAGTAGAATCACTTTCATAATACTTCCAACATACCTTCATTAAAGCTTTGTTCACACAGCATTAGAATGAGTTTCATTCCCACTCACCTGCCCTCTGGTTAAAAAAAAAAAAAGATTGCATTCGCCAACTGATATTTTTCCTGTTCTTAAAGTTACAAACGGGCAATCTCCAAAAGAAATGTAGAATGCGAGGACCTGTAGTTATACTGTGTTGTCAATAAGTAACATCGAGGTGGAACAAGAGTGGTTGTGAGTTCAGTGCCGGCCGGTGCAGAGCACACGGACCCGGCGGTTCCAGGACCCAGGGGCGAGCTTCCTCTGGACCCGACGCTGGCTGGTGCTTGGCAACTGGAGCAGCTCCCCCACCCCCACCCCGGAGTTCTCCAGGCAAAGCTGCAAAATGCTCAGAGGCCCACTGAGAGCACCTGTCGTGGTGCCCAGGGTCCACTCTTTCCAGTTCAGCATCCAGGCCTCCTGGCCAGCGTAGGTGCCCTGGGCATGGCCTTTGGTCTGCTTGTGCTCGGAACGGGTGGGCGGGACTTCGTGGAAGAAGGCGCTGGTGTGCTCAGAAGCACAGGGGCGTGTGTGCAGTTCCCGTGGACCTGGGCCCTGTTGCTCCACCGTGACTTGGGGCTGGACCTCCCTGGGAGGCGACAGCATCCTAGTCCAGGCGGGGAGTCGTCCGCAGGCCCGTGTACCTGCAGGGCCGCCTCATTTTTGCAGAGTGAGCTGTGCGCACGTGACAGCTCATCTTCCCAGCCAGGCCACAGCCCCTCACGGGAGCCTCAGAAGGGGGCAGGGTGCGCAGGATGAGAGAGCAGTGTGTGGTGTGTGCACACGCACGTGTGAGCTCACACATAGGCCTGGGACGGGAGAGAATGCGCATCGCCAGACGGCTGGCAGGAGCTGACGTGCTGTGTGCAGACGGCGTGTGCATGACCGGTCATACTCACAGGTGATGATTCCTTCCTTCACATGGCAGGAGATTTTCAAAGCTACGAAAAATGCTCACTGGTGGCGGAAAAACCGAGCCGAAGCGCAGGGCCCCTTCGTGGGTCTCCTCCTCCGTTTCAGCCTGTGCCTGTTTCCATCACTAGACACATCCCCTTAGTAACCTCCCGGGAGTAAGACGATGCTGCGAGGGCCTCACACCCAGACCCGAGGCTCTACTCAGGCAGAACAGGGTCGAGCCGACCAAACCCTCAAGCAGGAATCTCCTATTTTTAAGGCTGAGGGATGGAAATTAACAACAAAACAAAATGGAAAGCAGATGACATTGCAGAGAACCGTGAGGACAAAGCAGAGCAATCATCGTGACCTTCACATGCCCCCGAACTCACTGCTGCCCCAGAAACACCAGGAAACAGACACAGGGAGAACCAAATCCGATCCGGAGATTCACATCATCAGAAATTGGAACATACAGTGGAATTCTCACCAGAACAGAAACGTAAAGTGGCCACGATTCCATGAACTTAGGCATTAAAGCTCTAAAAACATACTTTAAAAGTCAGATATGTTAACAAAGGATAAAAGAGAGATAAAGAGCTATGAAAATAGTTCAGCGCAAAGGCAACTTCAAGATCTCTAAAAAAATACGATACAAACAATTTGTTGATAATCGTTCGGCGAGCCTGTGCCCTGCAGGTGTCACGTCCGGACCCTCCTGGGCCCTTCAGAAGGGCTGCGACGGGCACACACCACTGTCTGCGAGTCAGTGTGGGCCCTAGCCACGCTTGGCTGCCACAGGGGTGACACGGAAGTGACTGGGGCAAGAGCAGGCCAGCGGCAAGGGGCTGGGGGGCATAACGTTCTCTGTCCTCAGCCGGGGAGGCCACCCCTCTTTGGTACAGTGTCCTGCTCTGACCTACCCATGGTGGGGCCACTGCTGTGCGACTAAGGGTTGAGCAGGTGAGACCTTGCACTGCCTGGGACCCGGCACTCCCCAGACCTCTGCTCTCGAGCAGCTGGGGAACAGCATGTCCCTGTCACGAGCCACTGCACGGAGGGCACTGGCCTTCCTCCCTCAGGCTGAGGCTCCAGCCTCCAAGTGTCTCCTCTAAGACAGGTCCACCAAAGCCATCAGGTAGAGTTTCCCAGAAACAGACCACAGCCCAGGTAGCAGGAGCTCCGTAACACAGAGCCCCATCACCTGTCCCCTCCCACACACCTTGGCCAGGATCCCAGGCAGGAGGGCTGCGAAGGACAGCAGGAGCCACCTGGGGAGGCGCAGAGGGGCTGCTAAGCAGCGTGCCCGCTGGGACTGACTGGCCAGGACAGGCTTCGGAGGACCACACCTCGGTGCGACGGCGGGGGGTGGGTGTCTGACCGTCAGCCAGACCTCTCCCTGCCCTGCCCCGGACCACCACCTTTCCCAGCACCCCCGAACCCCCTTCCAGGAAGGCGAACTGGCAACTCCCGTGTGGATGTGTGGCAGCCAGGGGTGCACACCACGCAGGCTCACGCCATGACAGCGTCCTCCTCCAAGGGCAGCTGGTGACAGGAAAGGGGACACGGAATCCCTGCAAGCTCCCTCCTCAGGAGACTCGGATGTAGTCAGGAGCAACTGCTTCTTAAGGTGGTCGGCAACCGGGCGGGCCAGGCGGCAGGGCCGGGAGGTGGACACGCCCTCGGGGTCAGGCGGGGCGTCCAGCCTGCAGCACCAGGTGGGCGCAGAGGGGCCTGGTGCAGAGGGTGGTGTGTGTGAGCTGGACGGCTGTGGATGGGGGCTGGACGTGGAGGTACAGACGAGAGGACGGCTCTTCAGGTGACGGGGTTGACACAGGCCTGGGCGCAGCCAGCTTGTGGCTGCAGTGCAGAGGAGGGGCCAGGGCGAGGTCTGTGTTCACAGCCCAGCTGGAGCTGGAGGCCATGGGCAGGGGACGAAAGACTGTGGTGTGCTTGTCCTAGAGAGTGGCCTGCGGCCAGGGCTTCGCCTCCTTGGGCACCAGGAGAGGCGCACGAGTGCACAGGCACTAGCGAGCACAGCTTGCAGCACTGGGCCTGGGCACTGTCCACCGTGGCACGGGCTCTGAGCAGGGCCCCAGCACCCACGCTTCAGGCTGGATCCACAGCAGTTCCCGGAGAGGCCCCGTGGGGGGCACAGCGCCCCGCCCCCTGGCGCACCCCGCCTGCCTTCCTAGGCAGAAGTCGCCCAGGGCAGCCAAGGGCCTGGGGCTCTGTGCACCTGAGCTCTGCAGAGAGGCGAGAGGGACGAGTCCGGAACCACCGACTCCTGTGGCTGCGAGCTCTGCCAAGACACAGAACAGGCAGTCAGTTCAGGAAGCCCGGGAGCAGCCCGTGCTGACCCGAGGCCCTGTCCCCACAGAGCTCCAGCCCAGAGGTGAGGGTCCACCCACAGCAGCTGCCACAGAGGCAACGTGTCTGTCCACGTCTAGAACTACAAACCTCTGTTAGCAGGCCTCTCACATCCCAGGGAGAACCACGTGGGGGGACGCAGGACACACGGTGGTGCCTCCCAGGCCCATCATGATACGTGGTGGAAGCACAAAGGCCCCAGAGACCCTCAAACCTGGAAGTGCTCCCCCGCTACCCCGGAGGAGGACAGGACTCCCCTGTCCAGGCCACTATCTAGCCCGGGGGACCTGGGATGATGGCTGGCCTCCCCCACTCCCCGGCCCTCAGCCTGTTGTTACCTGATGGAGGTGGCCGTGCTGCTGCGTGACCACCCACTGAGGCCCGCGGCACAGACTGCTGAGGCCCGCGGCACAGACTGCATCCACGCAGCCGGCGGGGAGGCCAACGGTACCGGTCTGTCCACACGAGGGACGATGCCCGCGCAAAGCTACCTTTAGGTGGGGGCCACTGGCAAACATGGGGCTCACTGCAAACCCCGAGTCTGAAGTGCTGGACAATGTGGAGTCTTTACAGCCCAAGAATAGCAGATACAGCTGCTGGACAATGGTGGCCAGCTGGGAGCCACCTGGGCTGTGTCCAGTGCGACTAAGCAATGCTCCACTTCTGATGTGGAACAGGATCTGTCCCGACTCGCGCCTGAACTGAGCTGCTTCCAGCACTGACCAGGAGCCAGCTCCTGTCTGCAAACGCTGGACATGGACAGTCGACTGCTCGCACGCTGGGTGGGACTGGCCGTGAGAGTGTGTGTGTGTGTGTGTGTGTGTGTGCGCGCGCGTGCTTACTCAGGCATGTGCGCTCACCTGGGTGGAAATGCACAGGTGTGTAAAGGGTGTGTTCCTTTGTATTGTGAACCTCTGTTATCAACAATGGCACAGCACAGCAAAACTTTGGAGGAAGAACAGACAGTCTGAGAGTCACAGCACACGGGCCACGCCCAGCGGGCAGCGGCCACACCGTTACCTAGCGTGGAGCTAATGACGCCGCGGCTGCGGTAAGAAGTCCTTCAGCAGTGGCCTGTCGCTGCTGGGCACGGCATCCACGGGTGCTCTGTGCTGCATGCTCCTCTGCAAGGCGAGGAAAGACATGACGCCGCGGCCTCTGGGGGGAGGGCTACACCCTCTGGGGGAGGGCTGCGGGTAGCCCTGCGCATCCCGGGCCCTCTGCCAGGGAAAGGCACCGAGTGCACTGTGCAACTCCTTTGGAGCCAGAGGTGGCCCCAGGGTTGCTGCTGGCAGGGTGCGGTGGCAGAGCAGGACGGGAGACTGCCCAGGCCACCACAGTCGGTCTCAAGGTCCTGCTCCTACACAGACAGCTCCTGGGTGCTTCCAGAACCCACGCTGCATCTGCCTGCTCCCACAGCGTCCCTGCTGCTTCCTCAGCAGAGAGAGGCACTGCCGAGAACTGCCAGGGGGCCGAGGGCACGCCTCCACCTGTCCCATGGCCTCGGTGTCTTGGCACCTCCCACTCCAGGTCAAGAGCCCGCGTCTGGGACGCACCTAGTCTTGCTAGCTCCTCGGAGATGAGGAAACGGGCGTTAGAGAGTCAAGAACCACAAGGTCTGAAGGCAGGAGTCCAGGCAGAAGAGTGAACAAAGGAAGGACCGCCGCCCCTCACAGGCGAGGGACACAGTACGAAACATGGGACGGTGCAGAGGCAGTGCCACACGGGCACGTGCGCAGTGCACGTCACTACGCAGCGTGTGCCAGCTGGGTGCTCCACACAGGGACATGGGAGAGGAACCACCTGTGTGAAGGGCCGGCAGAGTGAATGTTGGTTCCTCCAAAGTTTTGCAGGATGGCGTGGTGTCATGGCAACAGATTGCTCCTCTTTGTGGCCAGGAGCGGGTGTGGCAGGGGTTGTGCCAGGTGAGGGTGCCTGGCCAGAGTCTGGCCCTTGCTTGTGCTCTGAAGCAACTCGCTCCTAACCAGCTGCGTGGACAGCTGGGACGGCCGAGTCTGAGGTGGCCTGATCTAGCTAGTTTTGTAATCCCCTCCTATGACTCGCTGTAGTGTTCCTAATAATGTCATCTGAACTGCTGTCAAGTATGTAGAACGTGAGCTGCAATCATGTCATTTGTTTTAACAAAGTGTGACATGACCCAATTAGAAATACTTCGTTTGCCATTATTTACTTGACCTTAAAAAATGTAGCATCTTCTCAGTTAAAAAAACAGTTGAAAGTGTGCAAAAGATGAACCGTCACTAAGAGGAAAGAGGCCTTTTCCTTGCCGTGGGATCTCCCACCTGAGCCAGGGCAGGGGTGGAGGGGCCCCGGCTGTCCTGACACAGACGCTGCTCGGCCTGCTGACACCTGGCTCTGGAGGCAAAGGCCTTGGCCAGTGCTCAGGAGAGCACACGAGAGGCTTTCTCTGGAACAATCGGGCCTTTAAAAAAGTGAGGAATTTGATAAAGACGTCCAGCATCAGCACGGCTGTGCCCTGGACTCTGGGGGGCCCTGAGCAAACCGCTCCTCTGCCTTCCTCAGTTTCCCCACAGCTGTGTGGGAGGAGGTCTTCTGGCCACCCCCCAGGGGCCATGCTGAGACAGTCTGAGGAGCATCTGGGTGGCTGATGCCGAGTGGCTGTATCTGATAACAAGCGTGGACCCTGCCCCTGCGAAGGACCCCGGGAGGCCAGCGGGTGGTGCTGGGGGGAGACACAGCTCACGGTCAGCAAGTCACCGTGCTCCCTAACGTGCAGGCTGGCCTTGACACCAAATTCACCCCTCGTCCTGTGGCCATGATCCCAAGCATGCAAAAGGCAGAGAAGGTCACCTGTTGGTCAGAAACTCAGACCGCTGGAGGTCTGGGAAAGCATAAAGACGGTGGGCTGCTCAACAGAAAGGCACTGGTTCCTAGCCTGCCCGTCCCGCGGTCCGGAGCCCACACGCAGGAAAGGTTTGGACAGGGAGTGGTTATGGAGGCAAAGCAGGCAGAGAAGGGAGGGTGAGGGAAGGAGAGACAAGAGAGCAGTGAGTTGGTTACAGCACACGAGTCCCCTACGCTCGGCCCAGCAGCCGACCTGAGCTGCAGGGCCGGCCGACGCCCGCGCCTCCTGCCTCGCGCCTCCTGAGCCTGGTTCAGCCTGCTTTCAGTTGGGTGCTCCTCAGGGGCCAAGAGGCCACTGCAGCCCTGCCACTGCTGGCTGAGGAGGTGGGAAGGCCCTCCAGCAGGGGCGCCTGCCAACTCTGCCCGTCTAAGTGCGTCCAGCCAAGCACCTCAATGTCCGCCAGCACCTGCGGGCCAGGCGGCGGCATAGCTGGGTACCCAGAGGACTCTGACTGGAGCCTGCTCTCGTGGTCAGCCTGCATCTGCTGTTTCCCCTGTGCATGGACATGTGTGTCCACCACACGCTATGTGCGGGGTGTCGTCACGAGCACACGTGCCCCTGCGTGGGACCATCAGGGACGTGTGTGTCTCAGAACACCACTGCTCGAGACCTGAGCTCGGCTCCCATCCAAGGCAGTGCCTCCGGGAGGACACATGGCCTCAGGGTGGACAGCCACTGTGCTTCTCCTCCCATGAGCAGGAGGGTCCAGGCCCTGTGCTCTGGTGTTGGAGGTGGCTTTGTCTCGGAGATACTGAGGTGACACCACAGCCTGTGCGTGTGAGCTGGACCCCAAGCCCCTCCAGGTCCTGGAGTGGCCCTCCCTACATCCTCACTGATAGGCCACAGACCTACATGGCCCCTGTCATGGCTGTAGGCACTGACGTCACCCAGGGCGGCAGGAGGCACAGAGGAGGGAGGCCTGGGCTGGTGGCATTGGTCTCAACGTGTTAAGATAGCAGAGTCCTGGGAAGGTTCACAATCAGGGCCCCTTCAACTGCTGGGCTCCGAGGTGGGCAGGGCTGGCCTATTTCCCATCCCAAATAGGGCTGCTGGCACCCCTGGGGGTGGGCATCTGGGCCGTGGAGGGCTGTGGGGGACCGCGGGCCAGGCCGCAGGCGCGTTCCTCTGTTGTGCACCTGCTCTGTGCCATGAGCTCTGCTCCCCGCCAAGGAGCTGTCCTGCCCTACCACGGGCACAAGAATCATTGGGGGTCCGGGGGAGCCTGTCCCAGGGCCCACCTCACAGAGGTGAGAAAGTTACAGGGAGGTAACTTGAAAATCTGTATTTTTAATGACCTCCCAAGGGACTGTGACCCAGCTGGCCCCTAACTGAGGGGTCACCTTCTGCCCTCACTGATGGCCAGGGTCCTGGAGAGGCTGCACAGGTATGGGGCTTGGGGCCTCCCACCTCCCGCAGTCCCCGGGCAGAGGCCAGTGCTGAGGTTACTCTGGAGGGGGACAGAGGCTGAGTCCTGAGCTCAGCTTCCTTTCTGAACCCACAATTCTGCATGTCGGCCAGTTTGAGAGTGTGGAGAAAAGGTAGCCCAACACCCAGCAATCCTTCATACAACGTCAACATGTTGAGCCAAATCCACCTTAAAAATGTAATCTAACCTCTAAAGTAATGATTAAATTCAAATTTCTGTGGATTTACAGAAGATATTTTATCTTTTCTACTAATCTTTGTTCTCTTTCTTCTCTCAGCTGATTGTTTAGGTCAAATCATCAGATTATACATTGATCATCTTGAATTTTTCCTAATTTAAAGTTTGAAATCATGCATCATTATGAAGCTGATTGGCAAGATCTGGGCTGACCTCTGAACAATCCTGCTACTAACGCTTCCCAATCATAAGGCTAGGGTGGCGTACCGGCCGGGGTGGGCTCCGTACCTGGGTCCTTTCCGTCGCTGTCGGCCACAGCTGCCTGCACAGGACTTTCTTGAGGACATCCGGGAGGAGGCTGACGGTGATGAGCAGGATGATGCCCAGCCAGGCAGGCCCACTGGACAGCATGTGCATGAACACGTAGTACATCCTCTGATAACTGAGGAACGGCCTGCAGGCAGGGGACACAGCCAGGGTGGTCAGCCCTCTGGGAGGGACATGGGTCCCAGCGGCTTCCCATGTCTGATGAGGAGCTCGTTTGCTCTGGAGAGTCCTGCTCCTGCTGCGGACAGCACTGGGCAGGGCACCAGCTGCCGGCTCTGGAGTGCTCACGCGAGAGCAAATAGGGCAGGACCTTCCACAGCACAGGGTCCTGGCGGGAGGGAGGGCCATCCTAGAGGGGGCCAGAAGCCCCTGAAGTTCAGCTTCAGGACAGCAGAAGAAACAAGAGCCGAGTGGCGACCCCTGGGCCTGGACACAGCCTGCCCCCCCCCCCCAGAGGTGGGGCAGCCCTGACCAGCAAGAACTCCTGCCACAAGACTCAGCACAGGAGAAACTAGATGTCGGGTGACCCTGGGCGTCTGCAGGTGGAGTATAGGAAACTGAGCACCCATTGGCCAGCCCGCCGTGACCAGGGCCCTGCTTTCAGGTGGTCTGTGTGTCCTGCTCCGTGGTGCAGGTGCCGCGAGCGGGAAAGGGAGAGGCAGAGCCCACCTCCGGCTAAAGCCGATGGGCACCTCAGGTGGCAGTGCTGCAGGTGACAGGGAACAGAGTGGAGTCCTAGGGCACAGAAGCTGCTGCAAAGGCCGGGGTGGGCAGGAAGTGAGTGATGTGGGAGCAGAACCCAGTTTCAGGCGCACTCCAGCGGAGGCACCCTCTTCCCCCACCCGAGGCCTGTCGAACTCTGGCCGGCTGCTGGAGACCCTCCCTAGCCCACTGCTCCCTCCGCCACTGGATCAGGAGCCTGTGCTGCCAGGAAGGAGGGGCTGGGACAGAGATGGCAGCTCCTGGGCAGCAGATGTGGACCAGGGGGCTCTTGGCCTCCCAGCGAGGCCAGCTGCCCAGGGGAGGGGCTGCGCAGAGTGGCCATGCTTCCCTGCTGCTGCGGCTGACCCCTCTACGTGCTCACACCCCTGCGGCCGCCTCAGCTGCAGTGACACTCCCTCCCCCGGCAGCCGGGGATCTGGACCCCAACTCCCTGACTTCCCTGGGGCAACAGGAGCTGCCGGTCACTGGTGTGCACAGCGTGTGACGTGGTGGGGCTTGCACACAGCCTCTTGTGTTGAGCAGTCCCTGAGCGAGGCCGTGTGGCGGTGTGCACTCTTCTGGGCTCAGGGTAGGTCACAACTGCATGGGGAAGTCACCTCTGCCCTCCAGGGCACAACAGGGCCCTGCCTGCTGCAGCGCTGGCCTGTCCCCACAGAGCCTGTCACAGCCCCACGACTCACTCGCCAGGTCTGCGTATCCTGCCACCAGAGTGTGCAGTGTGCTGTCCTTCTGCACGCCAGGGCCCGGGTTCAACGTGTCCCCAGGGCTCATGTGGAGTCTCAACGCCACTCCCGAAAAGGGGCTGTGGCAGCAGGGCCTGGGGAGGTGGTCAGGACACGAGCAGGGCACCTCATGGTGGCATCAGTTGCTTTATGAGAGGACAGTCCAGTGGGCATGCTCGCCCTGTCTTGCCTTGTGAGGATTCCAGTGTCACAAGACCCTTGCCAGAGTCCAGCATAAGCTCAGGGACTTCCAGTCTCCAGGGCCACAAGCCCAGACAACCTCCATGGTTTGTAAGTCACTCAGCCTCAGGTATCCTGTTACAGCAGCAGAATGTGTACTGGACACCTGGATGCAGGCAGGCCCACGGCAGTGCAGGAGGTGAAGGGGACTCACGCACTGAGCCTGGGGAGACGTGGCATGGCCCATAGTGCGTCAATACGTTCATCAGCTCTTACCAGATGATCCCTCCCCAGAGCAGGGAAAAGACAATGTAGAACAGCAGCGACCCCCAGATGACAAAGTGGTTGATCCAAGTCCAGTAGTGTGTGTCCAGAGCCAGCTGCGAGGGAAGAGGGAGGTCAACAGCGTGAGGGAGGCAGAAGGCCGTGCAGGACGAAACTGCACAGAACCCAACGGGGGCTGAACACCTCCTGAAGCTCCCTAGGAAGACCTGAACCAGCTCCTCACTTCAACGCCGCCAGCCTGCCACCAGCTCCTGCTCCTTGTCCCAGCCCTGCCACCAGCTCCCGGCTCCTTGTCCCAGCCCTGCCACCAGCTCCCGGCTCCTTGTCCCAGCCCTGCCACCAGCACTCAGCTCACCCACCCCAGCCCTGCCACCAGCTCCCAGCTCACCACCCCAGCCCTGCCACCAGCTCTCAGCTCATTGTCCCAGCCCTGCCACCAGCTCCCGGCTCCTTGTCCCAGCCCTGCCACCAGCACCCAGCTCATTGTCCCAGCCCTGCCACCAGCACTCAGCTCACCCACCCCAGCCCTGCCACCAGCTCCCAGCTCACCCACCCCAGCCCTGCCATAGCTCCCAGCTCATTGTCCCAGCCCTACCACCAGCTCCCAGCTCACCACCCCAGCCCTGCCACCAGCTCCCGGCTCACCCACCCCAGCCCTGCCACCAGCTCCCAGCTCGCCCGCAGGGGCAGTGCCAGGCTGGGGTACGGCACAGAGATGCCTCTGCGTCCCTTCCTACTGTCTGTAGGCTGGGCGGCAGGGGACTTCATAGGATGCTACTTGGCCTCAGAGAGCTGGCTTCCCAAGGCAGGAGAGCTGGCTCAGGCTGACCTGCGGGCTCCCGCGGGATGGTCCCTTTGAAAGCATTCTGATCTGAATCCGCCCCTGGAGTAGAGACTCCCTCGCTTACTTCTGTTAACTGCAGTTCAGGGACCAGGTCACCCAGGATCGTGGGGACAGGGTGCCTCATGAGTCTAGGCAGGGAAGGGAGCTGGGGTGGCCCTGGGCAGGTGGGTCAGCCTCAGTGTGGATTCACGGCTCAGAGCCCTGGGGTGTGAGACTACTCTGAGCAGCTGGCCACGAGGAGGGCTCTGAGAAGACCCACCTTCAGCGTGACGGTGAACACCATGACCGTGAATACCAGTGTCCCGAAGGTCCAGTTCCCGAACATCTGTGGAGAAGAGCCGAGTGACTGCCTGCGCACGCAGCCCCTCGCTCCCAAGGCCACGGCAAACATGACGCCTAGCCACACAGACTGGAGGATGCGCGGGGCGGGGCTGCTGCCTGCCTGGGCCTGGCCCTGCCCAGCGCTGCCCAGTGAAGGTGAAGCCCCCACAGCTGGGTCAAACGGGCACCTCCTGGCCTCTGCTTTCTGCAGAGACAAGTGACCCAAGTGCCCAGATGTGCTTCTGCACGTCTGAGAACAAGCCCAGGACGTGAGAGGCTGCTGGACAGACACTGCTGCTGGGGACAACACTGAGAAACAGCCAGGAGTGCCGGACACATGGGTGACAGGGAGCACACTGTCCAGCACCTCAGGAAAGGGGACAAGCAGACACACGGGACAGAGCTGGACAAGGGCCGCCCTTCCAGTGGCCAGATGCTACAGATGCCAGCCACCGAGCGCAGGAGGAGGGAGCACCAAGTGGGTTCACAGCTGCCCTCCTCTAGCAGCGGCCTTGGAGGACAGCGGGAAGTACAGACATGTCCAGCCACAGACAACACACCTCCCGCAGAGACAAGGCACGCAGAGTAAGAGATGCCCCTCCCAGGGAGAGGTCAGTCACAGGGAAGCCTCGCCTCCAACAGTGGCCACCATGAAGGTCCTGTCCTCCGCGAGTGGCCCACGCCCAGCCTGTGGGGTGCCAGAGCCGTGCTTCTCAGAGAATGCCCCTGGCCCCCCTCAGGCGAAATCAGAGCTCTGTGTCACAAAGCACCAGAAGGCTGGAGGCAGTGGCCTTCTCAGGGCAGTTTTCAACCTGAGATGCCCAGCCAGGGCCACACCCAGCAGCGACTTCTGTGAGGTGCAGGCCACGAGTTCTGGTCCACGCAGTGAGCAGGGAAGGCACCGGGACTCCGGGGCCCACGGGCTGGGACTTGGGAGCGTCGGCGCTCAGTGCCGGGGCCCCAGAGGCACAGCTGCTCGCCGCACCCTGGGCTCGTGTCCTGGTCAAGTCAGCCTCTCTCCTTGGATGGGACAACACAGGCATGCAAAAGCTCAGATCTGCACCCGCAGAGCTCCTTGGCCAGGGCACCACGCCCGCAGGGCATGCCTAGCTGTGCCTGGGATGTCTCTGGCACCTGCATCTACTGGGTGCCCTGAGTGGGGACGGTGCACAGGGAGACCCTGTGTGGTCCAGAGGCTTCCTGCCTGGGTGCACGGCCTCTTTTGGGGCTGGCCTGCACCTGGGGAGGTCTCAGCCCGAGACCAGCTGCGGCCTGGCACCACCTCCCAAGGCACCTGGGCGAGGGTCGGAGCAGTGGCGCTCGATGAGCGACTGCTGGGGCCCTGGGGAGCCGTAGGGAGAGAGGGGCTCCCTGCCCTCCCACTCCCACTCGTCGGAACCGCAGATGTCTACAAAACCAGACGACAGCACATCATGCCACGTCCCGCAGAGCCTCAGCAGCCGCACACCCGGAGGACATGCTGGGCCGGGGACGGAGGCGGCTCTCCACCTCACTGCCATGCCTCCTCAAGGGGCTGGCTGATGGCAGTCCCAGGGAGACGCGTTAGGCCTCTGGCTGGGGTCCACTAAAACGTGTGAGCCACTGTCCATTTTCACAGGCGGACGGCAAGGCTCAGCTATCTCGAGACCTGAGCTGCGAATTTCAGCCAGGAACTGGGGAAGTTCTGAGCACCAACCCTCTGTGCCCACAGCCCTTGGCCAGGCCACTGGGTGGCGGGCACGGAGCTCCTCTGCCTAGGGCTCCTGATCTCATCTGCATTCAACAGGAGCCATCTGGTAGCTACCAACGGTCCTGGTTAGGTTGAGAGTCTGGGGATCTTGGGTGGGAGGTGGACGGGCCCCCAGGACACAGCTGCCTTTGTTGGCAGGCTGTCAGAGGGACGATCCGACCCCCAGCGACACTCCTCTTCTGACTGCTCAGGACCCGTCCTAACGTGAGGACGCACCCCTCAGCCATGGCCAGCACCTCTGCGGCACACCCCTGCCTTCCTGCACCAGCATCCCAGGGACGGAGCCTCTGGCAGCCACGGTCTCCCTGCCCCTCCCCAGCCAGGTTCCCATGTTCACGGGGCGTCCACTCAGTCCTCCTTGCCTGTCCGACACCTCTGAGGATGAGCATTCTCACAGGACGCTCTGCTTCACACCTTCCAGCAGGCCAACGTGCCTGTGTGGGGGACGCTCCCCCAAGGTACGCCTCTGCTTGGAGTGGTGTGGCCGCACCTCCCCCGCCCCGACTGCGGGCATCTCAGCCACCCTCCTGGTCTTCCCGAATTCTACCACGGCCTGCTCTGAACTCCAGTGTTCACCCAGGACCTGCCACGCGCAGGGACGATGGCAGTGCCTTGGGGTTTGCGCTGTGAAGTCCAGGTGAGGGCCCGACCATCAAGACAGACTTCTAGACGACTTGTAAGATGCACCTGGGCCACGGGGAATGCCATCAGAGCGCGTCTCACCGCCAAGCTGCAACCCCAGAACAGAGAGGGTCGCTGCTGGGAGACGCGGAGCTCCTGGCCTCTGCAGACCCTGCCTGGCACTGCTCCTCTCTGGTGGTGAGTGGGCTCTGGACGCCCGGGACACGCGCACACGCTGGATGCAGGCCGACAGGGCTCCCTGAAGGCCACTGGGGCAGGCCCGTCACACATGGGGTGGCCTGGGTCATCCTGACCCTGAACTCCTGGGCAGCCCGAGTCTCCTCTGTGGTGGCTGGTGACTGTGGTCTTGGATGGCCATGCAGTCTCAGCCGTGGGGGCCTTAGGGGCCTGGAGCAAGCCTGCTGGGGAGTCCAGCACAGAACGTCCCAGAACCGGGTGGGTACCCATTGCCGCCAGGCACCTCCCAGTTCTTAGGTGAGGAGACTGCATCCTGCACCTGCTGTGACAGCCGGTGACATGCAGCTGGGGCCACCCATGTCCCCTGAGGCTGTGTGGCTGCACATGACGCCCTGGGCTGCCTCCACCTTGGACTCTTTCCGACCCCATTTCAAGTTCCAGTGATGTGACAAGGGGCAGGGAGTACAAGGTGGGGACGTGCTGCTGAAACACTTCTCTCAGGAGACAAGGGATGCAGGACGTGGGGTCCCCCAGAGGTAACAGTGGCGCCCCGGCCAGTGGCAGCACAGCCTGGCTGGAGAGGACGAGGGGCCCTGAGGAGTGCCGGCCGGAAGGCCTGAGCAGCAGCTGGCCTGCCTTTCCAGGGAGAGCAGCTGTGTCCTCCCCTGACCAGAGGGACGCATGCAGGGCCTGCCCGCACCACCCCTGACCTCTTCATGGTGCCGAGTCCTCCACTGGTCTCCTCGACCTCTGCTCTAGGAACGTCCAAGAGAACAGGGTGCTGTCAGTACGAGGCAGAGGCCAGCTGGGAAGTGGAGCCAGTGATGACTGCCAGGCCACCCACAGGCCACTACCTCCCGAGACTGAGGTCCAGGACAGGAGCCTGTGTGTCCAGGACACAACAAGAGGCCTGAGCCAGGGAAAAGGCCCGGGAGAGGGAAGAAGTAGAGAGCTCTGGCAGCCACAGTGATGGTGGGGCTGTGCAGGAACCACACAGCCTGGCAAACCAGGGCAAGGAGTAGCCGCAGGGACCTGGGCCCCGGAGCAGCAGCACAGCCTCCGCAGGCTCCAGGACTGAACTCACAGAAGAAGACCTAGGCCACGGGAAAGGGCAGCACCTCTCGGCACTGAGAAAACCAACGAGTGAACAAATCCTCAGGACACACGGCAGGGCCTCTGTGTCCCCACCCACAGGCTGCGGGGCAGACACGGGCGACCACCAGGGGAAGACGGTGCCAGGGACGGGAATGAAAAGCCTTCCGTTGGGAAGCTGCCCTCCATCGCACCTAGGAATGCCAGCCCCATGTTGGGACCCTGGGGGACCACGCTGGGCCCAGGGCTGTGACCCCCAGGGAGGACCACGCTGGGCCCAGGGCTGGCACCCTCAGGGACACTCTGGAGTCTGCCCAACACCCCTCAGCTCCCTGCTGACTCTGCCCTTCATCACCGTGAAGAGGGTTCCGATCCACAGAGCCTGACACAGACCTGGGGTGGGGGACAGGGAGAGAGAAGGCCGGAACACACAGGTCTCTGGCCAGTAGAGGGCAGGAGAACTGACAGCATTTCTACCCACAAAGCACACAGTAGAGGTCACATGTGAAAATATTTTCGAGAAATATTTTAATTGCAGTGCACTCCAGAAAACACAGAGGAAGGACAAACCCACGGTTCTTACCATGTGTGTGTTGGTGGTCACTATCTGAGGGTGAAGGAGGCGGGTAGCAGAGAGAAAAAAGCAAG
This sequence comes from Urocitellus parryii, assembly GCF_045843805.1. Lineage (NCBI taxonomy): Eukaryota > Metazoa > Chordata > Mammalia > Rodentia > Sciuridae > Urocitellus > Urocitellus parryii. The sequence continues at coordinate 1,019,294 of NC_135532.1, forward strand.
ATACAAATAAAACAGACCCCAGGAAGCACGCCAATGTCGAGCGCCCGGGACGCACCTTGCTCGCTGCGGGGCACGGCCTGCTCGGGCACGCTACGCCAATGTACCCCACGCCCAGGAGTGCTGCCCGATGCCACAGTGGCACACTGGCCCTGAGCTGGCCATGGAAGGAAGGTCACACAGCACGCCCGGGAACCCCAGAGGCCCTGCCCTGCTGCCAAGTGACCCTGGACGTGGCTGCTGGACGCACAGGCGTCTGCGACCCACCCGCAGGGCCTGGGAGCCCTGCTGAGCTACTATTCTCACAGCGCGATCACAGGGGGTGAGGGCTCATCCTCAGCCACCAGAGTACAGTACTGACCTGTCCACCGCTGGTCACGACTGTGTTTTCAAACATGAAATAAGCACCAAAGAAAAACACCAGCGCATCAAACAGCCCCAGGAAGGTCCAGTAGGTGAACACCCTCCAGCGGAGCAGCGCGTTCTTGGCGATGTCCCTGTGGGAAGGGAAGGGGACAGCGTTACACAAGGCGACCCGTGTGGCTGCACTGCTGCACTGCCGTACATGCCTGACCCCCAAACAGGGTGGACACAGGCCACCTGAGGAAGACGCGAGTGTGGTGAGAGCCTCCGTGCCCTGCGGTTCCCAACGTGCGGGCTTTGGGGAAACCGCCTGAGAGCACGTGGAGTCTCCCTGGGGTACTCCGCAACCACCCGCGAGTCTAAATTGGAGGAAAAATACATGCTTGATTTAAAAAGACAAACGGGGACATCAAATCTGCCAAAGATCCTGAATGGCAGTTCTGAAATAACAGAAAAACACCTTTTCTTTATTAATTACATTTTTTTTTAAGAAGAAAAGATCACACTGAAATCAGATCCACCAACATTTCTGAACAGAACACACTTGGTTCTAAAGGGTGATCCAGGCCATGAATTCATGGTCACAAGAAGACATCCTCATCCCTAGTTCTTCCACAGTCATCAAACAGACTGGCCTGACGTGCGTCCCCTCTGCGCCATCTCTGACCTGGGGGCGAAGGCCACACTCCTGCTGGAAGGGCTCCTGGCGGCAAGTGCACAGAACATTGACATCCCCAGGTTTGAACACGTCTGCCGGTGCTGACCGGAAGAGCCGAGGCAGTCCCTGGGTGCTCCTGGGCAGGGAAGGGCCACTGGGAAGGGTGGGGACCCACCTGTACAGCGAAGGGTCTCTCTTGAGCACGTCGATGCTCACGTGCTGCTCCATGAGGCTGTACAGCAGAATCGGGAGGGACGTGAAGCTGATGTTGTAGAGGGTCAGGTACGCGGTGTCGTACAGGGTCTGGAGGGAGAGGGCGTCCGCTGACCACCTCACTTCCTGCAGAGACTGCTGGTGTCCTCTTTCATTTAACACAGAGAACCACAGCTGGGCACAGAGCCACCCTTGCAGGCGGAGGGGACAGCATGACTGCAAAGCCTCGCAGGGCCAGGACAAAGCTGCAGCTGGCCCCTCCTGGCTCTGACCCACCCATTCTGTCACTGCAGATTGCCAAGTGGGGACAAAGGGAAGAAGAAGAGGAACAAGGATTTGCAGTTCTGACAGCCACCCTCCAGATTCACCTGCCTGGTCCTGGATGCTTCAGAAAAGCAGCTGGCACACTGTGCACTGGCACACGCAGGCGTCACCTGGGAAGCAGGGCTGAGGAGCCCCCTCATCCTGTCCCTGTCCCCGTCCTAGGCCACCACCCCTGCCCCTGGCACACTGCAGGGCCTCTGGCCCCAAGGATGACCAGACACCCATGAGTACCTCCAGTGTGTGGCTAATCCTTTCAGTGTGGGCCCTACACCCCAAGTTGGGGGCTGGGAGGTAGGTCCTGCATCTCCAACACCTGAGGCCAGCAGACCCGCCCAGAGGCTCCTCAGCACTGTGGCCTGCGCCTGATCCCGGACCCCGCCTGCTGACGGGCCCCGGACAGTGGGAGGGACAGTGGGAGGAACAGTAGTGAGCTTGCTCACTGTCCCTGTGGCCAGGTGGCCTGGATGTGCCAGTCTCTTCTCCCCACTGCAGCCACCCTCCAGGGAAGGGGAGCAAGGCAAGGGCAAGCCCCTGACTTAGAGGACGTGAGGACTGACCTGTTGCGAAAACCCACAGAAGAACTGGTACAGAAACTGGGGGAAAATGAAGCAGACGTTCTGAAAGGCAAGCCGCAGGCCATTAGGTCAGTGGCGGTCTCCAGAGGTTCAGAGCCTGTCCTACGGCTGGGCAGCCGCTGCCCACAGCACCTACTCTGTGTGGGGACCAACCCAGACGTGCTCTGCGTCCTGCAGAGGAGCACGGAATGGGCTTTGGAAATTCTCTTCCCGTTTCAGTGGCCACTAAAACCCTGCTCTGGCTGCGGTGACATAGACAGTGTACAGGGACTCTGTTAGGAAGGGGTCAGCAAAGCCAGGAAATAAGCTACTGCCCAGGGAGCCGGGCTCTTGGAAGAGGTACAAATGGTGCCCCACAGGCACCCCACTGCCAGAGCCCTCAGCTCCACATTGAGATCTGGGGGGGAGGAGGTGCTGGGGAGCCTCCCGTGGTGAGACGCACCCCTTCCTTCCTGCCCAGGGTCAGGCTGTCCTGGTGGCACATGGGGCCCGAGGGGGAGGTGCAGAGACCGCCTACCTTGTAGAAGAAGTACTGCACCAGCTCAGAGATCCTGATGTAGTAGAAATGCCCGTGGACCAGCAGCATCTTCTTCAAGTGCTTGAACTTGGGTATCGCGTAGTCGCTGTTCCGCGCCGCCTGCCGGCCTTCCTTCCCAATGACCCCTGCGAGCATGGAGAGTGAGGAGCCAGCTGGGAGCCGGCCCAGCCAGGGCGGCCTCCTGTCGCAGCCTCCCCCTGGCTCACCTATGCCCACGTGGGCCTCCAGGATCATGCTGACGTCATTGGCGCCATCACCGATGGCCAGGGTGATGGGGTGCTCTTTTGAAAATTTGATCAACTTAACAATCTAGAAAAGATAACAAAATTTACTCCTCTGCTTTGTCTGCCAGGGTTATTCCCTAACAGTACACCTAGTGGCACACAAGGGTGGCACACAGAGGCAGAGCTGGGGGTGAGGTGAGTCCAGGAAGGGAGTGCTGCTGGCTTGGAGCTAATTCACCAAAGCCTGCTTCCCTCTATACAGCAGAACGGCATCCCTATTTGGAAACCAGCAGAATAAAGTGAGACGTGGGAGATACGATGGCGCCAGGCTGCGAAAGGGCCATCAAGTGAGCTGCATGGCCGGCCACGACTCAAATACCAGGGCAGGTGCCAACTCGGCTCCGTGAGCAGGTCTGCAGAGCCGGGCTGGGTGTCAGGCGGCGAGTCTAAAGAGCGAGCCGGGGTTCCCCGGCTATCTTACTCTTCAAAACTGTCCTGTGCGCAGACCTAACCTGACTTCTAGGGTTCCAAGCTTTCTCTGTGGTCTCCCCCACGTAGGTGCCAAGTGCACTGGTGTAGGGGGTGAGACTGAAAGATGGGAAGCAGGTTTCAAGATGAGAGACTGGCATGCAAATTCAACGTAGAAAGCTTTTCAAAAGCCAATTGAGAAATTAGAAGTGGTACAGAAAACCTTAGCTGCATCCGGGAAGTAACTGAAACAGATTTAGTGGAACATATTAGAGGAGGGAAGGAACGAAGTAAGTTCATAGCAAACAGGATGCACATGATTCCTGAGCCTGGGGCACCTTCTCTGAGAACTGCCCAGGGAGGCCCTGGCTCTATCTTAGTGAGAGGTGAGTGTCACACATGTCACGTGCTGACAACCAGTCCTTGCACTTGGTTCTTAGAGTTTGTGCACGATTTATTTTACCTTAACCACTGGGCCACAATCTGAGCAGTTGCAGATTTCTTTAATGAACAGTTTAGATACTGGCCTATTGTATCTAAGATGTGCTGCGCGCGATCAAGTTGGGGCTTCAGGTCTACCGAGTTTGGAAAGACACCATGTTCACATGTGGTTCCCATAGTGCACTTAAAAGGTCGGTAGAAGCATTGTGGAAACACTCTGGTGTGTCCCCCATAAGAACTCAAGCGGGTAGGACCAAAGTTTGGAGCTGGACTGGCAAGAGTCCAATTTGCATACTGTGGACACGCAGGCCAGCTGGTAAGGTCAGGACCTACTCATCCCACAGGGTTGAAGGCCAGAGCCCTGATGACTGTGGATGGCACACAGCAGGGACTCAGTAAATGCCAGTCCCCTCCTTTCTTCATTTCCCAGGAGGGACCCAGCACCCTCCTGGCCACTGTACCTGGAAGGGCCACCCTGGACTCCACACTCACTAGTTAGGGAGGGTGACTGAAATCTGCCATTCCTGCCACACTAGGTCTTTTAGGGGTCGGGGCTGAGGGACCTCGGGACAGGGCTGGTATTTCAGCACGCATCTCTGGGCCACGAAGGGGGCGCACCTGGGCTTTCTGCAAGGGCGCCATCCGGCAGCAGAGCACCGCACTGCAGTTCCGGCAGATCTCCAGGAAGAGCTCTCGGTAGTTGCTGGAACTGCCGTCCTCTCGGGGCTTCATGATCAACGACAGCGCCGCGCCATCAATGATTAGACCGTAGTCCTGCATGTCCGCTGAGAGTCTGTTAGGAAGATCACTCAATCGCTAGATCCACGTTTTAGAACCTGCAGGTGCTGCCACCCCCCGGGACTAAGCCGCTGGGCCTCCACTTCACCAAGGCAACCTTTGGAGCACTGCATGTGACAACTATGACGCTATTTTAATGAAATGTTCTTGCTTTCCTCAGACAAAGCCACAGCACACGTTTCTGTGCTTCACGGGAAGCTCTGGGAAAGGGCCTCTGTCTGTCAGCGTACCCTGGGTCCAGATTCCTGAACCCCGTCTGTGTGTACAGCTCGCAGCCACAGGCTCCCTGCCCAGTAACCCAAGCTGATGAGAACGGGGTGACACACTCTCTTTGCCAGCCTTCAAAATGACAAATACTCCCCATCCCCCAAAGCATCTCAGGCACAGAGAACTATCCTCGTCTATTTATGAATAATTTAAAATTTGCATTTGATGAGAGCACTCACATGCTCTGCCCACACTAATGGGAATCTAAAACCAGCTAAACAAACCCCGTCTCAGAAGACTTGCCGCAGGCCAGCAGGGCAGCCCTGTGCGCTGTGTCTGTCAGACTGCCGGACATCCCAGCACGCTGCCTCGCCCCAGACAGACCACCTGCATTATTGATAACCCTGGCCTGCCTGGATGCCCTCTCTGGCATCTGCCGCAAAGCCCCTGAGTCTTAGAAGCACTCAAGAATTATCCCAATGAAAACACTTTAAAAAAAGAAGAAAAGAACACTTGCTCAATCTGTCTTCCCGTACCCTCAACCCTGCCCACAGTCTGCACCTGCACCTGCACACAGAGGAGCAGGGAGACATGTCTCAGTCCATGACTGAGAGGTGCCATGACTCAGTCCCAAGTTCAACCTGGCCCAGGAGGACCTGGTGCTCATGCCCTCAGGAGACCCAGGTCCCTGTCAGGATGAGGAGACCCCAGGACTTGCCAATGGAGGCTGGGCCTGACCCCCTCAGGGGCAGGAGGGCCACCCACCCTGAGAAGTTGTCCCTGGTCAGGCTCCCGCTGCAGCGCAGGACGGTTTTGCTCAGCTCGAACAGGACGTCATGCAGACTCTGCTCCTCAATCCGCTTGGTGGTGAGCTCGAGCAGCTGCGTGTTCCTCCGGAAGAGCTTGCAGGCGTAGCAGGTGGCCGCAGCCGTCTCCATCTTGTCCCCGGTGAGCACCCAGACCTTGATGCCCGCCTTCTGCAGCGCCTCGATGGTGTCAGCTGCTTTCTCCTGGAGCCTGTGCGGAGAAACCACAGGTTGGCCCCAGAACACAAAGGCCAGGGAGAGCGCTTCGGGAGCCTGAGGCTACAGAGGGATGAGCTGCAGAATCCAAGCACGAGGCTGCTGCTGGCCACCTCACTGCGGCGTTCATGGCGCTTTGCGACACCAGCAGACAGGCCAGACGGAGCGTCCAAACACAGTCGCCACTGGCCAACCTCCAGTTCTGTCCAGCTGAAACCCACCACGTGGACAGGGCTGCAGGCACTGTGAGGAATCCTCGTGGCCCATGGGGAATGGCCTCTCGCAGGTAAACAGGGCGTGGGGTGTCGCAGGAGTCACTTCGGTTCTTTTGCTATAACCTGCTCTGTCTGACTGCCTTTTGCCAAACTGGAACCCCAAACCCAAGGTACACCACATCCTGAGGTGCTGGCCGTGTCCAGAGGCCAGATGCCCTCTGACGCACGTGGGGGCTTCCCTTCCTGTCGACCATGGCCCATGGGGTCGGGCTGCACCGCCTCCCTCCTGCCAGCTGGCCGAGGCTCACTGCGAGGACACTCTGCCGACACTGTCAGCCTGCGCTAGTCTGTGGGTGCTGGTGGGGTCACAGCCACGAGCGTCCCACCCAGTGCCTGCCGTCCCCTCCAGGTCTGAGAGCCCTGACTGTCGGAGGTGGGACAACACACGCTGCTCCCACACAGTGCGGGTGGGGGACTGGGCTCAGGTGAAGTGCAGCGACGTGCCTGGACTCTGGGAGGAACTTCCTGGACAGGACTGTCCAGGTCACACAATCACAAATCACAGAAATGCAAAAAAAAAACAAAAAAACCAAAAAAAAAACCCTCTAATAATAATTATTTTTGTAATTAGAGTTTTAATAATTGGTGAGATTTAAATTTGGGGGGGCGGGGGGAGGCATGCGTCCCAGAGAGGTTTGCAAGTGTTGGCTGGTGTTTCAAAGAGATCACTTGTAATCAACTGCCATCTCTTCACAGCCACCCATCCCCGGTGCCCAGGGGTCACCTCTCCATCTCCATGTCCCAACGTCAGCCACACTGACCCTCCACCCCCAGGCTCCGTGCACCTGCTCTATGGCTGCCTTGTGGCCACCTGTCTAGCTCAGCATCCCTCCCCTTCCCGGGCACAGGGCCACCGGCGCCCCATGGTCCTGGCTTGCTAAAGCCTGTCTGCCGCAGGGCGGGTCTCCCGCGGAGGCCTGGGTCCCCACTGCACAGTGCACAGGCACGCAGCCAGCCACAGCTCTGTGCTGCACCACACTCCCGTCAGAAGGAGCACGTGAAGTGTTCACAGAAGGCTCCGGAACATGGAGGTCAGCCCGAGGACTTTCTCCTCACCACGGGCAGCAGCCATGAGCAGCAGCTGTGGCCCTGGCTTTGCTCCCCCAGCAGAACCCCTGGCCGTCCTGCTGTGCTTGCAGCCCCAGGAAGGCCTACTCCTCACTGTCCGATGTGGAGGCTGGAAGACCCTGGAGGCTGGGACACCTGTGATTGGCACTTTCCACCAGTCACGATCACTAGGCCCTGCGACAGCCCGGGCTCTCCTAAGCTTCTTCAAAGGACAATGAGAAACATGTTGAGGGGGAGGGAGGGGAGGGAGGGGAGGGACACATTAGCAAGCTCAGCCGAGGCCCCTGGCTGACCCTGGAGGACCACGGAAACCTGGACCTTGATGACCCCTAATGGGCTCTCTGAGAAGTGTGCTTTAGGCCCCTTGTTTCTGGACAGCAAAGTGGCCTCTGGCCACAGCCCCCCAGGACTTTCACCCACCCTGGCCACCCACTGCGTCGCGGGCCTGGGGTGGGCACGTGTGTGCCTTTACCTGTCCTCCACGGCCGTGGCACCAAGCAGGATGAGGTCCCTCTCGATCTGCTCGTAGGCCTCTGCGAGCTTCTTCTCCCGGTCCTGGAGGGCCACCTTGGCGGCCTGCAGCAGTCTGCAGGCAGCCTCGTACTCCTCGGGGGCCATGCTCTTGTAGGCCACACACAGCGTGCGGAGTCCCTCCTGCGGACCACACGGCCGCATCAGGAGGGCTGGGGCTGTGCTGAGCACGCAGGGGCCCTCCTGACACCCACGTTCTAGTTAGGACAGGCCAACCAGTGAGGGTCAGTCCTACACAGCTGGACTATTCATGACCACGCAGAGTCCGGGGAATCACAAATTCCCATCTAGGAAGCCTGGAACACCAGCTGCTGGAAGCCGTGTGTGAACTACGGTTGTCTGAGCGCCGTAAGGCGGGGAGGCTGCTTCCTGGGAACTCCTGGGTGGAATTCCCTGGTCCGAAAAAGTCCAGGTCAGCTGTGCCCTGCCTCAGCTCACATCCCTGGGTTCCAACATGGGTGTGACTGCCAAGCCCCAAACAACCCGTCTTCCCCACTCATCGTGTAAAAGCTCCTCACTGGCTCCTTCTGGTGGGTTCCACTTTAAACAAAGCATTTGCGGGCCTCTTCCTCGTCAGGATCAGACCAAGGGCTCATCCACCTGTCAGTGCCCACTTTGAATATAGACACATTTCTCACCTTTTGTGTGTATTTCTTTTCCTTAATATCTTTTTAGTTGTTGATAGACGCTTATTTTTCTATATGTGGTGCTGAGAATTGAACCAGTGCCTCACCCATGCCAGACAAGCGCCACTGCTAGCCCCCGCCCCTGTGTTGATTTCTTAATATTACTTCCCAGCCTTTATTTCCAGCTGGCCCACACCTACCCCGCCCCACGCAGGTCGTGAGCAGGAATACCAGGGTTATCACCCCAAGAGAGACTTCACTCCTATTCTCTGATGAATGCATTGCTTAAGTTAAACCTCTCTAGGATAACAATTTGCAATTCTGTGGAAAACACCAAGTGGTATTTCTGAAGCAGACTCATCTCACTTGGGTGCTCGTCAAGGGGAAGGAGAAGGCCTTGGAGACTGCCCACCAGCCTTGACTCCTGCATAAGCATTTCGCCTTCCAGCAGACACCTGGTCTTTGTGGTCTAGAACGGACTTCCCAGTATGTGTGGAAGCTTCCAGCAACTCTGGGGCACTCGGTCTCCTCGTGCCTCTGACCTCCGGGTCTAGCTCAAGGGCACCTCACTGGACTGACAGCACTCATCTCCCTGAGCACTTGAGAGCGAGGGGCGCAAGAGGCCTCCCATAGACCTGAGAGCAAAGGGACCTGGGTGTGTGAAGCTGTGCTCTCCAGGAACCTTCCAGAACTCTGTTCCTGTGCACCCTCCAGACATGGTCTCCTGCTCCAAGGGGTCGAGCAAGAAGCCAGTGCTGTCCTAACCCCGGCTTCCACAGCCACATGCTGCCTGGTGCCCCAGCCATGTGCGCCTGTGCCCCTCCCCTGGCTGTGGCTGCTGGACCAGGTCCTACTTCACCAAGAACTCGGTGGGTCTGCGAGTAGAGGAGTGGAGGGCCCGAGGAGCACACGGATGAAGGCTTCGTTCACAAGTGGGAAACGCCGGGACAAGAGAACAGCTTTAAAGGAGAACCATCCCGAGTTGCCCACAGCGCAGAGCCGCATGAGGGCACACAGACACCTTCATGAACACAGAGGTCCTTGCTTCTCCAAGCAGACGGGACTTCCTCACGTGGCTGCAGGGAGCAGAAGTGAAGCCTCTCTGTTCTCCCTGCCAAGGGCCAGTGAAACCCGCATAGCGCACACACAGGCACACGGACGGGGTAACACGGGCCAGGCCAACACCACCAAAAAACGACAGAACCAGATCCCCTGGCAACATGGACACCAACGTCCTCACCAGCAAGCCGGATGGGACAGGCAGGGCCAGGGGCTCCCCCAGGAGACTGAGGGGCTCAGCACTGGAAATCCACTCCCCGCAGTACAAGGCCTGGCAGAAGCAGTAGAGCCAGGCCAGCATTCGAGGGACGCAGACAGGCGGCTGACCAGAGCCCTGTGCCTTTCCCAGCAGGATCGGCAGGTGCCTACTCAGCACGGCAGAAGCCATGGAGAAAACCCACAGCAGACGTCACATGGAGGCCAAGACAGCACTTCCCCAAGTCAGGAACAGAGGGGCCTGCCTGGCCACTTCTCCTCGTGGCATAAGAAGTTCCCATCAGAGCAACAGGGCATTAACAGGGGGATGCCCATGAGGAAGGGTGCCTAAGGGCCCTCTGTCTGCAGATGACGTGGCCCCACAAAGACAGACCCAAGCCGGCAGAGACACCACTCCCCAGACAACCCAAGGGGAGACCAAGGCAACCCCCGGAGTCACATCAGGAAGCAGAACCCTCGGCTCTGTGCTCAGCCAGAGGTGGAGGGCTGAACGAAATCACTCAAGACCCAACTCAAGGGGACACCTGTGTTCACAGACCGCGTCCCAGCACTGCTGGTGACAGTGCTGCCCAGGGCCACCTCCAGGTCAGTGTGACCCCACAAGGAGCCCTAGGGTGGAAAAGCCCAGCTGAGATTCGTGCGCATCTCAATTGGCCCCTGAAGGACCTTGCAAAGGCCAATCAGCTCTCCTGCTCTGGTCAGCCAGCACGACACCAGGACGCAGGGCCATGACCAGACCTGGAGTGGGGCGGGCAGAACACGAGGCCAGCACACCCGGCTGGCAATTCTGACAAGGCACCAGGACTGTGGTGGGGAAAGAACCAGCTGCCATCAAGGGGCTGGGAGACCAACGCCTTCGAGAGAGCAAGGCTGGCCTGTCACCGTCCCCCCGAAGCCAACCAAAGAGCAGCGAAGCCCCGAGCACAGGAGCTGAGCTGCGAACCCGGAGGGAGAGCAGGCGGCCTCCCGACTCCGGGCTCCACGACGTCTCCTAGACGTGATGCCAAGCGGAGACCACAGAGGAGCTGGATGATGGGATCAAAGACACAAGGGCCCCTGCACCTGCTGGATCATTGTAATTTCCTGTCACTCTGCCATTATTTAAAAATAACATTAGCAACCAGGGGGCTGCAAGGCCCTCACGTGCCCAGCAGAGGAGAGGCCAGGAAGGAGCTGTCAGGAAGGGTGGCACAGCTCGACCCCAGGAGCTCACAGCGGTCACTGGCCCGAGTGCCACACTGAACCCACCACCACATCACAAGACGGCACCAACTGAAGGAAGCAGCACTCTCCTGGGAACTGGCTCCACAAGACTCGAGGTCTGCAGGAACAGCAGCCTCCAGGCCAACCAGGCACACCACTGGCTGAGGAAGGCACAGGCCGTGGCCACGCCCGGGCACACCGCTAGACCTGGGCAGTTGCTGTCTGCAGGAAGGGTGCCCTGGGGACACGGTGTGGCAGACCAGACAGGGCAGAAACTGGGGCGAAACAGCCTGAGGATTTAAGGAAGAGCCTCAGAAAGCTGCAGAGAGACGGGTGGCAGCTGACCACACAGGAACCGCTCAGTGGGAGCAGGAATACCACAAGAATGACCACGGACAGTCACTTGAGCTCCCCGAACTGAGGAAGCTCCGGAGCCCAGGCAGCAGGCCAGCCATGCGCAGACGAAGGGCCACCATGCCGTCTGGCCTCTCCAGCTGCCCAAACCCCACAGTCCACTGCAGCTGACTTCAACAACCCCGGAGTGGAGACTGTCTGAAGCATGGTCCACCCACCCATGCTTTCCACGGAAACCACGGCAGACCAGCAAACGCACACCCATGTGGACAGCCCTCCAAACAGCTAGTGCCGCAGAAGCCAGAGAGACCCTGGCAGGAGAAGGCAGAGGTGCACACACGCACACAGACATACAGACAGACACGCAGACACACATGTGCACAGGAAGACACATGTGCACCCACGTGGACAACCCTCCAAATAGCTAGTGCCGTGGAAGCCAGGGGGGACCTTGGCAGAAGGCAGAGGTGCACGCACGCACACAGACAGAAAGACACACAGACACACAGAGACACATGCCACACACGCAGACACACAGACACACAGAGACACGTGCACCCACGTGGACAACCCTCAAAACAGCTAGTGCCGTGGAAGCCAGAGCGGACCCTGGCAGGAGAAGTCAGAGGTGCACGCACACAGACACACAGACACACAGACACACACAGAGACACACGAAGACACACACACACATGCACATGCACACAGACACACACACACACAGATATACAGACACACAGACATAGACACATGCGCGCACGCACAGAGACACACACATGCGCACGCGTGCACACACGAAGAGACATGCGCACACAGACACACATGCACACACACGTGCACACACATGCAGATGCACACTCACAAACAATCGCAGGCACACGCAGAAACACAGACACACGCACTACACATGCAGGCACACGCAGACTCGTGCGCACACATATACACACGCAGACACACAGACTTTAGTAAGCAGCAGGGTTTTAAGGTTTTGCCCTAATAAGTGCAATGAAGCCCGGTGGGTGCCGGGGGACACCCTTTAGCGACCCTCTGGCAGAACGTGGATGCAGCTGTATGGAGACGTGTCTGTGTGTGTGTGGGGCTTTATAAACTAGGAGCAGAAAGAGGTTTCTGGACCAGGAGTAGAGCTTTCCAGGCCATGGCTGTCCCACCTGCTCCTTCCTCCTGGGGAGAGGGGCTACAAGAATATGGCCTGCCACCTCGAGGAACTGCCACTAGATTCCCAGATCCCAGGCACCAACTGAAGGAAAGGAGCCCTCCCCGGGCAGGGGGCCACCTCGGGCCGCCCGTCCTCACGGGTCTCACCACTGCATTGCGCTCCACCCTGGCTCGGATCTGGTCCACTCTGCCTTCCGTCACCCTGGGAAATATGGAAGAATCCGCTCCTTTGCAAAACAGATAGATTTCTCCTGTAAAATAAGAAAAAATAAGAGAAAACCGCCAAGGTTGAATTTCATCCCGACACGGGGGCCCTGCACTGCTTTCCACCGCTGGAATGCCTCAGCAGGACGCCAGGCCTGAGACCACCTTAAAGATTTTAATGGCCAATTGACAAGCTGAGGTTGGGAAATCAGATCTGTGGATTCCTCCCAAACCTCCTTTTACTCTCACTCTCGGAGGTCCCAGAGCAAAGTCAGGACCAGGAACAGAAGGCAGCTCTTGGGCCTCGGCTGCACCTTCTCTGGTAAAGGCAGAAAGAAAGACCCAAGGCCCTGGGCAGAGTGGGGCATGATGAATGCAGGAGTTGCCCGGCCAGGGCAGGGAGAGCAGCCTGTGGACACTGACCGCTGCAGCGTCATGGAACAGGCCGGCCTCCGCGTCACCGAGCAGGAGAAAGGGCACCAGGGCCGCACACCTCCCACACTGCTGAGACGGGCTCCTTCGTCCTGAGGTGAGCCGGGGCAACGGCAGCAGTGGCCAAGCTGCTGGGACAAGGTGCCAGCCCTGATGCCACCACTCACAGCTGGGGCCCTTCTCTGGGGAGAGTCTCAGCCTGTCGGGTGGGGCAGCAGGTCAAGACCACCATGCTCCATCACCAGGGCTGCAGGGCTATGGGGGTGGGGGATGGGAGACACGCCTGGGCCAGACTGACATTCCAGGAGACTGAACCCGGTCCTCTGTGGGGACAGATCCTTGAGCCCCCTAACACCGAGGGTCCTTCCAAGTATCCAGGACCAAGTCTGGAGGGCACTGGAGGTCAATCGGGGACTGTCTAGCTCAGTGATTCCCAGGGTGGGGTGGGCAGAGGCCCTCCTGGGCTGACAACTGGGATCCAGACCCAGGGTTCAGGGGTGTGTTGGGCGCCAACCTTCCTTGTTCCTGCTCCCAGGACAGACCCCGGGGAGGCACAGAGAGAATGTCTAAGTCACAGATACGACCCACTGGCTGAGGGCTCAGTCCAGATGTTGGCCACAGCCACAAAGCACTGCCACGGAGACGTGGGTTGTGGCTGCCTGGGTGGGCCATGCCTGAGCAGACGCTGGGCAGAAGCAGGTAGGAAAAGGAGCCCCGGGAGCAGCTACCAGGGACACAGGGCACTGGCTCTAGCTGGTGCCTGTAGAACCACACTGCTGGGGCTTCTGGGGCCATGACCCATCCAGATGGTTCCAGAGACCGTCATGGTCACCAGATGGTGGGACTGCTCATGCTTCAGGGCTCCCGGCTCAGCTCCCCGCAGTCCCGATGTGCCCCCAGACACAAGGCCGGGCACGTCGGCCCTGGGACTAGGGTCCGCCTGGCCTAGGAGCAGCCCCAGGGCGTAGCAAGTGCACCCTGGGCGGGTGGGCGCAGACCTGCTGTTGCAGTCCTGTGGACACGTGGCCTGCAGGACTGAGCCTGTGGGACCAGGTCGTCTGGTCCTGTTGACTGTGTGGCTGACAGCCAGCCCTACCACCACCCACTCCAGGACCAACAAGAGTTGGTGGGGAGGATGGTGGCCAAAGCTCCTGGTGGGCACGGCTGGGCACTGTCCCACCCATGCTAGGCGACACTGCAGTAAGCCTGGCGGTGGCTCTCAGGGGACAGGGCACGTTGATAGGCAGCTCTGGGGGCGTGTGACACAGTGCCTCCCTTTGCCTCACTGCAGGGGCTGTGGCGTGGACACCATCAGAAGAGCCCCAGGTCATGCTCACGAGTCTCTGGAACAGGAGCGCCCAGCGTGGCTGAGTGACCCAAACCTCGGTGTCCCTCCTCAATTCGGCCTCATCGGGTCTGCAGGGTGCACAGCATGGGGCACAGGTATTTGAGGGGTCTCCCTGAGGTTGTGGGCACCACTTCCACCGGGGGAGAAGGACTCTGCCCACCCACAGGTGGCGAGACCCACACGGTGGCGCCCCCTCTGCGGACACGGCGCTCCTCCTGCCGGTCCACGAGGCTCTTCGGGACGGCATCGCGGCCCAGAGTATGTTCTGCAGAGGCCCCAGGAAGGTGCAGCCTCCTGAGCCCAGGGCTGTCCCAAGCCGACACCTCAGGCCTCGAGCTGGGTCACTGCCGCATCCACAAGAGCCCTGTGCAGCCCGGACGGCACAGTGACGTTGGTGGCTCACAGCGGCCATGAGAGGCTTTCAGGTGGCTCCTCCGTTGGCAAAGCGCCTCTACTAGACGTGGTGGCCCCAGGGCAGGAGCAGGGTCAGGGGGCACAGCTGGGGAGGCTCCCCTGGCGAGACCCAGCTGGGAATGCCCACACGCTGTCCTCCTCCTGGTGGTTCACAGTGGCTGGAGGTCGCGGGATGGTGTTCCGTGGGGGCAGGTGGGGTGGCCTCCTGCCCTCGGCAGGTGTCAGCGTCTCTGCATCAGCTCCCAGAGACGGTCCTGCAACCCACTGCCAGGTGGTAAAGCCTGCTTCTCTGTGTGTCACAGCAATGTCCACAGGGGCTGCCACGTGTCCCATGACTTTGGTGCAAATCCTGCAGGTGGAGCCTGCTCTTCTCCCTCACGGCGTGATTCACCTTGGGGCAGGTGCTGTGGGACTCAGTGGGTTGAGATACACAGCCAGGTCCCCGGCAGCCACAGTGTCCTCCCGAGGCTGCCCACCCAACACAGGGAGCTCCGTTCTTGGACAGCAACTCGGGACACTGCTAAATGTGCTCTAAGCAACCCCCACCATCCTCAGTGGTCTCTGGAGGGGACGTTGCTAAATGTGCTCTCTGTACCCTCTGCTGTCCTTGGCAGTCTCCAAGGGAAAATAAGGATGGCTGCTCTCAGCCAGGACCTCAGGACAGCTCTGCCCAGGAGATCCCCTGCTTGCTTCACACATACAGGAGGTCTCTCAGCACGAGCAGAGGAACCTGGCCAACAAGGAATTCCCCGAGGCTGGACTGGGCAGATCCAGGGCAGCAGCACTGTTTGGTGACTGACCTGGCATTTGCCCAAAGAGGGACCAGCCTGGTGTTGCCCAGTTTAGGAAACAGCACAGGTCCCCAGCTCTCGAGGTGCTGCTCTGAGCTGCGCTGGTGAGTGGACTGGCCCCATCTCCCCAGGGCTCTGCAGGGGGCAGGGGTAGGGAGCGCCCTGCTGAGTGGGGCACACGCTGTCTCTTTCAGGACTGGGCCAGAGGCAGAGGCTCCAATGCAGGGCCATGTCCAGCGTGTCACCATGGGACCACACAGGGAGGAGTGCGACCGAGGAGGCCGGTGTCGCTAGCCAGGCAGTGCTGAGCCGTTCTGGATGTGCGCGCAGGAGGGCAAGCCCACGCTGGGCAGCGCCTGGGCCGGTGGGGCCGGTGGGTGGACACTGAGGCTGGGCTGCTGACGATGGCTAGGATGGTGGTGCAGGGCCTGGACAGGGGTGTGGATGACCCTCTCCAGTCCCCTGCAGCGGGGGCACAGGGTGTGCTGCACTAGGGGCAGGGGCTGGAGCTGGCAGGGCCCAGGTGCCAGGCTGCAGGCTGCTAACAGTGGGACTCCAAGGGAGCCTCCTTGGGGACAGTGAGGAGGGCCTCATGGGCTCTGCCAGATGGAGGAGGGGCCAGTCAAGGCTCAGGAACCTTCCAGAAGCAGGAGGAGCTGAGGTGTCACGAACAGCCCTGGGCTGAGCAGGGACAATGAGCCAAACACCACAAATGCTGAGCGCGCAGAGGTCACCAAGGTCACGTAGTCAGAGGGTCTGACCCCACCACGTCCTCCATCCAGAACCCCGAGGCAGAGCCTGAGCCTGGGGCCCGTGAGACCCTCTGCCCGGCAGAGCACACAGCTCAGTGACGTGTGTGTCACCACCAATGCCTTCCTTCCTCAACAGCGGTGTTCGAGAGCTGAAACACTCGGGCACCCGTGAGCGAGTGCGCCAAGGGTCATGTTCTCCCTGGTCTGTGCGACCCCAGGAGACGCTCGGAGGACGTGCATGGTGTGACTGCACTTGGGCCTCCGCTCAGGGGGGAATTCACCCACACCCAGCAGGACACTGGCCTGGCTCCGGTCCTCAGAGCTGCCCGAGTCCAGCTACTGGAAAAAACAAGGCCGCCCGCACATCTGAGAAACCAAGAGAAGCCTCTACCTGTGGCGGCTCTGACGATGACACTCATTCTCCTTCTCACAGAGTCAAAACTCAGAATCTCCAGCAATTCAAACCTGAAAAAAAAGGAACTCTCACTCTTTTTTGGGTCTGGACATGAGCTGCCGGGCACGGAGGGCCACCCAACTCCACCCCAGGACGGCAGCATCCTCTACTCTCCGCGCCCCCCAAGCCTCACAGGTGCCACCTGAGCTCTGGACACCACCAGACGCCCAGCTCTGGACGCCACCAGACGCCCAGCTCTGCTCTGCACTGTCCTGGTGCTGGAGGGGGATGCTGACCGAGTCCAGCTCTGAGGCCCCTGCCTCAGAGAGGATAACCACCCGTGGGCACTTGGGCTACTGAAACTGTCCGCAACCCCTTGGCTCGGGCCATCAGGAGGCTGGGGAGAGGCTGCACCCTGTGGCTGTGCAGATGCCCTGGGTCCTCAGTGTACTGCAGGGTGGGTCCTGGTCCCTGCAGTGACCTCACTGCCTGCCCAGGGGGAAGCCACGACCAGGCAGAAAGCAGGTGGGGACCTCCTCCCTCAACAATGGCCGTTCAAGAGCAGAGACACACTTGGGCACCCGCAGTTGGGCGCATGCCGAGGGTTCTGGCTTCCCCTCCCACAGGGAGCCCTGGGCCCCGAGGTCTGGGTCTGCAGGGAGGAGCCCACCAGGCCGAGAGGCTCACCCATTCCCAGTTGTCCATGAACTTATTTTATATTTAAAACTAAGACTGCTGGAGGCCATCACCACCAAATCCCATGTTCTTTCTATCCTGTCTTAGCCTGTGTCCATTGATGCCATTCCTAAGAAGGAACACCACCGGCCTCCAAGTCAGAACTCAAGGTATGACTAGCTCTTTGATGCCGAGACTGTCCCTGGGCATCAGCTGGCCTTTCTACAGCATAGCTGCGTACTTGGGAGGACTCTGTGCGCCAAGACCAGGGGCTGCTGCCTCAGCAGGGAGGCCGGGGGAGGTTGGAAGGTTCTAGAAACCCTGAGGATTTCTGTAGCTGGCCCCCAGCTGGTGGTCTACCAGGGGTGATGCAAACCTCAGGGCCTAGCTGGAAGAGGAGGTCATTGGAGGGTGCACCCTTGAAGGGGATGTCTTGTTCCCACCCCTCCTCTCGCTCCCTGCTTCCTGGCCACCATGAGGCGGCAGCTTTCGCCACCATGTGGTACCGCCATGATGCACTGCCTTACACATCCCAGAAACAACAGGGCCAGGCGACGTGGACTGAAACCTCTCGGAGCAGGGCCACAGGCGCTCTTGCCCCCTTTCGCTGACTTCCTCGGTGTTCTGTCACAGTGCTGGAGAGGGACTGACACAGAGAAGAAGCCTTCCCTGACAAGCCCTAGTCCACCCCTCCAGGAAGCCATTGGAGAGACGCCCTGTGCCGACAAGGCCCTCTTTCCTCCCACTGTCCTGTCTCACAGGGCTCAGAGGTTCTTGGATTCTTCCAGGAAGCAGGGCACCCATGGGAGGACATTTTTTTGAATGACAAACCCGCAGGCCCCTCCTCGTGGCAGTACCTCACCTCTCGATGTCATCGTTCCTGTTGAGAATCTCCATGTAGTTGTCCTTCAGCCGCAGGTATGTGAAGCCAAGCCTGCGGGCGAGAGGCAGACCGGTGAGCGGGGTGCGGTCCCTCCCCACCGAGCCCGGCGTTCCTGGGGAAGGAGAAACGCTGTGGGGAGCAGGCTGTGAACTGCACTTCAAAGCCAGGTGGGAGAAGGAGTCGGTCGCCACCTCAGCCCGCGCTCCCAGGACGCACAGCCCCCCGCCCCCCGGGTGACCCAGGCTCCTGTGGGTGCCGAGGCTCCCCACCCTGTCCCTGCACACGTCTACTGGATGCTCACAGGCTTGCTCATTGTTGCTCAGAGGGAGTACGACGTCAGGACCCAGAGGACCTCGAAGCTGTCCCCAAGGTTCCTGGGTGGGAGACCCCTCCCCATACTGCAGTGAGGAGGGGGGACGAGGCCAGCAGGCTCCCAGCTCATAGTGACTGGCCTGTGTCAAGCCTGTGTCATGCACCTGTCCCTCTCCCACTCGCCCCCTGTGCTTCACCCTCTGGATGCAGGAGAAAGCCCACCCCCGGAGGCCGGTGCTCAGCCCTGGACTTGAGGCAGATCTGCAAGAGCAGGCGTCTGCCCTGGTCACACGGGGTGCTCTGCACAGCAGTACCACAGCAGGCAGTTGTCCCCAGACAGCCCTCACATTGACTGATAGGACACCAGGCCAGGGTGCTGCTCACGCCATGTGATCCCAGCAATACCCTCTCCCGCGGCTGGAGCACATCACCATTCCAGGCACCTGCCGGAGAGGGAGGAAGAAGGCCTGGCCTTGGGCTTGACAGACGGACACACAGTGCCAGCCGTCATGGTGGGCAGGGGCCAGGAGTGGGGCAGTGGGTCTGCCTACCCCATGGGAGCCTGTGCTGAAGGACGGGACTCCCAGCAGGAGTGCCCTGACCTCGACTGTCTGCCTGGAGTGCGGCTCAGTCCTGAGCGCCTGTTCTCCCAGAAGAGCTAGATCAGCTCTGAGCGGTCCCACCCAGTGAGAGTGGGCTTGGGGACTTCGGAAGCCCACGGTGACGGCATCGCACAGGAGAAAGATGCTGACTTAGAGGCAGCAGGATGCTGCTCCATAAAAAGCGCTGACCCTTCTCCTTGTTGCTCCTTCAGTCTTGGGGTTAACACATGTCATAGGCAGTACAGAGGGGACCCGAGGGTCACCTGACTCCCAAGCCAGGGGAATCCAGAACGAGTTGCCCAGTTTGAAACTGGGGCGTGAAGGGAACGTTTCCAGCATTGCCGGTGCTGGTGTGAAACGCCGACTCCAACCGGCATCAAGACCACTCCAGTCCCTCTGGTGGGGTACGAGATGCACAGGCAGGGCCCCAGCACCCATGTCACCCACCAAGCCCTGTGGTTTAGGGGAAACTGCCGCTAGGCCTGGGTTCCTGAGTCCAGGAGGAGACCAGCGCTGGAGGGGATGGGGCTGGCTCTGCCCTCAGGAGCCTGACCAGGACTGTCCCTCTGACATACTGCAGATGGGGGAGCCACGTGAATGACGCCATGAAGACTCACATGCAGCTTCTCCACGAGGCCCCCGAGGTACGGGGCCCAGGGGGGCCTGAGGCCATAGGCAGCTGCTGCTCAGCCCAGGAGCTCAAGACTCATGGGGACAGGTGGCGACCAGGACAGGAGGCGAGGGGCCGGGGACTGCCCACAGTGGATCTTGCGCTCAGCTGAGCCCCATCCCGTGGCGACCCAGACCCACCTCTGGATGCCTTCCACCAGCGCCACCTCGTCAGGCGAGGATGATATGTACACGCAGGACTTCCCTGAGTCCGGCGACTTCCTGGGGCCGTCCACCTGGTCATCATCTTTCACCTGCACAGTGTGGCAGAGACAGAGGGCCCGGAAAAAGAGCTCCTCCCGCTCCTGTGAAAACACGGCCAGGGGAAGTCCATGGCTCACAGCTGCCCAGAACAGGAGGCGCCCAGCAGGACACACCCCCACTCCCATGCTGCCACTCGGAGGGCGGGTGTGAGCGTGAACACATGTGCATCTCCAGGAGTGTGCCTGTCTGTGCACTCCGTGTGCTCACTGCTCTCTGCATACCGCCTGCCCGGCCTGTCCAGGGATTCCAAGGTCCTAGCATGGAATCACCGCTTGTCGTCCCCCAAGGGACACCGGCAGCACAGCAGCATCTGACCAGAACCTCACTGAAGTCCCTCGGGGTCCTGCCTCTCCCAGATGCCCCAGTGAGAGGCACACTTTCCAGAGGGGGAGACCACCTCGCACACATGTGCCTAGCCTGGTGACACGTTCCTCCCTACAGCGGGCCAGAACCTACCCTCCCACTGACGCCCGGGGAAGAGTCAATCATGTCGATGCCAGAGGAGTCGGGCAGGACCTGCCCGTTGCAGATGACGTGGGGCACGTAGACCTGACCCTCGATGCAGCACTCCTTGAACGCCATATTGTTCTCTGTGAGTGTGCCCGTCTTGTCCGTGAAGATGTACTCCACCTGCGGGTGAGGCACACACCCTCAGACGCCACCCAGACCTGTGGCCGTGTCACCCTGGCCCAGGTGACAGTCTGGCAAGATACAAACATGGCATAGCTTGACCCAGATAGATGTAGAGCCGTGGGTGTGTCCGCTGCACCCCTTGGCCATTGGGACAGGTGTGATGTGGTGGGGGGCACAGTGGCAATGGATGGAGAACGGTGACCTTGGAGGACACTGCCTCGTGGAGCCAGAGCATCTGAAAGACCAGGGTGAGGATGGCCCGTGTCTCCTTCAAACAACAAAGGGCACAAAGGAAACCTTCGTCTCTGAAGCCTTGGGGTCAAGACTCACGAGGCCACGCAGGGTCAGAGACAGAAGCCAAACAAGTGAGAGGGCAGACTTCAGAAGGACAGCCCGACAGGCCACAAAGACGCTGCTAGTCACTCCCGATTCAGGTAAAGCAGAGGAGCGCGTTCACGGTGAGCAGCTGGGCAGATGCCGTGTGCACAGCTGGGGAGGGGGGGAGGGTGAGCTGGGCTTGCGGCAGGAAGGAAGCGCAGAGAGGTGGAAAGGACTCAGCCGTGGGCTCCATAAGGACCTTTTCCCCCGGGGGCTTTCAGGAAGAGGCTCTGACAAACCGACAGCAGAAAGTGCCTTTCCGTCGTGAGCTTGTCCTTAACCAGCACTACGTCCTGACCTGCTGAATCAGCCCTGCCGCTGGGACACCAGCCAAAGCCCAGCGGAGCCTCCCCAGGGACACACAGCTGGGGCCAGAGAGCACTGGCTATCCCCAAGACCCCACAGAGGTTGCGGCCTGCGACCCCTCACAGGCAGGTGTTGGGAGGTCAGCAACCTCACAAGGGTCAGACCTCTGAAGGAGCGCCTAGTAGAGGGCTCCATGGACAGCACCCCTGACTTGCCTAAGCCCCCTAAGGTGGGCAGATCTCCGACATGCTTTCCCGCGTGATTTCATGGAATTCAGATGAAAGTACTGCTAAACCCCAAGGCCGCCTTGGCAAGGGTGAAAGTGGCAAGAAAACGATAAGACCTGCCGTCCCCACTCCATGGGTCCCTGCAGAAGGGAGCTGCACTGCAGCTGGCGTCTGACTCCACAGCCTGCAGCATGACCAGAGGGGCCTGTGTTCAGGGGCAGCACCAAGGTGCGGGGTCAGGCTTTGGAGCCTCAGTCTTGCACTGGTGAAATGCAGGCGGCAGTGCTGACCTCTAAGGAAACACACACGGGCACTGGGAGGGTGGGAGCCGGTTCTGCCTCATTGCTAAACACCCATCTCATCTGCTGTGAAAGTGGCACCCTAACCTGGCCGTCGGGAAGACCTCACTCTCAACCTGCCCCTCAGTTCTGACCTCGGCGCCAGGCTCTGTGCCTCCTGCTGCAGCTGGTTTTGCTCAGAACCAGACAGGACCGCAATCCCCCCAACAGACTCCTGCAGCCTGGGCACGGCTCGACATTCCTCTTCCCACAGAAAAATCCCTGCCACGGAACTTCTCAGGAACACATGAAACAGGATACGGGGCTCCAGAGGCGAGGACCTCACCCCTGAGCTAAGACCTGGGCAGCACTGAAGTAACAGTGACCCGCCCGGCCCGGGAGCAGCCAGAGGGACATCCAGGGAGACAGCAACCCCGCTCACAGAGGAGCCAGAGGAATGTCCAGTGAGACAGCGACCTGCCCGTCAGGGGAGGAGCCACTGGAACGTCTAATAAGTCAGCGACCTGCTCCCTCATGGGAGGAGCCATAGGAATGTCCAATCAGAGAGCGGCCCGCCCCTCACGGGAGGAGCCATAGGAAGGTCCAATCAGAGAGCGGCCCGCCCCTCACGGGAGGAGCCATAGGAAGGTCCAGTTAGACGTCAGAGCACAGTCCCACCTCTGAGAGCAGTGCCCCTCACAGGAGGCAGGTCTAGGGTCCCAGGCAGAGGCTAACCACCCATCAATAGCCTCTTCTGGGGTCCTGGGGGTGGGAGGGGTCAGGACGCAGTTGCCAGTCTAAAGTGGTGCTTTAAGGCTACTGAATTACACAAGGCAGTGAATTACCTTGGGCCACCTCCAAATTGTGACAGAGCAGAAAGGGCTAGACTGGGGCTGTGGGAAGGCCACTGTGAGGCCAGTGAGGACGCAGGAACCCCCTTCCTGTGGTTCTCCCCTGCAGGGCAGCGCTGCGGATCTGCAGGCCTGGCGTACACAGCTGTGCCCTCACACTGTGGAGACCTTGGCACCTCGGGTGGAGGTAAGGGGGCAGCGGCAGTGACCCCATCTGTGGCCATTCCCAGACCCCACAGAGGACACCTTGTGTCCACTTCTTTGTGTGATCTGCGCCACAAGCTGGCAGGGCCTTCCCCACGGCACAGAGTACAGACCCGATGCTAGGGGTGAGGCATGGGCCATGAGGATGCCCACGTCTACCTGCTCATCTCTAGAGAGGCACCCAGTTCTTCAGCTCACACCATGAAGGCCCAGAATGAGCAAGGTCACGGATGGGCTAACCAGGGCCACTGACACAACTGTCCTTGCACACGCTATGAACATGAAAGCCCTACCAAAGGCCACACAGAGTCCGTGCCAGCTGGCACATCTCTCACGGGTCACAGGAGGGCCGACGTGCATGAATCCCAATAGAGACAGCTCACCTACCACCAGCGGGACCACAGCACAGGCATCTTGCACCTGCACATCTGGACACAAGGGAATAGTACTCACCCTTCAGGAAGACTCGGGCGACACTGACCTGACCCAGCTCCTCATTCAAGTCGGACGTGTTGACCAGAGGCCCCTCTCCTGTTTCCTCATCGAACATGTCCTCGTCCCAGCTGATGAAGTAGGAGCCAAGGAACTTCTGCATCTCCACAGTGACGTACATGGACACGGGGATGATGTAGTTGAAGAGCACCATGAAGGCCAGGAAGTCCGTGAAGGCCCTGAGGAACTGAGCACACAGCTCCTCAGTACCCACGTCCCCCAGGGCCAAGCCTCATGCAGGGTGCAGGCGAGCCAGACTGCCTGCCCAAGTCCCCAGTAAGGGCTGCTGGGCAGCAGGCCACGCCTGGTCGCATCCTCACCCAGGCCAGGGGCAGACTTTGCCTGTGAACACAAGCGTGCCACCAGGGACACGGCGCCACACAGGCTGACGGGACAGAGATACCAGATTGGAACATCCGTGACAAACAACAGAACTCACCAAGAGAAAACCTAGGAGATGCCAGAGACGTGAGCCTGGTAAAAGGACCGACCTGGACGGCTTTATTCCATGCGTGCAGCCAGGTTAGTTTTGGGGAGGGCAGGCTGTTGCACACAGCAAAGACACGGCACGAGGTTTGCACACGGCCCTACTCTGCCCTCTCTGGCCACAGGCCTGGGCGAGCACACAGGGCGAGGTTCGCACACGACCTTGCTCTGGAGTCTGAGCCCCTTTCTCCCTGTGCCTGTCTCAGCAGGTGCCATCTATCCCCAAATCACTGGCAAGCATCTCCTGAGCACCTGCGAGCACAGGGCACTGGGCAGGTCGGCAGCCCTAAGGCCTCTCGGGCATGGTCCTGAACATCTCCCAGGGGGACCAGCGCCCTGGGCGTGTGCTCCTGCCATCTGAGGACGGCTCAGGGTCGATGCCCCGCTATGGCCAGGACCCCCCACCATATGCCGGCAGCAAGCCTGACGGCCACCCTGCCCTGAGGAGGGCGTGCTCCATACCAGGTTCCGCTGCCTCTCCGACTCGGTCTTCTGGTTGTACCAGGGCTCGTCCCGAAAGGGCTCGCTCTGCCACACGTACTTGAGCACAGTGTTGACCAGCGCCTTGCTCACCAGGATGCAGAGGTAGACGATGAGGAACACATTCATCGACCTGCAACGCCACGCAGAGTCATGCGGGCTCCCTGCCGACGGGGGCTGCACCGGCCTCTCCCACACAAGGTGGGCCGTGCGGGCCGTGCGGGCCGTGTTTCCAAGGAGGTACCTGGCTAGTGCCCAGCTGTGTACACTGTACCGTCACTAGCTTGGAATCCAGAGGCCACAAGGCCAAGAGTCTAGGACAGGAAGACGGTCAGCAGGAGGGATGCTGCACCCAACCCCACTTCTGAGGACGCCACCTGAGCACTGCGGGGGCACTGAGCACCACGGGACACTGAACACTGTTGGGGCACTGAGCACTATGGGGAACTAAGCACTGTGTGGGCACTGAGCACTGCAGGGCATTGAGCACTCTATAGGCACTGAGCACTGTGGGGCACTGAGCTCTGTGTGGGCACTGAGTACTGCGGGGCACTGAGCACTGCGTGGGCACTGAGCACTGCGTGGGCTCTGAGCACTGCGTGGCACTGAGCACTGCGTGGCACTGAGCACTGCGTGGCACTGAGCACTGCGTGGGCACTGAGCACTGCGGGGCACTGAGCACTGCGGGGCACTGAGCACTGCGTGGGCACTGAGCGCTGCGGGGCTCTGAGCACTGCGTGGGCACTGAGCACTGCGTGGGCACTGAGCACTGCGTGGGCACTGAGCACTGCGGGGCACTGAGCACTGCGTGGGCACTGAGCACTGCGTGGGCACTGAGCACTGCGTGGGCACTGAGCACTGCGGGGCACTGAGCACTGCGTGGGCACTGAGCACTGCGTGGGCACTGAGCACTGCGGGGCACTGAGCACTGCGTGGGCACTGAGCACTGCGGGGGCACTGAGCACTGCGGGGCGCTGAGCACTGCGGGGCGCTGAGCACTGCGGGGCGCTGAGCACTGCGTGGGCACTGAGCACTGCGGGGCACTGAGCACTGCGGGGCACTGAGCACTGCGGGGCACTGAGCACTGCGTGGGCACTGAGCACTGTGGGGGCACTGAGCACTGCGGGGCACTGAGCACTGCGTGGGCACTGAGCACTGCGTGGGCACTGAGCACTGCGTGGCACTGAGCACTGCGGGGCACTGAGCAATGCGTGGGCTCTGAGCACTGCGTGGGCACTGAGCACTGCGTGGGCACTGAGCACTGCGGGGCTCTGAGCACTGCGTGGGCACTGAGCACTGCGTGGGCACTGAGCACTGCGTGGCACTGAGCACTGCGTGGGCACTGAGCACTGCGTGGCACTGAGCACTGCGGGGCACTGAGCAATGCGTGGGCTCTGAGCACTGCGTGGGCACTGAGCACTGCGTGGGCACTGAGCACTGCGGGGCTCTGAGCACTGCGTGGGCACTGAGCACTGCGTGGCACTGAGCACTGCGTGGCACTGAGCACTGCGTGGGCACTGAGCACTGCGTGGGCACTGAGCACTGCGTGGCACTGAGCACTGCGTGGGCACTGAGCACTGCGTGGGCACTGAGCACTGCGGGGCTCTGAGCACTGCGTGGGCACTGAGCACTGCGTGGCACTGAGCACTGCGTGGCACTGAGCACTGCGTGGGCACTGAGCACTGTGGGGGCACTGAGCACTGCGGGGCACTGAGCACTGTGGGGGCACTGAGCACTGCGGGGCGCTTAGCACTGCGTGGGTACTGAGCACTGCGTGGGCACTGAGCACTGCGTGGGCACTGAGCACTGCGGGGCACTGAGCACTGCGGGGGCACTGAGCACTGCGTGGGCACTGAGCACTGTGGGGGCACTGAGCACTGCGGGGCACTGAGCACTGCGTGGGCACTGAGCACTGTGTGGGCACTGAGCACTGCGGGGCACTGAGCACTGTGGGGGCACTGAGCACTGTGGGGGCACTGAGCACTGCGTGGGCACTGAGCACTGCGGGGGCACTGAGCACTGCGGGGCGCTGAGCACTGCGTGGGCACTGAGCACTGCGGGGGCACTGAGCACCACGGGACACTGAACACTGTTGGGGCACTGAGCACTATGGGGAACTAAGCACTGTGGGGACACTGAGCACTGCAGGGCATTGAGCACTCTATAGGCACTGAGCACTGTGGGGCACTGAGCTCTGTGTGGGCACTGAGCACTGCGTGGCACTGAGCACTGCGGGGCGCTGAGCACTGCGTGGGCACTGAGCACTGCGTGGGCTCTGAGCACTGCGTGGGCACTGAGCACTGCGGGGCTCTGAGCACTGCGTGGGCACTGAGCACTGCGGGGCACTGAGCACTGTGGGGGCACTGAGCACTGCGGGGCGCTGAGCACTGCGTGGCCTTGAGCACTGCGTGGGCACTGAGCACTGCGTGGGCACTGAGCACCACGGGACACTGAACACTGTTGGGGCACTGAGCACTATGGGGAACTAAGCACTGTGGGGACACTGAGCACTGCAGGGCATTGAGCACTCTATAGGCACTGAGCACTGTGGGGCACTGAGCTCTGTGTGGGCACTGAGTACTGCGGGGCACTGAGCACTGTGGGGCACTGAGCACTGTGGATGCACCAAGCATAGTGGGGACACTGAGCACCACTGGGACACTGAGCACTGTGGGGAACTGACTGAGGGGCACTGAACACTGCAGGCCCATAGAGGCCTAGCTTTGGCGAAGGGCTCGGCAAGTCTAAGAAGGGCTCCTTCCCAGTTCCCACCATGCACTTCTGAAAGCCCCTGAGACATGCAGACATCTGGGGCAAAGGCCTCCTGCCCTTGACGAGTCCGTCTCCCTTTGCTCTATGCAGCCATAGGAAGACAGAGACCCAGTGCCTTCAGAAGCCACACAGGTGTCCACTCCAGGAGGGACACACTTTTACCAGGGGCAGAGAAAACAGAACTCCAGGCCACGCCTTCTGGCGAATCCACTACTACCTTGACCCGGCCAGAGGGCCTCACTGTCTAAGGGGGACAGCTGCCTCTGCTAAGGGCTCCTTAGTAAAACCATGTCCAAACCTCCGTCTGGAGGTCTCTCCCCTGGCGGAAGGAGCTGCAGGGCACCACAGCCCACTGGGAGCCAGGACTTAGGGAGCCTCCAGGAGCAGGTGCACCTGCTGGGCCTCAGGCGCTGAGGCTAGGCCAAGCAGGGGAGCCCTCTACCTCACAGAGAGATAAGCAAGTCCCCCCGAGTGGTCAGCCCTGCAGCTACTCCACACTGCCTCCAGCACCTCGGAGGAGCGAGGCCAAGGGGACAGTCTGGCCTCCAGTGGCTGACCACAGCATGGCCATGGCACAGCCGTCACCCTTGCCCCGACCCTTACTTTTCCACGGCAGATCTCTTCTGGGATTTCGACTGATAGTTCAAGGCCATCTTGGTCTCCATGCCTGTGTAGATGGCCACACCTGAAAGCAGAAGGGTAACGCGATGGCCACGCGCAGAGGCCTTGGCCTGCGCACGGGCCACACGGCATGGTGGGATGGACTCTCAGGCCAGACAGTGGCACTTCTCATTGTGCCAGACAAGGGGCTGCCCCTGAGTCACCGTGGGAGTCTTCGAAGGCTTCCCTGCACAGAGGACAACTGCAGTTTGAGAGTGCACCTTAACATCAGGTGAAGAGTGACGTCTGTCGGGGTCTCTGCAGCAGCGCACACTTGTGTATTTAAACAGTCGTCTCGTGTGACTGAAACGGGACAGCCTGCCAGAACCGGGTGGTTGGCACTGCGGGGCTTCCCGTGGTGTGCAAGGGCTTCCCGCAGGACCCTTGGGGTCCTCCCCAGATACAACGTTGTTTCTGAGTCACAAACCACATGTGTCTCGTGAGCAGGCCTGTGTTTTGCGTGTGGCGTTGTGGGTCGCTGTCACCCATCAGCACAATGTCCTCAGTGAGGCACAGCTGCCACCGTAAAGGACATAGCACCCCAGCCCTGTGTACGGCAGCCTGGTTTTCAGAAGCGGGACCAGGAACTACTAATTAAAACATTTACCAAAGATCTTCTCGGTGTTCTTGAGCGTGGCTCCTCGGAGAAGCAGGTTTTCTGATCCCAGTGGCCTGTGAAGACAAGGACAGGCACAGAACGTGAAGCAAACGAGGCCAGAGGCAGAGGACAGTGGAGGCTCCAGTGTCATGGCAGGTCACCGAAGCCAGCCAGGTCCCCAAGGAAGTATGGCTGCCGGGCCCTCCGCTGCCCTTGGAAGTGGGACCCCAGGCCCTGACCCGGGCCCAGAGTCTGAAAGCTTCCACAGAGTCCTGCTAGGGGTGGCCCCTGGGTATCCCAACAGTGTCACCAGCAGCACCGGAGACACGTCAGAAAATCCAGATCTACTGCATCTGAGGCCCTGGGGCGGTCCAGCACCCGTCCCCACGAGCCTCATGTCTGAGGATGGCTGCTCTAGGGACCCCAGAATGTTCTGGAAAGGCCAAGGGTGTGCGAACCTGAGCTGTTTCCATCACAACCTCATGAGACTTGGGAGTCTCTTCAGTGCCACCAGGTTTGAAGGAGACAGCTGGGAGGCTGTGGCCCTTGTGATCCCTGGGAGTCAGGCTGCAGAAGGGGCCTGGAGGAAGGGACCTGAGGGGAGTTTCTGGGGGAAACACGCAGCAATGGAGGGTCAAGGGTCACTCCCTGAAGCCCGAGTGCTGCTGCAGGCACGGGCCCCCGTGGCAGCAGACGCTGTTCCTGGGGGCTTTGCCTTCCAGTGGCTCCTGGATGACGTCACTTCTCGTCTCCTGAGCAGTGGCAGCGATAGGCAGAAGGCGAGTGTGCACATTTTGCTACTGACAACACCCTACTGACCCCTTGGAGGGAGGAAGAGCTGCTGGGACCTGCTGGGGCTGTCTGCTGGTGGGCTGATGTCCCTACGCTGTGGAGGGGGAGAACCACCAATGTCACATAGGTAACTACGTTCAGTGACTTGGCCTACGCGGCTCCGCTTCACTGGCTGGATGACCGGGAGGCCTCGGGCCAAGGGGCACTGCACGGAGGAACACCCCAGGCGCGCAGCTGGCATCCTGCTGCCCCAGCCAGACAGCCACTAAAGACATGGCTCCTGGGGCTGTGCAGAGCTGTCAGCCTCTGTTAGCAGCACACTTGGATAATCGATGTCACAAGCACTTAGGAAAACAAACGGCCCGTTTAGAGTGGGTCTCTGGGAAGTCTAAAAATAATTTACTTGAGAAAGTGCTTTGCTTCTTGTTTGAAGAGAAGGAAGAAGAAGTATCCTTCTGTGTGACTGAGGATTGGACAGATGGCTTACAGCCTCCATGTTTTCAACAGCTACGAATATCTTTAAAACCCCAGGTATTAAAAGGTGCACTGAATAGTACAAATATTAAAAGGCCAAACTAGAATTGGTGTCAAAGTACAACCCGGCAGCTGTCACCCTCTGAGGCACCTGGCATCACAGCGACAGCAGGGGGACTGGGAAGCACCTCAGATCCACCCACAGGTGACAAGCCCCATCCACCTCCTCATTCGTGTACCAACCAACCCTCACCACTGAGGAGACTCTCTTTCAGAGCAACAGGGACTTACCTTGGTACAAGATGTACCCAGGAAAGCTGAAGCCACGCCCCACAGACCTGGACAGCACTCGCCAGCCCACGGATGGGTGACAATGAGACCTGCTGAGCCGTGCACCGTCGCCCCACGGCTGTCTGACCCAGGCCTTCCAGGGGGTCCCAGGGGCTGGTACCTCAGTAACTGCTTTGTCTGATCCCCCCCGAGTCTGTCCCTGACAATCTGGAGACCGCCTGAATTGGAAGACAGACCCCTTCTCGGGCCAAGGGACTTCCCAGAAAGGGGCAGCTCCCAAACCCACTCAAGTCGTGTTCCTAGAACGTGCCCCTGCAAACAACTGCCAGGCCGCAAACCAGACACAGCCCCCAGACCACAGACAGCGCTCAGCAGGGACGACCGACGGCGGCAGCCAGGGCCCGGGTGGCTCATGGTGCTGCTGCCCCATGTGGGTGTGCCGCGTGTGATCACAGCGGCCAGGACCACGGTGACAGAGCCGGTGCATGCACCCAGCCCCAAGCTGCTCCTGGTGTTTGGCCCTGAGCCCAAAGGTCACCCCGGGGTGACCTCAAGCAGGTGTACACACTGGCAAATGTCCTCCAAACCAGCAGCCTGCAACCTCAGGGCTGAGGCCTACCGGTGTGCTTGCTGTGAGGGGTGCTGGCCACCCTTCCTCTGGGCATGTCCCTCAGGCTCCCTTCCTGACCTGGCCCAGCCCAGACAGTAACCCTCCAGGTGGCCACCCTCAGGGCAGACCTGCTCAGAGTGTTCGGGGCCACCCTAGTTAACCTGCACAGACGCACACCTGGGAAGCAGCCGGGAGCAGAACCGGGCATTCCTCAGGGGACCCCACCATGAAGGCTGCGGGTGGCAGCCCTCCCCCATGAGGAAGGAGCCCTCCCCCATGAGGAAGGAGTGCTCCCAGAGCAGCAGGGGGGCCATGGCCACAGCCACTCACCTCACCACAGGGTCGTTCAGATCGCTGTACACGTTGATGCGGCCCACGAACCTGGAACAGAGAAGCCAGTCACGGTGCTGCCCTCGGCCCTCCTGGGGTGCACTGGCCGCTGGCCTGCCCTGGCCCTGGCCTCTCAGTCTATTCTCCCCACGAGGATCGGGTGGCCTTCCTTAACTCCACTTACAAGTTACCTCCTCAAAATAAACAGACTTCGCTTTTCCTCCACACTTAACCCAAGGGCCTCGTCCAGCGTTTGCGTAAAAAGTAACAGAAGTGGCCTCACGCGCCTGTGGACAGTCCAGCCCCGCCTGCCAGTCAGTGCTCCCCGAGGCCCGTCCGCCGTGCCCCTCCAGGGCCTTACTTGTACAGGTCGGGCTGCGGCTGCTCACACTCGATGGTGGCATGCAGACGATCAACATCCTCCTCCGTGTGGAAGCCCTTGGTGTCCTGGACCGCGTAGTGTGTCTGCAAAGTGACAGAGGCACTAGCTCACCACCCAGCCCGGCACCACGCTGGCCGCCCACCCGGGGGCAGCCCCCGCTGGTGTGTTCGGTGCACACACACAAGCCCGACGCAGGGCCAGCGTGACACCGGGAGACGTGGGAGGGGAAGCCTGTGTCTGCTCACAGCCTGAAAAGACCCGGCAGCACCATCTGTCCCCAGCTCGAGGCCAGGAAACGCCAACTCTCCAACTCTCACCTAAACACTAGCACGGCAAAGAAGTCGGCTGGGATTCTCCAAAATTGGACTGTTGGACTTATCTGTCCCAGTAGTAGCCACTAACCAGGCCAGTGGCCTATACTTCCCAGGGCCGGCCTCTGGCTGCACTTGGTTTACCTCCCCACTCTGCCACCGCTGCCCTCGCCTGTCATCACTGGGCCAGCACAGCTTCTGAGTGACCGTGGGGCTGCCTGGACCAGAGGGCCACTCAAGCCCACGCACACATCGGAGCCACAGGTAGCTGCCAGGCCGCTGCTACAGGCCGGCCCCTGGCTTCCCACGCAGCAGTCCCAGGGCTGTGTTCCTAAGGGGAGCCTGGTGATGCCCATGCTGCCGTCGGAGCCAAGAGCTGGCACCCGCTAGCCTAGCATCTGTGGCAGGGACAGGAGGGCCAGGGGCTGCAGCTCTCCCCTGGAATGAAGGAAGGATTATGTCCAGGAGTCCGGAGGGGAGGCAGTGCCCCGTGTCTCCTCTTCCTCGCCTTTCTAAGGATTAGGCACTGGGCAGACACACAGTGAGCTGTCCCCACCTCCGGGGGCGCTTGCTTCCCTAGTCATGTCCCCACAGACCCTGAGAGGAGGTCTGTCCCCGGCTTACACATGGGAAAAGCCCCTGCAAGGCCCACGTAGTATAGCTCACCGGACATCAACTGGGCCTCCCACCCCACGCTCTGCCCTCAAAGGCAGGGTTCCCATAACTCCCGTCCCCGGAGCCAAACCAAATGCAGGGGCGTGACTTCAGGGAATAATTAACATGCAGAGTGCAAAGGCAGAGTCCGCCAGCAGCAGCAACTCTGACCTTCAGTCCTGGGGAGGGACAGGCCACTGTGCTTTCCCCCAGTAGAGCCAGATGCCTGGGCCCAGGGGCAGGTCCAAATAGCAGGCCTCTGCCAGGGGATGGGAGGGCTCACGGGTCCCAGGGTAGATGACCTGGTCCTCCCAGGCTCACCCCGAGCCCAGCACCGTCCAGAGAAGCCACTGCCCCATGGACTGTCACTATGGAGAAGGCTAATCCTTCTAGGATGCACTACAGAGAAAACATGAACACAAAACTGAAAAGAATGTACGGGCTTCACACTAAGACATGGCAGATGACCACGGAAGGCTGGCGTGTGCATCCGTGATCCTGTAAAGACAAGGCTTCCATGCAAAGTTTCTAACTGCTCTCACCCAGGAGTGGTCCAGCACCAGGCTGGAGCCAGCACTCACAAGCCAGGGGGCAAGCTCCTGTTCACGGCTCTTTGGAAACTTCTGGGATTTTAAAGTAAGAAAGCCCTTAAAGGAAGGATGCCCTATTCTCTCTGACGGTGAAGTTCCTGTAGCACAGCCCCAGCACAGCAGCCACGCTGAGCCCACAGGCTAGTTAGGGATTCAGAGGATTCCTCCCGTGTTAGCGAGGCTCACTCACGAAGCAGTCGGGCAGGACCTCAAGCTGTGGAGCCTCCACTCAGCTCTTGGTGAGGAAGGACAACAACTCTGACCAGTAGATTGGTCTGGACAGACCTCCTGGAGCCCTGAACTCAGCCCACCAGCTGGACCGCCCAGGCCAGCATGCGAGTTACTTGTCACCTGAGATAGCTCGGGGCACAGGCATGGGGGGCCGGCCCCCATGCCCCCAGAAGGAAGGGGCCCTGGTGGCCCCATGCCCCAAGGACACCAACTGCCATGGCAGTCAGCATCCGTAGCCATGGCTGAGTCTGGACACCAGGCCCCGAGTGCATCTTGACATGGGGACGTTACTTTATGGCTTGACTCCCCATCCAAGCTGGCAGTGGTGACGTGGCAGGTCCCATCTCCACGGTTGCTGGAGAGGAAGATCAAGTCACAGGGAAAGGTCTCATCCTCCTTGACCATAACGATGTCCCCAACCTGCAGGGCAGAGAGAGGGGTGGATGGCCAGCGCTCAGCCTCTGCAATGGCCTGGATCCTTCTCCTGCAGCCAGGTATCACAGACACGGTCACAGATCAGAGTGGTCCTTCAGAGTCAGGAGCACCTGCAGAGGAGCGTGCACGCCCCCAGGCAGGCGGTGTGTTCTCACGGGCTTCCTAAGTGCCTGACAGCAAGTCTTCCGGAGCCTGCATCCCCCCCAAGGTGGGGAGAGGGGCTGTGGTCATGTCCTGAGGTACACACCGACCCAGGGCCTGTCACACTCCCTGTGCCTTGTGCTGCCCCAGGGCAGGACAGATGGCAGAGCCTCAGGAGAGGATAGGAAGGGGCAGCAGGCCAGGGCAGGGCCAGGGGTTCATGGAGGGTGGGGACGCTAGGGCTGGAGTCTAAGCTCACGGTCAGGATAGGCCAATGCTGGGGGTCAGCCACAAGGCTAGGAACAGGTGCTTCAGAACATAAGGCTCTAAAGGGATCTGCTTAAATAATTCAAAACACCTCTAAACACGGCAGGATGTCTGTCTCTGCCAGTCCACTGAGAAGTTATTCAAAACGCTCTTGTAGACTGCTATCCTACTGATTTACACCAGGCACATGTGATTTAGACCAGGCCCACGTGATGCGAACCAGGCACACACACGTGGTCTAGACCAGGCCCACGTGGTCTAGGCCATGCACATATTTCAGCAGTCACTCTCAAAACAAGGCATACGTGATCAGAAACGTGCATATGATTTAGACCAGGTACACATGATCTGGACCAGGCGTATATGATTTGAACCAGGCATGCATGGTCTAGACCAGGGGCATGTGTCGGCTGTCACTTACTCTCAGCTTCCGGCTCTGCTTGCGGACGAGCTTGCCGTGCTGGATGAAGTGCACGGGACACTGGTTCATAGCATTGTCGGCCTTGTGACGGAGCCAGTCCTCGTAGCCCTGGAAGCCAGGCAGAGGAGAGCAGGTGTCAGTCATGCCTCCCCTCAGCCCGGGGGTGGGGTCTCCAAGGTCCAGCGACTGTAATGAATGTCTTACAGCTACCCACTGCCCATACCCATGACACACCCTGGGGACCAGCTCCTAACAGATGAGCAAGTGATCAGCCTGTGTGTGACACACCAAACCCTACAAAGGCTCGCCGGGGCGGCAGGTGCTGGCCACCAGGACCCTGCTGCCTGCTCTCCCGGAGGGTCTGCTCTCTAAATGAACTTCCAGACTGCCGTGGGGGAGAAATATAACTCAAAGTAACACCAGGGAACTCCCAAGGGCTCCTCACAGTTTATATTAGAAAGCAAATCCAGACATCCTCACATCGAGGCCTGAACACCAAGGTCACCTGTCCTGAGTGCAGCTCCACCCCACACTGCTCCGATCTAGAGTGAACCCGTACATGGCGCCTCAGGGCCCTTTGCTCTAATGGCTGGGCTCACTGCATGTCCCTGGTAACATGCTTTAGGCTTTTTAAAAAAGACACTGAAAAAGCACAGCTTTGTCAGCACAAATTTGAGCATCAAGAATTTAATTAGAAATTGCCATTTGTAAATTATCCAGATGTCTCATATGAAAAACTGACCCCAAAACACTGAAATCAAATCCACAGGGTTCATCCGTTTGCAGCAGTTAAAGAACTTGTGTCTGCAATGAATGGAAAATTCTTACAGCTCACCCATAAAAAAGGCAGCCCATGTAAAAGTCAGCAAAGGGTGTACAGGTATTTCTCTAAAAATGATGCAGAAACGGCCAATGAGCATGTGAGAAGCATCACTGGCTGCTAGGGAAACACTAGTCAAGATGCCACGTCACAAATGTGAGGACGGCTGAGGTCAGGAGCTGGCACCCAGCACTGGCAGATCACGGAGCCAGCAAAACCTGCCTGCCGGCGTGTGACGCATGGTGTGGGAGCACTCAGGGACTCCTCGCCACCACTCAGACCGCAGAGCAATTCCGAGGCGTATGCCCCAAGGAGCGAAGCCTTGTGCACCCAACAATGTGTAAGATATACAATTATTAAGTGTCAGTTAAAACAAACAAATGGGAAAAGAGACCTATATCCACCCAAGATGCACACACGTGTTCTAAGCAGCATTCGCCACAGCCCAAGGCGGAAGCCCCACCCGCCTGGCCTCAGATGGTGGGTGAACTAGCTGGTGCACTGTTCATATTAAAAAGCATGGTTTTTTTGAACTAGCATCGCCTGTGATGAAGCACATCAGAACCACCTCCACCTCCACCCAGCATGGACAGGGACCCCACGCTGTGCGATTCTGCAGGGCGTAGTGAGTTGGTCTTTGCCAGGGGATGGGAGAAGAGGAACCACAGGATGACAGCTGATGGGAACAGGCTTCTTTTTGAGGTGACAAAAGTTTTCTTGGAGTAAAGAGTGCTGAGGATGTGCCACTAAGCTGGGGAAAAAGCTCAGTAAACCTGCATCCCCAGTGTCAGTCCTGGGCTTCACCCATCAGGACAGACGGACGGACACGCCGCACCTCAGGGCTCAGCACTCCGTGATCCACACCCACCACCTGCACAGGACATGCAGCAGCTATGTCACACAGCTGAGCCAGGGACCTCTCTGGTTGGCTCAGAGCACGGAGACCCATCATCTTAGATGGGGGCACCAAAAACGCAACCAAAGCTCTCATTCTGCCTCAAGCGTCAACCTGAAAAGCTATGGAAGTGAACTCTTCCACACGCCAGCTGCAACAAGCGAGGCTGCCTTGCTTCGAGTTTAAGGTGGCCTTCATGACAAAGCCAGAGGCAGCCTCCCTTCCTGTCTGTGGCACTCTCACCTGTTTGATGGCGGTGACAGTGATGACAAAGAACAGCGGGAGTCCACTTGTCACGGGACTGGTGGGTGTATCGATGATCAGCTGCAATGAACACAGCCAGGGAATCATTCTCAAACAGCTGCAGCAATCACAGACAGCTGATGACCCCGCTCCACACCAATCCCACCACCACCTCCACTTCCATCACCACCTCCACCTCCACCTCGACCACCACCTCCACCTCCACCATCGCCACCTCCACACCACCCCTACAAGTATCTCCACTACTGCTTCCACCACCGGAAATACAATCTCCATCTCCACCACCACCTCCACCTCCACCTCCACCTCCACCTCCACCTCCACCTCCACCTCCACCACCACCACCTCCACCCCCACTTCCACCT
This sequence comes from Urocitellus parryii, assembly GCF_045843805.1. Taxonomy (NCBI): domain Eukaryota; kingdom Metazoa; phylum Chordata; class Mammalia; order Rodentia; family Sciuridae; genus Urocitellus; species Urocitellus parryii. The sequence goes on from NC_135532.1 coordinate 1,056,008, forward strand.
CCACCTCCACCCCCACCACCACCTCCACCTCCACCCCTACCACCACCACCACCTCCACCTCCACCACCACCACCACCACCTCCACCACCTCCACCTCCACCCCCACTTCCACCTCCACCACCACCACCACCACCACCACCTCCACCCCCACCACCACCACCACCTCCACCCCCACCACCACCACCACCTCCACCTCCACCCCCACCACCACCACCACCACCACCTCCACCTCCACCACCACCCCTACAAGTATCTCCACTACTGCTTCCACGACCGGAAATACAATCTCCACCTCCACCACCACCTCCACCTCCACCTCCACCACCACCACCACCACCACCTCCACCTCCACCACCTCCACCTCCACCCCCACTTCCACCTCCACCTCCACCTCCACCCCCACCACCACCTCCACCTCCACCCCCACCACCACCACCACCTCCACCTCCACCTCCACCACCTCCACCTCCACCCCCACTTCCACCTCCACCCCCACCACCACCTCCACCTCCACCTCCACCACCACCACCACCACCACCTCCACCTCCACCACCTCCACCTCCACCCCCACTTCCACCTCCACCTCCACCTCCACCCCCACCACCACCTCCACCTCCACCCCCACCACCACCACCACCTCCACCTCCACCTCCACCACCTCCACCACCTCCACCTCCACCCCCACTTCCACCTCCACCACCACCACCACCACCTCCACCCCCACCCCCACCTCCACCTCCACCCCCACCACCACCACCACCACCACCTCCACCTCCACCACCTCCACTTCCACCTCCACCTTCACCACCACCTCCACCACCTCCACCTTCACCACCACCACCTCCACTTCCACCTCCACCTTCACCACCACCTCCACCACCTCCACCTCCACCTCCACCTCCACCACCTCCACCTCCACCACCACCTCCACCTCCACTTCCACCTCCACCTTCACCACCACCTCCACCACCTCCACCTCCACCACCACCACCACCTCCACCACCACCTCCACCACCACCTCCGCCTCCACCACCTCCACCACCACCTCCACCTCCACCACCACCTCCACCTCCACCTCCACCATCCCACCTCCACACCACCCCTACAAGTATCTCCACTACTGCTTCCACCACCGGAATTACTATCTCCATCACCACCACCAGCATCTCCATTACTACCTCCACCACTAGAATCACTAACTCTTCCACCACCATCACCACCTCCACCTCCACACTACCGCCACCAGCATCTCTACTACCACCTCCACCATTAGAACCACTATCTCCTCCACCACCCCCACCACCTCCACCTCCACATCACCCCCACCAGCATCTCTACTACCACCTCCACCACTAGAACCACCATCTCCTCCACCTCCTCCACCACCACCACCACCACCAGAACCACCATCTCCACCACTAGAACCACCATCTCCACCTCTACACCACCCCCACCAGCATCTCTACTACCACCTCCACCACTAGAACCACCATCTCCTCCACCTCCACCAGCATCTCTACTACCACCTCCACCATTAGAACCACTATCTCCTCCACCTCCACCACCACCACCACCACCAGAACCACCATCTCCTCCACCACCACCACCATCTCCACCTCTACACCACCCTCACCAGCATCTCTACTACCACCTCCACCACTAGAACCACCATCTCCTCCACCACCCCCACCACCTCCACCTCCACACCACCCCCACCAGCATCTCTACTACCACCTCCACCACTAGAACCACCATCTCCTCCACCACCACCACCATCTCCACCTCTACACCACCCCCACCAGAATCTCCATTACCACCTCCACCACTAGAACCACCATCTCCTCCTCCTCCACCACCACCACCAGCACCTCTACTACCACCTCCACCATTAGAACCACTATCTCCTCCACCACCCCCACCACCTCCACCTCCACATCACCCCCACCAGCATCTCTACTACCACCTCCACCACTAGAACCACCATCTCCTCCACCTCCACCACCACCACCAGCATCTCTACTACCACCTCCACCATTAGAACCACTATCTCCTCCACCACCCCCACCACCTCCACCTCCACATCACCCCCACCACCTCCACCTCCACATCACCCCCACCAGCATCTCTACTACCACCTCCACCACTAGAACCACCATCTCCTCCACCTCCACCACCACCAGCATCTCTACTACCACCTCCACCACTAGAACCACCATCTCCTCCACCTCCTCCACCACCACCACCACCACCAGAACCACCATCTCCACCACCACCATCACCATCTCCACCTCTACACCACCCTCACCAGCATCTCTACTACCACCTCCACCACTAGAACCACCATCTCCTCCTCCACCACCACCACCTCCACACCACCCCCACCAGCATCTCTACTACCACCTCCACCACTAGAACCACGATCTCCTCCACCTCCACCACCAGCAGCATCTCTACTACCACCTCCACCACTAGAACCACCATCTCCTCCTCCACCACCACCACCTCCACACCACCCCCACCAGAATCTCCATTACCACCTCCACCACTAGAACCACCATCTCCTCCTCCACCACCACCACCTCCACACCACCCCCACCAGAATCTCCATTACCACCTCCACCACTAGAACCACCATCTCCTCCTCCACCACCACCACCTCCACACCACCCCCACCAGAATCTCCATTACCACCTCCACCACTAGAACCACCATCTTCACCACTAACCCCTCCATCAGAACCACCATTTCCACCTCCACCATCAGAACCAACATCTCCACACCACCCCCACCAGCATCTCCACTAGTCTCCCTGAACCATCTCTACCACCACCACCCCCAAACACCTAGACCATTTCTATCTCTATATCTCCCCCATCAGCATCATCATCACCACCACCATCTCCCAACTACCTCCACCATCTCCACCTCCATCACCAGAACCCCCATCCCTACCACTCCACATCCAGCTCCACCACCTATACCCCCACCCCCACCGTCACCTTTACTTCCCAACCCCCTCATTGGCTTCTACCTACTTAAAGCACTTTGTGGAGCTCACTTTACCCTCCAACAGAGGAGCATTGGGTAAGAGGCACGTGGCCTGTTCTGCTGGCTTTCACAGATTACAGTCATTTTGTGAAGGGCTGTGCCGAAGGAAGCCATGTGTGGTAAATGGCAGAGACCCAAATCTGGTGCATGCTCATCTGAAACACTGCCTCTGGGGTCACGCTTCCATTGCATTACTTGGGCAATTCAATGTGAGGGAAATTGAAAGCCACTGGCTGGTATTCTGTATGACAGAGAAGCTGGACGGGGTTCTTGACAGACGTCTGCTCCCCAGTTCATGCCCCAGCCATGCTGTCTCCCTGTCTCGTCTCTTAGTCTCTTCCTGTTTCTTTTATTTTCGTTCTGGGGATTAAACCCATGGGTGTGAGCTACATCCCCAGCTCTTTTTATTTTTTTACTTTGAGACAGGGTCTTGCTCAGTTGCTGAGACTGGCCTCAAACTTGCCATCCTCCTGCATCAGTCTCCAGAGTTGCTGATGTCAGGTGTGTGCCACTGTGCCCAGCTGTTTTTTTTGTCTCAGTGTGTAACTTCTTTGGATTTTCTCTGAAGTACCACACACGCAGAAAGAGAATGAGCGGGGTAACGTGGCTGGGCTGGGTCCCCCCTGGGTTCCAGGAGAAAGGTGCAGGACAGTCAGCTTGGACACATAGTGATCCCAAGTGTTTTAGCTGAGAAGGGTCTCGGAGAACCAAGTGAGCGAGCATCCTGTCCTTGCTCTTTATTAGAAGCTACATGTCGATTACTCATGAACAAAACATCATCTATCTAATTTACATTTGATGAGACAGTAAACAAGATGGGTCTTACCTGTACCAGAAATATGATGAGAAAGTAAAAGTTGGCTATTCTTCTGAATTGTTCAAATAAGTTCTTGGGTATGAAGTTCCAAAACGTGTACTGCGTGAAAGAAAAGCAACACTAGGCGTCGGGACGGTTGTGCCTTGTGCAGTGTCACTCCCACCACACGATAAGCAGCCCAGATTCAAAGTGCAAAACATTCAGTTTGGACACAAAACTCATAATTCAAAATCTGGTGGAGTTGTTCACCATTTATTAACTTGTTGACCCAAGAAGCTGCTAAAACAGGATGTGCTCTCCAACCTGCCCCGCACCTGCCCCGCGTTGCTGCCTGATTCCAGGGAATGCGGGGCAGGTTTGGAGAGCACATCCTGCAGTCTGAACTGCAGACCCGTTGGAGAGCGGTTCTACATGAAGACTCTCTCGGATGCCCATGGGCCACTCTCCCAGCCTCCCTTCCCTTGCTGCCTCCTGCACGTTGACCCAGCTGGGTGACCCAGGCTGGTGGTGGCAGGTGCACATGGCAGGGGGCCACGTCCATGAGGGCAGGTGAGGGCCCGTCCCTTCTTGGCAGGCGTAGGGGACCAGCAGATGGTTCCTGCCTCTGGTTTGCTCCGACCGTTCACTCAGCTCTTGTGCTGAGAGCAATACCTCAGATGCGGCAAAACTACAACAAGCACTGGGCTTGGGAACTTTCAAACTCGTATCTCCCCCGACTGCAAGCGGAGTCAGACCAGGAATTGAAAGGCCTGCACATCCTCGCTCACAGGGTCTTCAGGCGCTCTGCTACCACCTTCAGCTGAGAGCGCAGCATGGCCTCTGGAGCGGGACCTCTGACTGCCTCCAGCTGCAGCCAGCAAGCCAGCTCTGGCCATGTGACTGGCCGGCAGTGCGGCTGACGGTGCACCACCTGCTTCTCCTGCAGTCATGTGGCAAGGAGATCAACTAAGGAACTCTGCCCCGCACCAGCCAAGATGGACGCGAAACACCCGGAACTGGCCTGAAGTCTCAGCTGCTCTTGACCTGAAATGGATCCTGTCCCAGTGCCCACATGGCTGTCCCCAGAAGGCTCTGAGGCCTGAACCCTGGTCCACCAGGAGGGTGACCGACTCACGCGGAATGGAGACTTCTTTCATCTGTGATTGGGAATGGGGACATAAAGGGCAGAAAGTCCCCGTGGCTGGACGTGGCTGTGGGAGCTGCGGATCACCGTGAAGCACTGGAGGGCAGGCGCAGCAGAGGGCCTCGGGCTCTGCTGCCAAGCCTGAGTGTCTTCATGAGTACTTTGGGAGTAAGAAGTAACAGTGGCCTATTCTATTCTGCAGGCACCAGCAGAATTAAGTCATCACCCTTGTCGAGAATGCTCCACGGCCTGGGAAGAGTCATTTTAGAGCTTAAACGATAGGACAGACGTGGAAGTCACTTATGCAAATACAAGTCACTGAAACATCCCTGTGTCTACCAACGGACAGAGGTACCGATGGGCAGAGGTGCCCCCGCTTTCCAGTAATGCAAAGTGGCTCAGCGTTCCTCAAGGCCAGGGGTGGCAGTGCAGACGCAGCACTTGAACTCAAGCAGGGAATGCCGGCGTCTTGAGGCCTGAGGTGGACTGGGGCTCGAGGCGGCTATCACCCTCCTGAGTGCCGGTCTCCCCGGGGGTGCTGAGGCAGGACAGGCGGGGCGGCCATGACGGCGGCTGTTTGTTCTTTCCTCTTCTGCCAACGTGTTCCCCAAAGGAACAGAACCCGGACGCACCACGGGGCAGTGCTTCCCCAGCCCCATCTACCAACAGCGAACCTGCCAAGTGCTGTGTGGGGCACTTGAAAAGTCCTAGCCAGAAGTTTGCTTTTATGTCGAAACAAAATGTTCTCCCAAGAAGATACAGAGACGTCGCCACCCGCACTCTCCAAATCCAGACACTTGTGTGCCACAAAGTGAACAGCACCTTCCACACCCCGGGCTGTTACCCAGGAGGAGGCAATGACGACTGCTCAAGTGCTGCTCAAGAGTCCCCTGGGTTCCAGGGGGCCGATGCCGCCCAGCACCCCAGGGCACGCCCTCTGCGCCTTGCCTTCCCTCCTGGACCTGGTCACACAGGTGGCTGTGTGCACGCAGATTTCCCTTGAAACTTCCCGTCACCACCTTCGTGACCCTGAGATCAGGGTGCCCACCACCTCTTGTGAGGGTGAGGATGACTTGGTGGGCAGCTGCTGGCGAGCGCGCCCAGCTGAGACGGAAGCTGCTCAGGCTCTTCCGGACGGGCCGTGGACCACTCTTGACAAGTGTGTTGACTTAATTCTGCTTGTCCCTGCCTGAGAGCTTCTGGGCATGAAGGGCCCTGGTCCCGAATCCCCACCCAGCCTGGGTGTGGTTTCCCTCCTCTAAACCCAGGCCTGGCAGCTCTGGCTGGGCAGGGAGGGGGTAGGGCGTAGGGCCTCTGGGCACAGGAACATTTAAGAAGGAAAACACAGCAGAGTAGGCTAGCCCTGGCATACCTAGAGCACCAAGGGGCAGGGGTGGGGGCCACTGCTCGGCAGGTGGACAGCACAGCTCGGCTCTCCCGAATCCCAGGTGTGGGTCGCGAGGAGCCGGTGCTGGCAGCCCCCCGCAGCCTGCACAGAGCTTCCTGCCCTGAAGGACATGCTGGTGGCCGAGCTCTGTGCCTGGGGGAGAAGCCAGGCAGGGGAGCTGGTGGCCAGGGCCTGCGACACGTTCCACACAGGACGTGGCACTGACGGTGTGAGGTTCACAGTCTGCGCAGGGTCCCCACAAGTGCCACCAAGCTCTGCTTGGCACGTGTACTGCGGAGACACTGGTCTTAGGAAACATGCTCATGAGGGGTTCAAATTTCGGGCCTCCTGGGGGCTGGGGAAGCACACGTCAGTGTAGAAACCGTGCTCAGTGAGTGCTGGCAAGCGCGAGTCCTGAGTGAGGCCTGGTGCGCCTCAACGGAGCCCTCTCAGCTCACTCCTGCTTCTGGTATCGTGTCTGTGACCACAGAGGATGTCATTTGGTTGGGATTTTGCTTTTGAGCATTGTAGGCACCCCCGTCGTGTTTCTGGAGATTACAGCTACTATGATTCCTTGACGCTGCTGTTGCAGGTGGAATAAACCCATGGGAAGGGCTGCGAGGAGCTGGCCTTCCCTATCGTAAAGCATCGTTGACAAATGTGGGTGCCCACCCTGGATGTCATGTGGGCACCGAGCAGTCTGCGCAGGCTGATGCGTCAAGAAGTGGACGAAGCAGGTCTGGCTCTGGGCCCCAACCTCGGCACACCACACGCATGCTGGCCCCAGGAGGCCGCCTCAGCCCTCTGCCTCTAGATCAGAACCGTCTTCTCAGCCTGCTTCGAATCCACCCTGCAGTTCATTTCCTGGCACCCATGGAGGGAAAGACCCCCTCGGGCAGAGGTCCCTGTCCACACCTCTCTGCACACCAACACCTCATTGACGCACTCCTGCAGGACCCCAGCCCCACATTCCAGGGAGCCCTGGAGTGTGCTCCTTCCCAGGAAAACTACCGTGGTTTCTGCTCTACAATGGCAACTCTGGCCAAGGGTCTCTGGTGATGGCATGTGACCAGGTAGCACTCACAAGCCAAGTCCTAGACTTCAAACCTGCCTCTCCACCATGACTAAAGAGAAGACAGCACTGGTCTCCTCGGGTCTAACGCACTTGGGGTGGCTGGAGAAAAGGAGGTAAAGGGCCTCTGTGAAGCCCCTGTCCCTTGTCCTTGCTGCCTGTAGGGTGGCACAGGGCAGCGCAGCAAGAGCAGCCATGAGCTCAGAAAGCACCAAGCCTGCAGCCACGTCCCTGGTCAACTGTGGCCACGCGGGCCAGGGCCAGGGCCAGGGCCAGGGCTACCTTGGAGGAGACGATCCTGTTGTCAGGGTATCTCTGTGGAATGTAGGCCTCTGCTCCGGGAGGTGGCTCCTTGTGTCCCACGTAGATGGTCCTGCTGTCCACCCAGTTCTCCTCTCCTGCACACTGTGGGCAGAAGACAGGGTCCGTGAGCACCTGGGGATTGCCGCGCAAGTTCCTCCTGGGCCCATTTGTCTGAACCAAGAGGGTCCCACTGACCCAGAGGGCCGCAGGGAGGACCTGGCCCCACTCCAGCCTCAGCACTGCTCCCTGCCCCAGGATGAGGGCATCTGCTCCCCAGACAGTCCCCCGGGTGGCACCCAGGGTGCTCCCCGCGTGGCTGTGGGTGGAGAAGGCATGGGCTGAGTTTATGCGGGAACCTGACAACAACGTCTTAAGGTTTCAGGAAAGAAAGACACTTTCCAACAAAATCAGAACGCAAACCCTGACTCAGCCCTCAGTGTCACTCGACGAGGCTTTCCTGGGAAGAGAGGACATGGGCCTGACCGAGGCCAGATGCTGAGCACAACCCTCAGGGGCAGCAAGGAGCTCTGAGCACATCCTTCACGCCCAGTCCAGCCCGACCACAGCCAGAAAGCAGTGGGGACCTCGGCCACCAGGGGTTCTGCAGCCCTCACCGCTGGGCGCTCCTCCTCTCCTGCAGGAACTTCCAGACAGCAACCTACGCTGGGCCCAGCCAGTCCCATCCCTGAGGGCACAGGCACTGCACCAGAGGTGGGCAGAGGCAGGAGCAAAACACAGGCCACATGCCCCGCCCGGGGACACCTCCATCCCAGGCCCGCACCCTCCCTCGCCTGGCCTTCCTCCCTGCACCTGGCCCTCCCACACCTGGCCTCGGACCCCAGGCCCTCCCACATCTGGCCGTCCGCCCTGCACCTGGCCGTCCTCCCTGCACCTGGCCCTCCCTCGCCTGGACGTCCTCCCTGCACCTGGCCCTCCCTCGCCTGGACGTCCTCCCTGCACCTGGCTCTCCCTGCACCTGGCCGTCCTCCCTGCAACTGGCCCTCCCTCGCCTGGACGTCCTCCCTGCACCTGGCCCTCCCTGCACCTGGCCGTCCTCCCTGCACCTGGCCCTCCCTCGCCTGGACGTCCTCCCTGCACCTGGCCCTCCCTCGCCTGGACGTCCTCCCTGCACGTGGCCCTCCCTGCACCTGGCCGTCCTCCCTGCACCTGGCCCTCCCTCGCCTGGACGTCCTCCCTGCACCTGGCCCTCCCTCGCCTGGACGTCCTCCCTGCACCTGGCCCTCCCTCGCCTGGCCGTCCTCCCTGCACCTGGCCCTCCCTCGCCTGGACGTCCTCCCTGCACCTGGCCCTCCCTCGCCTGGCCGATTTGCCTGTGCTGGCCTTCAGTCTTTCTTTCTCTAGAACCTGGCTTTGGGAATGTCCATGCTCCAACCCACGTGAGGGATGGAGACAGGAAACCTTCGTTTGTAACTAAAGCCCGACGCTTACAGCCAGCTGACGCCCAACCTCTGCCCTGCTTGGAACATGGCAGGTTGAAGCCTCGTCCTGTGGACTCAGGAGTGGACAGAAAAGGAGACACTTCCGAGAAGAGAAGGAGCAGCACAAACGCTGCACCCTGGGGACCTTTCCTCTGTCCTCGCTGGTGGTGGCTTGGCTCCAGGAGTGGCCGTGAACCTCGCACCATGACTCTGGGGCTCAAGGGTGCACCCCGGGAGCAGCCACCTCCTGCGGCCTCCAGCCAGGGACAGCCCACCGCCCCAGCAGGAGGCAAGTTGTCCGTGTTCATAAGCTGTGCAGTGGGTGCTTGCTGCTGAGTGTGTTAGAAGCCACTCAGCTGTGACTCCACTAGCGTGCCACCCAACTAGGGGAACACCAGCGACTGCAGCGGGGCTCACCAAACCCCCAACGTCCATCCACTGTCAGCCACACCCACATCAGACAGAAGTCAGCCCTGCGAAGGAAGCCACCGTGGACGGCCTCTGAGATGCAAACAGACGCAGTGCCCAGCAGTCCCCTCCCGGCTCCTCGTCCCCAGAGGAAGGACCCGAACGCTGGACGTTAGAGAAGTTACTTCACCAGTCTTCTCAGCTCAGCAGCGTGGCTGCAGCACAGAACTCAGAGATGAAGACAGAGGACGCCTGGTGAGGCCAGGAGCCCCCTAGAGGGTCCCACCCAGGGCCCTGGAGGGCAGACCACCCAAGTCCCTGCTCTTCTCATGGCGCTCAGACTCCAGGACCGCTGAGCAGGATGCTGGAAAGGAGGGAACGGGAGGGGCTCCTGGGGGCTCAGCACCTTGGGGGGCTGGGCTGTCCTCTGCTGTGCCCTCAGGAGCTGCACTGGACTAGTGGGGGAGTGACCAGGTGGGCCTCCTCATAGGGACAGCAGTGACAGTGATCTTGTGAGCTCAGGGGTGACTTCCTCAACATAGCCAACCTGGGACCTAGAGGTGCCAGCTGACCCGGTCACAGTAGGCCAGGGATGCAGCCTAAGTCGTGTTGCACAGAGGAGCTTTTACATTCCAGGGGGAAGATGTGGGCAGCCAAGCATGGGGCCACTAGCCTTGGTGTCTGGCTGTGTCCGGATGGGCTCCGTGACACTGCTCGGCAAGGTGGCTTGCACCAACAGTTTCATTGCAACAGGGGCTCGAGCTGGCCACCGGACTGTCTGTGTCAATACCAAGGGTCCTGAAGAGGAGGGTCAGCCCGGCTATGCACACCACTGTAAGGCAGCCACGCAGCACGTGCCCGAGGGCGGCCAGCTCCTCACCAGCTCCATTGTGGGCGGTTCTGAGACATGACCAGTCCACCAACTGAAACACCTGAGCTGCTCCCAGAGGGGCCAGGGGGCCAGGGCAACGCCACATTCATGGCAGCCACAGCCAGCGCCCCCATGAGCTCCACCAACCAGGCCTGAGGAAAGGGGGCACATTCGCCCGTGGCACCCACCACTTTGGCAGGAGGCAAGCCTGAGCCAGGAGTGCAGAATGGCATGTGGACTCCACACGGCAGGACGGGCAGAGTGGTGTGCTAATGGGTCCCCTCTGGGGCGATGGCGTGGCTCTCTCAGCCCCCGCTGGCCCTCCATCCAGCAGATCCGCGGTGCACTCCAGGACGCATTCAATATTAACTCCCACTGTTCCGAGCTGCGGAGGCTGGGAGCTACTGCTCCCCTACAGACTGTGTGAACAGCTCGCTCGCTTTAAACAGAACCTGGTGTCACTTCCCTTTGACAGAGAGTAACGCCAAACCAAGAAGTACCACCCAGAAGGCCTGGGTCACACACAAAAACATCCCCAACAACTGACCAGCAAAACTGCCCAGCTCAGCACAAACATGCTTTTCTAATTCGTGAGAGTACCGGGGCAGGCCGGCCACGCAAGCTTGCTCACAATCACTAATTAATAAAGAACTGAAAGAAACAGATCAATAATTCCCAGAGGACAGCGCAGCGATGGGTCAGAGAACTTTGCCCTGATGGAGAACGTGAAGGATGGGGACTTGCTGGCAGTAGAGAGGAGCAGGGACTGGCTCAATGGCAGGCGGGTGTCCTGGGACCCACAGACCTGGCACCAGTCACCTGTAAGCAAGCCAAGACACCTAGCAAGATGACAGTGACCACTGACGCAGAGCTTGCAGGGCCAGCCAGCATTCTGGAAACCTGCGGGACAGCGGGAGGACAGGGCGCCAGCATCCCTGAGGCTCTGGAAACCTGCGGGACAGCGGGAGGAGTGCCCCCAGGCCTGCCAGCAGCCAGCAATGAGCTCCTCCCATCTAAGGTACGCTGCGGCCAGCGGCCCTGGCTTCCTGGACCCCGCCAAGGCCTGTGATCTTCCTTCTCCACCGATGTTGAGAGACAGCGCCTCTCAGGAGCCGTGGGACACGCGTGGTTCTCACGGGTCGGCAGGGCTGGTGTGGGACAGTGGGGTCTACAGCAGGCTCGGTGCTCAGGGCGCCCTTTCCTCTTGGGTGTCTAGGGACGCCCCATCCTAAGTCATATGGGTAGCTTGCTATTCCTTTCCTACTGTCCACTGCCTAAATTATTAAAAGAGAAGGAAGTCAAAACTTTCAAATGATTTTAAAATCTGTACTTTAAATTTATGCCTATATAAAATTCATCTGGTCCAAATGTGGCAGAGGTCTTCCCATTGGTGAAATCCGGTGGCTTGTTTCTGTTTCGTGGGAGCGAATCATTTCACGCTCCCCCCCCCCCAGGAGTGGGCATGTTTGGAGAAGTGGGTACAGCCCTAGTGATCAGGGACCATGACCTCAACCCACACAGTGATGGACTGGGCATCTATGGTCAGCTGATGTGATGACTGCCTGTTTGGGCCCCAGCTTCCTGCTGGGACCAGCCAGGGGACGTAGACACACCCCAGACCATCACTTGCTTTTGCTCTTGCTTCTATATCATCACTAACTTAGACTCCACCGCTCACAGAGGCTGTCTTTACTGCCTGTCAGCCCGACCCGCCAAATCCAGCGACTGCATGCACATGAAGCACTCCGATGTCACAGATGGTGACACGTCCTCTGTTCAGAGCAAGCCACAGGTGATTAAGGCAGTTATGGTTCACAAACCCTGAAGGCCAAGGGCAGGTGACGCCTTGTGGACGTTGGACTCTTGCTGCCGAGGCCCACCCAGGCAGCAGCTGAGAGGCTGTGGCCTGCAGCCCTACCTGGGAAAGGAGGCAGGGAACCGCCACCTCACCAGAAGGAGGGCAGGAGAAGCCACCTCCCAGGGCAGGGAGGAGTGTTCCTGCAGGGTCTCGGGACTGTCCACTGAAACTCAGGGGCCACTGGTCCAGTCTGACGGGGTTCCCCAGGAGTCCAAGCAAGGTCCTGGGGGCTTTGTGGTGGAGCTGTCCCTTACAGAAGCACTGCAGCCACATGTCTGGCCAGAGCTGGTGCCTGCTGATACAGAAGCCACTCTCAGTGTCGAAAGACAACAGGAGAGATTGGCGGATGTGTCCCCAGCTGTCTGCGGATGGCCTTCAAGCACAGGCAGGGGAGTGCGAGGGGAAGGGCTCCCAGCGTTGGCTCCGCAGGCAGGAAACTGGCAGAGCAGGGCCGCCGGCAGGGAAGGGGAGCAGGGCCGCCGGCCGGAAGGGACAGGTGCGTGCAGGGAGGCGACAGGCAGGGTGTTGTTCTGGGGCGAGGGGATGGTTTAGTCTATGTAACTGGTCGAGGCATTGGACTGTACTCCTGAAATGGTGGCTCTTCAGACAGGTAGCCACCTCAGCAGGTCAGGAGGACTCTGCTCTGCACAATGCCCTGCCAACCTGGAGGCTTCGACTCCGGGGCCTGGCTTTGCCAAGGCCACCTCCCCTTCCCACCTCCTCAGCAAAGAGACTTTCGCCATCAGGCAGGGCTGTCTCCTCGCGGGGAAGGCTTTTTACAGGGAGTTTTGTCTGCGGTGCTGGGGACGAGCACAGGGCCCCCAGGCCAGTGCTCTGACCAGCATTTCACAGGGGTGAATTCAGTGTGTCCCTGGAGAGGCCTGAGGACACTCCCGAGGAAGGGAAGCAGGTGGTTCTGGGCCCGTCCTTCCTGATCCTGGAGGCCCACCAGTGCCCCTGAGCCCACCCGGGCAGTGGGAAGGACAAGAGGGCTCTGATCAAAACTGCCTCAGGGGTGGCTGCGTGGCCAAGTCACCAGCTTCCACAGTGGGTCCGCCTCTGCCAGCCTCACCCTCAGCCGACGAGGATGAGGCCCTGCAGGCGACGTCAAGCAGAGCAAGGCTGAAAGCACAGAGGACCAAGTTTCCCGTCACCAGCTGAAAATCAATCTGAGCCAGGGGCAGTTGCCAAGTGCAAGTTTTGAATTTCAGCTGAAACAAACAAGTGCGCTAACTGAATTACACGCGGGGAGAGAACACAGCACCCACAGCCCTGTCTGCAGGTCAGGGTTTGAGGTGGCAGTTACTTCCGGGGGCAGTTCTGAAATTCATGGGCACCTGGCGGCAGAGCTCTGGAAGGTCGGAGACAGCTCTCACTCGGGGGTCCTAGAAGCAGCTGTCCCAGGCTCCTATTCCCACCCAGGTCACAGGCACTGGGCACTCCGTCTTCCTGAGGCACAGGCAGCACCCAGGATCCCTCCGCCTCCTGTTTGCATGAGGTAGCCTTCACTCTTGAGTTGAAGGACCCATGGGCCACAAGTGACCCCTGCCCAACTGGAAACATCCATGTTCCACTCCTATGAGGCCCCAAGCATCCCTCCTGTGGCTCTGCCCACCTCGCCAGTGCCTAAGGCACATCTGGACTCAGGCAGGCCCAGGCCAGCAGTGCCCAGGTGAAGCAGGAACCTGACCACACCTGCCCCAGTTCCTGGCTGGTCTGCCCTCGACCGCCACAGGGCTTCCCTTCCCACAAACCTTGGATATCTGCAAGGATCTTGTTGTCATTTTTCGGCTGTGAACAAATTTTTAATCTCAAAATCACTCAGATCAGGAGAGCACATTGCTATGTGGAAAGCGACACTCCCTGCCCTACGTCATGATCTACCAGATCCAGAGCCGTATAAAATATTCACAACGACTCTGCTTGCCTTGTTGTGATGGTGCACAGTGACAGGAGCAGGGGTGTGTCCCCAGGGTCCAGGCGGCGGACACAGCCAGACAGCAGGAAGGGCTGGCGATAGAGGGCCAGGGAGAGTACCCACTGCTGAGCGGCAAGCACGCTTTGGCCCAGAACAAGCATTGCAGGCGGACCCCGTCGGACGTGCAGCCGGAGCACAGGGACTGCCGGTGTCACCGGATTCTCTGCCGTGTCTGCAGGAGCCGAAGCTGCCAGGGCTCCACAGCTCTAGTCCACCACCACAGGGGAGGGACAGCAGGGGCACACCCTGGCCCGGTTTCCACCGGGTGGCTTTGAGTGACTTCAGAGAGAGCACCATGTGCCTGGTCACCGCACCTGCAGAGGCGGGGAGGGCACGGCCCAAGGCAAACGGGTAGGTGACGTACCCAGGACTGTGGCTTCCCGTCCAACAGAAGGCGAACACCCTCTGGCCACACGTCCACGTGCACAGCTTGTAACACGAACGTGACAGGACTTGCACACGCCACGGAGGCGCCTCTCTCCCCGGGTCCAGGGGTCTGAGCTTCACTCTGCTGAGCCTGGCGCTGGCTGGCCGGGTGCCGTGAACATGGGCATCTGAGGCCAGGCTCCTCGCTCCAGCACCAGGAGAGAATCCTGTCTGATGCTGGCATGGCCAGTGCCTTTGGAGGGAGGCAATCTGGGGGCCACTGCCACTGCCACTCCTTCGGGTGGCTCCTACGTGCATCCCAGGGGTAGCTGCTGGTAAACCTGACTGTCCCTTGAGCCCCGTGGCCCAGCACAGCAGCCTTTGTGTCCCTTGGCCTGAAGATGGGGACAGGAGGTCGGTGCTGGGGGTGACCATGCCTGGTGGCCAGCAGCATGTGGTCAGTACATGCCTGGTAGGCATGGGTGGTGGTGCTGCTTGGAAGGAAAGACCAGGGTGGAGGACCATGTCAGAGAAGGGTGAGAGCTGCCCACGCCCCTACCGGCCCACCTGCAGGGCCCATGGCAGGAACATGCCTCCTCACAGCAGAGACAGCCCAGTGCACACGGCACAGCTTACAGCACTTCCCGACCCAGCGCCAAACGCACGGAAGGACGGCAGAGCAGGTCCAGAGAGGGCGAGCCAGACACAGGCTGGCAGACACTGCTGGAGGTGGGGAGTTCAGTCCCATCGCAGGCGGGTGCCCACACCCCAAGCCCCAGCCCCAAGTTCCTCCTGAGCCAACACAGAGAGCCATCATAGGAGTAGGGCACGAAAACCAAGTGACTGCCTCGCTCCTAAAGGCGAGTCACCCAGAGGAGCGGGCGACGTCTCAGACAGCGTGTCTCAGACAGCGTGTCCCACACGTGTGGCCTTTAAAAGGCTTGACTCCAACCCTTCCAAGCGCACAGTGTGCCAGCACCAAGCACGTGCCAGTGACGCAGAGCCCGGGCCCCGAGTCAGCGCCGACACACTGGACACCAACACGGTAACAGTCACTGTCAGCTGGCAGCGCTGGGACACGCCTGCCACCTGTGAGAATCCCAACCTGGGAGGACTTGGCCGGAGCCAGCACAGGGCCTCAGCCCCTGTCACAGCTGAGCCCGTGCAGAGGGCACCACAGCAGGCAGAGGCCGCCTTCCCCTTCATGCAGCGCCCTCCCAGGTGGGCTGGGATAACAGGGCCAAAGGCCATCCTGGGGGCAGGAATAAGAGGAAGCAGAGTGAGGAGGCCAAAGACGAGGGTGGACAGGAAGTACCCAAAGCAAACTTGAGAAATGGCCTGCAGAAGAAGGGAAAGAACCCACAGAGCTGGCCCAGCAGGGAGCGGCCACCCTGAAGACAGCACCACCGGGGGGGAAGAGGACACCCAGAGGGTGGGCCAGACCTGGCCGACTGGGCCAGGCCTCCAGGTGGACAGAGGAGGAGCCGCGAGGCCCTCTTAGCTGTGTGCACCCTGGACCTCCACGGCTTGATGCCTTGGTCCCCCACCCTGATGTCAGCTGCTGTGGCCCAGGCCGATGTGTGCCCACATGTGGGTGGCTCTGCACTTTGCATTGGTGACTTGTAGTCCCAGCTCAACCAGTGTTCCTAAAGGATGCGGCAGAGCCTGAATCGACCCTCCACCCAGATAGGAGCAGTGTCACTCTGCAGGGCTTGGGCTGCGCCCCTTCCTGCCCTCCATTCTACAAGATGAGGCACTGAGCCACACGCCCATCTGCCAGGCCCAGCGGGGACACAGCAGGGGGGATGCCCACTGGGTACCCCCAGAGGAGGGCCAGGCTCACAGACTGACCCCCAGGATCCTGCCGCAGCACCCGAGGTGCGGCCTGTGCTCCATCCTGACCCTGACGTGGGAGAGCACCCGTGATGAGTGCTGGCAGACCACGTGGTCTCTGCTCAGCTCCTGCTGCAGCCACCGGACAGGGCCCAGGACCCACGGCCGCGGGCTGAATGGTGGTTGACACAAGCACATCCCATGGACACACACAGCCCCACACCTGTGTCAGGGCTGATGGCCACTTGCTGGCGTGGGCTCCCTGGGGTCTGGACTCTGGGTTCTGAAGGACGCAGGACCTGCAGTGTGGCTGCACCTTAGAAGAGGAGGGAGCTAGTGGCCTCTCCTCAGAGCTGGTGGTGTGAGAGGACAGTGCAGGGGCAGGGAGCCTCGCAGGCCAGCAGAGAGGGGAACTCACCAGCAGGCCAGCCCTTGCCCCTCCCTCTCCCCACTGCTGTCCCTGGAGGTCAGGGCTCACTGGACCCTAGTCACATGCCACCCGTTCCCTCACCTGCTCACAGCACCACCACCCTCTGCCCACAAGCACCTGGGAGAGGACTTGGCTTCCCGGTCACCACCAGACCCCCACTGCACGATGCTGGGCATGCAGGAAGCACCATCAAGGCTCCCTGGGCCCTGGCCTCTGCGGGGCACAGCGGGGCTGCAGGAAGTGCCAGGCAGGGGTGTGCCACGGGGCAGCCTGAGAGTGCGCCGTTCTCCCCAGAAAACTCAGCACAAGAACTCCGGGTTCAGGGAGCTGAGGGAGCTGCAGCCGGCGAGGGACAGCACCTCCCTCGCCGGGTGGGCGGGGCTTCGGCCAGACCCTGCTTGGGGCGGAGGTGCCCCAGCTGAGACTCACCTGCATTCGGAATTCTCGGCATGACAGGAGAATGTGAAGGACACTGCCATAACTCTTCATGCTGCCACTACACTGAATGATCTTTTGGCTACACTGAGGTTGACCTCCTGTCTCCAGTGTGGCTGCCAGGGCTTCTGGAGCCTGTGTGCCCACGGAGCCTGAGCGGGCTCTGCCACACAGGAAAGGCCCATGGCCCCTCATGTCATGCCAGGGCTGCCGTGGGGGCCGCCAGACTCTCAGGGCTCACAGCTGGGCTCCTCTGGACTCTCTTGGAGGGACTAGCTCACCGTAGCCATGTGCCCCTCCTCACTGGGTGGTCAACCTTGAAACACATGGGGACCCTGGAGAAGGCCTCCTTGCCTCAGCTGGGTCTCTGTGGAGTCATGTCACAGCCCATGTCCCCTCACTTCCTGAGGGATGCTCCCAAGCTCCACAACCTCCCTGAACACGCACCTGCCGTCTGTCCCTACAGATCTGGGACTCCAGCCTTCAGTACAGATGAGGGCAGGGAGAGGCCATGTCCTCGAGATGGTCTGTCCATGCACAGGGAGGAGGGACCCACCTCCAGACAGAGTTCTGTCCCCAAATGTTCTGCCTGGGACATCACCAGAGCCTCTGCTGACCCCAGCCAGTACTGTGGCTATTCTGATCAGCACCTCTCTGGACGCTGCCCTGCAGCCTGGACACTGCCCTGCCAGAGGGAGATCTGAACGAGAGGGTCTCACACGTGCCACTGAGATGGCCTCGAGATGAGAGCTCCTCCTCCCTCTACAGAGACGGAAGGCACAGCCATCTCCACTCACTTCCCCTCCTGGGCAGTGGACACGGCAGAACTTAGCAGAGTACCCCTGAACCCACATTCACAAACAATACTGCCCGCAGCACTCCTCTTGGGGACCAACAGCAGAGGCCAGCCACCAGGATGAAGGTCCTCTGCACAGCAGCTCAGCTCTGTGGCCAGAGGGCTGCTGACCTCTGCTTATCAACATCTGTGCAGTGTCTGAGCTCAGAGCCTCAGTCTGGCTGCCCCAGGGACCTTGGTTCCCAGAGCAGGCTGGCATCTGCCAGTTCCAGGAGGACTGGGGTCCTTCTGGAATGACCCTGGTTTGGGGATGAGTGGGCCTGGGCTTCCCAAAGCCAGTGACACCACGAAAACACACAGTGTCTCCTCCTGTGCCTGAAGCTCTTAAGAACTCGGATGGTCCTCGTCCCTAGGGGCTCCTAGGAGTCCGTAAAGTCCCCACCACTGGAGGAGCAGCAACAGGTGTGCCCAGGTCTGTTTCAGTCAGGGGTGCTAGCACAGGGAGACAGAAACCACCCTCATGAAGGGGGGCTTTTACACTCCCTGCTCCCCAGGAGCAAGGACACGGCCACCAGGCAGGCCACAGAGGGGCATCTAGTGAGCAGAGCAGGGACGAGCCAGGTGAAAGCCTTCACCACAGCCTCCAGGAAGGAATGGTGGGCGGGTGGGCAGGCAGGCGGGCGGGCAGGTGGGCAGGCAGGTGCTGGCCTGGCTGCTCTGGGTCATTTCAGCAGAAGCACAGGCTGTTCCCAGGCATCTGGTACTGGCCCTAGTGGTTAGGGTAGGATCACAGGACCCCACGGTGAGGGCACAGGAAAGACACTTGGACCAGCTGGTCACTATCTAGGAATCTGCTAACCCTGGGAGGACAGCCCTGAGCAACATCCACCATGACCAAACATCAGAGATGGGGAGAAAGTGTGGACGTCTGGCTGTGTTCCTCGGAGGACAGCGCCTGCAAACACCAGCTAAGCAGGACCTTGGTTGGGTTGGTCTGCGCCCACACCTGCTGGTCCACCAGACTCGGCCGACCATGGGCCCTTTCCCAGCTGAGGCAGGGAGCCTGGAGGCCAAGCACAGGAAGCCAGGGGATGCAAGACCTGGGTGGCACCCGAGCTTAGCTGCCCCCATCTGGGTGGTCTCACCAGGGGCTCTTCCCGGATCTCCAGACCCGGGGACATGGCTGCTGTGTCTCTTAGGACACCAGGCCTGGCTTCTGTTCTCACCACAGGCATGCACAGGACGTTCTTGAAATATTGGCTCTGCTGCTGCCAAGTGCCATCTGCTGTTACAGGCATTAAATGGAGGAAGCCTTCCCACAGGCTGGCGGGTGGCCCTCGGCTCCGCCACCCCCAGCTCCAGGTGGCACTCGGACCACACGTTGGACCCACCTGGGGAGGAGGCCGGCCTGCCGCGGGGCCTGCCGTGGGCTCCAGAGGAAACATGCAGGAAGCAGGCCAGGGCTGCAGGGTGGACAAGGCCTCCTCACAGAGTTGGTCACACACCCCCAGCAGAGCCAGCCTTGGCCCAGGCGCAGGCAGAGAGCAGGTCTCGGGGAAGCCACTCTCTCAGCCCTGGCCTGGGCCACACTGCCCCTCAGCCGCCAGCCCTGCCAGCTCCACCTCGCAGCGGGCACCGTAAACAGGCACGCTCGGCCCTGATGCCTCAGGTCCTACCACCTTGAGTTGAATTACTCCACGGAATTTGTCCTTGCGTAGAGCTGGGCCTGAAGGCCAGTACCTCACAGTGATGGAATTTTACTGGCAAGGACACAGGAATTGAGGTAAGAATGACCCACCACTCCAGCCATCTGGGCTTGTGTCATACCCTAAAGGTCCCACGGGAAGCCGCCCTGATCCTCAGAAAAGAAACTCCTGGGCAGGGCCTAGGGGTTAGCTGCAGCTGGCTCTGGACCCCTGGACAGACCGAGAGCTGAGAGCCAGCTCTGGACCCCCTGCTGGGCAGCTCCCTGGGCATGCCTCCCCTCATGGAGGTGGAGCTGCTCACCACTCTTTTCCAGAGGGGGCCTCCCACACCAAGGCCAGTCTCAGAATCTGCCCTTTGACTCCAATGACCACTTCCTGATTTCAGCCCATGCATGAGGACCATGCACAGAGGTCAGCATCCCACAGGCACTTCTGGACCTCACTGTGCTAAGAGCTCCAGCTGGGCATGACCAGCTGCCAACACCAGGAGGTTCTGCACCTGCTGCCCCTGAAGTGTGCATTTTAGAAATCCTGAGACAAGAGGGGGAGGAGGAAGGGAAGGAGGGGAGGGGAGGGGGAGGAGGAGGATGGGGAGGGAGGGGGAGCAGGGGGAGAGGGGAGGGAGGGGAGGGGGAGGGGGAGGAAGGAGGGGGGAGGAGGGAGGGGAGCAGGGGGAGAGGGGAGGGAGGGGTGGGGGAGGGGGGAGGAAGGAGGGGGGAGGAGGGAGGGGGAGGAGGGAGGGGGAGGAGGGAGGGGGGAGGGGAGCAGGGGGAGGGGAGGGGAAAGAGAAGAAGGAGGGGGAGGGGGAAAAGGGGAGGGGTGAGGAGCACATGTGGAAATATTTTCACAGCCAGAGGAAAACTCCAGAGGGCAGGGTGCATCACCACTGCTAACCAATTCTGTAAATTTAAAAACAGGAAAAGGACAAGGCTTCAGGGCCTCCCACGCGGTCATATTCTAGGTTGATACCCTTTTTTAATGGAGAAAACCTCCTAGCAGGCCGTGATAGCTGCCCTGCCTTCCCATCCATGTTGACAAACGTTGGCTCTGAAGAGCCACACAGGCTGCAGGCCCAACATCCCAGTCCCCTGCCCAGCTTGCAGCCCGCCTGGAGGACCTGAGAGCTGCTGCCCTGTGAGTTGGGTCTGCGCAACCTGAGCTCTGAGCACCCGCACTGCATCCTGGTCCAAGAGCTGTGAGCACCCCACGCTGCACCCTGGTCCCTGAGCTGTGAGCACCTGCACTGCACCCTGGTCCCTGAGCTGTGAGCACCCGCACTGCACCCTGGTCCCTGAGCTGTGAGCACCCCACGCTGCACCCTGGTCCCCGAGCTGTGAGCACCTGCACTGCACCCTGGTCCCTGAGCTGTGAGCACCCCATGCTGCACCCTGGTCCCTGAGCTGTGAGCACCTGCACTGCACCCTGGTCCCTGAGCTGTGAGCACCCTGCGATGCACCCTGGTCCCTGAGCTGTGAGCACCTGCGCTGCACCCTGGTCCCTACACTCTCATAAGTGTCCTGCAGTGCACAGACCTCCCACAGCAGGGCCACCAGCAGCACACATGCAGCAAAGGCCACAAGGAGGTAACAACACAGACAGGTCATCGCCTTGATTCCTGCTGGGCCCTCCAAGGGGTGATCACATCATTCCTTACACAGTCCCTGAGATGCTGGTTCCTGGTTTTCTGCATTTACAGATGGTGCTGAGGAAGACCCTCTTCCCTGACTCATGTCTCCAGGCTGCACCTGCATCGGACCCTGTGGTCCTAACTGCGGCGTGGCGAGTCATAGGCCACCCATGACCCGCTGTCCAAAGAAGAGGCCCTGGCTGTGGTTCTCCTCAGCCCTTTGCCTTCATGGCCAACGGCACCCATACGTCTCACCCTCATGGTGGCCAGCTGCCCTCGTGGCCCTTTCTACAGGGTTCCTTTCTCTCACAGCTTTATAGGTGATGGGTGATGGGCACTAGGAATTCACACCAGGTCTGGCACAGGTGCCAGGCATCGGAGCTGGCCACTCTCAGCCCCGTGTGACACGGCAGTGGGCCACCAGCCTTTCTGAACACAATTCTAAAGGGAACCTTACCCAGCAGGGCCTCCAACTTCTGGTTCCCAGAGCATATGGATTCGATGGCTGACGGTCCGGCGAGGTGACCACTACAAGCCCCCTAACTTGGTAAGTACAGAAAGCCAGCACCAGCAAGCTGAAGTGGCTGGTCAAAAGTGGGGTCCAGGAAGCCTGGGGTTCAGGTCCTGTCCAGCCCCAGTCAGAACTGCAGAGTGGTCGGGATGCTGCTCCAAGGAGAGCTGGAATCAAGCTCCCAGGAGTCTGTGGATGCGTCGGGAACTCCTGGAAGTGGGTCTTCATGGCCTAACCAGGTGGAAACGCCTGAGAGCAGGGTCCTCCTGCCCCACCTCCCACCTGTGGTGGGGGCAGGTGTGGGGCCAGCCTGCAGCCCTGCCCTGGGGATGCCCTCGGCTGTCTGTCTGATGAGTGGCAGGCAGGCAGGCAGAGTGCTCGGGGGGCTTGCCCTAGGCCAGCACAAGAACAACCAAAAGACCGTGGAACCAACAGATCAAAACTTACTTGTTCAAAATTAGCTCTCTTCCTCTCCAGGCCACAAAGTTCTGCTCTCAGCTGGATTTTATCAGGTTTCAGCTAAAGCCATGAATACCGAGTGGCAGCAGAGGGAGCAGCCCCACCCACAACCGCAGTCCAGCAGGCTGAGTGGGTGCAGGGAGGCCAGGGCTCTGAGCAGGGGAGGACGGTGCCACTCGCGTGTGTGTTCGCTGCCTGTGAAGTGGCTGAAAGGAAAGCTGGGCAGGTGTGTTTAAGTCGAGATACCACCTTTTTCAAAGGAACTTATCAAGGACAACGGTCCTTAATGACCTGAACTTAAGGACCCGACTGTGAAATCCCAGGGGTCCCATTTGCTCAGGTTTCTATCTGGGATGTGAAAGATCTTTTTCACTTAAGTCACCCGAAACTCCTCCGGCCTGGCCCTGGCCCTGATGTCCTTCTCATCTCACTGCTCCTGGGATTCCTCGTGGCCACGCAGAAGGCCCACAGCAGGGAGGACAGCCAGGCAAGCCCCCAGGCCTGGGCCTTGGCTGGGCCATGCCCAGGAGCTCTAGGTGGCTGGGCGGACAGAGCAGAGCCGCCCCAGCTCCCAGGCTGCTGTGAGGACAGGGGACGGAACGGGGAGAGCCTGCAGCTCTGACTAGCGTGGCGGGAGACACCGGCCCAGCTGGACGCGGCTCCTCTCCAGAGCCCAGCCAGGGACGACGGTGGGAACCCACACAGCACACGGACCTGACGTGGATTCGCCTTCTGATGTGCACTTTAGATTTAGGAGAAAAGCGACTCCGACAAAGGCGCGCTCGTCACCCCAGTCCTGAGCAGTGACTTAGGCAAGCGTCTCTTAAACTGACAGGCTGCTTCACAGAAGTCTGCCATCCAGAACCAACTCCCTTCTGTTTGGAAAAAGGAATGACGGCATTCCACTAAGAAGGGTTAGCAGACCTTCCAGACGATCCCAGGAACACCTTCCACAGCAAAAAAATAAAATAAAGCAAGTCTCTCTCCGGTTCTTGCCTCCATAAGTGAAAGGAAACTTGCTGAGCTATTTAGGACGACGGGGAATTTTACTGGTGTGAGTTCAGTGAACTCTTAATATAAACTGAAAGGCAGAGTCATGGCTGGAGGGATCTCTACGTCACAGACCAGGCCACAAGCAGGTACATCTGCGTGGAGTAAAGGACCAACCTCTGGGACACTGTCACCCTCATGGTGACAATCGAGTCTAATCATGGGGCAGGGGAAGCAGGCAGGACTGCTCCCAGGTGAGAACCTCTGCTTCAGAGCAAGGCCCTGAGTTCAAATCCCAGCACCTGGACAGGAAGATGGCTCCTCACCAGGAGCTGCTGCCTGCCCACCCTTGCCCTCTGCTCCCGGCACTGGCCCTGCAGGTTGGCCTAGACAGCATCCAGCCCCCGAAGCACGGGGGTCCTACTGGACCCAGCTGGTCTCTCTGGATCATCACCTGGTTATTTTACAAATCCCAAGGCCAGAAACACGTAGGGTCACAGGGCGGATTGCTGAGAGCGCCGGAGGGTGGCTGCACTCAGTGAAACGCTCCAGTCCTAGCAGCCTGGGAGGCTGAGGCAGGGGGATCTCAAGGTGAAGCCAGCCTGGGTGACTGAGTGAGACCCTATCCAAAACCACGTTTTTAAAGGGCTGTGAATATAGTCCAGGGGCGGAATGCTTGCCCGGCCTCCATGAGGACAGCACCACAGGTGGCACTGCTGGGCCCTGGGCCCCAGGGAGCTCGAGGGCCTGGGCCGCCCAGCCCCAGCCCATTAGCAGGAGTCGGGTCAGCTCCTGCGAGCAACCCCAGCACCTCCATGGCAACTGTCCCAAGCCCCTGGTCAGTCCTGGGGGCAGCCTGTCAGCAAAGCACCACCCCGTCCCTCTGCCAGTGAGGAAACTGAGGCAGCAGGGAGGGGCCTGCCAGGTCCTGGTGCAGACTCAGCTCTGCCCCAACTGAGAAATGGGGACGCGGCAGGGCCCTGGTGTACGCCCCACAGACAGGTGACACCATCCCCGATGTACAGGTGATGCCACCCTGATGTAGACAGTCCCCCATGACACAGGTGGGGACAGCGTTTGTGCCCCATTTACAGGTGTCACCATCCCGGGGAGACAGATGGGGACACTGCAGGCCATGATGTGTCACCCAGGTAGATCAGTACTGGGAGGACGTGCACTCGCCGGGGGCTGCCTTGCTTGTTAGGGGACGTGAAGGGTGCAGCCACTTTGGAAATGGCTAGCAGTTCCTTCCACAGTCACATGGAACCCAGAGGAGCCACCGTACCACCCAGCAAGGCCACTGCCTGTGTGACGGGAAGGGAAGTGCGCCCACAGAAACGCGTGGACATCTTGCAGCACCATCCTCACAGCTGAGGGCAAAGCCCTAGAATGCTCAACAGGGGGCAGAAGCCACAAACCTGGGCACATCTGCCCGCAGAGTGCTGCCCGGAGGTGAAGAGAAGGAGCCCCGACAGCACCTCAGGGCGGGCCTCGAGGTGACACACGAGCACGGAAGGCCAGTGAAGCGCGTCAGGCTGGGTCCAGAGCAGGCGGCCCATAGAGACAGAGAGCAGACGGGCTGCAGGGGCTGGGAAGGCGGCTGCTCGTGCTCAGAGGTGCCCCTGGGGAGACAGAAATGGCCTGAACTCAGGTGGCGGTGTTTGCTGCCCAACTCTGCAAGCATCCTGGAGCACAGACTCGGACTGTGCAGAGACGAGGACGTGGATGCACGCTGCACCTGCACGTGAGGAGCAGGCCCTTCAGGCCCTGGAAATGGAAGCCCCACTGTGCTTTACACGGTCCGTCCAGATTCACCACATTGGCCAGCTCTTGTGCACTGGGCACAGAGGGCGCTGGCACAGCCCTGTCACACCACGCCTCCCACGTGGAAGCGGGGCCTTCCAGTCCCCAGCGCCTCGTGCCTGGCCTGCGCTCATCTCTCCTGGGCAGGGCGTCCCTTCTCTGTAACGCCCCCTGTGCTGCCGTCGCGGCCTCAGCTTTGCCATAGAACGCTGGGGCCTTGGGGCACATGGTCTGCCCTTCTGAAGCCACCCTGGCCGGTCTCAGGGTCTCGCTCGGGACGTGAAGGGCAGCTTCACACTCCACACATGGCCACGTCCTACAAGGGAAGCCCTGGAAGCCACAGAGCCTCAAGGCTGCTCAGAATAACCGAGCCGCCACACAGCCTTGTAGGTTCAAACAGCAACTCTTTATTCCCGAACTCTCACGGGGAGCACGCTTCCCAGGAACACACTCCCTCCACCAGGCTCCGCGGGCCAATTCTCCCAGAATCCCGCTAGAACTCAACAGGGACTCCAAAGTAGGCGGCAGGATCCGCCCTGATCCCAGAGCAGGGTCACCTTTCAACCATTCCCTCTAGCAAAACGCCAGGCGTCATTCTGACTAAACTGTGGCTCTCAACAGGGACTGTCCAGGAGAAGGCTGCGGAGCTGAGGGCTGGACCTTGCCCTCCAGAGAGCACCCAAGCGAGTTAGGAACTGGTCACCTTGTTTGTTCTTTGAAAATGACAATGTCCTGTGTTTGTTCCCTGTTGCGGGGACCCGACTCTGTGTGATCGTGGTTCTTCCAGGGCCAGACGTCCCCTCCCGCTGCGGCTGTGCAGGTGATGCTCAGGGACCCGGACTCCCTGACCCCACAAGTGGGCACCATTTCAAACAACGTCAGGAGAACTCTGTATCTTTTTTTTGAAGAAACAGTAGGCATTTAGGGTGTCACGGGGTACACAGCAGGAGCTCACGTGGTGTGGAATAACTCCACGTGAAGCTCATTTCTGAACGTGATCATTTCCTCAGCAGCGCGACCAGCAGGTGACGCTGTACTGAACTGCAGCTTCATGTTTAATATCCATTTTCCCATTAAAGACACCTCGTTCTCATTTTTGCCCTGTGTCTTAAAAATTATGTCCTGGTGCCCCCACGTCGATGAGTGCCCTCACCTGCCACCTGGTCCACTTGGAGGCTACTCAGGGAGAAGCTGGTCTCAAACAGCACTGACCCGGGGTGTCCTCCTGCCCCTAGGAGCTCCTCCTCCTCTTCCTGCAGTCCTGTCCTCAACCGGGAAAGCCAAGTCCCCTCTCGCCCTCACCACTGGACATCCTGGAATGTGGCCATCATGCTGCTGTGCTGCAGGCCACCCAGCAATGCTGAGCTGAACCAGGAAGTGCACTTGCCTCTATGACGTGCACCCCGGGGTCGTGGTGCACGCAGGAGCCAAGTGCTCTAGCAGGTGAGGCTGAGGCTAGGGAGAGGGCTCCACCTGCAGCTGGAGGGCAGGTGCCCGGGAACATGCTTCCCACTCTGGGCCACCACTGGCTCACCTGAGGCTGCCCACTTCCTCAGCCAGAAGTGGGGCAAATGACCAGTAGCACCTGCTCAGGAGGCCACGCGACAGAGTAGGCAGGGTGTTCTCCCTAGAGCAAGGATGGCCAGGAAGCAGACAAGCAGGCCACAGGGGCAGCCTCTGAGGAAGGAGAGTGACACTGAGCCCGCGTGGCCACACGCCCTCCATGTCACCTCAGAGACAAGTCTCCCAGGACCCAGCAGAGCAGCACGTTCTCAGGCGGGTACACCACAGAGCTCCAGAGCCCACAGCAAGGTCTTCAGGCCTGGCCGGATGAGAGTGGCCACTCAGGACACCTGCCCAGCCAGGGTCACCCTATGAGCAAGGCCAGGCAAGTGTGCAGACTCACGCCGGGGCCTGGTGGGCGGAGGATCCCGAGCCCACGCACTACTTCCCTGCTCAGGTGCTGAGTACATCGTCAAATCAGATCAACTCTGCCCCGGATTTTGCAAAGGCATCCTAACATCAGCGTGTGGGAGACTCAATGTTCTCGCTCATGGTTACTAGTGCTCAACACGTAGACATGGAAACACCCAATGCACACAGTGCTCCGTTAGCAAGAGAAAGACCCAGACCCAGGCACAAAGCCATTGGAGAAAGGTGCACATGGACCTGCACACGGAAGAGGCCCTGCTGCCTTCACTGAAGGGTGGGGCGGAGGGCCTGGGCAAGAGAGGAACAGAGGGCCAGGGAGACCCCTAGACTCCCTCTCCACCACCCAGGAGCCAGCTGCGAGGCCTAGGGCTGCAGGCCCACAAGGGTCTTCCGACCTGCTGGCTCAGCTCCAGTGCTGTCCTGCATGTGCCACCGCTGGCCCCATGGTGACCTGAGGGGCTGAGCCGGCACCTGTCTCACCACCTACTATTGCCTGGTGCCCCCACGGCACTGGACCAGGCAGGGGGCCTCTGGTCACCCACGGGCAGGACCTACATGGCTGGGCAGAGCAGCCGCTCCGTCCACATCATGAGTGAAGAGGCCAGGAGACAGACGAGGACCCGGGAACCCTGTGAGCCTTGGGCACTGCCCTCATCAACGACTACGCACTTAACAGTGTGACATGATCATACAAAACGCTTTTCTGGATTTTTTTCCTGTCATGCCCTGTTGAACCTGAAGACCAGTAAACAGGCAATGGCAATTTCAGGAGTGTCACCGAACTGGCCGGCCCACAGGCCAACCTGATGCCCTGGGAACTGCACACCCCGGGGTGTGGCCTTCCACTGCCAGCCACAGGGCATGCTGCGCATGGGAGGTCTGACAACAGAGACAGGGGACTCCCCAGCAAGGGGGCAGCTGCACTGGCAGGGCCCAGAGAGAGACCTGCTAACATCCTTTCCAAGGAGACAACGTGTGAGTGAGGGAGAGGGGTGTGCCTTGAATCCCCCAGAAAGGAAGGGCAGCCACTCGGCTCCCTGAGGTCACAGTTGCCATGGGGGAGCAGGCAGTGGGCAGGCGTGCACCTGTGTCCACCAGAGGTCATACGGGGATAAGAACTCTGGCCACATAAGCACTTCCTGGCTCCTGCACACCTGTGTGCGTACTCCAACTTCAAAAGACATGGGGAACTGGGGAAATATTTGCAGTGTGCTTATTGTTTAAAGAAATAATTCATCATAAAGAGATCTCTCACAATTCAGGAGGAAAAATGAACAGCACGTGGGTAAGTGCGAAGGCACATTCACAGGCTGCTCACAGAAGAAACACCAACCTGACAGTAAGACCCCACAAGCCTTGTGATCCAAGGAACGCTCAGTCACAACAGCCAGGCACCATCCGCCCCGGGGGAACCAGAGAACAGGGTCTGACCACAGGGGGCTGGGTGAGGGGCTGGGTGAGGAAGGAGGGCGCCCCTGGTGGTGGGCACGGCTCTGCAGAGAGCAGGGCGGCCTGGGCACGCCCCCCCACAGAGCAGGCCACATCCAGGAGGGGTTGGGGGCACAGCCTGGTTCTCCTTCATCTGGGTAAGGAGGGGCACGTCTGGAGAAGGCAACAAGGGGTCCTGCCTGAGACAGTGGGCTTCGCCACACCACCCAGCTCCACCCTCCCGCCAGCCTCACCTGCCCTTCTCAGCTGAAAGAGGGTCCCGCATCCTACCCAAAGGAAACCTGCTGCTCCCACCCCAGGCGTCACAGTGGCCGGAAACAGAAAACGTCGCCAGGGTGCAACCCGCGCCCTACAGGCCCTGCCAGCCCCGACTCCTGCCTCCCCGCCCACCAGTGCCGCCACGTGCACCCAGGGGCTCTCAGCACTCCGCCGGCTGTGGCTGTGGCTTTTCACGAACGCTTTTCAGCCTGGGACCAATGCTGGGTATTTACAGGAGCACTGACTCAGGACAAAGTCGCGCGAGAGTGAGACAGTCAGCACTCACGTCAAAGGCAAAATAAGTTTCCCAAGGCAGCAGGGGGCAGGCAGAAGTCGAAGGTGGGGGCCAGGAGGAAACCCCACCTCCCCCACCTGGGGGAGCCCCACAGGTGGGACAGGCCTTCGCGCCGGAGGAGAGCGTCTGGTGGCATCAGCACTCAGGGAGGCAGGCCAGCTGGGCCTGTGCCGCCAGCATTGGCTAACCTGCCACGTCCACGAGGTCGCCCTCCACCCCAGGAGGGCAGGAGGGCTGTCTGCAGGAGGTCCTGGTGTCACGTGATCTAAAGGCTCCTCCAGGCTGCCCACTCTCTGACCCAAGGATGGACCCACCAGCAGCATGCCCGTCTGATAACAGGGTGCGAGACGCTTTCTATGCTACGTCCAAAGCTGGCAGCGCAAGGCACAGTTGCTATCTGGATTAGCAAAAGCAGCACAGACACAGCTGTAACTTTGACATTTTACAATCACATTTGTATTTACGATCACCTGGCCGAACACACAGGTTCACTTCATGATCATCAAAATCAAGGGCCATGAAGAGCCGTCTTGGCTCAGGAGTGCCATGATGTCTTTGAGCCTCTGCCATAAATACTGTAGACATCTACCTCATCTCTTTGATTCTTTCCTTTCTTTAAGCACATGCTTTTTTTAATTTATAAAAAGCTACAAAGAAGCTATCAAATATGCACATAATACACTAAGAAAAGGCATCATTTATTTGAAAAAGTGCCCCAAAATCTCCTTTGCCTTTGCAGTTTCTGTGCATTTCTGGCCTGAGCCCCAGTGTCCACTGCTGGGTAGAAGCAGATTGATGCTCTTGCCTCAGGGGCCATGAGGGCAGCTGCTGGGCCACAGGCTCCGAGGGCCCATGGCTACCAGCCTCACCACCCTCAGGGCCAGCTTTTCTCCTAGCCCTATCTGGGCACTGCAGGACGTGCAGAAGTCCCCCCCTGGCTCCCTCAGCAGGCTCCCTGAGGGTCTGTTCACACTTCATCAGCAAGTAAGTCACCCCGAGTCCATCCCTGCTCCAGCTGACCCTGACCACCTCCTCCTAACTCCACCTGTTTGCATCTCTCCAACCACCTGAGTGGCAGCCTCATCTCCTTCCACAGCCAGGTTCTCCCACCCCTCTCCAGTCTCCAAGCACCCGGGAATCTCGAGCACTGAAGCATCACCCATGTGCTGCCTGTGAACTGCTTCTGGGTCAGGGTTAACTCTGCTGCACAGCAACATCACCTGGGAAGCATTTGAAAGAAAACAACAAGAAATTGTTTTTAAAAACAGGCAACGGGGGGGCTCAAGCGGTAGCGCGCTCGCCTGGCATGCGTGCGGCCCGGGTTGGATCCTCAGCACCACATACCAACAAAGATGTTGTGTCCACCAAGAACTAAAAAAATAAATATTAAAAAAAAATAAAATAAAAACTTAAAAAAAAAAAAACAGGCAAAGGCTTGAACAGACGTTTCTACAAAGGCATGAACATGCTCACCGAGACATGAAGAGCTGCTCCTATTGCTAATGACAGAGGACCACAAAGACCTCACCTTAGGAAGGCTGCAATCAGAAAACCAGAGAACCCCACAGGCAGCAAGGAGGTGGAGCAGGAAGCCAGCAGGGTGGGCCCTGGAAGTGGGGCATCCAGAGGCAGGTGCCCCCACAACACTGTGACACGGCTGGAGGGCCACGCCCATGCAGGCCACAGCCCTGGTGCCCACCACGAGCACACCAGGCCAGCACAGGCCATGTCGCTCACCACAGAAAAGCATGCACCAAGAGAGTGCTCGCAGGCCAGGCCACCAGAGCAGTCGGGGCTGCAGGAGAAGGGGCCACAGGATGGAGGGCAGAGGGCTGGCGCTCCTGCTCAATTCTGCGAGGTGAAGATGCTGTGGAATCGCGCACAGCGATGGGAAATACTTCACTCTACTGACTGCACCTGGAAGTGGTTAGGATGGTAACTCTGTCATGTATGCTTTTTTATTCAATATTTTGAAAAATTGTTTAAAATGAAGCAATAGCACAGCCTGGGCCCTGCAAGTTAGATCTTCTGGCCTGGTGGAGGGGGGTGCATAGGCACTGACTTTTTAAGCGCTCATGTCATTCCAATGTAGAGCTCTGCCTAGAAATGGCTACAAACTGTAAACCTTCAAACATCTCTTAAGGTAGGGATACAAACCTACTGTGCATCACTGTCCTCGGCACCCAGGGCAGGCAGTAAGTGCTCAGTAATTATTAAACATTCCTATTACTGTCAACTGAATGAAAGCATGAATGATTATTCTGGGAGTAATGACACTCTATAAATATATTTTAAAATGCTGGGCCAAAATCACAGTTGAATTCTATTTTTACTTCCGCTGCTCATTTGTCGCAAAGCTAGTAAGTCTTTCAGCTGCCCAACTTCTGGCTGGTAAGGCAGCCACAGTAACTGTGCCACCAACTGGTCCCCGTGCGCCAAGCCCTGCTGTCAGGCTCACAGGGTCATTCCACTTCCGCTATGTGACAGGGCTGCTCCCACTACCTCCCCCTCATGGGGGAAGCTGGGAAAGCTGGGGGGCGCTCAAAGTGCAGTGGGTGGGGTGGAGGGGTAGGCGGGACCGGCACTGCTGGGTGGGGCTGGGAAGGGTGGGCGGGACCAGCACTGGTGGGCGGGGCCGGCGGGTGGGCGGGGCCGACAGGGTGGAGCTGGGAGGGATGTGTATTTGCCAGGAGCCAGCGCTGCACCAAGTGCTTTGCTCTTTCCCTTTCCTCTGGGTCAGGAACCTGCGGAGCACAGGCCCGGCTGCCGGTTATGGGAGGGGAGGCTGCCGAGCTCCTCGGTAACTGGCTTGATCAGTAGACTCACAGGAATCACCCAGCAAGACTCAGTAAGACTCAAGTCAAGCCACTCCTCGTTTCCCCTTTTCTCCTTTTGGTCCTCTGAGTCAGAAGGACTCCACACCCCACAGACTACTAAATCAGACTCACCGCCACCAACCTGCACCACCAACCTGCACCGGCGGCACTGGCACTCAGGCAGCAGGTCATTGTCTCAGGAGAGGACTGGCCATGCCAGGCCTCCCAGGGGAGCCCTTCAGAGACCCCTGCACCCTCTGGCCCGACTGTGCCTGTCACACAGGGGTGGCTGAGGCTTCAGACACACCCTGTGCCACCTTCTGCCTGTGGTGTCTGACCCAGTTGCGAATCCAACTCCAGCACCAGCCCACTGGACAAGCGCCATCACACTGTCCCTACGCATGTGTTTCCACAGCGCTGGGATGCAGCCAGGGCCACGCATGTGCTGGAGCTGCTCACCGGGGAGATCCACCACCCTGAACTTAAACCCTCTCTCCAGCCTGACACCAGGTTCGTGGGGCTTCCAGGGTCCAGCTGCTCACCCCACACCACCCCTTCCCAGCACTCTGCAGGGAGGGAATAACAGGGGTTCACTTGATGCTTGGACTAATCCCTGTGGCTTTGAAGCTTATATAGTTTTTTTCTTTTTTGCTAAACTTCTCCTCCCTGATCTTTTCCCTAACCACCTCCTTCCTGATCTCCCTGATCTTCTCTGATATTCTCCTCCCTAAACTTCTCCTCCCTGATCTTCTCCTTCCTGATCTCTCCTCCCTAATCTCATTTTCTCTAAATCACTTCTACAAAAGCCCCCTGTTCCTGCAGATGGGCAGGATCACAGACTTTGGGACAGGAGTCCCCTGTGTTTCTCCTTTGGTAGCAAAGCATTAAACCTTCTTTTTCTTCTTGCCCAAGATCTCCTGTTTGTTATTGGATTGGTGTCCAAGACAAGGACCCAGCTTTCGGTCACAGGAATGACTGAACAGAAGAGCCTGGGATGCACAAATACAACTGCTGAACACAGCAAAGGCAGACACTGCGCTGCAGGTCCACGGCGGTCCTCAGACCTGGGCCCCCCCTCAAGAGAATGCAGCCCCTGAGCACAGGGAGCAGGTGGGTCCTGCCCCGAGTTCAGGCTTTAGGCAGCGCGATGGGAGCAGCTGAGGCAGGGTCATTCGGGAAGACATCAGGCAGCGCCCACAGCCAGGACCCTGACTAGGGAAGCAGTTCACCCTTCATAAATGAGCAGAGCCACCTGGGCTCCAGAGCTGCTCCCGAGCACCAACAGTGGCATCTGAGCATGCCATGCAACCACAGGAGGCAGGAGCTGGCAGCCCCAGTGCAAGACAGTGAGCTCCCGGGAAGCATGCCTTGCCTACTGGGTGCACCACCCTTCTCCCTGGCAGTCTGCTGTGGAGCCTGGGGCACCCGTCGACCTTTTGAAAATGTGTGCTGTGATGGACATGGAACCCTGGGCCTAGGGCACACCAGGGAAGGGCCCTGCGACTGGTACACCTTCCCCTCCTTATCATCTTAAAGCGCCTTCCAAGAAGGATTAAATGCCACAGTCATGTGACAGATAAGATGCTTTTATCCTGGCTAGTAGCCATTTCTATAGAGGGCAGGAAACAACTCAGGAAAAATTTGCATTTAGTTAGCTTCTACATCACTAAAGCCACAAACTTAACCCACAAACCTGCATTTCCATGGGAAAGAGGAAATCCCAACAGCCTGGCCTTTTTGATAATGGAGACTAGGGCAGCACCCGTTGGCTGATGGCTAAGGGCACAGTTCTCAGCACTGTACATGGGTAACTCATTGAGTTCCCTCACTGTGGGCTATGCAATCATTGTCCTCATGTCCATTTATCTGCCAATCAGAACACAGGCCTAGAGAGGCTAAGCAGCCTGCCCCAGTGCCGCAGTCTGGCTGGGCACAAATCACGAGCCACTGAAGCAGGAACAAATTTTATTTTTTCTACTGCAAGAAAAAACCTCACACACACTCCTGGGGAATCCTCCCGAAAGCCACGAGGCTCCTCCAGGAACCCCCAGCCGGAAATAACTATCCGGGAAAACCCTCCTCCTGCACTTCGACAACCAATGGGAACTCCCGGGGAATCCCCGTGAGAACTAAAAATAGCGCGAGAACTCAAAATTAGCGCTAGAACTCAAAAGTAGCGGCAGAGGCGGATATTAACGCCTTGCCTGTCAATCAATACTGTTGGCAAAATGCCAGGGGCCATACAGACTCGGCTGTGGCTCTCAGCATCTCCCCCCTTCTGTTTAAATAAACAACAAGTAATGTGGCTTAGGGACCGTGCCTGTTAGGTAGTCCAATTCAACATATGGTCCTTACCCGTCATCGGATGAACTGACCTCTAGGCGTCAGCCTCCTGTCTTAGGTTGGTACCACTGCAATCGGATCATACCCGTCACTGACTACCGGTCCAGCATACAGCCATACTTGTGGATAGGCCTTTGCACCAGTGGGGGGTTGAGGTTCTTTGCCTCACCTCTGTTGGCCCCCAAACTTTAGACCATCACTAGTAGAAGGGAGGAGGATGAAAAATGCCATGGCACCAAGCCAATTGAGGGCTCCTTTGAAAAATTGTACCACCGGTGACACCATCAGCAAAGATGCCAGCATTACCACAATTCGCTGCACCAACAGATAGTTCACAATGCATACAAGTGATACATAGTCCAGGCAAGTTCTGCAAGCAGTTCAAAGTAGAGGAATCTGTCAATATGTCCATTTCCTCCCAAAGTAAATCTACTCCTTGATTGAGCATTACTTGTTGAGTTATTATTCACTGATGCATCAGTTTATACAGTTTGTTGTGATAGCTACTGAAGAAGCTGTAGTATGGTTTTATCTTTGTCTTCACCGGCACTGGGATGAAGATAGGAATTCTGGCAATGATGCTAGGAAAAAAATTATGTAACATTCCAACAGGCATTAAGAAAACAATTTTTTGAACAATTTACATTATCCTGAACAGAATTATTAAATATAATGAGAAGGAAAGGTGAAAGCAAACAAACAGATCTGTTAACCTCCTTATTTGTTCACATATTAAAACAATTTTCAACAGCTGTTTACTCAATCTAAATTAAACCATTAAAATCACGTGAATAAAAAAAAAAATTCGGATCCATTTATTCATGAGCGCTCCTCATATAAGATATATGGACATACACACATACAGACATACAACACAAAACAGAAGTGTGCGCACATAACATACAACATATAAGACAATAATAAAGGCCTTGTAGCTTTACCTAGGTGAAATCTCCATTGCAATGTTTAAAAACTCCACAGTCAAAAAATAAAACACAGTCAAAAAACAAAACTGATCAGAAAAACATTAACCTAGGTTTGTATGAGCTCAAAAAATAAAATAGAACTTTATGATGTGGGAAAAATGCAATAATAAAATAGATATTGAAAAAAGGCACCGTGGTTAATCACTGTCGCAGATGTAAGAATAGCCAAGCTGGAGCTCTGGATATCAGCTGTTATGGATTTCAGTCAAATCATCTTCTTTTTCTGTAGAAATTGTTTTGGTTAACCTCTCTGGAATCCAAATCGGCTGCTGTTCTCCCTGTGGGAACACACAAACGGAACCCCGACTCCAGACAATAACTGGGTCGGGACCTTTCCATTGTCCTGTTAGAATATCTTTCCAAAGTACCTTAGGCTTATGTACATTTTTCGGATACATATGTCTTTCCGCAGCACTAAGTCCTGATGAATCCAAATTTAGAAAGTTTAGAGTAAAAAGGGTTATTTTAAGTTTATCTTTGGGGGATATATACCCCTTTCCAATTCCCTCTTTTTGCTTTAATAAGTACGTTTTAATAGTTTGATGAGCTCTTTCAACTATGCCTTGTCCCTGTGGATTGTATGGGATTCCTGTTATATGAGTAATACCAAAAGATGAGCAAAATTGTTTAAAAGAGTTAGAAGTGTAACCAGGACCATTATCAGTTTTTAACTGTTTAGGAACACCCACAGTGGCAAAATTTTGTAAGCAATGAGCTATAACATCTTTAGTTTTTTCTCCGGCATGAAGGGAGCCCATCAAAAATCCGGAAGAAGTATCAACTGTAACATGTAAATATTTTAATTTTCCAAATTCTGGCAAGTGTGTGACGTCCATCTGCCAAATATGGTTAGGTATCAGTCCTCTAGGATTGACTCCAAGATTAACTTGTGGTAAAAAGGTCACACAATTTTGACATTGTTTTATTATATGCCTGGCTTGTTCCTTAGTTATTTTAAAACGCTTTTGTAAAGTATTAGCATTAACATGAAACCTTTTATGAAAATTTGTAGCTTCTTCTACAGTAGAAAAAATATGTATATCATGTGTAGTTTTATCTGCTAAATCATTGCCCAAACTAAGGGCTCCAGGCAATCCTGTATGTGCCCTGATATGTCCTATAAAGAATGGATCTTTTCTATCCCAGATTAGACTTTGTATAGTGGAAAACAAAGAGAAAACAGTAGAGGAAGGGGAAATCCTACCAGCATCTTCAAGGGATATTATAGCATTAACTATATACTGACTATCAGAAAATAAATTAAATACAGAATCTTTAAATATCACAAAAGCTTGTAAAACTGCATTGAGCTCTACCTTTTGAGCTGATTGTTTGGGAACTAAAAATGTAAAAGTTTGATCAGGGGTAACTACTGCTGCTGTACCATTATTAGACCCATCAGTGAATATATTTGGAGCATTCACGATAGGTGTTTTTCTTGTCATTTTAGGAAAAACTACAGGATGCTTAGACCAAAAAGACAACAAAGGATTAGATGGTAAATGATTATCAAATGAAACATTTGATTTACACATGATTATTGCCCATGTATTTAACTCATTAGCTAACTCATCAATTTGCTCCATAGTATATGGAGTAATAATTTTATTGGGAGAAATTCCAAACACTCCCTTTGCTGCTTTTATTCCTTTCAGTATTAATTGTCCTACAGCCTCAGGATACCTAGTAAGAATAGTGTTAGGAGAGTAAGATAAATGTATCCACAATAATGGACCTTCTTGCCAAAATACTCCTGTAGGAATATTTTTTGTTGGTATTACAATGAATAATAAAGGCAAACTTATATCAATTCTGTCCAAATGCATATTTTCCATATATGTTTCAATAATTTTTAATGCCTTTCTTGCTTCAGGAGTTAATATGCGGGGTGAATTTGGATCTGATGGACCTTTTAGGATATCAAATAAAGGTCCCAACTCTCCTGTTGGTATGCCTAGATAAGGCCTTATCCAATTTATATCTCCCAACAACTTTTGAAAGTCATTAAGCGATTTGAGTTGATCTACTCGTATTTGAATTTTAGGTGGACGGACCATGGTTGAGGATAATAGAACTCCTAAATAATTAATTGGAAAATTTAATTGTACTTTATCTATTGCTATCTCTAGATTATAATTTTTTAACAAATTTGTAAGTGTGGCATAACATTCCAACAATGTGTTTTTATCTTTGTGTGCTAACAATACATCATCCATATAGTGAAATATTTGTAGTTCAGGATTTTGATTTCTAAGTGGCTGGATTGCTTTATTAACATAAATTTGACACATAGTTGGGCTGTTAGCCATCCCTTGAGGGAGCACTTTCCATTCATATCTCTGATCAGGACCTTCATGATTCAGTGCAGGGATAGTAAATGCAAAATGTGGACTATCCTCAGGATGAATTGGAATTGAAAAGAAACAATCTTTAATATCTATAGCTAAAACATACCAGGTTTTTGGTAAAGCAGACAATTGAGGAATCCCTGATTGAGCAGGTCCCATAATAACCATCTCATTATTAATGGCTCTTAAATCTTGTAATAATCTCCATTTACCAGATTTCTTTTTAATGACAAAAATGGGAGTATTATAGGGAGATACAGAAGGTTGTATATGTCCCTCTGCTAATTGTTGTTTGACCAGGTCATGGGCTGCTTGTATCTTTTCTTTAGTCAGGGGCCACTGAGAAACCCATACTGGTCTATCTGATTTCCAAGTGATTTTTATTGCCTCAGTGACCCCTTCTGAAAACCCAGTCCATGTCTATTTATTCTTTGATCTATTTGTATTGGTGCTGCTATACCTTGTTCTTGTTTTTCTAATCTTTTTCCTTTCCTAAAACCTTGTCTAGCCATAATAGTGGGTGTATTTTGATTGATATTATTTGTTAATGTCAAACCTAATTGATCTAAGACATCTCGTCCCCATAAATTTACGGGAAGATGATCCAATACATATGGCTGTATAGTTCCTTCACATCCTTCAGGATCCTTCCAATCTAAGACCATTGCACTTCTATGGGGATTAGTTGCCACTCCTAGGCCTCGAAGCGTTTGAGTGGCTTGTTGTAATGGCCAATGTTTTGGCCATTCTTGACGAGATATGATGCTAAGGTCTGCACCTGTATCCAGTAGCCCATTAAATTCATGTCCTTGAATATTTAGTTTTAGCATTGGGCGAGAATCTAAATTCAAAGACAGCATAGCCCAATCTACACCTGTGGAGCCTAAACCCCTGGAACCTCTTTCCATAGTAGTACTGGAAAATTTATCATGTAGGCTGGATATTATTAATAACTGTGCTATTCTATCTCCTGGTGAAATTACTGATATACCCTTTGGAGAACTAGCTATAATTTTT
Source organism: Urocitellus parryii (assembly GCF_045843805.1). Classification (NCBI taxonomy): domain Eukaryota; kingdom Metazoa; phylum Chordata; class Mammalia; order Rodentia; family Sciuridae; genus Urocitellus; species Urocitellus parryii. The sequence goes on from NC_135532.1 coordinate 1,094,712, forward strand.
ATTTCACCTTCATAATCGGGATCAATTACCCCGGGACTTATCATAAGTCCTTTTAGCGTAGAAGAACTACGTCCTAACAATAAGCCTACTGTTCCTTGGGGAAGAGGTCCTTTTACTCCTGTGGGAATGATTTGAACTCCCATCTCTGGAGTTAATACTGCTCTGGCGGAGGCGCAGATGTCCAACCCTGCGCTCCCTCTGGTTCGTCTGATGAGAGATCTGATGGATAATGTGTCCTGGGTACTACCCTGATGGGGTTGCTGGGTTCCTCCGTGGTTTTTCTGGGTTCCTCCAGTGCCCCGTACATTTGTGGTCGTGGGCCCCGGAGCATTGGGCCCCCCTGTCCGTTTTTTGGCAATGGAGCCTGATGCCTTTCTCCACGATATCGTGGGTAACCACCTGGTCCTTGTCCATTTTTTGATAATGGAGTACCCTCTATGGTGGTTTGAGAACGGCATTCATTAGCCCAGTGTCTCCCTCTACGGCATCGTGGGCAAATATCTGGTGTTCTATTCCTTTGATACCTAACTTTGTTATACCTTCCTCCTATGGGGCAACTCCTTTTAAAATGTCCTGTTTGTTCACAATTGTAGCATGTTTTTGGCCTGGCATCTAAAGCCTGTTGTACTGCTGCCAAGACTTGTCCTTGTTCATTAATGTCTCTACATAATTTAATATATGTGTTTAAATCTTCATGTTTCCATGGTCTAATGACCTCTCTGCAGCAACGATTTGCTTGGTCATAAGCCAGTTGTTTTATAAATGGCATTGCTTGTTCTGTGTCACCAAAAATTTTGGAGGCTGTTTGAATAAGCCTATCTACAAAGTCAGCGTAAGGTTCATTAGGTCTCTGTATTACCTTAGATAGCTGACCTTGTAAATCTCCATGTCCTTGTAAAGTCTTCCATGCCCTAACTGCGTCTGCAGCAATCTGTGCATATACAGCAGGATCATATTGAATTTGTTGCCGCTGACCCTCATAAGGTCCTTTTCCTAGCAACATCTCTAGACTTCTTTGAGGGTAACCGGCTGCTGCATTTCGTCTAGCTGTCTCCCTGCAAAATTCCTCATTGGCAACCTTCCATAACAAATATTGTCCTCCATTTAGCACAGATCTACACATGCTAGCCCAATCTGCTGGAGTCATGTCCAAGTTAGTAATGGATTCGACCATGCTTACAGTGAAGGGTGCATGAGGACCATAGGTTGTTACAGCCTCCTTTAATTGCTTCACTGTTTTGAACTCTAACTCACGGTGAATTCGCTGCCCTCCTGCCTGCTCAAGTACAGGGCATGCTAATCTTTGAGGTCCTGTCTCAGGATCCCATCTATCAACTACGGGGGTTGAGGGGGTTGAGGGCCACTCAGCTATCTCCATAGGTGGAGCTGTTGGCTGAATTACGCCCTCTGGTGATAGATCGGTGTTAGTAGCAGCCTCCTGTTGTTGCTTCCCCCCTGATAGCTGTTTCTCCTCTAAGCTTTCTTCCTTTAAATTTTCTTCCTCTGTCTGACTAGCTTGAGAGACCTTCTCTTTTGCTTGATCTAAATTGTCTTTCTCCATGGTTTGAACCTCTAACAATTTATTTAACACTCTTTCAGTTTGTTTTTTACTAATTTCTAATCTGTTACAAAGATAACGCAACCCAAAAAGATAACACAAAACAAGACCGAAACAGAATGAAACAAAAATGGAACAAAAAATCGTTGTATCAATTTTCCTATTTTCTGGACATGTGCATTTGTGGTCTATTTCTATCTCTTCCTCAGGGGCAAACAACTTCAAACCTTGAGCCAACCATTTTTCCCAGTCTGCCTGAGAAAATTCTAGGGATAGGCAGCTTGAAACAAAACCAAAAAAAATCAAAGCAAGAACATATTGTTTTTTAAAATGGTCACCCATTCTCTTGCCTTCCCTTAGGGGTAAGCAATTTCACTTACCCCGAAGCTTCAGACGTTCCCCGTCGCGGGCCGCCAAATGCCGCAGTCTGGCTGGGCACAAATCACGAGCCACTGAAGCAGGAACAAATTTTATTTTTTCTACTGCAAGAAAAAACCTCACACACACTCCTGGGGAATCCTCCCGAAAGCCACGAGGCTCCTCCAGGAACCCCCAGCCGGAAATAACTATCCGGGAAAACCCTCCTCCTGCACTTCGACAACCAATGGGAACTCCCGGGGAATCCCCGTGAGAACTAAAAATAGCGCGAGAACTCAAAATTAGCGCTAGAACTCAAAAGTAGCGGCAGAGGCGGATATTAACGCCTTGCCTGTCAATCAATACTGTTGGCAAAATGCCAGGGGCCATACAGACTCGGCTGTGGCTCTCAGCACCCCAGGCCACACAGCTAGCAGAGGGCAGAGCGGGGCTCTGTGTCACAGCTGGGCCATGCTGGCTCGTCTCTGGGGCACAGTGCTGGTTTGGGACAGCATCACTAGCCCAGCGGCTCCCAGCTCATCTCAAGCCACAAGATCACCATGGCTGCCACTTTCCTAACCTGCTGGATTCTGCATCCAACTCAGCTTGCTGAAATAACCCGACCTACTTTCCCAAGGGTGTGGGCAGGTAATGAGGCCACTTCTCCATGGCCACCATCACAGGAGCTGACCGCTCTGGGCTTGGAGAGCCATCGTAAGACTCCTCCAACAGCCCCATCACTTCCTACTACCTCAAAATGAGGTGCGATTTTTAAATCTGTCAACATGACTTAGTGGTTACAAAAGATTCTACTGGATAAACAAGCCAGAGTCCCTGCCCCCTGTGAAGTGTCACCACGAGGCATGGCAGTCTATGCACGGGCTCAGGTGGCTCTGAATGAGGGCCATGCTGAGGTCAGCATCCTGCAGACCACAGGGCTGCCCTCCCTCCAGCTTCTGCTGCCTAAGAAGAGTTCCAGGAATCAACGACGTGATTCTGTTGTTACACTCCCAAAGCACCCATGGGGTTCGAATAACCCTCTGCTCGCAGTATCTACTGTCATTCTGAGAATGCTGGGATCCACTCAGAGACACTGTCAGAGCCCCGCAGCACACAAACCAGGAACCAGTAGGTACAATCACTCCGCATGAGCCCTGAGTCAGAAGCTGGGAAACGCTGAAACCATCACAGGGGGGTCTCACAATTTCTCCTCCCGCTGCTGAAATGCAGGGGTGGGTGCTCAGCCTCGTCCAGGACATGGCCGCAGGGGGGTCTGCTTTGAGTGCTGGTAAATGGGAAACAGCCAACGCAAACAGTCGCTGCCTTTCCAATGCAGAACTTCCCCAGGTAGCCTGCTCCAGCTGGCCTGCCCTGTGCGGAGGAGTGGGTCGACCCTCTGCGGGCCGGAGCATCCCTGAGGAGCCCAGTGCTGGAGGCTGAGGCCTGTTCACGCGACTGCTTGACCAACCGTCAGGCTGCGCCTCCGGAGGAGCCTTGCTCCCCTTCCCTGTGAAGTCACCTGGCACTTGTTGTTCTCTCTGCCTGTCAGCTCTGCTCAGCCCTCAGTCACCATGGGGAGTGCATTCACGCTCCTCATTTTACAGACCAGGAACCTAAGGAAAATAACTTGCCAAGGGCCAAGTGTTTGCTAAGTGATCCAGTCCAATTCCAACCGGGCAGCTGGGCTGGGCTCTGGGTCAGACCCTCTGTGCACATCGCTCTATACCTGGTGCCTCCATACCTGGGACCACACCTACGTGGCCCCCGGGGCAAGGGGCACTGCCCTGACCTGGGCCTGCTCACCAAGGCGCAGGGCCGACGCACACTGTTAATACCACCCTGTGGGTCCCATCAGCCTCGTGCAGCTGTCCTCACTAAGCTGCTGCAACGCCTGCTTCCAGACGTTCCAAGAAACCAGCTGGCTTCGGGGGAGACCTCAATGTGCATCTCTGAACCATCGGCAGAACCTCAGCATGTGGAATTTAAATTTCTCAGTGTTTTATAATTAATTATCCCATGAATGAAAAAGTTTTCCACCCCAAACAAAGGTATGGAGTATCTTTTATTAGACCCAGATGGATACTTCCTTTTTTAACTGCAAAAAAACAAGAAGCTAAATCCACCCCAGATATCTGCCAACAGTCCTCTCTTCTCTGAAGCCCTTCTCTATGCCGCACTTAGTTGCATGAGCTGCTTGGCTCCTCCTGGAGAAGGAAAGGCTGACCTCCTGATCAGCAGGCCTCTCCTTTCATTGCCCTGGCCTCCGGGCCACAGAAGCAGTGCTCCTGCCACGCAGTTCCGCATTCCGGAGACTGAGCCACTGGGGCTGCGTCCCAGGGCACCCCATGCACCCCACAGAGCACCTGACCAGGCTCCCCACCTACCCATGGGGCCAAGATGGACCAAGGGCAGGACACAGGTGGTTTTTATATCACAAACAAACAAGTATCGGGCTGGGGCTGGGGCTCAGTGGTAGAGCACTTGCCTAGCATGTGTGAGGCACTGGTTCAATTCTCAGTATAAATCAATAAATTAAAGCTCCATTGACAAAAATATATTTTTAAAAAACCACCATGTATCACTGCACAAGAGGCAAGTTCATACCTGCATCCACTTTGAATGCTGCTAAGTTTATGTAAAGGCAGGTACTGAAGAGGAGCATGAAGCACTGCTGGGTTTTTAAGTCACATTCTAACCACATTTACCACACTTGTGAATTGACTTTTAGTCCAAAATGGCCAGTGTGGCTACCCAACCAGCCTGAGTTTGGCCTGGGTTTTGCCGGCAGCCGTGGTTCCCTGGCCTGGCACCTAGAACCCAGCAGACTGTTTGTTCAGCCTGCAGATTGGAAGCACAGGATCCTGGTGATCTCATTCTCACGTGGAATCAAAGTCCATCTCCAGAGGTGTGAGTAGACAGTGGTCACACGGCAGGGGGCAGGGGCAGGGGCAGGGGCAGGGCTCCGGGGAGATACAGAGCCACAGTGGGACAAGAGGAAGGGGCCCTGGGCCCCACCATGCAGCAGGGTGACCAGCTCACCGTCCTGCACTGTGTGTTTCAAAGTAGCTGGAAGGGACTAGAACGTTCTCACTGCAGAGACGCAATCCATGTTCACGGTGGTGGATATGCTGATGGCCTCGCTCGGATCAGTATACAAGGTGAACAAGTACCCAAACCTTGGTATAATCATGTCTCAAAAGTAAACTTTCTAAGAACCCAGATCACCAAGCAGAAACAGGATAAGAAATTTCACTGTCTCACCTTCTGGTTCCTAAAGTTCCTTAAAATGAGCCTCCTCAGTCCAGTGAGTTTCTGGACAGACTGCTAGGGGCTAACCAGGTGCTCCTGGCAGGCCGTCTCCTCTCACCACCCATTGCCTGCCTGGTCCAGCACTGCCAAGCTGGGCGGCATCGGCCAGCATGCACACACCATACTGACCCACCCTCAGAGGGAGCTTCGTTCAGCAAACAAATGCATTTGAAGCTGAAAAGTTGTCAGCTAAACTCAGAAGCCCCCACTGTCCTGTGCTGGGCTTCCTGAACACCATGCGTGAACACCTCTCCGTGTGAGGGAATTTCCTGGACTTCCAGCAGCACATAAGTTGGACTCGAGGGCAGAAGCTCAGTGGTGTCCGGCTGACGGAGGGCCTCTCCGTGGAATGCAGTACTGCTAGCATGGCCTGTGAAGGGACGAAAGGCAGCGAGGTGGCATGCAGAGAGCGCAGGAAACGGATCCTAGCACCTAGCCGCCAGCCAGGGGTTTCTGAGTCCTGGATTAACAGCAGAGAATCACACAGACGTGAACACGAAAAGACACACTGCAGACCGACACGGCTGACAGAAATGCGCTTTCCTAAAGCCGGCTCCGCTGGCACAAACCACGCATCTCAGAAAGGGGAGGACCCTCACTCAGAAGCCTCCAGTGGGACCAGGGACCAGAAGAACATCCCAGACTTCTTCCACGAGCCACTCGACTGCCACTGTGCTAGTTCCTCATGAGGAACGGCCTGCCCATGACCAGCAGGGACACATGCTTGGCACAGACACAGGTGAGAAACAAAGGACCTCGCCCCTCCAATCCCAGTGCGGTAACTAGGAGTAGTGTTTCAGTCCTCCGAAGCGTGGACCGCGGCCAGCCGAGGAGTGCGTTACTGCCAAATCACGGCTAAGTGCTAATTAAAGGGCACTGTGGTCCCCAGGTAGCTTCAATCATATTCATCACCGAGTTTGCAAAGGTCCCCAAGTCAGCAGCGTCCCAGGTTTTCCTAGAGGTAAGGGGCAGTGCTGCTGCTTCCTCAAGCCTACTGTGGGACATGCACCTGCTGGCCTCCTGGTGGCCGGACACCCCCAACTGAAGACAGCAGTTGCTAAGCAACAGAGCGCCTGTTCACCCCTCCAGCAGGGAGGCAGGGGGAAGTTGGCCTGGCTGGGGGTCCTCAGCAGGCAGCCTCCGAGGAGCCCACAGTCACTGGGATGAAGCCGTGAGCCGTGAAGAGTCGTGGAGATGGCGTCCAACAACAACCAGGCTGCTGGTCACAGGAAGCCATGCCCAGCAGGGACAGAGGGTCACCCGTAGACCACAGTCACCTACTGACATGCTGCAGAGTCCTGCGGAGAAGGAAGCCTCCACTCTGTGTCCATCACAGAACGTCCGCACCAGGGCCAGTGTGTGGAGAGGCCCCCCCAGCCTTACCAGCTCTGCAGAGTGTGTACGACTGGGGGCAGGCTGGGCCAGGCGGGAGGGGGACTCCGCTGCCTTCCTGTTACTGAGTTTGGTTGTGTGTCTGTCCACTCACTAAACCCCGTCCATCAATACACTGACAGAAAGACACACAAGGAGCCCAAGGGAAGCCATGGGGCAGTGTCTCGCTGGAAGCTGCACACTCACCATCGGTGTGGACGGCTGACCCAAAGGGCCCAAGGGCACAGTCCCATGGTCCCCAGTGCCAGGCCCCATGGCCACACCTGTCCCCCAGACAGTCATGAGCTGATGTATAAGCAAGGTGTGGCTCACGTGTGTCCCTTACCTCTTGTCTGTGGCCGTTTTCCTGCCAGTGGCAGAGCTCAGACGCTGCACAGACTACGGGGCCCCTAATCTGCAAACACCCTGTCCTTCCAGAATAGGTTTGTAGCCCTGGTCTGGGGCACAGGGGACTTGTCCTTTGCTCCCCAGGAAGGCCTTGCTGGCGGCCTAAGGACTGAAGGGCGACTCACTCACTCCAAGTTGCTTCCACAAGAAGAGAGGGACGCTCTGATTCCCTGGCTAGGCTAGGAGTGTGGCAGGCTCCCCGTGGCCCAGTTCCACTCTGGCAACAGATCAAGGCCAGCAGGCATTTCAATCTGTATCAGGAGAACTGTCCACGGGCCAGAAGCCCCCAAGCAACCCAGTCGATCCCGAGGTGGAGGTGACAGCCTGCAGACCTGGGACTCACAGAGCCTTCTGCTGTGGGTGCAAAGAATAAAAGTGAGGCTCTGTGTCGGTATCATTCATCACATTTTTTGGAAAGTGCCTGATTCTCCCACTAGATTTTAATTCTGGCAAGAAGAGACCAATTCTTATTTTTGTTTTTGTTTTGTTTTCTGTATTCCCAGCAACTCTCATAATATCTAATCTCCAGAGGATGCTCGGTAATTACTGGTTGGATAAAGCAAGTAAGCACAGTAGTTAAACTTGCTAAAAATAGAAGAGCAAGTTATCAGCAGGAACAGGTCAGATTTTACCCATGCCTATAACACCAAGTTACTTTAAGGAAGCCACAGAACATATGCAAGAGTTTTAAAGCTGTATATTAAACAAAAAATTTGCAATGTCCCAAAAGTTTTCTACAAGATCTTCCTATGAGCCAGGTCCTGAGGAAGATTCCTCTAGAATTGAGAATTCAGGCCAGGCATGATGGTGCACGCCTGTGATCCCAGCAGCTTGGGAGGCTGAGGCAGGAGGATCTAGAGTTCAAAGCCAGCCTTAGCAACAGCAAGGTGCTAAGCAACTCAGGGAGACCCTGTCTCTAAATAAAACACACAACAGGCCTGGGAATGTGGCTCAGTGGTAGAGTACCCCTGAGTTCAAACCCCAGTACTCCCCCCCAAAATTGAAAATTTAGGACATACAGTGGTTAGGGGTTGCGTTTTTCAATTCTACTTAATATTTTCTTCATAGTATGAACTCTTTTAGTTTTTTTTGTTTTGTTTTGTTTTGTAGAGGAACACAATACCTTTGTTTTATTTTTTTATTTTTATGTGGTGCTGAGGATAGGACCCTGTGCCTTACATGTGCGAGGCAAGCGCTCTACCACTGAGCCATAATCCCAGGCTTCCTTTAGTTCTGAGCTGACAGATGAAGACATTCAGTAATTTCAACACTCCTGGCCAATCCTCTGCACCTCTTAGAAGAGATGTGGACCCCTTCCAGTTTGCAGAGCCAGGCAGGTGGTTCCCTCCTCTGCCTGCAGAGCAAAGGCAGCACGACGCAGCTACCCACCAGGAAGGACACGTGTGCACACGACTGAGGGCCAAGAGCCCTGGCAGCGGGCAGGCAATGGCCACTCTGCACCCACTCACTGGGCGGTCTGGGATCTGCTGGGAAAAGCTCTGAGAACTGTCATTGCCCCAGACCTGTCCCCTCCCACAGTGCCCACCCCTCTCTGTAGAAGAGGATGACCCAGCCACACCCTGCAGACTAATGGCAGTGCCCCCCCTCCCTGCAGACAGCACCCCTCAGCTCCTCCCCTGCAGCAGATGGTGACCCTCTGCTGGGTAAGCACTAATCAGTGCCCAGGAAAGCCTGCAGTGAGACAAGGGTCCAAAGAAGGTGCCCACCCCTCTTGGGGAGAAAACCGAGCCAACCTGAGCCTGGCTGAGAAGTAAAGGGACGTGCCACAGACATGCAGGAGGCCACCTGTGCACGGGACCTCCCCGGTACCCTCCCCTGCTTGCACACCGCCTGCCACCGAGGACTGCGTGAGTTTTGAAATGTCCAGCCCTCCCGACTGAGTCCTCAGGTTCCTTCTTTAGAATCTGTGGACAGTACACTGGGGCATTGGCAGCCCTAGGACTGAATATGCTCCACCAGCTCCTCCTCCGCAGACAGAGGTGCCCCCAGGCCCCCAAACAGATGGCACCCCTCGCCCTCATCTCGTGGTGAAAGAAACTGTCCCCACCAGGAGACCCACTGGGATCCCAGGGCACCTTGGGTACAGGGCCTGCACCTCTCCCATGCCCGCAGTCGGGGTGGGTGTCCCTCAGGGAAGGGCTCCTGTGTCTCTCCTGGCCCCTCCAAGTCCTTTCCGCCTTCCTGACTGCAGGACCTCAGACAGCAGCCCACCCCAGACCCCAAACTCCTCAACCCACCGACAGCCTCAAGGTCAAACGGGAGCCCAGTGCCAGAGGGTGTCCAGGGACCGGGATCAGAGCTGTGCACAGCTGCAACCGCACACTCCACTCACTGGCTCTGGGAGGAGGTGCCTGTCCCTCCACACGTCTAAGCCATTTACTATACGTCAGAACCTTCTAACTTCCTGTGGCGGGAAGACTGCCCACGTGGTCAGTGGAGTCAACAAACCTTGACTGACCACTTGCTGCGAGTGTGAGGCACCTTGCGAGGCTCAGACACACAGAGACCAGTGTGGACAGATAGGCAATGTGGGTCGCAGAGGACCAGCAGGTGCAGACAGGAAGCCACCCTCCCACACCCCTCCCCGGGGCCTCCTCACCCACTCCTGTGCCCCCAGAGCTCGCTGGCCTTGACCTCAGAGGGTCCGTATCCTACCAGAATTGCAGATTTCCTGTCCCTCCCTGCCCAGGGCCTCACTGCCCATCCCCCAGCTGAGTTGGCTCCTGTTAGGGAGTGGGCTCAGTCATCCCACCAGGCTTCGGGTCCACTGACTGTCCACTCAGGCTGAGAAAAAGGACCCATGGATGACGGGAGGCCATGGCCACCGTCCACGGCAGAACCCAGGTGTTGTCCCACAGAGGGTGGCGGGAAGCACACAGGAGCGGTGTGGGCACAGGAGGCGCTGAGGAACGTGAAGACAGGCCACCTGCCAGACGCAGCACTGGCACAAGAGAGCGGCTCCACGGCAGAACCAGGACCAACCTCACAGCGCGACTCCCGCCCAGAGCTGGAGGGGCCCTGGCACCGTGTGTGGTGCACAGGTCGAGAAAGACCAGAGCGGCAGCCATTGCACAATGCCGAGCCGTCACCCGACACCACAGGCCGGGGGACTGGGCAGTCCAGCTGGGCACCGGCAGTGCCGAGAAGCTGAGTCCCACACCCTGCAAACGCGCACGCCCGCATGCATACACACACATGCGCGCGCACACACACCCCCGCAGCGTCTGAAGCCTTCGGCAGCACAGTGGCGCTAAAATCCTCACCACCACCCCTGTGTGCGCGGGATTCGCACTCACAACCCAATCACGGCAGTGCTTTCCAAAAGCGGTCTCAGAAGCAGCATGTGCACACTCTGAGAGGCGCAGGGAGGCTGGACTCAGTCAGGAGGGAAGGTGCTCCTCCAGCTCTGCCCCTCTCCTGAGCCCACTCGGCCAGCCGCGTCCACAGCTGAGAGATGACATGCTGCATTTTAGATCTGTCTGGGTCACTCTCTCCTCACCTGGAAAGTGCCCTCTGCCAAGCAGCAGCATGCTGCCCTTGGCCCTGCGTCCGGGCAGCGTGGGGACCAGGTCTGGACACGAGTGGCACCTCCCTGTCCTGCGGCCCTCTACTCTGGGACGCCCTCCTCACTGCCCCAGCCAGGGCCCCTGTCACTTACCTGAACTCTGCTGGCTGCCATCTTCAGAGCACACGAGGGGAGGGCGAGGGGAGGGCGAGGGGACCACCAAACTTCCGCACCCCCCATGCCACCTCACAGCCCCGCCCAGGGCGTGGCTGCACCCGCCCAGCCTGGAAGCTGCAGAGACGGCCTACCCCACGCAGGCAGAGGGTGCTGGAGTCCCACACCTCTACAGAAACCCTCTGGGTGCTCATGTGCCCAAGTCGGGCTGGGTCCTGCCCCGTGAGAACAGGCACAGCCACCTCAGCCCTGGAGGGAACCTGCTGGTCTCCCACCCTTGGAGGGCGGAGGTGGCTCCTGCCTGGGGGCTGGGCAACCCCCAAGTCTCTCTGAGCCACTTAAAGGGAAAAGCAAGGAGAAGATTCCAAGGAAATGACCAGGGTCACCTGGCCAGGAGCTCAGGTGGGCTCAGAGGCAGAGCGCAGGGACAGAGCTCACCGGGAGAGGCAGGGCAGACACTGCTTTCTGAACTCTTCCCCGTGGGATGGGGGTCTGGCTGGCAATCCGGGGTGACTGCGGGTCTGGACAGGACTACCAGGACGGAACAAATGGGGCAGATGCCACACTGCAGGGCACTGGGCACTCATGGTGCCCCAGGAGGCTGGGGAACCAGGCCCAGGAAGTGGAAGCAACCTCTGGGAATTCCAGCCAGAACTGTCCCCGAGCCTCTGCAGCACGTGCCCCCCCCCCCCCGTTCACTGTCCCTGGCAGGACACCCTGCCCCTGACTGTGGGGAGAAGACACGGCACCCTCCCGGTGTCCTCCCACACCACCTGTCCTAGATGGCCAGCATCTCTCAGGAAGATGGTCTAAACAGCGTCTCATCTCACAGAGGAGACCTTCCTCGGGGCCCTCGAGGTTCACGGGCATTGCCCCAGACCTCCGAGTCCCCAGTACAGCCGAGACACCAATCTGCAGTTACTCGGGGATATGCACAAGCAGCAGAGAGCCAGGAGCGAGGACACACCACGCAGGCTGGCCACACCTGTGCCAAAGAGGCACAGACTGCAGCCACCTTGGGCATGGCAGATCTGTGAAGGGTTACCAGGGGAAGGAGGGCCCACCAAGTGTAGGGGAGAGGGCAACGCTGTCCGGAGGAGCATCAGCCAGCTGTGCGTGGTCAGCCGGGTGTGGGAGGACTTGTCAGGTGTGGGAGGAATGAAGTATGGGTGGTCAGCCAAGTGAGGGGGAATGGTCAGGTGTGGGTGGTCAGCAGGTGTGGGTGGTTGGCCAGGTATGAGGGAAATTAGGTAAGAGGGAACCAGCCAGGTATCATGGTAAATTACCAGGTATGGGGAGAATCTTCCAGGTGTGAGAGGTACAGCCAGGTGTGGGGGAATGCAACAGATGTGGAGGTAATTTTCCTGAAGTGAAGGTAATTAAACAGGAATGGTGACCAGCCAGGTGTGGGAAGAATGAGCCAGGGAGGGGAGATCAGATAGGTGGGGGACCCGGCCAGGTGTGGGGGAAATGCACCGGATATGGGGGTTGCCAGCCAGACGTGGAGGGGCTGTCCATGTACAGGTGGAGCCGGCCAAGTGTGGGGGCCCGCCCAGGACTCACGGTTCTCCGTGCTGCGGGAATGTGCCGACGCACTCACAGGCTCGAGTTTGGGGCACCCTGAGGGTGCAGGACCTTTCAGGACATTTCGGTCAGTGAAAACTGTTCCAGGAAGCAACCCCCATGTGGGGTGGGAAGCGGGATGTCAGGCTGGGGGAGCGGGCAGCTGGAGTCCAAAGAGTTGGGCATGGGCATGTGCAGTCTGGGGCTGGACGGGGTAGTGTCCATGCACAATGTGACGGTGCAGACAGCTCCGGAGCCTGGCTCGGGAGGGGGACTCTGTCATGAGGACCCCATCTCAATTAAAAACCTTACTGCAAAATTACCTGGCCTGCCCGTCAAAACCGAGGGGCACCTGCGGGCAGGGGACGAGTCCCCTCTAGAACACCTGCCCTGCTGGGGTGGAGGACCAGCCTGGAGGCCTGCAGAGCCCCAGGCTGGCCCGGTCACCTCAGTGCTGGAGGGCAGAGCGGTGGGGGGAATGGACCTGGGCGTCCTCCACAGAGGGCCCCGCACTCCGCCCCAAGGACAACCAACACGCAGGACAGCCACAGCAGATGCCACCTCAGACACCAAGTCCTCTCCAAGGGGTCCCTGGCTCCTGCTGGACACCTGGCCACAGTGGGCAGGACTGGAGAGGGCAGGGAGGGCAAGGGCGAGGCAGGGCTTAAAGAGGAAGGGAGGGCCGAGGAGGAGGAGGCCGGGAGTAGGGTGAGCACGGCTCCTGCCAGACAACCGAGGCCACTGGCCTCTCCACTGGCCCTCTCCCTGCTCAGCCTCGCTGCCCTGGACAGCAGACACACAGACTGCTATCTGGCCTCATTCTGTCCTTATCAAGTGTTAGTGTTATGTCACCAGGAGAGCAAATGGCCAAGACGTGACACTCCACCTGACAGACACACACTCAGCCACTCAGCCCCCGAGCCCCAGAGCTGCAGCAACAAGAGCCCAAATGTAGCAGGCCCTCCACCAGCAGCACTTGGGACACACCGGAGAATGCCACCCAGGCAGACCACGTTTCCAGCGCAACATGTCGGCCCACATGCCTTCTCTGCACGAGAACCGCAGAACTCTGAGCATCTCTTCCAGCGTGCTCACGCTGCTCTTCCATGGAGGCAGCTTGACAGTCCAGGATCCCCCTTCCCATCCAAATGTGCCCTGAGCTGCTGCTGCCACACATTCTAAGCCTCTGGATGTTCAAACCACGTAGGTCCCAGAGGGCTGCAGGAAACATGCCCTCACTCCCTCATCCCCAGAAAACCTGAAGCATTTTACATTCAGGGTGGGAGGGTGCTTAACTGAGGTAGCTACTCCTTGCCACGGGTACCCTAGTTGTCCATACCTGGGGAAATACTGGCCAAATCTTCTGGGAGCAGAAAGCAACAACGATGTTCAGAGTCTCCATCGCTAGAGTAGGCATGGGCCCATGGGAGCAGCCTGTGGCGGAGGCAGGGCCACTCTGCCCAGGACTCTCCATGGAAAGGTCTGCAGTCAGAAGTGCACTCAGGCTCCGCCTCCTCGCTGCCCCTGGTGAGCCCCAAGCTCTGCAGTCCTGCGGCGAGGCGGAGGGTGCTGGCCTCACCCCCACTCTGCCACATCAGGCCAGAAGTCCGACTCACCCCACGGGCTGGACGCCCCGCTTGGGCCTCTCAGGTCCCAGGACTGGCCAGAGTCAAAGCCCAGCGCCAGGAGGGCAGCCTCGGAACCATGGCTTCCCACCCTCCTCCGCCGGGCGGGTTCAGAGCCCGACCTGACTTGGGCCTTCTACCCTGAGCTTGTACTAACAAACCAGGAACTGGGGACAGTCTTCCCGACTACCCAGGTCACATTTTTAAACCGCGACACTGCACCGCGAATAGCTCTAAATTTTAACAGCAAAAAACACACTAAGTAGCTCCACAGCCGGGAAGATGAGAAGTCAGGGAGCCTGCCAGCTGGCTACCCCGCTAGCCCACGCCTCCAGCCAGCACTGAGAGCCAGGGCTCCCTCCTCCTCGGGTCAGGTGTACAGGGGGTCTCAGGCTCCTCTGTCGCCTGTGCCCTCCCTCCAGGTGGCCAGTGGGACTCTGCCAAATGTGCCCTGAACTCCCTTGTCTGAACTTTCCACGTATCACATGAGACCACGAACTAGCCAGGGAGCCACACGACCCGGGGACAGTTGTGACCTGTTCCACTGATTATCTAAAACCATTTTCACTGCTCTCAGCACAACAGAGCTAGCCTTCGCCCTTCACCATCCATGGTGGCCACCTCTGAACCATCCACCGTCACCCCAGTGTCACCTCCGGCCACCCTAACTCTGCATGGAGAACGCCGTGTGCACGCACAGGTGCTGCGCCACAGCTTGAGACCAAAAGAGGTGGGTGGTGCCGAGCCTGGCCTGAGGAGGCCCACGCACAGCCACCTGCCCACTCCCACTGGGCCGGCCTCCTCCCTCTGGCTCCCTCGTGACATCCAGAGGCACCACACAGTGGGGAGAGCTCCCAGGGACCTGGGGAGGTGACAGGAAAATCTCCCTGCTTGTGCTCTGTGGAGGGGCTGTGCCCTGCTTGGGGATTCATTACCTCCTGCTGGGAGAAGCCAACTGTCCATCACCTGGCCTTAGAGGTGACAGGTGAGCATGAGCAGGTGAGTTCAAGGTCCCAGCAGACCAGCTGTTAGCGGCACATGGGAGCAGAATCACGCTCACGTACGTACGGGCTGCACCAGTCACACAGCAAGCAGACCACTTGCTTGAGTGCTGACCTGTGCTGGCTTTGGGGGTCATCAAAAGTCTTTCTGAAAAGGGACCTTTCCAAAAGGAAGAGGCCAGCAGGCATGATGTAAAGGCCATGGTCCCCTGCGTTTGCAGGGAAAACTACAAAAGACACATGCAGAACTGTCCCGGAGCTGGCCTGCGGCCACCCACCACACACAGACACGTGCTGGAGCTGCGTGAACAGTCAGAGGTCAGGCTGCCGGGCCCTCCAGGTCAGCCTCCAAACTGTGGCCCCGCTCCCTTCCAGGGAGCGTGGAGGCCAGTGGGCAGGAGGCCCAGGCTCCCGCACCAACTGTAGGCGAGCGTGGACACACACCATCAGGACCCTGCTGCCACTGCGGATGTCACTAGCTGCGGCCTCCGGGTGGCTCCCCAAGGGCTGCTCAGCAGCAGGGCTGCCTGGTACGCCTGCAGCCACGCCTCAGAGCAGCTCTGCTCAGGGGAGAGGCAGGAGGAACTCAGAGGCCTGCTGTGCTCTACCTGGTCCCTCAACAGGGCAGCGGTCCTGCGTCCCTCAACTCCAATCGCAAACTGGATTCCTGAAAAACACCTGGCCTGGCCACACCTGCAGCCCACTCAGGTCAGCCTGAACCACCACCACTGTCCATGTCGCCCCCCACAGCCCACTCAGGTCAGCCTGGCCCACCACCACTGTCCCTCTCATCCCCCACAGCCCACTCAGGACAGCCTGGCCCACCACCACTGTCCATGTCGTCCTCCACAGCCCACTCAGGTCAGCCTGGCCCACCACCACTGTCCCTCTCATCCCCCACAGCCCACTCAGGACAGCCTGGCCCACCACCACTGTCCCTGTCGTCCCCAGCAGCCCACTCAGGTCAGCCTGGCCCACCACCACTGTCCCTCTCATCCCCCACAGCCCACTCAGGACAGCCTGGCCCACCACCACTGTCCCTCTCATCCCCCGCAGCCCACTCAGGACAGCCTGGCCCACCACCACTGTCCATGTCATCCCCACAGCCCACTCAGGACAGCCTGGCCCACCACCATGGGCCCTGACACCGAGCTCCGAGGCAAACTCTCCTGCCTTCTGGCCAGGCTACTGATACATGAAACAAAGTCAGAGTGCAGGATCCTGACTTCTCCACACAGACCCACCTCGAAAAGCTGGGCACCCCGGCAGGCGATGGTCATTCATTCATTAAGCAGTCAGCAAGTCATGGGACCCCTGTGGCAAGGTGGGGCACACCCAGGAGCCACATGCCAGCCCACAGCGAGGAAGCCACACCTGGGCAGGAGACAGTCCCCGGCTAGGGAGGAAACTGCCCCTCAGGCCAATGTCACTTCCAGGATGTGCAAGGGTGAGTGATAATGGACACTTGACCCAGTGCTGAATGACCACAGGGAAGCCACAGCGCTGCCTTAGGCCCTGAGTCTTCGGTCAACTCCCAACAGCACCTCCCCACCCAACGTCCCAGCTCCCAACAGCACCTCCCCACCCAACGTCCCCGGCTCCCAACAGCACCTCCCCACCCAACGTCCCCGACTCCCAACAGCACCTCCCTACCCAACGTCCAGCTCCCAACAGCACCCCCCACCCAACGTCCAGTTGCTCGACAGGGAGCGCGCCATTGGCCAGAGGGCTCCACTCTGCAGTTGTTTCTTACTAACAAAACCAGCAGGCGGCAGAAGAGGGACCCGGCCTGTTGTAACCCTGCTTTCCTTTGAAAGGGACAGAAGGACCATCTCAGTAGAAAACAAAACTCCCCTTTCACCCTCGGGAAAGTGGCAGGAGACTGCTTCTCAGAGAACCACCTGTCTTTCAGGACAAGGCTCCAGTGGAGTTTTAAACCAAACCACCTACTTCTGAATGATTTGTGCAGAGGGTAAACACAGACTAAAAAGAGGACACCCACTCAAACCAATAGACAGCAGCTTCTGGAAGAAAACCGCAGGCAGCGCCTCCGGCCCACCTTCCCCAGGCTCCCGGGAGAAGGCCCGGAGCCAGTGTCCCAGCTGGAGACCGGGGGCTGCTGCCAAGGCTCCCACAGGCCAGCCCAACCCTCAGGAGGCTGTCCACCCTGGGCACGTCTGCCCCACGGCTCGTCTGCTCCTTGGCTCGTCTCCAGTGCTCCTCTCGGGGTGGTCACCTGGACTCCTGTCACAGAGCCGGGCGTGCTCAGGGGAGCAGAAAGCAAAGCTCCACGATTTCTCGAGACCACGTGCTCACCCTCCCCAAAACGTTGGTCGGGACGTGTGGATGGACCAAGTAACAGCCTGGCCAGGGTATTTTCGTGTGGTGGAACACACGGTAAGAACTTTGCTGTGTTCCGCTGGCGGCATTACACACTGCAGGGTGACGCAACCGTCACCACTGTCTGCTTCCAGGATTGTTCACCATCCAAACAAAACCTGATTTAACGGCAACTTTAAGTTTGGAATCAGCTCTGTGTCCACTCCTTCCCTGTTCGGCCCGTCCTCATGGCCCCCGTGGGCTGGATGGCCACACTGTCCACATGCTCCCAGGTGGCTGCATGGCTGTGGGCCCTGCCCCCCAGGACCTGGCTCTGTCGCCTTTGGAGCCACAGCCCGACCACCCTCTGGTCTCCTCTGTCCTCACATAGTGCACGGCTTGCTCACCCTGTGTCTGACCACTGCTCTAACTGTGTCTCCAGAACAGGAGGCTGGCACATTTCGATTGCCACTGAATCCCCAGTGCATACAGCAGGTACTTAATAAACGTCTGGAGAACATCAATGTTGAGTATCAGTATGTGGAATCACATCACAGATCCTGTGTTAGCAGCTTAGTGATTTGCATCTGTGTGGTCTTCAAAGCCATTTTGTGGAATGATTTAGATCAGAAATGGCACTGGAGGAGACGCTGACCACCAGGCCAGCGCCCCCGCTCTCCGTACCTAGGAGTCCTCAGAGTTCCAGCCCACTTCATTATTGCTGAGCAATTGTGTTACTGACATTTTAATGTTTTATATTTATCTGAACCCAAACAAGCACAGGCCATACGCTCTCTGTAGACAATGGGAAGTCTGGGGGTTCCACACCCATTTGAGGTGTTCCATTAGGTTTTCCCTGAAACCATGGGTCTTCCACGCCAGCATCAGTCCACGATTTTACCACTGTCTTCGGGTTTCGGTGTGCAATCTCTGAGACCTTGAAAAATCGACACAAACCTAGATGGCACCCCATGGCAGAACGTCACTGTCCCTAATCCTCTGCTGAAAATAGGTCGGAGGAAATCCTCTTTTCTCTGAGGCAGGGAGATTATTTGCCTGTTTGTTTGTGACTTCTCCTTCCCAGGCAGGAGGAAGGTCCAGGGGGAATAAAGGACACAGACAAGCTGTGCACTGCGGCAGGGTGGAGGGCAGGTGGGCGGCCATGCGATCCTGGGGGCCAGGGTCAGCATCCAGCGCACCAGGCATGGGCCACGCGGGCACCACCAGGCAGAGCGGGAGAAGCCCCTGGGCCCTGCACCAGCCAGGTCTTTGCTAACATGGACTATCCCAGCCTTGTGGGTGGTAGAATGAGTGAAAAACCACAGAAGTCTTCCACCTCCCAGACTGCAAGATGAGGAACGGATGACCTGTCCCTACAGGCCAGCGTCTGCAAATAATAAGGCTGTAGTTACTCAAAATAACAAAAAAGCTCACCCCGAAGGTTAGAGCCAGGTGGGAGCTCCCCAGTGGCCTGCAAGGCCGTGAGGGCGCAGGCGTGGGGCAGGTCCTGACAAGCCTGGCTTGACTCCACCATCTAGGTGACGGCAGAGCCGGACACTGACGCCACCTCCAACAGCCATGCCCCGATTTTGCCACAGGTGAGATGTCACCCTGCACAGGGAGGCCTGAAGAGTGATTCCAGGAGCAATTCCGTTCCCTGAGGACCTGGTCGCTGGCCGCGGCCTCCTGCCTGGCTAAGCAGGCGTGCCAATCCACTTTTGTGACATGAACGGTGACATCGGTCCTGTGGGCCAGCCAGATGCCGTGTGCCTGCACTGCCACACAGAGCACAGAGCAGGCAGCACCCCAGGTGCCGTAGTACAGCACCTCTCCTGCCAGCCCCGCCAGCAAGGAGGGAAAGACTCTCCACCGCTTAGGACCAAGGCACGGTGGCTGGCTGGTCACAAGTAACGGTGGCAGAGCCCCCGTGGCAGCCCCAATGCCCGGCACTCACTCACTCCTCATATTGGGCAGGGGACCTGCTGTGATGCCGCTGATCAGGCAGTGAACAGACAAGGCTTTCTCCAGCGGCCCTCCCGGAACGTCCCATCTGTCCCAGCGCTCGCCATCTACACGGTGCCGTCCTTGCCACCGACTGAATGGCGCCCCCAGGTTCACATGCTGGAGCCCTGGTCCCCAGAGCTCATGTCTGATGGGCTTGGGGAGGGGACTCGGCTGAATGAGTCACAAACAGGGTCCTTGCACAGGACACAGGAAAGCCAAGGGGGAGGAGCAGGGGAAGCTGGAGCCTGTGGGGCATTCTGGAGAGAGCCCTGTGTAGCCCTCTACGTCCGGCCTCAGCACCCAGGGGGTGCCTCTCTACGCCCGGCTCCAGCACCCAGGGGGTGCCCCTCTACACCCAGCTCCAGCACCCAGGGGGTGCCCCTCTACGCCCAGCTCCAGCACCCAGGGGGTGCCCCTCTACGCCCGGCCTCCAGCACCCAGGGGGTGCCCTAGGGGCTGCCAGGCTCTGGCCTGTGGGGAGCCAGCACACTGAGGCTCACACCGCCCACCCGGCTTAGAGCTGAGGATGTGGTGCACAATCAGCCACAAACCACTGCTGCCTACAGCCCAGGAAGAGCATCTTGGAGACAGCATCCTCAAGGGCAATAACGAGGATTACTGTCCTTAGTGCTGCTCTCAGCATCAGTTTTCTCTACAATCCAACAAGCGTGCCCACCGACTACCAGGGCAGAAACAGGCTGCCAGCGCAGGAAGGAGCTGAGGCTCCGAGGCCACGGCAGCAAGCAGGGCTCAGTCCACACCCCAGGCCACTCTAGCTGGCTGCGGCTCTCCCTCAAGTCTGAAAGGTCCCTGGGCACTGTATAAGCCATGCTGGCGTGGAGGGGGCGGGCGGGCAGTGCCAGGAAGGCGCCAGAAACAGCTCCGGGACAGGAGGCCCGGGCCTGTGTGAGTGTGTGCGCAGTGTGGGTCCCGTGGTGGCGCACTGGAGGGAGAGGTGACAGTGCTGGTGTAGGCGCTCTCCAACCCTAGCCTGAGCTCACGTGAGAAGCAGACATTGGTTGCCAGCCTACCGGTAGGCACTGAACACCCACCAGGTCGGATCCGACGGCCGGGGTTGGATGCCCACCAGGTGGGAATTCCAGCAGCTCCAGGCGGCCTACACAGCCACCTGCCTAGCCCTGCCTCACTGGCCACTCTGTAGGTCCTCCCTCCCTAGGAGGGACGTTCCTCTGGGCTCTTCCCTCACCCTCTGCACCCTCCACCGTGGAGCAGGCAAACTCCGAGTCCTCTCCCTGAGGGCAGGAGACAGAGTTGGGCCTCTAAGTCAGTTAGGGGGCCGCTCACGTGCACCTAACACCACTGCGGTGCCCTCCTGGGTGCAGGTCCACGTAGCAAACATGTCTCGAACTCTGATCACCACCCCAGGGCTCTCCCGGCCCGTGGCAGCGTCCCCCTTAAAGGAAGAGAAGATGGTGATACTGGAAGGAAGAGCCAGGCAGTGGCTGCCCAGGTTCCCTCTGTAGAGCCACACCCTCCTTTTCTCATTGCCCTGGCCCACTCCCACCTCCTGGGAGAAGCCGCTAGTCACTGACCTGTCCCCAAGAGGCCACTCACTATCCCCAGCATCTGCTGAACTTGCTGGCCTCTCCAAACACAGGAAGATGGGCAGATTTCGGTGCTGACTTCTCGGGTGTGGGCAGCAGATGCCCATGGAGGTGAATTCACCATCAAAGGAAAGGGCAGGGGATGTGAGTGGAGGGTCACCGTGGACTTGAGACACAGCAGGCCCCACGTGGCAGGGTAGGTGACAGGTGACCCAGGCATGAGAAGGGGCCTCACCAGGCTCTGGCTCACACTCCAGCTAGAGAGAAGGCCATATGACTTGTGACCCACATGCCCTCCCCAAGGGCAGAGACCGCTAAGTGTAAAATGTACAGAAAGGGACACTGCTAACAATTATCAACTGTGCCAGGGCAACAGGCACCGAGGGGCTGCTCTGGGCACAGTGGCATAGGGTCACCCCCACCACCTGAGAACCCCACAGGTGGTCGGTGTCAGGCCAGCCAGAGGCGGCCCCCCAACCCCCTCACTGCTGCCTCTGCAGCCTTGGGACAGACAGAACACTGTGCTCCTGCGCAGAGTGTCTGGGACAAGCCTCAGGCAGGACCCTGCTCCTCTGAAGAGGCTCCGTGGTCCCTGTGCATCTCAGCCACCAGCTGCAGGCCCGGTAGGCACAGGCCCAGCACGTCTCTCCTGCACCCGCCTCCTCCTCTACTCCTTTTTCTGGGGTGTGGGGAGCAGGTAGGTCAAGGACAGACGCCACACCCCAAGATGCACTGTTTTCTTGAATGTACAACTTAATGACTTTCAACCAAATAGTCCTTTTCATAAGCAAAAAGCCTTCTCTTTAAAATCTTTTCCTATTCTCCTAACAGGAAGAAGGGGGAAAAACCTTCATCTTCATACCCTTTTTGAATTAAAAAAAACCTGACCTTCGTCACATGTGATACACAGAAATCGACAGCCCTCTCTCTGCTGAGCTACTTGGACAGCACTGGACAATGTATAGGCCACATCCGTGTACGTTAGTTCATCTGATCACACCACCAGCGAAGCAGGCAGCAAGTGCCATCAGTCTCGTCTTACAGCTGCCTCTGGAGACGCAGTGAGCAGCCTGGCGGGCGCTCGATGCGGAGCTCTGTCCAGGAGGCCACTGGGCCCCACCTGAAGGCGGCCTGGCCAGCGTGGATCCCACCAGGGCCCCATGGCGACAGCATGAGCAACACAAGTGGGGCCATTTGCTTGTGTCCTGGGGAGGTGGCTTCTGCACCCCAACACTACCTGGAATGAGGCAGCCTCCCAGGACCCCACCCCAGTGCCACCGTCTGTCACTCCATCCACTCTGCAGCTACGGTGGTGGGAACTGCGGTATGAAGGCCGACAAAGGGCCACCTCCCAGGAAGAGCAAGCGTGGCGGACTCCCCCAGGCAGGCTGCAGAGCTCCGTGCTCCCAAGAGGTGGCCGGGCTCTGGTACCACAGAAACAAAGGTCACAGAGGCCACAGAAAGAGGCCACAGAGGATGGCCATGGAGGGAGGCCGCAGAAGGAGGCCACAGAGGATGGCCATGGAGGGAGGCCGCAGAGGACGGCCATGGAGGGAAGCTGCAGGAACACTGTGGGTCAGAAAGTCCGAGGAGGTGGAGGGAAATGCACAGCCCCCAGGCTCCATCTTCGAGGGTGACGGACTGCATCCCAAGCGATGGACACTGCAAGGAGAGGTGATCACAGACAAACCAACTGCCCCAACAAGTCCCGTGGTGTGGACGAGAAGAGCACACGGTTTCTATTCAGAGAGCCAGCTTCTCCCCAGTCCACTTCAGAAACAGAGGACGGCAGTGAAGGCTGCTAGTCACTGGCCTGTCCCAGTGTGCACATGCGGGGTGCAGCGCCAGCCCTGGGCTCCGAGGACGCGGTAACAGAGAGCGCCCAGGTCTGTCTGCTGCTCCAGCCCCAAGGGCGGCATGAGGGAGCCCCACCGCCCTCCCATCAGCCCCGCAGAAAGGGCTCCCTGCAGTCATCTACCATCAGCACTCTCCCAGCTGTCCCCACTGCAGGAGCCAGGTAACACAGAGCCCTCACGTGCCGCCCAAAGCAGGAGCGCCCGTGTCCTTCTCCATGGGAAAGGAGTCAGGCCACACACACCTGAGCTGGGTGGGCAGCTCAGGGCAGCCAGAGTCAGCACTGGATGCCCCTAGATACCACGCCCTCCATTCAGGCATCAGGGGTATGGCGGGTCAGCACTGCCCGATGGTAACTTTGAACAACCCAGAAAATGTGGACATTGAAGTGTCAGCAAGAAACTCAACTAGTCTTAAGTTAAACTAGCCAAAGCAGCCGGTGCAGCTACCTGGGACCAGCCTCTGCCCATTCCAGGACCAGGCGCCTTCGAGGGGCTCAGAGAAACAGGAAGCCCCCGCTAAGAAAGCAAGGCACACCTGCGGGAAGTCTGCACACGTGTCCAGGGAGCAGAGGTCAGTCCTGAGAACAAGTAACCTAAAAGTCTGCTGAGGCCCTGGTAGGGTGTAAAGCCTCAGGAAACTACTCAAGAAGGCTCTGAGAGCCAAAGCCCACTCCCTAGCCTCTTAGCTGGCCACACACCCATGACTGGGGCACCGTCAACCCTCAGCCCTGCAGGGCAGCTCAGGGCAGCCAGAGTCAGCACTGGATGCCCCTGGGCAGCCACACAAGATCCGTTCTGACCAGCACCCCACACCACTGTCTTCTCTGCACTCTGTACTCTCTGGCCTCCAGCACCTTCCCGTTTTGCTCACTGCTGCCCTGGGCAAGGGAGCTCTGCAGGGAAGGGGCAGGTCTCTGTCCTGTCTGGCTCACTGACGAGTACAGAGGCCACGCTGAGTGCTGCTGAGGTCAAAGTTAAGGGCAGAGAGGGGCCCTGCAGCCATCCCTAAAGGTACAGAAATCATGGGAAGAGACCTCAGAGTGAGATGAGATGAGATGAGATGTGAGGAGGGAAGAAGTCAGCAACTTAAGCAAGCTGTTGGGAAAGACCCGACTGACCGCAGGCATGACCGCAGGCTCCGGGGCAGACGGCACCCCCCAGGACAGGAGCAGGATGGGAGAAGGCCCTGAGACCCAGCAGCAGGGATGGCCTCTCTGAGGAGCATCACTGTCCAAACCAGAGGGCCGCGGGGTGCACGAGGGGCATGCTGCCCACTGCGGTCCTCCCTGAAGCCAGGCTCCAGGATGGTCACCGGCTGCATGGAAAGAAGTTGAGAAAGCAGGGGCAGTAGTCCCAAGGCACCAGATCCACACCAACCAGGGCGTCCACTTACCGGGCAGCTGCCACAAGGCAGTGTCCCACACCATCAGGAGGTGCCAGGAAAGACCCCCAAAGCACAGAGAGGGAAGCCAAGCACGAGGCACTAACCAGCCTGCCCAGGGTCACAGGGGCAGGGGCAGGGTCAGGGCAGGGCTTGAGTGCAGAATCGTTAACTCTGACGCCTGACCTTCTGTTTTGTGTTTCTCAGGCAACAGCATCCAAGAAAAGCAGAAGAAGCCCCTGCCCAGCCTTGCTGAATCCGAGGGCTGTAAAAACTGCTGTGGGTTTGCATTGCAAATAAACAGCCCTTGACCTGCTTAAACTTGGTTGGAAGAACACTGAGTCTGAGACTTGGGAATCTTTCCCTGACCTGTTTCTACAGGAAGAAATGACCCCAGTGCCGAAGAGCACAGTGTATGTCAGTCTTCAGAGCCCACTACCCCTGGAGGTACAGGACTTCCCACATCCAACACACTGTGCTCCCCGTCAGTGGATTCGGGCAATTTCAACTAACTGTGAACTGAGGGTGGCACCCTCGTCCCCAGAAATCTCACTGATGGTAATGACAAAAACCTCTTTCCCTGGTCCTTAAGTGTAGCCTCTGGCATGAGACAGAAGGTCGCTTGTTCCTGAGGAGCAGACATTCCACAGGGTTCTGAAGGACGCCAACAGAGGCCGCGATGTGGCGGCCTGAAGGTGAAGCCCAAGACACCCTGACGGCAGGGCAGACTGCTTCCAAGCCTCCCCGAGGAGCAGGAGCCCGGAGCAGGCAGGGCCTGGTGAGCCCGCCCGCTGCGCCTTGTTAAACACCCGCTAATTACCAACTTCACAAGTCCACACTGCTGGAGGCAGGCCGTCCATTAGTCTGGGATCATAGCCCTCAGGATCCACTTATTTCAAATACCTGAAGGCCTTCGTGGTTAAAGTGGTTTCACAGAGTGTCCTGTGGTGTAGACTACCAGAGCTGGACACCAGGAAGGCCTTGTGCCATGGAGGGCTGGACTGGGAAGGCATCTCCCAAATCACGCAGTCTCTGTGCTTTACAACAGGGGCTGGGACAGCTGAGAGAAGCGGGCAAGTCTTCCAGAGCAGGCAAGCTCTCGGCGGAGCACGGCACTCAGTGGCCAGCCAGGAGGCGACCGAGGCAGCAGGCACACAGGAGGGCTTGGGAGTGGAGGAACCTTGGAAGGTCTAACTCTCTAACACAGAAAGGTAGGGAGGGAGTTCTTAGATCCCACAGACATTCCAATGTAACAATTTATTTCAAAAATAAATACCCACAGTGAATAAGGAAGCCTTGGGATTTTTCAAACCTCAGAAATATTTAGTATCTAACATTCTTGGATTTTGCTCTCTTGGAATGTTAGAAATACTGGAAAGCAAAAACTGTAGGGCAGAAACTGGCAAAAACCTCAACAAGCAGCAAAACACAACAAACTATATCCAGGCCTAATTACAGAAACCAATACCACAGACATGCCAGGGTCGAGCTCTGGAGCACAGACATCTAAAAAGAATTCAAATCCCGCCATGAGAGCGTGAAGGGCAGTGGGGGCACGCACTGTCCAACGAGGGGCCCAGCCTAGGATGCGTAGCCCAATGCAAACCTGGTGGCCACTGCGACCTTGCTTTGAAGCCTCTGAATCCCAGCTGAGCTCACACACTCAGTACCACCCAGGCTGACTCTGAAGGCTGCGGGGCCTGCAGGCTGGGCCTGATGGGCAGCCGTCCACAGAATGGATCTGTCTCCTGTCCCCAGCAAAACCTGCCCAGAGACCAGGCCACGCAGAAGTTGGTGGTGATGGGCTTGCGGAACATTCCTTGGAGCCAGGTCCATCCATTCCTAGCTGCTTCCTGCAGTAACTCACTTCTACCTCTTCAAACTGGGTCCCACCGAGAAAGGAAAAGGTGCCACCGTCCCAAGGCACACAGCTAGAAGTGGGAGCCTGCGCTTGCCATCGGCGGCCACTGCACAACCTGCAGGTCACCCAGGAGACTGCACAGCTCCCTCTCGGCATGTTCACTACCTCTATCTTTGTCCCCAGCCTCACATCTCTACAAAAGAGACAGCACAAGCTCCTACTTGCATCTTTTAAAATGTTTAAAAAAAAATGTAAAACTACCCTACCTCAGGGTAGGTAAGCATTGTGTCACCGGTAGATACAAACGTGCCTTACAGCCAGCCAGCCAATGTCAGACTTTGGGGAGTATGGGCCTAAATGAACAGAATTCTCTCACTCACCTACCCGCTCTCTCTAGAATTAACCCAGAGTAAAGTACATATAGCAATGTTTTCTAAGGACTCAGGCTTCAGAAGGACCTGGGATGCATCCTCTGTCCTGTGAATTCAATGTGAACAGGAGAAGGGAGAAGGTTATTCACTCATTTCCATAAAACAAGTCGCATAAGAAAACTGCAAGGAAATATGAACATATGATCCTAGACTCTTTTTCACGGGCAAAAGTAAGAAATATTTAGTCCTGCGTATTAGAAGATAACCAAATTACAAGATCATGACTGTTTTTGGAAACAGTCAAATTAGTTTAATAGCACAGACAGGAGTGTAGGGTTGTAGCTGCAAACACTACGTGTGTGAACATGAAGAAGGGCTCTGCAGATAACACGAGTGATGTGAAATGAGGAAGACAATATCTGGTGCCCCACAATTAGCATTCCAGGGGCATGGCCACATATTGTATATGCTGGAACAATTAAAGAACATCTCTCTCCTAGGTTTAAGAATAAGTGTGGTTTCACAGGTGTAATAATGTAGCAAAAAGGAACTAAAAACTGCTAAAACAAATCTAGATTGCCATGGCATGAAATGGCCGCGGGCTTGGAGGAAGGGGGGCAATAAGCCCAGCACCCACAGGGGACAGTGTCTGCCCCGTGGGATGGGAAGGCTGGCTGGAAAGGTGGGAGTCAGGGTAGAGCATTCCAGAGGAAAGATGTGCCACTGTGCCTTTCTCACGGAGACAGATGCACATGATTTCCCACAGTTTGATCCTCTTTTTTCTCACTCATGTTAGAATTGGAAGAGAACCAAATTAACATGAAAAACAGTGTGTACCTTTGAAGCACATGACAGCTCTACCCTTTCTTTCTCCATTTCCCTTTGAGGAAACTGAGGCAAGAAAAGAAGTCATCGAGGGACTCTCATTGCCCTAGTGGCACGCTGAAAACAGAAGGTTCCTGCCTCATAAAGTGTTTTTTTTTTTTTTCTTCTTTACACATCTGGTAACCTACAGCCACTGCTATTGGGTGTCCAGAACCTGTGACTAGGGACTTCCACAGGGGCCTCCCCTCCCAGGCTCTGCTCAGGAGAAGGCAGGCTGGCCTCCCCAGCTTCCTCCCACCCAGTAGCAGCTGCCTCTGTGCACACAAGGCGCCTGAATTCTCCAGCCTCTGTGAATGAATGAAACCAGGGAAAGGCACCAGCTTGGTATGTTCCCTGAAGGAGCACACACACCCCTTCAGTCAAGGTCTCTTCTTCAAAGGAAGCTCACAAGGAAGAAAGCCTGCCTAAGTAACTACACCAGGAAAAACAAAGTGCCCGGCAGTGCTCTCGGCATCAAACTGGGCTCCTCCAACCTGACTGACCGCTGACCCTCTGCCGCAGGGCAACAAAGAAGCCTTGTGTTGTCACAAGGCAAGGGAACAGTGCCCTGGACAGTTTTCTTTCTCTTTTTGCACACACACCCCTTTTCCACCTACTGCCAGCGATGCCGGCTACTCGGAGTCCAGTTTTCCTGCCCGGGTGTAAAACAGTCTTTCCTCCTGAGGCTCACCCCCGCCGCAGAGGTGGATCCCCCAGGAACCCAGGTACACTTGCCCCGGGATCTGACGGGGTGCTTTCAGGGAGAGATTCCAAACTTCACTCTGAATCCCCCCATGGTGCCAAAAAGCAAGCAGACAGACCCAAGCACAGCTTTCTCTGCAGAAGTGTAACACTTCCCCCCAAGCTCTGGGTCCTGCCGGACTGACCACTCCTCCCCAGACCAGGGCCCGGCTCTGGGTCCACGCTAGAGTTCCCGGGGGACGGTGGGGCCCGCTCGCACCCCAGCCCGGACCTGAGGAAGGACCTAGGACTCCGAGCTGGACAGGGACCCGGGAGGCGGCGGGCCGGGAGCGGGTGCCGACGGGAGGGGGCCGGAGTGGGCACCTGAAGTCCCCGTCGGAAGCCCGAGGGCGCCCACTCCCCGCGGTCCCTGCCCAGCACTCTGCGGGTCCCCAGGGGCGGTCGGCCTCGGAGCCGCCCAGCCCTCCCGGGGGCGCCCCGGCCCCGCCCGCCGGCCGGCACTCACGTATCTGTGCACGAGCGTCCGCACGAGGCTGCAGTCCATGGCTCCTCCGGCCGCGCCGCTCGCCGCTGGGCGCCCCCCGCCCGGTCACGGCCTGCGCGCGCCGGGCGGTGCGGGGGGCGGCCGCGGCCCCTCCGCGCTCATGCCCGGCCCGGCGGCGGCGGTAGTGGCCGCTCGGAGCCCGCCCGGCGCCTGCTCCGTCGGGCTGGCCGCGCGGCTGGGCGCGGCGAGGAGAGCCTGCGCTCGGGCTCGGCGTGTCTCCTCCTCCTCGCCCGCCGCCCCTCTGGAGCCGGCCTCTGGGCCGCTCGGCTCCGCGGCGTCACGAGCGCGTGTGAGCATGCGCCCGCGCCCGCGCCCCCGCCCCGGGCCCTGCGCGCTCCCGCCCGCTCCGCGCGCGCCCCGGCGGCTCCCCTGGCGCTTGGCGCGGCCGCCCGGGGCCCTCGGGGCGGAGCGGAGCGCTGAGGCCGCGGCGCCGCCCTGTTGCTTCCGCCCGCCGGGCGCGGGCGGCCTGCCCCTCCGGCTCCGGCCGGAAAACTTTTATTCTGCCGGGAAGGCCCGACGGCCGGCGAGGTCCGCCTGCGGGGGGAGAGAGGGGGACGCCGCCTCCTCGGTGCTGCGCAGGGGCCGCGCGAGCCCGGGCAGGTCGCCCCCCCGGGGACGCGCCCCGGAACCGCAGCGGATCCCTAGGCCCGGCCCCCGGCCAGGCGCAGACTGTGGCCGTCGGCCACGGCTGGGACCCGGTGGGAGGGTCAGGACCGGCCTCCACCTTCCCGTCCCGGGTCGGCCGCCCCGCGGGCCCCAAGGCCCCAGGCAGGGCCGTCCCTGAGGGCCAGGAGCTGGGGCCAGGAGCAGGGGCCTGCCAGTGTCCTACAAGAGCGACTCCTGGGAACGCGGCTCGCACCCTCCTGGCCCACTGGGCCCTTAGCTAGCAGACGGCCTTGACTTAACTCATGGACTCCGTTTCCGGCCCCCTGCTCCCGCACAGTGGTCTCCGTTTCCAGGCCCCCTGCTCCCGCACAGTGGTCTCCGTTTCCAGGCCCCCTGCTCCCGCACAGTGGTCTCCGTTTCCAGGCCCCCTGCTCCCGCACAGTGGTCTCCGTTTCCAGGCCCCCTGCTCCCGCACAGTGGTCTCCTTTTCCAGGCCCCCTGCTCCCGCACAGTGGTCTCCGTTTCCAGGCCCCCTGCTCCCGCACAGTGGTCTCCGTTTCCAGGCCCCCTGCTCCCGCACAGTGGTTTGTGCAACCGGAGGCTGACAGCACCCTTGAGCAGCCTTGGAAGAGCTGGCAAGAGCCGCGTGTGGGGCTTACGGCTCTCTGAGGTGTCTGACTGAGGAACAGAGTGGTGCTGGCCTCCTTTCTGGTTAGACCTCGTGGCTGGGAACGAGGGCTGGTGCACAATAATAGTGACTACACAGTGAAACGCTCCTTTGGGGGCCAACTGCTGATTTTACGTCTTCCATCCAGTCTCTGCCCCCCTCTGCCTGGCTCTGTGTCCAGGAGGCAGATGGCCCCGGCGGGTGGCTCCACCTGCAGAGGCAACAGCAGTAGACTGAGGATAGAAGGCAAGGCCTGGGTCCTTCTCCCCAGTCCCTGCTGGCCTGGCCCTGGCCTGGCAGTGTGAGTGCTGAGGCCACCTGGACTGGGGGGCCTCAACTCATGCCTGGCTCTGGGGAAAACAGAGGTGTCCGTGTCTCTAAGGCTTGCGCTGCTGCAGGTCCCTAGGTGATGGCACTCTGGTGTTCCTCAGCCCATGCCCACACTCCCGCTCATGGTCCCTTCTGCCTTGCACACTGTGAGGTCTGTGGGCAGCGGGCGCTATACAAGGCCACTGAGAAGGGCTCCATGTCTCTCAGCGGTGCCTGACTTGTTCAGAGGTGGTTATTTTCCATGGTGCCAGGAATGCCTGCCTTCCTTCCTGTCTAACCTGTCTCCACCCTGTGTGGTGGGTAAACTCTGGCTCAGCTGGTCTTGGTAACTGCATTCTTTTCCCAGTGATTGGCTTAAAACAGCCTCGCTGAGGAATTCTGAGAGGAAGCCTGCTGTGGGTCATTTGGAAATGACTTCCTCCTCGAACAGGAGTAGAGGGGACGTTCCACTCTCCCTGCTGGCTGGTGGTATTTGGAGGTGATATCTGGTGCCTTGCAGCCTTCTTGCAGGCATGAGAGGGGTAGCTGAGGAGCATCTCTGCTCTAGGGATAGCAGCATGGAAAGAGCATGGGTGCTGATGTCACTACCAGGCCATGAGCCACCCTGCTGCTGCCCTAACCTGGAATTTCCTGTTATGACAATAGTGCCTGTCTTAATTTGAACCAGTTGAGTTGGATTTTCTGTTACCAGCAAGTCAGCATCTTAACTTGAAACCTATGAGAACAAATCTGTTAGGATTCTCTCTATTAAAATAGCAGGAAGTCCGGCTCAGCTGTGAACCGGTTCACCCTTGCTGGGTGACCTCCACAACATAGCCACTGAGGCCACAGTTGTCCTCTCTGCAGATCTGGATGGGCGTCCTGGTCTTCTGCTCCCGGAGGCTGGGGCATTGAGAGTGCTGCTGCATCCAGAGGACTTTCTCAGCAGGTGGGTGCACGGTGGGAGCAGGCCTGCCTCCCTCTTTTCACACGGTTGCTCATAAGTCAGTGGTCTATCGGAGCTGCTTTCCATGACAGCTGGACCCCAGAGGGTTGAAGTGGACATAGGAGGCCTGGCTCAGAGGCCCCAGAGCGTTACTTTTGCCACAATCTGCTGGTGAATGGAGTCCACAGCCCGGCCAGACTCCTGGGCAGGGCAAGTAGATGTCTCTTCTCAGTGGAAAGAGGCCTTGTGCAGACAGGAGTGGGAGGACTTGGACAGTGGTCTCTGGCAATGATGCCGTGGCCTGGCTTCAACAATAGGGCACATGCTGCACATGCCACAGTGAAGGGCCCCTGGGGACTCCAGGTCCTGGGTGTTGCTTCACTCACACCCTTGCAGAAAGAAAAGCTCCATCGTGATGGACCAGGAAAAGCCTGATGTGCTCCTAGCCAGGGGTCCCCAGGTGGCAGGGTCCAGGAGGTGGCTGACCCATGCCTGAGTCCAGCACCACACTGAGCTAATGAGTGTCAGAGGGGGCGAGGTTGTCTTACAATTTGCCTTAGGTAGTTAGGACCCACCCTGCCTCCAACAATGTGCCTGCTCCCGGGCCAGGTGCTGGCTGAGGAGGAGGTGTTGATGGGTAGGACACAGACCCCAAGCCTTATCAAGGACAGGGTGGGTGGGTGTGTGTTTGCAGCTGGTGCTTGGGCTGCACCTTTCCCACACCCACACCTGTGCACTTAAGCCCTCGCCCCCACCCCTCCCCTCTGCCTCGGGCAACTTAGATAAAAACAAAGGCTTTGGGGAAGTAAGGGTTAAGGGGGTATAGAGTCTTCCCATCAGGACAGTTCAAACAATTGTTGCCAGTGAGACCTCAAAGACATGTGTAACTAATTAGAACAAATTTAAAAAATAAAAAGCCGCAGACCTGAAGCTAGGCTGACTACTGAAAGTAAAAGACAGGTGTGAATTACTAACTGGTAGTGGGAACAGCCATCCCTGGCATCAGGGAGCTTGGCCGCCCCTCCTGGGGTCCTCTGTGCACGCCTGACCTGGGCCACTTCTGCAGTCCGCCTGCGGGGCCTGGTCCAGGGTTCTTCGTGGGCGAAGCCATATTTCCTGTCCTTGCCTCAGGAGCCTCCACCAGCCACCTTTTATGCCTGGACTCTTCCCCACCCTTTCTGGTCCCTCGTTAATGCCCTCTCCTTCCTCTGGTTGCCATTAGTGACCCCTCTCTGGCAGGGTTTGCATCTCAGGTGCCCCTCATCTGCTTTCTTGGCTTGGTTTTAGTTCTTTTAACTTCACTGATCTAAAGGTCACACAATTGAGCAATATATTTTAGTCTCCCGCTGGCCTGTCGATGACACCTCTGGCCAAAGCCACTGAGTAGGTAAAACTCACCCTTCGCCATCCTCCTGTTCTCCAGGGAAAGACGCCTTCTTTATCTTGAGGGGTAGCCACAGGGTGGGTCTTCCTGGGAGGGGAGCTCAGAAGACAGAGTCATAAAACTTACTAACCAGTAACTTTCCCCTAGATTTACTGGACCCAAGCACCTGATGCTCTTCAGGTGACATCAGAGTGTGGGCCAAGGACCCGATGGCCTGCTCTTTAATTAAGTTAAGTAGGGGCTAGGGCTGAGGCTCAGTGGTAGAGTGCTTTCCTAGCATGCATGAGGCCCTAGGTTTGATCCCAGCACCAATAAAAATAAACAAACAAAATAAAGGTATTCCGTCCACCTACAACTACAAAAAAATAATATCAAAGTAATGTTTAACTTGCAGGGAAATGATGTGTTTATCTAAAGAATTGTAGAGATGGCCTGGAGACAAAAGCCCCTTGTGAGCTTAAGAATACTCTGGCAGAAGAGGAGAGCCAATGGCCCTGGATGACAAAGGCCTCACTCAGCCCGCGCTTCTCGCCCCCCCCTCCCTATAAAGGCCCTTTGTGCCCTGAGTTCCCTGGGACGATCTTTGTTGGTGATGGCCTCTGACATTCTTCAGGGGCTGGCTTTCCAACAAAACCTTTTTTCCTTGCAAATTGTCCTTGAGTAGCTGACCTTTTTAAGTGGTGACTAAATGAACCTGGTTTCAGGAACACACTCCGCCTCACCACAGGGCCAAGCAACCAGGGGCCGGAACCTCTGACACTGAGCCAAAACAGACCTTCCTCCTTATAAATGGGTTTTCTCAAGTACTTTGTCACAGCAATGGGATTTGACTAGCACAGAGACTTGGCACCCAGAATAGGGTCATTGCTTGACCATCCCTGAATGTGGTTCATAAGACTTTGTAATTGGTTTGGGGGAGAAATTTCCAAACATTTAGAGATAAAGCCTAGAGAAAGCTTGGAGTGCTGTAAACAGAGCTTAGTAGGCAATTCTGACTGGAGATTAGCAGATAGTAAAGACTGCTCATGAGGTTTCAGAAGGGAAGGAGGACTCCACTGGGAACTGGAGTAGAGAACATTCAGGCCACATTCTGGCAAAGAACTTGCCTATATTTTGTCCATGCCCTGAGACTTTGTGTGGTCTGAGTTTAAAGGTGAAGGTGATGGACTGGTTTATCTGGTGGAGAACATTTCAAGGCAGCACAGTGTCCAGGCTGCAGCATGGACATTGATGACTGCTTTTAGCCATATTTAAAGTGAGAATCTAGAGCAAAAAACAGTGAGAAGTTTTGGAAACCTTGAAGTTTGACTAGAAGGGGGACACATATAGAGTTGTGCTGAGGGCCATTACCAAGTAGGTATGACGCATCGTAATCCTTGCCAGTGTACCCCATGTTAAATGGACTTGCCTTGGAAATTTGCTGCGACCTTGCTTGTGTGTTTGAGAAAGGTGACCCTGCTCAATCACCAGGGTGGATCCAGGATTAGGGTGTATTCCTGCAGGAAGTATCTCCATCCTTGGGTTTAGGGCGTGACAATAGGAGTTTTAGGGAAGTTGAGGTTGAAGATTATTGATGCTGGGATTAGGGTGTTCCTGCTGCTTGTTCCCGTTGAGTTCTCGTGAGATTAAAATGGGATTTGGAAAAAGCCTCGTGGAGTAGGATTGGGGATCGGACATTTTGGAATTGCCCCTGAACGTGTGTGGAGGCTGGTGTGAGATCGGGAATAAAGAATTGCTGTTTGAACCTACAAAGCTGTGTGGTGGCTCGTGATTCTGTGCCAAGCCCAGACATTGGCACTTGGCTTTTGGCAGAGTTGTGGCCAGGGAGGGTATGGTTGTTAAAGAGATTAGCACCATTAAAAAAAAAAAAAAACACAAAAAACAGACAAAACAAAACCAAGTAGTCTGCACCAAGAGAATGGGAAAGCCCTGGAGCACATCTCGGTAACCAGTGACCACCACACATTGCAAGCTCAACCGTGTAAAGGCAAGAAGTTGGAAGAGAGCCCTGGGGTGCTCTTCTTGCAGTGGCTGCCTGGGAAGTTGTTTTCCCAGGACTCAGGTCATCATGCTCAGTTCTTCAGGCACTTAGGGGCCACGCAGCCATGGACCAAGGGGGCCTAGCCATTGTTTGAGCCAGTGGCAGACCTTGGACTCATCCTGCGGTGCTAGTTCTACAGGCACGCTAAGTGGGTCCTGGGGTTACAGGACCCAGAGGTTTCCACTGATTCCAAAGGCAGGTCTGGGAGGCCAGGCAGCAGGTGGCAGGGCTGGAGTCCCTGCAGGCAGCCCTGGAGGGCCATGTGTGGCACATGGGAGTAAAGCTGCAGCTTCAGTGCAGACCCCAAGAAACTGAAGATGCGGGAACATGGGGCATCTGCCAAGGAAAGCCACAGACAGGGGGCAGACCAGCCCAGGAGTGGCCATGTGGGTGTCCAGGGCAAGGTCACGGCGGCAGTGCTGCCCAAGCCTGTGGGGCCCACACTGAAAGACCCTAGCCCAGTTAGCCCAGTTACCTAAGGCCAAGATATGAAACCAAGATATCAGGCAGGCCATAAACAGGTTCCGGCGTCAGGCATGCTTTCCGGACAACCGGTTGAAGAACAGAGCACCCGCATCCTGAGGCATGAATGAATAAACCGGAACAGATAAGCAGCAACAGAAAGAATAGAATGCAGACCTGTGGTTTTTGGAATGCAGACCTGTACCCCCTAGGTGGCCTATATGCTAGATTTAAACAAACCAATAAGAAACCTGTTGCTTCCCGCGCGCGAAACCTGTCCCAAACCCTATAAAAATCTCTGTATCCCCAAGCCTGGTGTGCCAGTTCACCAAAGCTCCGGCTGAGGTTCTACTGGGCACCCACAGGCGCCTGTGTCCCAATAAACCACCTCGTGCTTTTGCAGCCAGTGTTTCGTGTGATTCTCCTTGGACAGGGAAACGGGGGTCTTTCATTAACGGGGTTGTCTTTCAACACCACACCTCCATGTGCATCCCAGATGCAGACAGGGAGCTACAGTGTTCAACGTTTTCCCTGATTATTTGGGTCTTGCTTTCTGAGACCCTGTTTGTCCCTTCTGGAGTGGGAATGTACCACAACACACCTGTACCACTGTGTGTGGGAATTTTGTAAGTTATTTATTTTTTCCAGGGGCGTACGGCTATGAGCAATGCTGAAACTGCTAACACGTGGGCTCTCAGAGGTGGATTGGACACATTTTGCACTGTGAGATGGATTGAGTCCTTGGGGGACAGGACAGGATATTTGGATCTTAAGTGTTCGCCAAAGGCCCACCACGTATGGAAGAACTGGTGCCCAGCTGACGGTGCTGCTAGGGCTGGTGGACCTGAGGAGGCGAGGTGGTTGGAGACGTGCCCTCAGGGGGCTCTGGGACCCCGCCCTTCCTGCCTCTCCTTGCCCACCAGCTGTTCTGCCTGTGGGTCAGGCCCAAAGGCACCAGGGCCATGCCACTGTGGACTGAAGCCTCTGAAACCGGGAGCCAAGACAAACCTCTCCTCATTCAAGTTGGTCACCTTGGTTATTTTGTCGCAAGTTCTGACTAACACTCCCTTTCGATGAGCTCACTAAGTAAAGTTTAGTTATTTGTTCAAACCAACATTTCTAAACCCTGGTTGTAGATTAAAGCTACTTAAGGAAATTAAGGATGTGTGCTCCCCCAGGGCACATCCCCCCCCCCCAGGCGTTTGGTTCAATGTCTCTGGAGTGGGACCCAAACCGGGACTTTTAGAAGCTCCCAGGTGCAGCAGGTTTGAGACTGAGTCTGGGTGTGTGTCTGCCTCCCGGTGGGAGAGAACTTGCTGAGGATGACCCTAGCTGACCCTCGCCCCTGGGGCACCGCATGGCGCCTTGCGCACTGACATGCCCAGCACATGGTGAAGAGTCAGGTGGGCCAGGACCTCTCGTGGTGAAGAATAGAAAAACGGAACAGGTCATGTCTCATTGTGATTCCTACTCCAAAACCTATGGGAATGGTGAGTGCCAGTCTCACAGAAATAGCAGAGTTCATCGGCACGATGCTCTAGCTCTACCATGAACACAGCCAAGTCCCGATTCCAGGCCCTCTCCTGTTTGGTGGTCAGGGCTCTTGTGTCCACTACTCTGACCACCCTCTCGAGAGACCACACATTCTTTCATTTCATGTCTCCACTGAAACTTTCACTCTCTGAACCTTTTTCTTCTTCAAGTTCTTCCTTTGGCCATTGAGATGTGGGTCAGGAGCGAGTCTCAGGAGACCCTGAGTCCTGTTGCCTCCTGAGGGGCGTGCCTGAGTGAGAGGGCGCCCGGCCACGCCCTCTGGTGGGTAACCAGGAAAAGGGGGCACCCGACCCCAGCTGAGCCCCGCCAGGGTGAGCTGAAAGCACTGGGCTAAGAAGTCTCCCTCTTTTCTTATTTATTGCTTACACGCCCTTCTCTCTGGTTCTGTTTCTCTAAAGAATCGAAGATTTTAATTCCAGTTTTCTTTCAGAAAAAAATAAAGCAGGTTCTTTGATGCTTCACATTACCAATAAAATAATGAAAGCAATTTGTAATACTTCTTTATTTGAACAGTAATTTTAATATAGACCGATGCTACTCCTTTTCAGCCAAGGAAATACAATGACTGTCCCTCTGAAAGTCGACAATAACTAGAAATCCCACCTTGTTCACGGCACTTGGCGGCTTTCCATGATCAGGTCACGGGTTTTTATAGAACCCACTTTGAAATGTTCTGTCTGTTTCTACTTTATAGAAAGCTCAGAAATGCTTTCCTGTCCTGTAGGGAGATAAAATGTTTTCCCCTAAAATATCTTTCTTTTTTTTTTTAAATATTTGTTTATTTATTAGTTATTGGCGGACACAACATCTTTGTTTGTATGTGGTGCTCGAGGATCGAACCCCGGCCACATGCATGCCAGGCGAGCTCGCTACCGCTTGAGCCACATCCCCAGCCCCCTAAAATATCTTTCATCTGTTGTAATTTATAAGACTATTCTATCAGTTTTAACGGAAAATCATCTAAATGTACTCAAAAGGGCAAAACATATGTAAAAATAGTAATGATTTTGAAAACATTGTGCTAAGTGAAATAAGCCTAGAGTGGAGAAAAAGTACCATGGAGCACTGTCATGGGGTCCCCCCCGCTGCACCTCTCCGCGGAAGGGGGGGGAGTGGGTGGGGGAGCAGCCACGGCTAGTGCTTAAGGGGAAACGGCTTCAGCTGGAAAAGACAGACCAGTCCTCGAGATGGACGGCGCTGGTGGTCGTGAGGCCGAGGTTTGGGGTGAACTGGTTCTCTGCTCTGCCAGCAGGCAGGTCTGCCCAGGCCACAGCCCTCTGCCCCTGAGAGCTGCTCTAGAGCTCAGTGCTGGTCACAGCAGGAGCGTGACCACCAGCCCAGCTCTGCAGGTTGCAGCTGGAACGCAGGTTCTTCTCTGCCACCACCACAGAGGAGGCCACGCCCCCAGGACAGCAGCAGACCCCGCAGCCTACTGCCCATTCCTGTCTCACCAATTCAAAGAATGAAATCCACAGACAACAGACGGGTGAGAGTGAAAGGAGCAGGATTCAAGTGAGAAACAGAGCTCCCGTGAGAGGGCCAGAGCAGGGTGCCCCCGGGGTCTCATCCAGAGGGTCTCCAGGGTACCAGGTAGGGGCACTGGTCACCACTGTGTTAGGTACTAGGAAAGTGCCTTGGGTTCAAACCAGAACCTTCTGGTTGGCTCTGTTCCTTTGGCCCTGAGGTTTGAACTCTTCCGAGGCCTCCATTCAGCCTGCCCTGCCTCCCTTTCTCTGGGATGTTTGGGATGTTTCTAGGGTTGATTTCACGCAGTGGCCTCTATATTGATAAAGCCCTTTTTGGAGCCTGTGGCCCTGCCTGCCTGCCTGTTTCCCGATCTGTTCTGTCGTATGAGTGGTGAAATAGTGTTGTAAGGGTACAGCGAAACGTCGGAGGGAGAGACCACCCAAGAGACTGACTCCATGCAATTGGCAAAAGGGGATTTATTGGGGATCCATTCCAGCGCGCTGGGGCTCCGTGCTCACTCAAGAAGGGAGAGCAGCCCAGAGCCCAGAGCAAAGGTCAAGCAGAGCTTAAGTACACTTTTTGGAGAGGGCGGTGGGCTTTGCATACATCAGAACAAATCATCATGAGGTGCGGGAAAATTGAATAACAACGCTGAGGCGTGATTGGCACATTCATTGGCGGGAACAGGTCGGGCGGGGGTGATTGGTCATTCGTAAGCGGGTTACACATTCAAACTGATTGGTTCGGGCCCTGTGACAACTGCACAGGGCCCTAGGCTAAATGGCCAGTAGGGCGTTGTCTTAACTATCTCAGGAATTTCAGGTTCTGGGTGTAACAGAGGAACTTAATAATACCTAATCTTTTACATTCAAGCTTTCCAGCTTAGAAACTTTACCCTTTCAGTGTGAACATGCCTGACGCCACTGATCTTCAAGGTGGTTAAAGTGGTGTTAGATCACATATTTTTTACCACATCAATCCAGAAAGAAATATTGGGTAGTTTCAGAACCAGAGGGAAAGGAGTAGGTCGAGGTCCAATCATCCCGAGTTCACTTCAGAAGACTAAGCTCATGCAGAAGAAAACTGGCTTTGTTAGTGTGCAGTAATTGTAACGTACAGTAGGACTTGGGGTGAAATCTCCGTGCATGCAGACAGCAGTGCCGATCAAATCCCGGCCCCTCGTTCCCCCTCCCCGACACCCGTCCAGTGCCTGGTGATCACTATTCCACTTCCAGGTCGGCTTTTTGAGCTTCCACGCATGAGAGACAGTGCACAGTGGTGTCTTTCTATGCCTGTCTCATTTCCCTTCACACAATGTCCTCTGGTGCATCTGTTTTGCTGCAAATGGCAGGATCTCATTCTTCTTTACGGCTGACTAATACTCCACTATGTATGTATGCCGCCTTTTATTTATCCACTCCTCTGTCCCTGGGCACCAAGGGTGTACAAACCTTAGTGACTGGGACAGTGCTGGCTCCTCAGAACCTGGCCCGGGAGCATCTGGGAGAAGGCCTGGACCTGGAGGAAGCTGCATTAGCAGACAGCCACTCCGGCTCCCTCAGGGGCAGACAGTGAGCTGCTTGCTCTGCTCAGCCAGCTGGGGTGACCATGAGGGAGCGAGAATCAGTGCCCACCAGGAGCAGTGTTTCCTCCTGCAGACCGGCCGCAGCTCCCGTCAGGGCCTGGTGCTCCTGTTTTCCGGATGGGGAGCCCCAGCGTCGGAGCCCCCTGCTTGCTGGATGGCAGCCAGGCCTTGGGTGCCTGGTTGTGTCCTTCCTAGCACCACTGCTCAACACGAACTTTCCCACTGCCACCAAGCCAGGCCACGTCACCAGGCAGCATGGGCACACCAGGCAGCCTGACCTGGTCTCTGGCACCACCTCTCGCTCCCTCCAGGCCGGACTCGCTAGAGCCCAGAGAGAAGGAGAATGGAAGGCGCTGGCTGCGGCCAGGCAGAGGGACTGTAGCCCCACAGTGTGTCCCTCAGCCTTCCAGAGCCCCCACTGCCGCTTCACCCGCTGGGTACAGGATTGGCATCTCCTTCCTGGACTGCTCAGTGGCAGGAGCCCCCTGAGGTCTGGCACGGGGAACCCAGGCATCGCTCCAGATCCCCTTGTTGCTTGTCCTCGTGATGATACACCCTCTCGCTCCAGGCAGGTCTGGCCTCCACGGCCCTGTCCTCCAGGCCTGGGGCGAGGTCTTCTCTCTCAAGTGCTGGCCACTGCAGTGCTCCCAGGACTAGGAAGCGAGCCTCGGCCTCTCTTCTGAAAAGCAGGGCAGCAGCGCCCCCCAACCCGCGTCCAACCCCCCCCCCAGGACTGGCTGGCAATGCCCAGGCCTGTCTGTGACCCCTCCACACTGCAGGCACAGGGGACAGTGGGGTCCCACCCCAATGGTGGTCCTTCCAACACTGTGGGCTGAGACTGCACATCTCCCAAAGCAAGGGCGGCAGAGAGGGAGCATCCCGCGGGGAGGTGGCGGTCTGGCAGGTCAGGGAGAGGCCCTCCCTCTTAGTGTGAGACTGCCTTCAACAGCACAGTGTCCACGGGGAGGTGCTGGGCTGGCTGAGGGGCACTGGTGATCAGGGTGGGTTGGGGTCCTGCCCCAGAGGCCAGCCAGCAGGGATGGCCCACCTGGCATCTGTTCTTTGGAAGGTCAGAGACTGTGCCCGAGGGTGCAGTGTCCCCAGCTCCAGGACAATGACCCAGTGGGCACGGTCAGCATGGAAGGGCAGAGAGGCCACAGCTACATGCGGTCTGTAGGAAGTGCCTGGCAGGTGCTGGTCACAAGGGGACCCTGGGGAGGTGTCCTTTCCTAGGCACTTTGTCCCCTGCTGTGTGTGCAGATACTGTGCACTGCTGTGCCGGGCTCCCACATGGCTCCCCTTCCCCAGGGGCAGGGCTCCACACGGTGGCATGCTGCTTCCTCTGGACCTGGCCCTTTGGCTGTGGCAGGTGCCCTTCCCTGCTGAGGGCCATTGCCAAGTAGGAATGACGCACTGAAATTTCCTTGCCAGCATACCCCATGTTGCTTAGAGGAATGGACTTGCCTTGGACATTCGCTGTGACATAGCATGTATGTTTGAGAAAGGTGACCCTGCTCAAGGACCAGGGTGGATCCGGGTTTAAGGAGGATCCTACTGGATTAGGGCGGATCAGGTTTTAGGGAGTATCCCGCTCCTTGGGTTTAGGGCGTTCCTGATTTAGAACTATCTGGGTTTAGGGCGGTTCCAGGTTTAAGGTTATTCCTGCTGGGAATAGGGCGTATCCTGCTGCCTGAGTTCCCAGTTGAGTTCTCGTGGAATTCAGAAAGTATTTGGGATTCAAAGCCTGGTGGAGTACGTGAATTTTGTGGCAGAACTTGGATTTCCCCAGAACGTGTTTGTAGAGGGCCAGTGTGAGTTCGGGAATAAAGAATTGCTGTTTGAATGTACAAGGTGTGTGGTGGCTGCGATTCTGTGCCCAGCCAGACTGCGGCACTTCCCTCAGGACGGCCTCCTGACCTCTGCACGGCCTCCTGACCTCTGCACGTGGCCGGGCCTTGCTGCGCAGGGCCCAGTTCTGACTGGGCTAGCCCGCACCCGGCAGCAGCCTGGCTGCACGATCCCCGTCACCTGGCATGGGGAGCCCCGGGGTGTTTCTGACGGGTGACCGGGGGCCCATCTCCGGTCAGCGCACCCTGACAGGCCCTGCGCTCCTTGGAGACTGGATCGGGGTAGATGAGAAGCAGCGCCCCTGGGGAGTCGGGCACGACAGGCAGAGCTGGTCTGCCGTCTTCTGTGTGACCCCAGAGGGGGGCACCACGCCTTCGTTTGCTCTATTTTCATAAACTTTGCGTATGAAGTCATCATTTTAATTTTAGCTAAAAAATGCATTTTCACGACTTTACCAGGAAGCAGAACTCCGAGGCTGACTCCATGACCGGCCCTTCCACCCACCTCTGCAGGGGCCGGTGCTCTGACCGGCCTTTATTGCCTCCACACCTCTAAATGATGTGCTCGTGACTTTTTGTGATGAAGAAGCTTCCTCTGACCAGGGAGGATGAGGCCCTCCCCTCCTCGCGCTCCTTCACCTGTGGCTGTCGCCCTCCCGCGGGAAGGGACGCCCTGGCTGTGACTGGGAAACCTGGGGCAGGCCCTCATGCTCCTCTGCCTGGGAGCTTGGAGAGATCCTGGTGTTCTGATCCCACTCCAACGCAACGGAACCAAAGTGTGCGACTCAAGGCACTAGTGTGTTCAGCTGCGTTTCGCTTCTCCTGGGCAGACAGGGCCGGCCGCGGGCGTGCCGCCCCTCTGGAGAGGCAGGGGCACCGCCTCCCCAGCAGCTGGGACCCCACCTCTCTC
The DNA here is from genome assembly GCF_045843805.1 of Urocitellus parryii. NCBI lineage: Eukaryota > Metazoa > Chordata > Mammalia > Rodentia > Sciuridae > Urocitellus > Urocitellus parryii. Next base: position 1,136,849 of record NC_135532.1, read on the forward strand.
TTGAGCACGTCTCCCGACATGGTTTACTGGCACACTGGAGTGGCGCCTGCCCGTGGGTCTGTCACACAGGACTCAGTGCAGGAGGACTCTGGCCCGCCCTCCCAGCTCCCGCCCCTCGGGGCTTTGCTCTGCTGATCTCTGATTTTTAGGGATCCCCCATCTTTCCTTCCCTCTTTCCTCTCTACTTCCACCTGTGAGACAACACACGACCCTTGACCTTCTGAGTCTGGCTTATTTTGTTAACATGATGGTCCCTGGTTCCATCCATTCTCCTGAAAATGACGGAGCTTCAGTTTTCTTCAGGGCTGAGTAGAACTCCATGTGTGTGCACACAGCCCATTTTTCTTATCCGTCCACCCACTGATGGACGCCTAGGCTGGCTCATGGTCTGGCTGTTGGGATCTGTGCATGTCTCACTGTAGAAGACGGCTTCCTTCTCAGGATAAATCCCGGGAAGCAGAACAGTGGGGTCATGTGGGGGCCAAGCCCAGTCTGCGAGGAGCCTCCACATGGACTTCCAGGGGCTGCACTAGTTCACGTCCCGCTGACAGCGCAGCGCGTCCCTGTTTCTCCTCCTCCCCTCCAGCGGTGTCGTGATGTGGACCCCTGAAGACTGCGTGTAGTCTGACTTGCATTTCTCTGGTTGCTAACGATGTCGGACGTTTTTCACGCAGTTGTTGGCCATTTGTATTTCTTCTTTTGGGAAGAGTTTCTTAGTTCATTTTCCCACTTATTAATTGGGCTATTAGATTTTTTTGGTAGAAAGGTTTTTGAGTTCTTCACATATTCTAGACATTACTGCTCTGTCACAGGAGAAGCTGGCCAAGATGTTCTCCCATCCTGCGGGTTCTCTCTTCACCCTCCTCAGTGTTTCCTTTGCCGAGCAGAAGCCTTGTATTGTGATGTATCCTGTTTGTTGACTCTTGGCGTTGTTCCTGAGCTTCAGGGATCCGACTGGGGAAGCCTTGCCTGTGCCTGACACCTGGACTGTTGACCCCACGTTTTCCTCGAGGACTTGCAGAGTTCAATTCCAAGACTTTTCAGCACTGTATTAAGTAGGAGTGGTGAGAGTGACATCCTTGTCTTGTCTCAGATTATAAAGGAAATGCATTAGGGTTTCCCATTCACTATGGGGTTGGCTTTGGGTTTCACATACAGCCTTTATAATGTTGAAGCAGGTTCCTTCTATCCCTAAATTCTTCTGTGTTTTTATCACGAATGGGCACAGGATTTTGTTGAAGCCCTTCTGTGTTATCTCTGAGATCACTAAGAGACTTTTGTCTTTAATTCTGTTAATGTGATGAATCACATTTATTATTTTGCATATACTAAACCTTGCATCTCTGAATAAAGCCAACTTGGTCATGATGTACAATATTGTCAATATGTACATCATATATGTGAATTGTAAACACAATTTGCTAATATCTTACTAATCAGGGATATTGGTGGGTGGTTTTCTTGCCTGCGTGTGGTCTTATCTGGTTTTGGTATGAGTGTGACACCAGCTTTGTAGAATGAATCTGAAAGTGTCTCATCTCTTTCTACTTCCTGGGTTAATTGGAGGAATATCAGCATTAGTTCTGCTTCAGACGTTTGGTGGAGTTCAGCTGAGAATCCACCTGATCCTGGGCTCTTCTTTGATGGAAGACTTTTTATCACTGCTCCTCTCTCATTATGAGGCACAAGCTGTCTAGGTCTCCTGTGTCCTCTGACTCAGTTTTGGAAGGTTGTATTCGTCTACAAATGTATCCATTTCTTCTAAGTTTTCCGATTTATTGGGGCATAAGCTTTCAAAATAGTCCCTAAAGATCTGCTGGATTTCTGAGATGTCTGTGCTGATTTCTCCTTTCAACATCTGTAATTTTATTACTTTGGTTTTTTTCCCTTTTTCTTTTGATCAGTTTGGCTAAGGGATTATCAATCTTATTGTTTTGTTTTTTTCAAACGACCAACTTTTTATTTCATCAGTCCTTTGTATTGCTTTTTTATTCTCAAGTTCATTGATTTTGGCTCTGATCTTAATTATTTCCTTCCTTCTACTGGGTTTGCAATTGGTTTGTTCTTCTTTTTCAAGGGACTTGAGATGTTTCATTGGGTTGCCTGTTTGGGATTCTTCTGATTTTCTTATGTAGGCACTCATAGCTAGAAACTCCCCTCCGAGAACTGCCTTTGTAGTGGTCCAGAGGTGCTGGTGTGTTATATTGTCACCTTCATTTGAGTCTAAGAATTTTTCAATTTCTTCCTTGATTTCTTTATCACCCATTCATCATAAAAAGAGTGATGTTTAATATCCATGTGTTTATATAGTTTCTGTAGGGTTTTTTGGTATTAATTTCTAATTTCATTCCATTATGATCTGATAAGATGCAAGGAATTATATGATTTTTTTTTGGATTTGCTAAGAGTTGCTTTGGGGCCTAAAATATGATCTATTTTGAAGAAAGTTTCATGAGCTATTGAGAAGAAAGTCTATTCAGCTGTTGTTGGATGAAATATTCTATAGACATCTATTAGCTCTATTTGATTTATAATATTTGTCCAGTTCAAAGAGACTTTACTGGGTCATGTCTGGATGGCCTATCTAATGGTGAGTGAAGTGTGTTGAAATCACCAAGTGTCATTGTATGGGGTCTATCTGGGCCTTCAGTTTGAGTAGTGTCTCTTTTATGTATTCATTGCACCCACAGGTGGGGCATAGATATTCATTGTAATGTCTTCTCTTAGGATTTGCTTTACCAAGATGGAATGTCCTTCTCTGTCTCTTGTGACTCGTTTTGTTGTGAAATTTGCTCTGTCAGGTTTGAGAGTAGCTACTCCTGCTTGTTTGGGGCTCCATTTGCAGGGTCTGTCGATTTCCAACCTTTCACTTTCAGGCTGTGGCTGTCTTTGTCTGTAAGATGCATCTCTGGTCAACAACATATAGTTAGGTCTTGTTTTTTAATCCGTTCTGCCAGCCTATGTCCTTTAATTAGAGAGATGAGACCATTTACGTTCAATCTTATTGCAGAGATGTTTTGTGATTCCTGCTGCTCTTATTTATTTATATTGTTTAAATTGGTCCTGTTTCTCATTTGCTTAGCTACTGTCCAAATGAGATTCGTTCTTTTGTGAGCACTGAGATTTGTTTTTAATTTCTTCTGCATGTAGAATTTCTTTAGCAAATTCTGTAAGCTGGTTTCAGAGTCAGAATTCTTTCTGCTTATCTTGGAAGGTTTTTATTTAATCTTCAATTTTGAATGATGTCTTTGTTGAGCCTGTATTTCTTGACCCATGGTGTCTTCCATGGTTGGTTTAATTTGTGGAACATGTTTTCCAGGAGTTTCCTGAGAAAGCATGCATGAGACATTCATGTTTAAAGTGTTCTTCTGGCCTCCACGTGATGAATGCTCTGGCTTGGCCTAAGGAAATTTCAGTCTTCAAAATGATGAAAGTGGAAGATGCTGGTGACATAATTTTTAATGTTTTGAAATTTAAACATTTAAACAGCGCAACTGAATAGCAAAACCAAGAATCCACAAGTCACATTTACAACAAAATTACATGGTAAATTGTCCTTGTGGACCCCAAAATACATGTGGGCGTCTGAGTAGATGGCATAAGGGGGTGCTCTAGTAGTTATAAAATAAACAACTACAACATCAAGCAAAGCTCATTGTGAAAATAAGATGTCTTCTTACTTAGGGACTCTCACTTTAACCACAAAAACTTGTTACAAATAACACGTACATCTAGCTTGATGGTAAGTTTTCACCATAAACTGTTTGTGGAAAAAAAAAAAGTCTCCTGTTTCTAAATCGGAACTGTAAGTGGAAGGCGGCTGACAGATTCAGGTAGAATTTGAGGCCGTTTCTGGGATAACGTAGTGGAGGGAGGAGGAGTGTACCAAGTGCTGGGCTGGGTTGTGCCGTGGCGGGGCATGTGCTCAGCACGCTCCAGGCCCTGGGTACCAGCACCAGCACCAAATAAATAAATAAATAAATAAGTGCTGGAGGAGTCCAGGAGGTGGGTGTGCTTTCTAGAAACCTCAAGAAAATGAGCATTTATGCAAACCTCTGAGACCAGCACACACCCTGTGGACTGCGAACCTGCTGACTGAGCCTTGGAAGACAAATGGTTTTGCCACCAACTGGCAAGATCAGAAATTTAATTAAAGTGCCATCAGGGTAGGCGCAAGTTCTATGTGCCCCATGTGAAGTGTCACTACCCCCAATGAAGCTCGTGTGTGGATTTCCATCTGCAAAGTCCTTGGTAAGCAAAGCCCTGGGTAAACCCCAGTTCTCCAACAGTGGGGGCAGACACTCACTGGCCAGGATAGCCGAGCTGGAGGGCAGCCCCACCAGTCTCTGGGCAGGGTGAGGACAGCACCATATGGGTGGGCACCTGTGCATGTCCGAGGGACCCTATGAGGCCCCACCTTTCAGAGCTTCCCGGTGCTGTCTCCTGGGGGCTCTGAGGCTCCATTGTTCAGAATTCCATGGAATTAAGAAGGGGACAAGAAAGAAATCAAGCTTTTTGCTTGTTATTCTTGAAAGTTTAAGAACTGGGTGAAGCCGGGTAAGACCCTGGGGAAGGTGACAGCGGCTGGTGTGGGCTGTCTGTAACCCTGGGTGACAGGAATCCCACTTTCCCTGTTTCTCTCCCTGCCCGGCTGCCCCCTGGCTTCCCTCCAGCCCCTCCACTTAGCTGACCTGCCGAATGACCCGCCACAGCGAGTGGGGCTGGGTGGTGGCCTGAGGCCATCCGGTTAGTCGTGCAGGGTCAGGCCGACAAGAGGAGGACTTGTAGTTCATCTTGACATGAACTTCACAGGCACAGTGTCCACCAGGGCATACTGAGCCGGGCAGCACACTGTCCACAGCCCTGAGGCCTCAGGGCCCCAGGGAGTAGGAAGTGGGTGGCTGCTTACTTTAAGGCCCATTTTCAGAACCCTATTTTTAGACCCTCTTGTTTTTTATAATATAATTATGGATTGATTTTGCTCTTCTGAATTTTACTATAAAATCTGATCCTATTACTGAATTTAGGGTTGCTTTTTATAGCATGAAACACAAACTGCTCATTCCAGCTCCTGTGGGCTCTCGGTCTGGCCAACGCTGCCATTAGCCGGACCTTCCTGCCGCCAGCCCTGCCTCTCCCCTGCCTGCTGGGCCAGCCTCACTCACCTGGGGAGCCGGTGCCATAACCGGCCCTCGGTCCCTTCCTGCCTCTCTGTGTCCTGGGAGCTGGGTTCTGCGGTGCTCCCAAGAGTCCTTCCCCTGCTGTACCTGCCCCGTCTTCTCTTCCCTCCAGAGGGACACAGAGCCTGAAACCACAGGGATGTGACTGTCATGACTGGTCACTTTATATTGCAAACTGCAGCAACTGCAAGTATTATCAAGGTCCCTGGTCATCCACTGTGAGTTGGACAAGGGGAAGGTTGTCCTGGGTGGACCTAGAGAGAGGAAGGGAGAATTCAGAGATTTGAGCAGCAGAGACATCTGCTCCCTGCGACCTTGAAGGAGCAAACTGCCACATGGTGGGGAAGGCCACCTGGCGGGGAACAGCAGGTGGTCTCTACAGCTGGGCAGAGCCCCCAGCGTGCAGGCAGCAGAGACAGCCCTCAGTCCTGCAGACGCACCCCCGCCAGTGGGCTGGCAGGTGGCCTGCCCCTCAGGGGAGACCGCAGCTGCCTCAGCACCTACCTCTGCCTCGGAGTGCCCGCGCAGTCCCACCGTCCCCACGAGGACTTGCATGCTCAGAGGCCGTGCCTGATGCCTGTGTGGTGGTCCCTGTGTCACGGCAGTCAGAAGTGGGGACAGCTGCCACAGCACTTAGCAGGGCCTTCCCGGAGCACTGCTTCTGTGTGTCCCCTGGCAGCGGCGCCCTGAGAGTGGGGACCAGTGCCGAGAGCCGTGGGACGGACCTGTTGGTTGGCCTTCCACCCTCTGCCTGCTCCGCCTCTGCTCCCCTCACACCTGCCCACCTGGTCTGCCTTCCTCTCTTCAAGGCTGGCTCCCCTGGCCCTGGCCTGCTGCAGGGACTTGGCCAGCTGGGCCACCCAGCCCCACCACAAGCCCCCAGCCTGCTTCTCGCCAGCTGTAATCCCCCCCCTGGGGTCTGGCTGGAGCTTGGGGGGCAGCGCTTAGCTTCTTCCTCCTCAGGAATTCTTTGCAAGAGTGACCTGAGGCAGAGGGGTGTTTGCAGGCCTGCCCTGGCATGGCCCTTTGTGTTCCTGCGCCCAGCCTGCTTGGCGCCTTCCGGGGCCATCTCCCAGTGCTGGCCTCCCGGCTGCCTTCACTCTGCACCCCGTGGCCTCCCTTTGAGTCATGGGTCTCTTAAGGTTCAACGACCTGTTTCGGTTGCTTGTGACCAAGAACCCTGGAGGACTCACACCCACACCGTCCACTCTGCTGGGCACCTCTGAGTGTGTGTCGTGTGTGCTCAGCACCCTGTGGGCATGACCATCCCGAGCTGGTCACGGAGCCCGTCACTGCCGCTGTGGCGACTGCAGGCTGAGTGCGCTGCGGGGTTCAGACCCGGGCACCACACCTACCAGCTGTCCACGGCTGGACGCACGCCTGCTCTGGGATGGCCAGTCTCCACTGCTGGAGGTCGCGGAGGCTGTGTCACAGGAAGCTCCTGAGCTATGCGGTGGCCAGGGCGTGCGCTCCGCGTCCTGTCCTATCTGAGGGTGGGCAGTGCTGTTTTCCATTTTATTCTTGTCTCCCCTAGGAAGTGGCCAGGCCTTCTGGAAGACTTCTTTACTCTCATTCCCTTCACCACGCAAGGAAGGGGACCCGGCTCTGGTGCAGGTGACATGGCATTTCCCCCGACCACATCAAACCCACCCCTGATCTCGAAGCCTCTCAGAGGTAGGATGCTGCCCGGTAGCTGCTCTGGGCGCTTCTGCCAGGATCCTGAGGCCCCTCCTGGGTGTTTACTGCATCCCTGCAGGGAGCCGATGGAGGCCACTGACCCAGCACCGACCCGCCCAGCCCTGTCCACACCTGCTGACTCCCAGAGCCCCTGGCACAGCTCGCCCCCTGCAGAACCCCGTGGCCTGCACTGCCAGGCAGCTGAGGACGCTCCTGCACCATCCTCCCTCCCCACTCTCTCCCTTTCTTCAGTGTTGAAAGGACTTTTTCAGAACTGGGAGTGGAACCCAGGACCTAGGGCATGGAGGTAGGCTCACCATGGAGCTGCAGCCTCAGCCCTTCTTTTCCTTTTGAGACGGGTCTTGCTCAGTTGCCCAACCTGGCCTTGCAGCTGAGATCCTCCACCTTCTGAGTCACGAGAGCACCAGCATGCCTGGCTTGAGAAGACTTGATCAGAGACATGGTAATGGCCATTTTGGAATGCCTACGGGCTAGACTCTGTCCATGAGGATTCTAAAGGAGGAATGGTGTGGCCGGTCCCAGGAGCCGTGCTGAGGGGGGTGGAGTGTGGCTTTGCCCCTGCTGCCCCTGCTGTCTGGACCACAGGTGCACCATCTGGGGATGGTGGGGTGGGCTGGCTTCTAGCACTGGGCTAGACTGGGACAGTGAGAGAATCCTAAACTCTTCTCCTATTTCAGTCTCTGGTTTTCCGTGTGAACCGTGCTCACCAGCAGCTAAGATCACCAAAGAGCTGGTCAACACGCTCCCGAGGATAGCTTCGGCTGGTGAATCGGAGCTGAGTTCTGATCCCTTTTCCTGCCCTGCAGCCTCTAGAACAATTACGATGCTTCATTAAAGAGCAGCAGGCTGCATGCAGCCCAGATGGCAGCCTGTGCTGAGAACTGTGTGCATTAATCATGGAGCATTTTAATCTTCCATGGCTCACTTACACGACAGGGAAGTTTGTTTGTTTGTTTTCTGGCAAATTCACTGGAATATTAGAGATGAACTGGAACTTCAATCAGCATTTCTTAAATTCAGACCAAGTTTAAAAAGTAAATACAACAAATGAGGATGTTTTTGAGTTTCTATTCACCATCTCATTAAGAGTCCTTTTGTAAGGGGCCACTTTGAAGAGAGAATATGTACATACCAAGGTCATACTGTGATGCACAAGGGAACTCAGACAGTTCTAGTTGAATGGAATTCTATTTTTGTAAAGATATGAAATGATCAAAAAGAGGAACCCTACAGAGTATACTGGAATAAAGCTTATAAATGCATCATAAGCCAAGGAAATTCATTTAAATGGCTAAATTTGGTGTACTTTATGCAGACAGCAAAAAGCTACTTAAAAATGTAAAATTCCCATTTTTTTTTTAATGTTGTGGAGTCCAAAATGATGAGGGGCCAGGCACTGGTAACTGACGTGATCTAATCCATTCCTGCCCCCGTCCATCCTTATGTTACCTGGCTCCACAGCAGTGTGTCAGCACCTGCCACGTGGTAGCTAAACCCGCCTCAGTGTCGCGCAGAATCATCAAGAGCCAATGTTCTTGTCTTATTCCTGGTCTCAGAGGAAATGCCTTCAGACTCACAGGTGTTGTCTCAGCCTGGGCCTTTTGTAGATGGCCTTTACCTAGTTGTGGAAGTTCTCTTCTATTCTTAGCTACGTGTTTTTGTCATGAAAATGCTTCTTCTCTGCCTATGGAAATGACTCCGTTGTTTTCTTTTAATCTACAAAGGTGATATGTGGCATTGATGTTTGAATGTTGAACCATCCTTGTATTCTTGAGATAAACCCTACTTGCTCGTGGTTGTATGGTCCTCTTTATGTGTTCCTGGATTTGGTTTGCTGACTTTTTGTTAAGGACTTTGCATTTGTATTCATTAAAGACATATATCTGTGGTTTCTTTTTCTTTGAACACAAGTCTTAGCTTGATTTGGGGGTTATGGTAACATTGATCTCACAGAATGAGTTCGAAAGTATTTCTTCTTCTTCTTTGTGGAGGTTGGTATTAATTCTTCTTTGAATGTTTTGTAGAATTCACCAGTAAAGCTAACTGGGCCTGGGCTTTTTTTTGGAGAGGACTTTTGATTACTAACTAATTTCCTTTATTTGTTGTAGTTTATGTGGATTTTCCATCTCTTCTGAGTCACTTTTAGCACTTTTACTTTTCTGGGAGCCGGCCACTCTGTCTGGGTCACCCTGCTGGCTCTACCCCTGCCTCTGGAGCTCTCGCAGCCCAGAGACAGATGGACATGGGTTCTGAGCCCGCCTCCTTTGTCCCCTCCATCGAGCTGGGCCTTCTCCTTCCTTTACCCCTGTGTCTCTAAGTTAAACCTGCACTAAGGTGTTTTGGAAAAAACGGAAAAGGAAATATGTATAGATACAAATTATGCTCAAGATTTTAAAACAGCGTAAATGCAGGAAAACACTGAATTCCACATTCGGTACTGGCTAGCACATAGCTGTTTTTCTGGAATAATTTAAGACAAAATCAAGTACACCTGTCTGTTTAGTTTGAGAGTTCAAAACAACTGCCCTGCTAGGTTTGGATGCCACCGCAGCTGTTGTCCCTGGCAGAGCTCTGCTCAGGAGGGCATCCTCCCCAGCCAGCCTGGGCCCACACGGTCACCTGAGCTGGGGGACCTGCAGCACCTGTCCTGGTGGGCTCTGCCCTCTGCGGGGCTGTGCCTTCAGCCCGTCCCTCCCGGCCACTGGAGTGTCCCTGCGCTCGGGCTCTTGGATGCCCCCGCCCTTGCCCACTGCCCACACAGGCCTCTCCAGGCCCGCCGGGTTCCCGGACGCTGCCGTCTTGGAGGCTGGAGCCACCTCGTTGGGTCAGCTTGCTGTACACATTATCTGTGGATTTGGAAGGCCACTTACGCCACTTTTCCTCAGCTTCCTTCTGGTGAAATGGAATGCAGGAACAAGGTGGCTGTGGACAGGTGTGGCACCTGGAATGCCTCTGTAAACATGCCACCAGCTCCTTTAACGGAAGTGCTGCGGCTTCAGGACGGCTTGACTGCTCTACTTAACTTACAAACTGAACCCGCAGCAGGTGTTCCTGATGAAAATGAAATATGGAAAAGTAAAAGCACAAAACACTGATGGCCACCCTCCGCGCTGGCAAGCATGCAGCTGTCTCTCTGGAATAATCTGAGGCCACATTAAATGCGTCTTTCTGCTGAGTTTTAAAGTGCAAAAATCACAGATCCCATTTCAAATTAGAGCTATGAATATTTAACTCTGACAAGTTGTTCATTCATTTTAAAATAATAAATGTAAATCCGTTATACTTGTATCACACAGGTCAGTGATTATTCTCTCTAGTAAGTCTTGTTTACATTGACTACCTGACTGGTTATGATAAATTGCTCCAGTGGTTTCTTGTGGAACCAAAAATCGCATTTTAATCTTCATTATAATGATATTGACTAAAGTGGATTCCCAGGGCCCTCGACCCTCAGTCTTGAAGGAATCTCTATGATGCTATTAGGTTTCCTTTATTTGTTGTAGTTCATGTGGATTTTCCATCTCTTCTGAGTCACTTTTAGCACTTTTGCTTTTCTGGGAGCCGGCCACTCTGTCTAGGTCACCCTGCTGGCTGTCCCCCCATTAGCTGAAAAACTAAACCGATACACTAATAACTAACTAGTATCAGCTAAACTCATACGTAAAACAGTTGGCAGTCCTGATGGGAATAAAGAAGAAAAGTCAGCCTTTTTCCTTGGTCAATTTTCCTGAAGTCGTGAGTACAAGCTTCAGGATTTCAGTGTGCCCATTTCTGCCCCCCAAAGCCACACTCACCTGCCAGCGGCTCTTGGGGGTCCTCACTAAAGGCAGGAGGCCAGAGGGAGACATCTCCTGCGCTTGCAGCGCTTCTCCAGCGGCTGCTCACCACCGAGGGAGCCTGGGTCTGGGGACGGCGGTCATCACGACCTGGGAGTGGGGAACAGTGTGCTCCTGGCGTCTGCAGGGATGAGCCAGGTCCGTGGGCCTCTGGAGGGGGTCGGAGGGGCGGCCCCCTCTTCACCACCTCCTCCCTCTCCAAGCCTAAGGATGAGGACCCCCACGGCCAGGCCCACTGCTGCCTGCTTCCCAGCTCACCCCCACCTCAGAGGGAGGCACCTCCTGGGGCGGCCCCGGTCACACTAATGGAAGGCATTTGGGGTTGGCGCAGGAGCACGGAGTGGCATCTGTGGGTTTGGCGTCCCCTGGACCTTCCATGGGGGCAGAGCCTTCCCGGTAGCCCCAGTTGAGAGCCCCATTCAGTTTATACACGAGGTGAAGCCTCTTGCATGGGTCTAACACAGGCACAGCACACTGGTTCTAGTGTCCATGTGGACTGCTGTCCTCCGCCTCCTGCCCAGCCCTGCTTAGTTTTTTATTTGTTTTGATTAGTTACACACGACAGTACAATGACCTTGACATTTAAAATCCAAACTGTGGTCCTCATGAGTGAGTGTGAGCATCTCCCTGTCCCACCGTGTCCTGCTCTCCTCACCCCGAGAACATAGGAGCTCCTCAGGTTGCTCCAAGCGGCTCTGTCCCTTCCAGCTCTGGCCCCGGATTCTAACCCTGGGTGTGGGGAGGGAGCGGCTGCTGTGAACTCAGTGTAGATGGCAGGGAGCCACGCAGCCGGGCTGGTCCAGGGGGCTGTGCTGGCCACTCTGGAACCTGAGCTCCCCCACCCAGGTCCCCACTCTGCATGGGGCCCAGGGCGGGCAGGGGACAAAGGGAGAGGGAGAGGCAGATGGAAACCCAACCCTCCTGCTCTGGCCCCAGGCCACTGTGGTCTGACTATGAGGTGTGCCCCTGAAGCTCCGGTTACCGCAGGAGTGTTCACAGGTGGAGCGATGGGAGCCGTAAGCTGACCGGTGGACTAATCTGCTTGTGGGCTCAGTAGTTTGAAAGGACTTCTCTACTGGGAGGTACCTGTAGGCAGGTGGGCCAGGGGACCATGACCTGTTCTCCTGGTTGTTTTTCTCCTCTCTCTTCCCGGTGGCCAGGACTGGAGCACCTTCCTCGGCCACGCCCTTCCCAGACGTCGGCCTGAGCTGGCCCAGAGCCATGCGGCTGGCCCACCATGGACAGAACCTCTGACACTGTGAGCCAAAAGAAAAGTTGCTCCTCTCAACTGTGTGTGCAGTCACTTACAGACAAAGGCAAGAGGATCCAACTGGGTCATGTTCCCAAGAGTGAAATGCACTGTCCCAAACTGCGAATCTTGTCCTGTGGGGTCTCCCCATGGCCCCCAGGTTTCTGTCACCTGTGATCGGAGTAGACACATATTTACAGAGCACAGTCCGCACCCAGGCGCTACTCCCCTCCCTCCCCTCTCTTCCCCTCCCTCCCCTATCTCCCCCTCCTCCTCCTCCCCACCCCCACGCCCTCTCCTCTCTCCCCCTCCCTCCTCCTCCCCACCCCTCCCTCCCCTCTCTCCCCTCCCTCTCCTCTCTCCCCCTCCCTCCTCCTCCCCTCTCTCCCCCTCCTCCTCCTCCCCACCCCCTCCCTCCCCTCTCTCCCCCTCCTCCTCCTCCCCACCCCCTCCCTCCCCTCTCTCCCCCTCCTCCTCCTCCCCACCCCCTCCCTCCCCTCTCTCCCCCTCCTCCTCCTCCCCACCCCCGCCCTCTCCTCTCTTTCTCTCCCTCTCTCTCTTTCGTGCCAGAATGGCTTCAAGTTTCAAATTTCCACTCACTGTATTTCCTATAATCAACCTAAGTGACTTTCTTTAAGCCACCTGAGATAAAAACATTAGTTAGGGAGAGAAGAAGCCCGAAAACCTTTTTAAAAATACTTTGTTGTTTCAACCCAAAATGTGGGTGTGGGTGGGGGAGAGAAGCTGAAAAGCAGGCATTTGCAAATGTGACTTCTCAGGTTCCTGCCAGGGCTGTCAGTGGTCTAACCCTCACACAGGAGCCAGGGCCTGAATCCACAGCACCTAGAAGCCAATTGTGCCGATCGTGAGGTTCTGTGGGCGTTTGGGGCCACCGATGCACCAGGAAGCACCCTGCTGTAAACACCCTGTTGGTCCAGCAGTACCAACCCAGCAGAGGCTGCAGTTACCAGCGTCCCCACCCGAGGAGGGTCCTGACCAGAGGACACTGCAGCGGGCCACTCTCCCCTCAAGCTGGCCAGAGTCAGTCCTGGGGCCGCTGTGGACAGACTTGAGGGGCGTGAGGGTTGGAAGCTGGACCTGGGTGGCCTGTTTTAGCATCACAAGTCCCGTCCCCATGGGCTCCGCTCGGTCTGGGGCAGACGGGGCGTGCTGTGTGTAGATGCCTCTGAGCCCAGGCAGAGAGACTCTGGGAAGTGAGCTTCCCTGCCCTGACCACACTGCAGTGGCCTTGATCTGCATGTCACCACTCTGTCACTTCCCCTTCGGCACCTGGGTGCTGGGTGCTAGTCTCAATCCTAGCACAGAATTCTGGAAACGAGAGAATAGGTGGACACATGTTGCTGTCCCAGACAGGAAGCTTCCCCTGCTTCCCCACGGCCAGCAACCAGTCACCCCATTTCCTCCTGGGTCCCCCAACCCCGTGGAGACCGGTGACGAGGAGCCAAGTCACCTGTGGAAAGTGCTTCTCATGGTGCCAGGCCCATCCTCGTGCCCTGCGCTGGCTGAGCCCCGGGAGGCCACACACTGCCATGGGGGCTTGCCTGGGGACGTGTGCTCGCCCCTGGTGGTGCACGATTCCTGGAAAGTCCTGGGACCACGACTCTTCGCATCTGGACAAGGGAGGTGCTTCCTGTGCATCGGGCCTGCCATGAAGTGCTGGTGGCTTCACGGACAGGGCCCCTGAGCAGCCTCACCAGTCCTGGGTGTGGGGACAGGGGCATGGAAAAAATCATGAGGATACCAGAGGGAGTGCTTCTCCAGCAGGAATTCCACAAGGACAGTCAAGCTCTTCAGAGAAGAACCTCAGAGACACAGGCCTCCTCATCTAGTGGCTGGGTGCAGGTCCTTGTCTGATAAGCATTTCTAGGTCACTGCCAAGCCACGGATTCCCCCATGGTTGGTTTTGTCTTCAAGCTGACAGAGGTGGTGTGTCAGTCATCTTTCATTGCTGGGACAAAATACCTGAGGAAAATGACTTAAAGGAGGAAAGATTTATTTTGGCTCACAGAGTCAGGGGCTTTCGTCCGAGGTCAGCTGCTCCGTTGTTTTGGGCCTGAGGAGAGGCAGAGCCTCATGGCAGAGGGCATGGGAGAAGACAGAAACCTAGCTCCTGGCAGCCAGGAGCGGGTGGAAAGGGGAGGGACAAGTTACACCCTTCCAAGTTGTGCCCCAAGTGACCTATTTCCTCCAGCCAGGCCCTACCTCCTGTGGTCTCCACCCCCTCCCAATAGTTCATTCAAGTAGGACCCATAAATGGATCAACTCACCGATGATCCAGTCATTCCCCCAACACCCCCTCTGGACATCACTGTTAAGGATCCAGCCTCCAACACATGAGTTTTTGGAGGACAATCCAGATACAGACTGTGACAAGCAGATGTGGGCAGAGCAGAAGGTACAACAACAGTCACTCCTGTTGTGTGCACAGCAAGCCCTGCGTGTGCCAGCCACAAGGCGGCAGTTATTTCTCAGACCTGGATGGTCTGGTCTTTGAGAAGAATTCACCATCTCCAGTAGAGAAAACCTTTGTGTGGTTTCAGGGAAAGGCTGCCACCGATCCTGCTGTTTCCCGGAGTCGGACAGTTCACACGGTGCCGACTTCAGAGCCTTCCTGCGTGACTGCGCTGAGTTGGTTTTCTCTGTTTCATTTGAGAGCAGGGAGGCTCAGAGGTGTCCACTGGCCTGACGAGGTCATGTGGCCAGCAAATGGCTCCCAGGTCCCGTGTTTTGCTGTTCCCACTCTGGGTTGAAACAATGATGGAAAGACGATTTCATGGTGCCCAGAGGGAGGCATGCCTCCCACAGTGGGAAGGCAGGCCAGCAGGCCGCATCCTTCAGGGATGGGGCTGAGGGTCATAGGACGGATGCTTTGTGTCTTCTCCTGTCTCAAATGGACTCTGGCCACACCACTCCAGCTTTCCTGTTCCACGGAGAATGCCGACATCATTCATAGGGTTGAAGTGAGGAATGTCCGAGGACGTGGACTAGGGCATATTTATCTGCAAATGTGTCTGACTTTGATGCTGATCACCTCTTCCTGTCTTTATGGGCCGATCACATACCCCCGTCGGTGAGCTGTCTATCCAAACCCAGTGACTTTTAAAGAACCGGATTGTCTGTCTCTTTATTGTGGGTCATAAAGGCTGTGTATATTCTAGATGCAATTCTCTTGTCAGATGTATGACTTCCAGATATCCACCCCACCCTTTCTCTGGTATTATTGGCAACACACACACATTATAATTTTTGTTAAAGTCTCAATTATCAACTTTTTGTTTGGTTGCTTAAATTTTTGGTATCCTATCTAAGAAATCATTATCTAATATTTTATTTTAGGTCATGAAAAGTTTTGAAATTTTATGCTTACATTTTCTTCTGAGATTTATGGTATGGGCTCTTATATCTTTGATCCACTTTGAGTTAATTTTTATATGTTATACAAGGTAGGAGGTACACTTGGAAATCTATTTAACATCACTTTCTGAAAAGACTATTCTTTTCCTATTGAATGGTCTTGCACTCTTGTTGAAAACCAGTAAACTGTAAATGTGAGAGATTATTTCTGAACACTCAAATCTATTCTATTAATTTATGTATTTGTCTTTATGCCAGTACCACGCAGTCTTGGATACTATCATTGGATAGTAAGTGAGAAATTGTGAAGCCCTCAAATTTGGCTCTTCTTTTCTCAAAATTATTTTGGTTATTCTTAATTTTTCATATAATTATAGTTCCACATAACTTATATTAGTTTTTTTATTTTCTGCAAAGAAATCAGTTGAGATTTTTCATTGTGATTCTGTTGGATATATACATCAAATTTGAAATTATTGTTAAATCAACAATATTAAGCCAGGTGTGGTGGCATGAAGTCCCAGTTGCTCAGGAGATTTGAATCAGGAGGATCACCTGAGCCCAGAAATTTAAAACCATCCTGGGCAACATAATGAGACTCTGTCTCAACACAGTAAGTCTTCCAATCCATGAACATGGGATGCTTTCCATTCGTCTTACACATTTTGTTTTTTCTGATGCTATTGTAAGTGTCTGTCTCAACACAGTAAGTCTTCCAATCCATGAACATGGGATGCTTTCCATTAGTCTTACACATTTTGTTTTTTCTGATGCTATTGTAAGTGTGATTTTTAAAGTTTGCCATTTTGATTGTTTCAAAACAAAATAATTAATAAATATAATTAATTTTTATATATTTATCTTATATCTAGCAACCTTGCTTAATGTATTTATTAGTTCTAGAAATTTGTTAACTTAGTTCTAATAGTTTGTAGTAGATTCTTCATGATTTTATGTGTATATATAAAATCTTTCCAGAATGCATAACTTTTTTTATTTTCTTCTTGGTTACTCACCTGCTCTAATATCTCAAGCATACAGTTGAATACAAGTAACAAGAGTGGTCATCCTTGTCTTGTTCCTGAGCTTGAGGAGAGAGTTCCGTCTTTCACTATTAACCATGATGTTAGCCATGGTTTTTCACAGATGTCTTTTATCAGGTTGAGGAAGCTCCCTCTATTTCTACGTTTTCAAGAATATTTATCATGTTGAATTGTGTCTATTGCTCTTTCTGTGTCTATTAAGATAATTACATGGTTTGTGTTCTCTATTCTCTTGATATGGTGTATTACATTCATTTGATTTTTGAATGTTAGCATGACCTTGCATTTTTTTAATCTCATTGCATTAATCACGGTGTATAATCCATTTTATGTGCTGTTGAGTTTGATTTTTTTTTGAGGTTTTTCACATTTATATTACTTAAGGATGTTGGTCTGCAGTTTTTTTTTTTTCTTCTTGTGATCATGGACTTAGCTAGATTTTGGTAGGGTAATACTGGTCTCATAAAAGGAATTGAGCACTCCAGCTGCCCATCTTTTTTGAAAGAGTTTTTAAAGTCTTTGTGATAATTTAAAAAAAAATGCTTGATAGAATTCACCAGTTTGATAGAATTCACCAATGAATCTGTATGAATCAAGAGTTTTCTTTGTAGGAACTTTTAAAATAACTAAAAATTTTCCTGTATTTGTACTTGTATTTGTACTGTATTATACTTGGATTTTCTATATCTTCTGAGTTGGTTTCTGTAGATTTTATCATCATTGGAATTTTTCTTTTTTTTCTAAGTTATCTAACGTGTTGAGATACAGTTACTCCTAGTAGTCCCTTATAACCTTTCCAATTTCTATAAGTTCAATAGTGTACATTCTTTCATTTCTGATTTTGGCAGTTTGAGTTTTCAATACCAAATTGAAGGACTGCCAAACCCTATGCAGAGGGTCTAAAACATGTAGATCTGAGTCAAAGCTGCCACCTGCCACCAATATAATAGGTTAAATCTCATGAAATTATCACTCCTTGACCAATTTCATCTGCAAAAAAGGCAGTTTCACCTGGCTCAACACTAACAAGTTGAATTAATTTCAACTTTCATAAGATGAAAACTTTCATAAGATTAAAAATTCATTCATTAAAACGTTTGTTTAAAACCAACAAAACTCCCTTTACCTGTCTCCTTCTTTATCATTTTCCTTCTTCTGCAAAGGAATGCACCTTGGTCCCCAGATTCCTGCACCCACTAGGAGGAGTGCTGGGCCCCAGTCTTGGGCCAGCTTCTCTCGTCCCCAGTACAGCAAGACCACCTCGTGAGGTGCAGGCTGGGCTGCTGCTGGTGCATGGCCCTCTTTCCTCTTTCTGGAATTCAGATCTAACTCCCCCCTTTTGCTGGTCACCTCCATCTTCCAGTTGGGGTTCCCTGTCCTCTCATTCACTCCCAAGAACTTTGGGGACCAACTGAAGTACCCACAAGAGTTGCTTAGAACTGCCAGTGGCCGTGACGCTGTGGAGTGGTTGGCCTTTGGTCTGTGCCTCCCTCAAGGCAGGTGAGCTGGAGCCGAGAATCCCAGATGCCCATCTAAGGTCCAGTGCTTTGCAGACTGGACTCGGAGTTCTTCTCCTGGGGGCTCACATTTCCTTTCATCCTAGTTGCAGACCTTTAATTTTATCTGTTTTGAGTTACCCAGTGACTGGGGGAGAAACTGCAGGCCACTCAGCATCAGGGAGGACCAAGGGTGGGAAGGTTCACAGGTGTCAAGCCAGTTTCATGAAATGAAACTGCAGGTGAGTGTGGTGCCCCATCCCAGGTCCCGAGGAAGGCCTTGTATTTTCCATGCTTGGAATGTGTAGTTATTGTTGTAGATCTTGAGATCTTGAATGACTGGAAGGCTTTCCTTTCCTTTTTACTGCACTAAATTTATTTTCTCATTTTCTAAGTCAAATTTGATAAGCTCTGGAATGGTATATGATGCATTATTCATAAAACTGGTTAAAGTCAGAAAATTTAAGCTAGCCGCTTTCTCTAGCATTTCCACTTAGAGTACAAATGTCTTTGCGGTCTCGTGTTGATGAGGTGCACTCATGAATAAGACATGAGTATCACAGAGGAGGTTTGCAGCCATTTCATATTCATTTTTGCTCCCCAGATCCTCTTTCTGTCAAAGCTGTGCTTTGCCCGTACACCTTGGGAAGGCCTGGCTTTCGGCGTGACAGCAGGGTCTGCAATGAGGAGGCTGCGTGATGACAAACTCCAAAGGCTGAGGCCTTAAAACCAGAGTTCCTTTAAGGTTTTGAAAGGCAAAATGCCAATCACTGTTCTTTAAATTTCCTCAAGGCCTCATCTGCTTGACAAGTGTTAAAATCGGGATTGCAAAAGAGCAGGCAGTTTGCACAGACTCCCTGGAGAGGAAGGCTCCTGTGCATTTCGTGGCATTGAACTCTGAGGACCACACAGCAGATGGAGCCTGGGCTTCCGGCAGCTGGCCCTGTCTCCACCCCCCACCTCTGCCTCCCAAGTCTGACTGATGAGGTGTCTTGTGCCGTCCTCGCCTGCCTGGGTTTCACCCTCTCTGGAAGGGGAAGCCGGCCAGGGCTCCTCCAAGGCTCCTGGCTCCCTCCTGCTGTCTCTGAAGTGCGTCAGTCTCACCAGAGGCACCTGGAGAAGGCGATGTCGTTGAGTTCCACCTTGGATCGGCTTTGACTTCAGAGCTCCCGGAGAAGTCCTCGTTGGCTTGACAGGCATCAGACTCGGGCTTTGCCCTGAGGCCTGTGAGAAGCTCTGGCCCAGCAGAGCAGCACTCGGGGCTGGGTCCTGTCCACTGCCATCTCCAAATCTCGTGCCACCTGAAACATAAGAAGACAATCCCAAAATGCAGGGAGTGTGGCTGGCCAGCGTGTCACAGGCCATGGCAGAGCCAGAGGAGAAGGGAAGGGCAGACAGCAGCGGCAGGAAGGAAAGCCAAGGCTCTGGAGGACCATGTGCAGCCATCGCTCATCGATCTCTCCACCACGCCTGGCACCCAGGAGTCCGTCTCCTCGTGAGCTTCAGCTGGTGACAGAGAGGGACTCACCAGCCAGAGTCCTCACAAGGTCTTGACCTTCAGGAGGCCGGGACCCTCCTGCTCCTCCTCTCCCGCTGTTCCCCGTGTCCCTCTCCAGGGCTCTGGATCTGGCAGCCAGGGAGGCAGGGTGCCTCTCCCAGGTCACGGGCAAGGTCACGCAAGCCCAGTAGTCAGTGAAGCTTCACCTGGCCCCGTCGGGGAGATCTTCCCTGGCAATAGTATCCAGCCCAGCACGGCGGCCGTTCTCAGTGGAAGAGATATCTCCATGGTCTCAGGATGGATGGGGTGCACCCCGGAGGACTGCAGGTGGCAGAGGTGTGGCCAGGCACAGAGGGAGATCGAGGAGGCAGAGTCCTCCCCAGCATGGATGGAGCCTCTGGGCTGAGCCCCAGGAGGAGGGACTCAGGAGCCACAGCTGCCAGGCGGGAGATTCAGTGCCTGCTGCTGAGGACATGGATTCTCTCCCCACGGCACCTCCCACCAAAGTGCTTCGCCTGGTGACCCTGTAGTGATCTGTCGACAGGGAGAGGATGGTACAGAGTGCTGGGTGTGGCCTCCCGCAGGGGCAGATGAGAAAGGGGCTCATGCTGGGCTTGCAGGTGGAACGCAGTCCTGCCCACGTTCCTCCTCCCACAGGTGAGGCTCACACAAGGGCTGAGCCTCGTTAGGGAAGTGACCAGCGCTTGGACTTCCACCACCGTGAGGTCCCAACCCACAGCTGCGGGAGGGCACAGGGTCTCTGGGCACACAGAGCCCGGTGGAGGCCGACTCTGGAGGTGCCTCATCTGGCCTGCGAGGAAGTACGGGGAGCCGGTCTGCAGGCTGAGTGAGGCGGCTCGATTGTGGACCAGGCCTGCCGGGGACGGCCTGTTCAGCAGTTCTCACACCAGGGGACCCCACTGGAACCCGAAGGACACAGTTGTCCTCCGAGGCACGTCAGCTGGTGTGGCATTGGGGTGGAAGCCAGGTGACAAACCCCACAGGCGGCCAGGGCCCAGACTCCAGGAGCCTCCTCCTTGCTGTGAGTCCCTTGTCCCAGTGCCTCATGAAACACTGCCTCCTGCTCCAGAAGAGGCCGTGGACGGGCACCTGGTGACTGGAGCTCAGACGTGCTTCCTTGGCCTCCTGGCCTCACGGATGCTGGGCCCTACCTTCCGGTTGCAGAACCCCAAGTCCCTAGCCACGCCAGGAGCCCAGGGTTGAAGTTCACAGTACTTAGCACCTAGACCTACGGGGCTCAGAGGCACCCAGCATGACACCCTGCCCTGCCTGGAGGCTGCCTGCAGTTGCCCTCAACGGCCTGGCGACCCCACGCCCCTGCTCCCCCTTCCCACGCTCCCCGGTGAATCGGGCCATGGATGGGACCTCAGCGGCACACATGCCCTGGAGCCTTTGTTGGGGTGCCTGAAACCCAAGCTGGGTGCGGCAGGGGCTGCCCTGGGGCCCGAGTGTGGCCCAGAGGCCAGCTGGCCCGAGAGGAGCCAGGCCTTCCCACGGGGATGAGGAAGCGGCTGTCTCTGTGCTCCCTGAGGAAGAAACCAAAGGCAGGAGGGAGCGATCGGCTCTTCCTGTTGGCCAGGCCTGTCGGCCAGTCCTGGGGGAGATCACGTTTCCCGGGTTAGCTGTCCATCCGTAACCTGGTCGGGCTTGTGGGAACCAAGGCCCCAAGCAACAGAGCCTCCTGTGCACCCGAGGCTGCTCCGCCAGCTCCGCCAGCTCGGGTTGCTCGTGGATTGGGGCAGGCGGAGAGCTTCTCTTCCTCAGGCCTGACCTGTGTTCCCAGGAACGCTGGGGTGACGTCCTGTGAGTCCGTCTCTGGCAGAGCCGAACTGTAGAACTGAGAACAGCGTCACTGGGTGTAGCCCGTGGGCCAAGGGAGCTCTGGGGAGTCCCAGGGTTCCTCAGAAAGGGCCTGGGAGAGGGGCTCCCTTGTGCTGGTGCCTGCCCCCCTGAGCTGACAGGCCCCCAGGTCAGCCTCACTGGGACTCGCCACGCCCCCCAGGCACCACCCCTGCTCCGGTGGTTCCGGTGGTTCCGGTGGTTGGGAAGGGCCCTCTGCCCGCCCTCCCCAGGCCTGGCCTGGGGCGCTGGTCCCACCCAGGGAATGGCCTTGGTGGTGCTGGCCTTTGGAGGAGGTGGCCTGGGGCTTGGCCTTGGGCTCATGTGAGGAGGAGACAGACCCAGGCCTTTCTCCTCACGGCCCAGCCCTGCCCACTGCCGAGAAGTGGAAGCCACAGCCCTTCCAATGGCTCTGCTGCTGAGATAGACACAGCGACATTCAGGAACGGAGGTGAGCGCATCAATTATTAAACCGCCCAGAGAATCAATACGACATTGCTGGTGTGTTTCCTTTTAGATATTTCTGGAGTTTGCTTTCAATATTTAATTCAACTCAAACTGGGAGGTCATTAGAAGATGTGTATTCCAGGTCACCACAGGCTGCAGCTCCCAGGCGTCCCCCCCAGGGCTGAAGTTCGCTGCTCTTCCAGGAAGCGGGGTGGGGGGCGTCCGCAGGTTCTCTGCTGACTTTATAAAACGGCACAGGTCAGGTTCCTGCGTTTGCAAGTTAATCTTTTTTTTTTTTTAATTTTTTAATATTTATACTTTTTTTAGTTCTCGGCAGACACAACATCTTTATTGGTATATGGTGCTGAGGATCGAACCCGGGCCGCACGCATGTCAGGCGAGTGCGCTACCGCTGAGCCACATCCCCAGCGCCCCTGCAAGTTAATCTTAAACCAGCTTCCCAAAGAGTCTTCTGGGGTGTTTGCAGATTTTGGTGAGAGGTGGTCAGTGTCCAGGTGGGCCACTCTTCTCTCAGTGCCAGCACCACACAAGAAGGCCACCAGAAGGGAGGGAAGTGTCCCCTATTTACAGATGTGGACAGAACGGACTCCCTCCTCGTGGCCACACCTAGGGTGCCTGCTGGAACACCCACGAATGGAAAGTTCTGCTGTCACTTTTGACACGGCCGCGTCTGAGCCCTGCAGCCAAACCCTCATGGTGTCCACAGCTGGCACAAGGAAGCCACTTCCTGATGTTTTCCTCCTCCGTTCTGAGGTGACTCCAGGGTCCCACAGGGAGCGCCTCTGCCTCACTGTCCTCTGGGGAGGGCATGCTTGCCTCGAGGACACCTGGGCCACCAAGGCGAAGCTCTGCAGCTGTAGCTGAGACCATCGCCCTGTTTCCTCCCGTGCTGGGGCCCAGGGCCAGACACAGCCTCGCTGCCTCCCCAGGCTCGGGACCCCCCATCTCATGGGGCGTCTGCGCAGTGGCTGCCCTGGTGTCCTTGGCTATGCCCACGTCCCTCCCCACAGCCTCCATTGTCACGTGGCCGACTTCCCCTTATGAGGACACGGATATCCTACAGGAAACCTCCCTGGTCTCCCCAGAGCACAGGGATGGAGCGTCTGGGAGGGGCTCTAAGTGGGAGGAGACAGGACGTTTAGACAGACTGCACCCCAGGGGACCCGTGGCAGAGTGCAGGGTGGGCTGCGGGTCAGGCCCTGTGGTCCAGGCGAGGAGAGTGCCCCGATGGGGCCCGCCACCTAAAACAGAAGACAGTTCAGCTGAGGCAGGGGTTTCTGATCTTCCCTAAACTGGAGGCTGCTCACGATGAAATCTTGAAAAGTCTTGTCACAACCAACAACCAAACCCCACCCCGCCCCAGGACTCCATCGGGAAGGGAGCCTGTCTCCTCGAAGAGCCACTTGGCTGGTGCTCAGGAGGCCTGCCTGGGCAGCCATCCCTGGCCTGGCCACTGAAACATGCCTGTGCCGTCCAGTGTCAGCACACCGTGGCGCCCCGTCCACCCCTAAGGCTGCCCGTGATCTGGCTCCTGTCTGTGGAATGAGTGCGTTCCACTCCAGTCCCTTCTGGGAAGAGCTGGCTTTGGATCCGCCAGGAGCCCTCCCACATCTCCACCTTCACGTGGACATGGCCAGCGCCTCTCACTGCCCTCTGCAGGCACTTCCCATCGTGGAGCTGGTGGCTCACACCCGCCATGCTTTACAGGGGAGGAGCCGGAGGAGGCCTTGCCAGAGATGGACAGCAAAACATGGCGAACCCTGCCGAGGGCGGGAGGGCTGCTGGAGCAGCCGGTGGGGAGCCTGCACACCTTTTCTTCTTGCATTAATTCTCTCAGGTATTTCGCTGTGGTGACAGAAACTAATACAGTGGCAGACACTCCAACACAGTCCTGTGTGCCTCTGGACTTCCAAACTCCACTTTCGGATGCGCCATTTATTTCCCACTAACTAATTTAAAAAGGCACAGCCGGCCGGGCGCAGTGGCACACACCTCGAGTCCCAGCTCTCTGGGAGGCTGAGACAGAAAGATCACAAGTTTGAGACCAGCCTCCACAACTCAGCCAGGGGCTTTCCTTAGCTCAGGGCAATTCTGCCTTTCAAGAAAATTAACTTGGAAAATTTACCCAGAGCCTAAAAGCCCAGGGAACCCGAGCTCACATCCCTTTCCAGAAATGTCAGCACAGACAGAACTCATTCTGGGGACCTGGACCCTGTCCTGCCACCCAGGGCACAAGAGTGTCCTCAGAAGCTGAGCACAGCACTGTGAGGGCCTGAGCTGCTGCCAGGGCCTGGGTACCTGGCCTTCGCTTCCCCACGCAGGGCACCTTGAGCGCCACAGGACCTTGCCAGGCCTGAGTGAACTCTGGAAGGGTCCCTTCCAGGCTCCCTCAGCCTCTTGGGGACTTCAGGGTTGGCCCAAGAAGCCGGCTGGTTGCTGTCCTGGAACTCCCGCTGGGCGGCACCCAGAGGGGCTGGAAGGACATCTCTGGGTTCCATAGCAGAAGGCACCGACCAGGGGGTCCGTGCAGAGACACTGTGACTCCACCCTGGTGCACAGGTGTTCCCAGAGCATTTCCCGCTTCATCTTCCAGAGTGAAGAGCGAGGAAGGGTTCCTGTGGGGCACTCCCTTTGTCAACGTCCCCCTCACCCCTCCGTCTACCCCCTCTGACTGCCTTCAGGTGCACGAGGGGACATGACCTCTGCACACCCACACCGCGCCCTGGAGCTCCTGTGTCACCAGCCTCCCCTCCACTGTGGTTCCACCAACTGCCCCTTGCAGGCCCCGCCTCTTCTCAGCCGGGTGACCTTCTCAAGTCCCCGGTTGCTGCTCCCTTGCTTCATTTTATGTAAATCTGCACTCATGCACACTCCTGAGGAGCCTGTGTGTCATCGTGTCTGACGCCCTGGGAATGGTCGGCGCTCTCAGGAGTGCTCGCTTCCCGGGTGGCAGATTCACGCTGGGCTGCCCTACTGCAGGGCCTCCGTCCCCCGCCGCACAGTGCCACTGTGGGAATAGAGGGCTAGGAATCCAGGTGGACAGCGCTTTATCTTCTGCAAGCAGACCCCTCAGCCGGCCAGTGTCACGGGTGCTGGCAGCAAGTGGGAGGACCTGAGGGAGTGAAGGGCCCCCACTTCACGGGCTTCGGCACTCTTGCCCCCCGAGGCCACAGGGAGTGTGGCAGCCAGGTGAGCGCCTGCACACAGGGGGCCATCGAGGGGGGGGCCCTGCCCCGAGGACCCTTGACTCTTCTAATAGGCGCAAGCATGGCCACTGTGTTAGTCAGCTTCTCAGCACAGTGACCAACCACCAGACAAGAGCAACTTAGAGAGAAAACATTTACCTGGGCTCCTGGTTTGGAGGCTAAGGTGAGGCAGAACCCGTGGGCATCCTGGAGGAAAGCTGCTCTCCTCAAGACAGAGGGGAGGAGCCAGGAAGACAAGCTATGATCCCCAAGGACACCCCTGGGACCCACTTCCTCTGCCACACCCCACCTGCCTAGAGCTGCCCTCCAGTAAGTTCCCTTCCACATCATTAATCCATGGGCGCCTGACTAGGTGAGGCCCTCCCAATCGGATCACTTTGCCTCTGTACATTTCTGCGTCGACACAGGAGCTTTTGCAGGACAGAGGTTTTCCTGCCCAGACCCTAACAGCCACCCTTTGCTACAGGGGGAGAGGCATCTCTGTCTCCCAAGGCTGGGTTCCCTGGGACACTCTGTAAGTCAGCCTGGGCCCAGGGAAGTCCGGGCCTGGCCTGAGACCTGCAGGAACGTGAGGAGCATCACCACTAATGGTTCTTGCTCTCCACTGAGCGGGGCAGAGCCACCGGGAGAGAAGCAGGGCTCGGAAGACAGACGTCCATTCAGGGCCAGAGGACGTTAGTCATCGGCTCTCACCACGGTGAGGGTGGATGAGTTCTGGTGGGCAGGAAGGAGGAAGCCGTGGGCTCCTGGGTTAGGGGATGAGGGGAGAGAGGTGCCAGGGTGACGGGCTGGGCTGGCCCAACGTCTGCCCACTGGGCAACTTTGTCCTGAGGCCACTGTGCCACATATCTGATGGGATGGAGGCCACCGCCTGCCCATGTGGCCAGGCTGCAGGGTAGCAATTAACTGATGTGACAGCATTTCATGTTGTGCTGGCTCAGCCGCAAAGAGGGGACCGGCTTTGGGAGTGAAGTTCTCGGAAGAGAATGCTGGCTTGGGGTGCCAGGGTGGGGGGGTCACATCCCTGAGCAAAGGAGCTTGGGTGTCCAAAGTCCGTCTTGCAGGTGACACCCCTCCCTTAGCATGCCCTTACTTCTGGGTGGCTGAGCAGGCAGATGCCCAGGAGCCCTCCTGATGTGCGTCCTGCGGGCACGGCGGTTCTTGGCCTTGGCTTGCCCCGAAGTTACGGGGGCGGCATGGTGGTCCCTGTGCCCAGCACAGATGTGCTCTACAGCGGGGCTTTACAGAACCAGTGCCAAGCGAGCAGAGGCTTCGCCCCAGACTGCAGGACAGAGCTCCTCAGCAGGGCTCTCCGCCCAGCCGCCCGCAGGTAGTCACCAGAGACGCGCACCCGGAACTCCACGTCAGGCCGCCCCCGAGGGGTGGCATCAGAGGGCCTGGGTGGAGTTCTGCAGAGGCTGGTTTCCAAGCTCCCCGCGAGCACCACAGCTCTCACTGCTGCCAGCTCAGGGCACAGCCCCGGCTGCATGGGCAGGGGAGGGCACAGGGAGGGTGGGGGGCAGAGCCATCTGTCCACCTGCTCTCCAGCCCCCTCCGTATTGCTGTAGGCAAATTAGGGTCCTGAGGTCCCCAGAGCTGACCCCCTGCCAGTCTCCTCAGTATTCAGCAGGCAGCTCAGGCTCCCTTTGCAGCGTGGTCCCTGGTTTAGACGTGTGAGCTGCAGTGAGGAAACAGACTTGGCCACGTCTCCAAGAACTAGCCCTGGGGTCTTGAGGCCCCCTCCCCTGCTGCAGTTTCTTGAATCTCTTCCTCTAGAACCAAGGTGGGAGGAGGACGCCTGGCCTCTTCCCCTGCCTCTGTCCTCCTGGCCCGTTGTCAGCTCTCAGTCTAGCTCCTCCTTCCCGCACCGTGGCCTTTCCTGGGGTGTACTGAGGCATCTCAGCTCCTGGGTGACGGGCGGTCCCGGGTCCCTACCATCTTCCTCAGGGTGCTGCTGCTCACATCTGCAAACACCAGGAGATGTACCCAGCCGGGTCCTGATCAGTCACACACAGCTCTCGCTGCTGCAGGCAGCTGCATGCCTGTGTCTACCCTGGCAGGACAGTGGCAGCTCTGGGATCCTGGGCTGGGACCTCAAGGAGGATGGTGCACTTGGGGATGGAGGCCCTTGTCATCCACAGCCCCAAGCCATTGCCCTTTGGCCTCCTGGTGCCCCACCTGGCAAGCTGGGACCATGATGGTGCTCAGGAAACTGGCAGGACAGTGGTCCCCCTTACTTGGGCCGGTGCGGTGCCACCCAGGGCTGTGTGCGGCTAGCATCGGGGTGTGTGGAACTGGACAGCTACCTGCGAGGGGTAGACAGGGTTGCTGTTGGCAAAGCAAGGAGACTGCAGATCCAGGCTGCTGGGTGTGCATGCCCTGCCACACGTGAGCTGTGTGACCTCAGGTGGCCCCAGATGCCTCTGGCTCCCAGCATTGTCATCTGTAACTGCACACGGGGTGGCTGTTGTGGTGCTGGCTGTGTGGGAGCAGAGTCTTGCTCTTTCACTGTGCAGAGAAGACAAGATCTGCCTGTGCGGTGCTCGCTCACCCACAGCCAGAGAGGCCGAGCAGAGCCGCTCCCTGAGCTCCTCTGCCTACCCCCGGGGGGAGCTGTGGTGGTGCAGGCTGGCTCTGTCCCCCTGAGACAGCCCATCCTCCTGACCGGACAGGGAAGCCACCTTGGCTGGGCTTCTGCTCAGGCGGCTGGAAGCATGTGACAGGGAGCTGGTTTCCCCTGCCTCATCAAGATCTTACAGCATAAAGGGAAACCCAGTTCTCCTGATGCTGCACTGCAATTGGCTCATTTGCATAACTAACTGAGAACCACTGAGCACCACTTGACAGAAATGGCTGGCCGAGGGCTGCAGGAGGAACAGAGCCCTGGTGGGTGAAGAGGAAGCCGTGGAGAGGAGGGACGGCCACTAAAGGCTGAATCGGGGAGACCAGCCCGAGCTGCAGGGGTGCCGGCCTTCCCCACTGGAGAAGCGGCTGCAGAGCGCCTTGGAATCCACGAGGGAACTGCAGCGGCGTCCAGCGGGCTCTCCTCTGAGGGTGCTGTTTCCTGAAGGTTCTTGCCTTTAGAGTCACCTGTGCTCTGTTAAGGCCACCGTGCTTCCAGGCTTTCCGTTTTCCTGTGCAGATCCCCAGATCTGGGATAGCGGGGTTGAGCCTGGGGTTCAGTCCCGCTGAGTCCTTAGATGTCGCTTAGGCACTGGCTTGGACATTTTGTCCAGCGGGACACCCACATTGTGCCTGGCTCTTGCAGAGACACCCAGGAGCTGGTCTGAATCCCAGTCGCCCTCAGAGTTGGAGATACGTGGCTGCAGGCCTCAGAGAAGTCACCACCGGCTCGCGGCAAGGCCCAGGACACCTTAGCTGCTGGAAGGACCTTGTTGAGTCCTGCCTCCTCAGAGCCTGGGGCAAGGGACTTGGGGTCCCTGAACCTCAGAGAGAGGTGGTCCAGGCATGAGACCAGCATTGGGACTGCAGCCAGGCTCCTGCGGGTTCTGTGCCAGGAAACGACCTGCAGAGCTTCAGGAAAGAGCAAGAGAAGAGATACCGGAGGGGGCTGCTGATGCTCAGGTCTTCTCCTCGAGGGTGGGCCAGCCCTCAGCAGGCCACGTCCACGCCATCCAAAGCCTCTGCAGCTTTGACTGCAGCTCTCTGCTCACCAGAACCAGAGCTGCAGAGTCATGGGCATGTTCTCGATGATACTCAAGCCAGCACTTCGTCAATGTCATCAAAGATGGAGAAGAGCTGAAGGCTTAGAGACAAGGAGACTGAAGCAATGTAGGAGCCCAGAATAGATCCCGTACCAGAGGAAAGACAGCAAAGGACACCAGGGGGTGAATGGGAAAAGCCGGACACGCCCAGCAGATTAGATGGAGACACTGCGTCACGTGACATCACTGAACCTGACACTGCACTGTGGCTGTGTTGGGGAATATCTGTGGTCGTATGAAATACGTACTGAAACAATCAGAAGGCAAATGTTTACAGGTAAATGAGGCATTCAGAGGCCACAGGTACTGACTTGCTCTCAGAGAGAGGTCTTGGGGACATAGATATATTCATATATATGAGGGTCAAGACAGAGAACCCAGATGCCAAAGCAGACGGGGCACCTGTTAACTGAGGGTGAATCTGAGCAGAGGGTATTTGGACACTCCTCCCGCTTTCCCTGCAAACTCTCGGCAAGGCTGCAAGTTTTCCAGATAATAAGCTCCAGACTGAATCGTGACCTGCCCATCGAGCACCCTCTTTCCCAGTTGCACCCACAGGTGCACTTTTTTCCTGTATTTTTGGGTTTCATCTCAAACACAGAGCAAGGCTGGTGCTCTTGTCCCATGGCAAAGTTAGCTTGGGGTAGGATCTGGTGACAGAACAGGAAACACATGTTGGTTGCTGCCCCTGCCTCCTGACAGCATCCACATGCCCTGGACTTTCCCAGGTGACTGCAGCCCGTGTTGTTTTAATGAGGTGGGTTTCACTGGGCTCCTGGTGGGGGCCGGTCACCAAAAACCAGCTCAGGATTAGCAGCTCAGCTTCTGCGCCACCCCATCCTCTGGGGAGTGGGGGTGAGGTGCTGGAGCTGGAGCTGATCTTCATGCCCATGTGGTGAGGCCTCCGTGGAGGTGTCTGAGCTGCAGAGTTGTAGAGCACTTCCCAGTGCTTCCACGGGACTCTGTCCTGTGACCACTGGACCTCAGCCTGTGATTTCCTCATCTGGCCATCCATCCTCACAACAAACCAGCGATTGTAAGAGTCTCCCTGAGTTCCGCGAGCAACACAGAAAAGTGCCAAACCCGAGGAGGGGCCAGGGGCCCCCCATTTACAGCGTGTGGGAGCAGGCTGAGGCCCTCTCTGTGGCGGGCCTGGAAGCAGGGCCTCTGGTGGGGCTGCACTCACTCCAGGCAGCTACTCTCCTGCTCCAGGGGGGCCCTGGGTGCAGGGTCCGTGTGAGGAGACCCCCACTTGGTTCCACGGGTCCTGTGAGAGCAGGAGAAGCCAGGAGTGTCCTCGGGGGCTCAAGCCAGGAGTGTCCTGAGGGTCTGGCGGAGTTCAGTCTTTCATTTTATTCGTTTTTTTGATTTCGTTAGTTGTTGATGGGCCTTTGTTTTAGTTCTATGTGGTGCTGGGAATCGAGCTCAGTGCCCCCACGTGCTGGGCAAGTGCTCTAGCACTGAGCCCCAGCCCCAGCCCCTGGTCCAGTCTTGTCGAGGGGTCTCTTATAATGAGCCAGGTGACCTGGCCAGGGGATCGGGCCAGAGCTCGCCTGTGGTCTTCCAGAGCTGCACTTGGATAAAGATGGCGAAGGTCGTGCTTGCTTTTGAGGTCCATTCTGACCAACTTTGCCTTTTAATTATAATATTGTTGTGGCTAGGGTTAGGATTCATTATTTGTGTGGCACTTAATCACTGAGCCACATCCCCAGCCCTTTTTTTTATTTTTATTTTGAGACCAGGCCTCACTAACCTACCTAGGACCTTGCTAAATTGCTGAGGCTGAGATCCTCCTGCCTCAGCCTCCTGAGTCTCTGGGATTACAGATGGCTCCTGGCTCATTGTTTGTGTTTTGGTGGTTTTTTTCCTGTTTTTTTCTTTTCTACCTTCTTTTGGATTATTTGAACACATTAAGGAATCTCATTTAAATCACCTATTAACTCTCTATTCACATCTGAATCTTAATTGTTGTGGTTGCTTTAAGGGTTAAATGACACTCAGCTTCCATGCTCTTTACCTGGGCCTGGGCTCAGGCCTCCGGGGCTATAAGAGGTGGAGCTGTGCCAGAGCTTCTGCTGCTCCAGGTGCCGCGCACCTGCAAGCGCTGCTCCTGCCTGGGGCCACCCTGCACACTCTGCCGCCTCCTCTTTCCTGAGGGTCTGTTTACTTCCTGCCAGTGGGGTGGCCTGGCCACAGCTCAGGCTGGCCCAGGGGGCAGCTCTTCACAGTCTTATGGACTGTGGGTATGGACAGTGGTCACCTGCACATTCTAGCAGTAGACACTTGGATATTCGAGTGCAATTTCAGTTCTCCTGTGAAGGATGATGGTTTTATTTCTTCACTTCCAGTTTTCAATTTATCATCATTGTTATATTTTTGGCCTTCCTGCCAAAAGCCAAGTGGAAATAGTAATTGTAGACATACTCTGGTCTCAGAGTAAAGGCTTTTTTAAAAATTTTATTATTAAGTAATAGATTTGCTACGTTTGTTCTTTAAATCATTCTTTCTGATTAAAATGTTCCCTTCTATTTTTAATTGCTGAGAATTTTTTATCACAAGTAGATGTTGAAGATTGTCAGATATTTGCTCCTTTGGAGATGATTGCTAAGTGTGACACGTTTATCCTATCACTGCTGTGAATTATATTATTGATTCACAGTGTTGAACTTGCACTCCCAGGATTAATCCAGGAACTCATCATGAGGTTTTATTACCTTACAAGCACCGCTGTGCATGGTCTACTCTCTTAGAAGGCTTTGGGCCTAAGGGATCTGCCCGGGTGCCTGTCCTTGGCAACGTCCTTCAGAGGACGTTGCACCAATGCAAAGGACACGGCTTCCCAGGTGAGTGAGTGCCAGTTCCCTCCTCTCCTCTCTCAGTGGGCACATGAACAATTGTTCTGAGTCCTTAAAATTGTGGAAGAATCCATGGAGAGATCATAACATTTGGACTTGGTTTTGGGAGCAGTTTTTTAGATCATGGATGTCGATTTTTAATAGAAAAAGGCTGTTGGGTTTTCCTCTGTCCTCTGGATCAGGTTGTATGTTGGTGAAGTCCTCGGTGTGCTGCGGGCAGTGGTCGAAAGCCCCTTCTGCTCCCGCTCCTGCCTTCTGGGAGCTGTGGCCAGAAGTCATCTTGCTGTTGCTTGCTCCTGTGGCTTACAGCATCGATCCTCGACAGCTGACCACTAAGGAGAATGAATGAGGCCCTGTCCCAGACAGTGCAAGGGGCTGAGATGCTCCTCCAGGGGACATGCTGCCCACACAGCATGTGGTCTTCCTGCGTCCACCTCACACACCCTGAACGCCAGGCTGCTGCTGTCCCTGTGGTCCCCTGTCCAGGCTCCACACAGGGATAGGCTCTCCCTGCGTCCACCTCACACACCCTGAACGCCAGGCTGCTGCTCATCCATTCCCAGAGGCCCGGGTCCTCATGCCACCCTGTGTGATTGGGCTGACTTTGGGCTCCTCCTCTGTGGTGGGCACTCTGGAGTGTGTTGAGCTGTGGCACAGGCTTGGGGCCCATGCCCACTCTCACAGGGTGGTGTCTGTCTCTAGCAGGGTGGGGAGCCGCTGCCCAGTCTGGGCTGCAGGGGCATCTGGCCCTCGTGGTACTTGGGCTCCTTTGCCGTGTCTCAAGGCTGGTGCCCTCACAGAAGACCCAAGGCTGAAATCCAGTTTTCCTTCTCGCTCTGCTCTCTGCCCTGCCCCTGGGCCTGATGTTCTGCAGAGTCTGTCCTTGGGAGCCTCCTGACTTTCCAGTGGCCTTGAGCGGAGGTTGGCTGACTTGAGCCCCTTGTTTCCTTTCAGGGCTTCTAAAACCAGCCCACAGCTCGCCCTCCACAAGTGCTATTTCCGCCATTCCATTCAAAACCACATTGACCGCGGAAGCTAGCGCCTGCTCCTCGCCCCACACAGCCCTGGGAGAGCCATAGTGCATCCCTGCCAGAGAACACAGCCACCTGCCGTGGCTGAAGGTCCCCACATCCACACTCCTTTGGGAAGTAATTAGGGATAGAGGGGTCGTGACAGTGGGATTAGTGTCCCTGTAAGCAGAGGAAGGGAACCCAGAGTGTGTTCTCTCTTGGCTATATGAGGACACAGAGAGACGCCACGGTCATTAAGCCAGGAAGGGGCCTCACCATGAAGACTGGTACCTTGGTCTTGGGCGCCCTGAGTCCAGGACAGTGAGAAATAAATTGGGCTGTGGTGTCTGTTGTGCCAGCCTGAGCTAAGACACCACTGCACCCGGGCACTAGCCTGAGACCCACAGGTGCAGGCTGAGCTAAGGGTGGCAGCAAGATTCCTGGGGGTGGAGACAGGGAACAGAGAAAGGGGACCAGCTGAGAGAACAGGGGAGGGGCCTGGGGAGAACAGGGGAGGGGCCTGGGGAGAAGAGGGAGGAGCCTGGGGAGAACAGGGGAGGGGCCTGGGGAGAACAGGGGAGGGGCCTGGGGAGAATAGGGGAGGGGCCTGGGGAGAAGAGGGAGGAGCCTGGGGAGAAGAAGGGAGGGGCCTGGGGAGAACAGGGGAGGGGCCTGGGGAGAACAGGGGAGGGGCCTGGGGAGAATAGGGGAGGGGCCTGGGGGGAACAGGGGAGGGGCCTGGGGGGAACAGGGGAGGGGCCTGGGGAGAACAGGGGAGGGGCCTGAGGAGAACAGGGGAGGGGCCTGGGGAGAACAGGGGAGGGGCCTGTGGAGAACAGGGGAGGGGCCTGGGGAGAATAGGGGAGGGGCCTGGGGAGAATAGGGGAGGGGCCTGGGGG
Organism: Urocitellus parryii; assembly: GCF_045843805.1. NCBI lineage: Eukaryota > Metazoa > Chordata > Mammalia > Rodentia > Sciuridae > Urocitellus > Urocitellus parryii. Next base: position 1,170,247 of record NC_135532.1, read on the forward strand.
GAACAGGGGAGGGGCCTGGGGGGAACAGGGGAGGGGCCTGGGGAGAATAGGGGAGGGGCCTGGGGAGAAGAAGGGAGGGGCCTGGGGAGAATAGGGGAGGGGCCTGGGGAGAACAGGGGAGGGGCCTGGGGAGAACAGGGGAGGGGCCTGGGGGGAACAGGGGAGGGGCCTGGGGAGAATAGGGGAGGGGCCTGGGGGAACAGGGGAGGGGCCTGGGGAGAACAGGGGAGGGGCCTGGGGAGAAAAGGGGAGGGGCCTGGGGGAACAGGGGAGGGGCCTGGGGAGAACAGGGGAGGGGCCTGGGGAGAAGAGGGAGGAGCCTGGGGAGAAGAAGGGAGGGGCCTGGGGAGAATAGGGGAGGGGCCTGGGGGGAACAGGGGAGGGGCCTGGGGAGAATAGGGGAGGGGCCTGGGGAGAAGAGGGAGGAGCCTGGGGAGAAGAAGGGAGGGGCCTGGGGGGAACAGGGGAGGGGCCTGGGGAGAACAGGGGAGGGGCCTGAGGAGAACAGGGGAGGGGACTGTGAAGAACAAGAGAGGGGCCTGGGGAGAAGGGAGGAGCCTGGGGAGAACAGGGGAGGGGCCTGGGGGGAACAGGGGAGGGGACTGTGAAGAACAAGAGAGGGGCCTGGGGAGAAGGGAGGAGCCTGGGGAGAACAGGGGAGGGGCCTGGGGGGAACAGGGGAGGGGACTGTGAAGAACAAGAGAGGGGCCTGGGGAGAAGGGAGGAGCCTGGGGAGAACAGGGGAGGGGCCTGGGGGGAACAGGGGAGGGGCCTGGGGAGAAAGGGGAGGGGCCTGGGGAGAACAGGGGAGGGGCCTGGGGAGAACAGGGGAGGGGCCTGAGGAGAACAGGAGAGGGGCCTGGGGAGAACAGGGGAGGGGCCTGGGGAGAACAGGGAGGGGCCTGAGGAGAACAGGGGAGGAGCCTGGGGAGAACAGCGGAGGGGCCTGGGGGGAACAGGGGAGGGGCCTGGGGAGAAAGGGGAGGGGCCTGGGGAGAACAGGGGAGGGGCCTGGGGAGAACAGGGGAGGGGCCTGGGGGGAACAGGGGAGGGGCCTGGGGAGAACAGGGGAGGGGCCTAGGGAGAACAGGGGAGGGGCCTGAGGAGAACAGGGGAGGGGCCTGGGGAGAACAGGGGAGGGGCCTGAGGAGAACAGGGGAGGAGCCTGGGGAGAACAGGGGAGGGGACTGTGAAGAACAAGAGAGGGGCCTGGGGAGAAGGGAGGAGCCTGGGGAGAACAGGGGAGGGGCCTGGGGGGAACAGGGGAGGGGCCTGGGGAGAAAGGGGAGGGGCCTGGGGAGAACAAGAGAGGGGTCTGGGGAGAACAGGGGAGGGGCCTGGGGAGAACAGGTGAGGGGCCTGGTTGGAACAGGGGAGGGGCCTGGGGAGAAAGGGGAGGGGCCTGGGGAGAACAGGGGAGGGGCCTGGGGAGAACAGGGGAGGGGCCTGGGGGGAACAGGGGAGGGGCATGGGGGGAACAGGGGAGGGGCCTGGGGAGAACAGGGGAGGGGCCTGGGGAGAACAGGGGAGGGGCCTGAGGAGAACAGGAGAGGGGCCTGGGGAGAACAGGGGAGGGGCCTGAGGAGAACAGGGGAGGAGCCTGGGGAGAACAGGGGAGGGGACTGTGAAGAACAAGAGAGGGGCCTGGGGAGAAGGGAGGAGCCTGGGGAGAACAGGGGAGGGGCCTGGGGGGAACAGGGGAGGGGCCTGGGGAGAAAGGGGAGGGGCCTGGGGAGAACAAGAGAGGGGTCTGGGGAGAACAGGGGAGGGGCCTGTGGAGAACAGGGGAGGGGCCTGGGGGGAACAGGGGAGGGGCCTGGGGAGAACAGGGGAGGGGTCTGGGGAGAACAGGGGAGGGGCCTGGGGAGAACAGGGGAGGGGCCTGGGGAGAAAGGGGAGTGGACTGTGGAGAAAGGGGAGGGGCCTGGGGAGAACAGGGGAGGGGCCTGGGGAGAACAGGGGAGGGGCCTGGGGGGAACAGGGGAGGGGCCTGGGGAGAACAGGGGAGGGGCCTGGGGAGAACAGGGGAGGGGCCTGGGGAGAACAGGGGAGGGGCCTGAGGAGAACAGGAGAGGGGCCTGGGGAGAACAGGGGAGGGGCCTGAGGAGAACAGGGGAGGAGCCTGGGGAGAACAGGGGAGGGGACTGTGAAGAACAAGAGAGGGGCCTGGGGAGAAGGGAGGAGCCTGGGGAGAACAGGGGAGGGGCCTGGGGGGAACAGGGGAGGGGCCTGGGGAGAAAGGGGAGGGGCCTGGGGAGAACAAGAGAGGGGTCTGGGGAGAACAGGGGAGGGGCCTGTGGAGAACAGGGGAGGGGCCTGGGGGGAACAGGGGAGGGGCCTGGGGAGAACAGGGGAGGGGTCTGGGGGGAACAGGGGAGAGGCCTGGGGAGAACAGGGGAGGGGTCTGGGGGGAACAGGGGAGGGGGCTGGGGAGAACAGGGGAGGGGCCTGGGGGGAACAGGTGAGGGGCCACGGGGGAACAGGGGAGGGGTCTGTGGGGAACAGGAGAGGGGCCTGGGGAGAACAGGGGAGGGGCCTGGGGAGAACAAGAGAGGGGCCTGGGGAGAAGGGAGGAGCCTGGGGAGAACAAGAGAGGGGTCTGGGGAGAACAGGGGAGGGGCCTGGGGAGAAAGGGGAGTGGACTGTGGAGAACAGGGGAGGGGGCTGGGGAGAACAGGGGAGGGGCCTGTGGGGAACAGGGGAGGGGCCTGTGGAGAACAGGGGAGGGGCCTGGAGGGAACAGGGGAGGGGTCTGGTGGGAACAGGGGAGGGGTCTGGGGAGAACAGGGGAGGGGCCTGGGGAGAACAGGGGAGGGGTCTGGGGGGAACAGGGGAGAGGCCTGGGGAGAACAGGGGAGGGGTCTGGGGGGAACAGGGGAGGGGGCTGGGGAGAACAGGGGAGAGGCCTTGGGGGAACAGGGGAGGGGCCAGGGGGGAACAGGGGAGGGGTCTGGGGGGAACAGGAGAGGGGCCTGGGGAGAACAGGGGAGAGGCCTGGGGAGAACAAGAGAGGGGCCTGGGGACAAAGGGGAGTGGACTGTGGAGAACAGGGGAGGGGCCTGGGGGAACAGGGGAGGGGGCTGGGGAGAACATGGGAGGGGCCTGGGGAGAAAGGGGAGTGGACTGTGGAGAACAGGGGAGGGGCCTGGAGGGAACAGGGGAGGGGCCTGGACGGAACAGGGGAGGGGCCTGGGGGAACAGGGGAGGGGCCTGGGGAGAACAGGGGAGGTGTCTGGGGAGAACAGGGGAGGGGCCTGGGGAGAACAGGGGAGGGGCCTGGGGAGAAAGGGGAGTGGACTGTGGGGAACAGGGGAGGGGCCTGTGGAGAACAGGGGAGGGGCCTGGAGGGAACAGGGGAGGGGTCTGGGGGGAACAGGGGAGGGGTCTGGGGAGAACAGGGGAGGGGCCTGGGGAGAACAGGGGAGGGGTCTGGGGGGAACAGGGGAGAGGCCTGGGGGGAACAGGGGAGGGGTCTGGGGGGAACAGGGGAGGGGGCTGGGGAGAACAGGGGAGGGGCCTGGGGGGAACAGGTGAGGGGCCCGGGGGGAACAGGGGAGGGGTCTGGGGGGAACAGGAGAGGGGCCTGGGGAGAACAGGGGAGGGGCCTGGGGAGAACAAGAGAGGGGCCTGGGGAGAAGGGAGGAGCCTGGGGAGAACAAGAGAGGGGTCTGGGGAGAACAGGGGAGGGGCCTGGGGAGAAAGGGGAGTGGACTGTGGAGAACAGGGGAGGGGGCTGTGGAGAACAGGGGAGGGGGCTGGGGAGAACAGGGGAGGGGCCTGTGGGGAACAGGGGAGGGGCCTGTTGAGAACAGGGGAGGGGCCTGGAGGGAACAGGGGAGGGGTCTGGGGGGAACAGGGGAGGGGCCTGGGGAGAACAGGGGAGGGGCCTGGGGAGAACAGGGGAGGGGTCTGGGGGGAACAGGGGAGAGGCCTGGGGGGAACAGGGGAGGGGTCTGGGGGGAACAGGGGAGGGGGCTGGGGAGAACAGGGGAGGGGCCTGGGGGGAACAGGTGAGGGGCCAGGGGGGAACAGGGGAGGGGTCTGGGGGGAACAGGAGAGGAGCCTGGGGAGAACAGGGGAGGGGCCTGGGGAGAACAAGAGAGGGGCCTGGGGAGAAGGGAGGAGCCTGGGGAGAACAAGAGAGGGGTCTGGGGAGAACAGGGGAGGGGCCTGGGGAGAAAGGGGAGTGGACTGTGGAGAACAGGGGAGGGGGCTGTGGAGAACAGGGGAGGGGGCTGGGGAGAACAGGGGAGGGGCCTGTGGGGAACAGGGGAGGGGCCTGTGGAGAACAGGGGAGGGGCCTGGAGGGAACAGGGGAGGGGTCTGGGGGGAACAGGGGAGGGGTCTGGGGAGAACAGGGGAGGGCCTGGGGAGAACAGGGGAGGGGTCTGGGGGGAACAGGGGAGAGGCCTGGGAGAACAGGGGAGGGGTCTGGGGGGAACAGGGGAGGGGGCTGGGGAGAACAGGGGAGAGGCCTGGGGGGAACAGGGGAGGGGCCAGGGGGGAACAGGGGAGGGGTCTGGGGGGAACAGGAGAGGGGCCTGGGGAGAACAGGGGAGGGGCCTGGGGAGAACAAGAGAGGGGCCTGGGGAGAAAGGGGAGTGGACTGTGGAGAACAGGGGAGGGGCCTGGGGGAACAGGGGAGGGGGCTGGGGAGAACAGGGGAGGGGCCTGGGGAGAAAGGGGAGTGGACTGTGGAGAACAGGGGAGGGGCCTGGAGGGAACAGGGGAGGGGCCTGGAGGGAACAGGGGAGGGGCCTGGGGGAACAGGGGAGGGGCCTGGGGAGAACAGGAGAGGGGCCTGGGGAGAATAGGGGAGGGGCCTGGGGAGAACAGGGGAGGGGCCTGGGGAAACAGGGGAGGGGCCTGGGGAGAACAGGAGAGGGGCCTGGGGAGAACAGGGGAGGGGCCTGGGGGGAACAGGCGAGGGGCCTGGGGAGAACAGGGGAGGGGCCTGGGGAGAACAGGGGAGGGGCCTGGGGGGAACAGGGGAGGGGCCTGGGGAGAACAGGGGAGGGGTCTGGGGGGAACAGGGGAGGGGTCTGGGCGGAACAGGGGAGGGGTCTGTGGGAACAGGTGAGGGGCCTGGAGTGAACAGGGGAGGGGCCTGGGGGGAACAGGGGAGGGGCCTGGGGGGAACAGGGGAGGGGCCTGGGGGGAACAGGGGAGGGGCCTGGGGGGAACAGGGGAGGGGCCTGGGGGGAACAGGGGAGGGGCCTGGGGGAGAACAGGGGAGGGGCCTGGGGAGAACAGGGGAGGGGCCTGGGGGGAACAGGGGAGGGGCCTGGGCGGAACAGGGGAGGGACCTGGGGGGAACAGGGGAGGGGCCTGGGCGGAACAGGGGAGGGGCCTGGGGGGAACAGGGGAGGGGCCTGGGGGGAACAGGGGAGGGGCCTGGGGAGAACAGGGGAGGGGCCTGGGGGGAACAGGGGAGGGGCCTGGGGGGAACAGGGGAGGGGTCTGGGGGGAACAGGGGAGGGGCCTGGGGGGAACAGGGGAGGGGCCTGGGGGGAACAGGGGAGGGGCCTGGGGGAACAGGGGAGGGGCCTGGGGGGAACAGGGGAGGGGCCTGGGGGGAACAGGGGAGGGGCCTGGGCGGAACAGGGGAGGGACCTGGGGGGAACAGGGGAGGGGCCTGGGCGGAACAGGGGAGGGGCCTGGGGGGAACAGGGGAGGGGCCTGGGGGGAACAGGTGAGGGGCCTGGGGGGAACAGGGGAGGGGCCTGTGGAGAACAGGGGAGGGGGCTGGGGAGAACAGGGGAGGGGCCTGGGGAGAACAGGTGAGGGACCTGGGGGGAACAGTGGAGGGGCCTGGGGGGAACAGGGGAGGGGCCTGGGCGGAACAGGGGAGGGGCCTGGGGGGAACAGGGGAGGGGCCTGGGGAGAACAGGGGAGGGGCCTGGGGGGAACAGGGGAGGGGCCTGGGGGGAACAGGGGAGGGGCCTGGGGGAACAGGGGAGGGGCCTGGGGGGAACAGGGGAGTGGTCTGGGGAGAACAGGGGAGGGGCCTGGGGAGAACATGGGAGGGGCCTGGGGAGAACAGAGGAGGGGTCTGGGCGGAACAGGGGAGGGGCCTGGGGGGAACAGGTGAGGGGCCTGTGGGGAACAGGGGAGGGGCCTGTGGAGAACAGGGGAGGGGGCTGGGGAGAACAGGGGAGGGGGCTGGGGAGAACAGGGGAGGGGCCTGGAGGGAACAGGGGAGGGGCCTGGGGAGAACAGGGGAGGGGACTGTGAAGAACAAGAGAGGGGCCTGGGGAGAAGGGAGGAGCCTGGGGAGAACAGGGGAGGGGCCTGGGGGGAACAGGGGAGGGGCCTGGGGAGAACAGGGGAGGGGCCTGGGGGGAACAGGGGAGGGGCCTGGGGAGAATAGGGAGGGGCCTGAGGAGAACAGGGGAGGAGCCTGGGGAGAACAGGGGAGGGGCCTGTGGAGAACAGGGGAGGGGTCTGGGGGGAACAGGGGAGGGGTCTGGGGGAACAGGTGAGGGGCCTGGAGTGAACAGGGGAGGGGGCTGGGGAGAACAGGTGAGGGGCCTGGGGAGAACAGGGGAGGGGCCTGGGGAGAAGGGAGGAGCCTGGGGAGAACAGGGGAGGGGCCTGGGGGGAACAGGGGAGGGGCCTGTGGAGAACAAGAGAGGGGCCTGGGGAGAAGGGAGGAGCCTGGGGAGAACAGGGGAGGGGCCTGGGGGGAACAGGGGAGGGGCCTGGGGAGAAAGGGGAGGGGCCTGGGGAGAACAGGGGAGGCGTCTGGGGGGAACAGGAGATGGGCCTGGGGAGAACAGGGGAGGGGCCTGGGGGGAACAGGGGAGGGGTCTGGGGGGAACAGGGGAGGGGCCTGGGGAGAACAGGAGATGGGCCTGGGGAGAACAGGGGAGGGGTCTGGGGGGAACAGGAGATGGGCCTGGGGAGAACAGGGGAGGGGCCTGGGGGGAACAGGGGAGGGGTCTGGGGGGAACAGGGGAGGGGCCTGGGGAGAACAGGAGATGGGCCTGGGGAGAACAGGGGAGGGGCCTGGGGGGAACAGGGGAGGGGCCTGGGGAGAACAGGGGAGGGGCCTGGGGAGAACAGGGGAGGGGCCTGGGGAGAACAGGAGATGGGCCTGGGGAGAACAGGGGAGGGGCCTGGGGGGAACAGGGGAGGGGTCTGGGGGGAACAGGGGAGGGGCCTGGGGAGAACAGGGGAGGGGTCTGGGGGGAACAGGAGATGGGCCTGGGGAGAACAGGGAGGGGTCTGGGGGGGAACAGGGGAGGGGCCTGGGGAGAACAGGGGAGGAGCCTGGGGAGAACAGGAGATGGGCCTGGGGAGAACAGGGGAGGGGTCTGGGGGGAACAGGGGAGGGGCCTGGGGAGAACAGGGGAGGGGCCTGGGGAGAACAGGAGAGGGGTCTGGGGGGAACAGGAGATGGGCCTGGGGAGAACAGGGGAGGGGCCTGGGGGAACAGGGGAGGGGTCTGGGGAGAACAGGGGAGGGGCCTGGGGGAACAGGGGAGGGGCCTGGGGAGAACAGGGGAGGGGCCTGGGGAGAACAGGAGAGGGGTCTGGGGGGAACAGGGGAGGGGCCTGGGGAGAACAGGGGAGGGGCCTGGGGGAACAGGGGAGGGGCCTGGGGAGAACAGGGGAGGGGCCTGGGGAGAACAGGGGAGGGGCCTGGGGAGAACAGGGGAGGGGCCTTGGGGGAACAGGAGAGGGGCCTGGGGAGAACAGGAGATGGGCCTGGGGAGAACAGGGGAGGGGCCTGGGGAACAGGGGGAGGGGTCTGGGGAGAACAGGGGAGGGGCCTGGGGAGAACAGGGGAGGGCCTGGGGGGAACAGGGGAGGGGCCTGGGGGAACAGGGGAGGGGCCTGGGGAGAACAGGGGAGGAGCCTGGGGAGAACAGGGGAGGGGCCTGGGAGAATAGGGGAAGGGATTGGGGGAACCGAGGAGGGTCCTGGGAAGAACATGGGAGGGGACTCTGGAGAACAGAGGAGGGGCCTTGGGTGAAGGGGAGGGTCTGGCGGGAAAGGGGAGGGGATTGGGTAGAATAGAGAAGGGGTCTGGAGGGAACAGAGGAGGGGCCTGGGGAACAGGGGAGGGGCCTGGGGAGAAAGAAGCAGCAGGTTAGCCACCAGGGCTACAGAACGTGGAGAGGGCTCCTGAGATCAGCCTGCATCCCCTGGTGGCAACGGTGACGTGGGGAGTGCTGGCCCTCAGGGGTCCAGGTCCATTCTCCAGGGCTCTGTGTCAGGAGGGCCTGGAGGAAAGAGGGAGTGCAGGGTGTCTGGGGTGGAGTAGGGGACTCATGACAGTGACTTCAGAGCCAGGATGAGAACCCAAAGAGTGGAGGGAGGCAGGGGCAGCACAGGTGACCTGCCATGGCTTTTAAGATGTGGCCTGCCTGGTTCCTGTCCCCTCTGGTCTCAGAGTTTACCTCCCAGCTCTGCTGGGGCCCAGCATTCTCAGGAGAACTTTCTTTGTAGCATTCTTCATAACTGGTGGCCTGTTCACGGTCAGCTGCTTCCTTAACTCGGGTTCAGGGAGCTAGAGACGGGCTGGTATTGTCCACCAGGCACAGGTCGGCGCTCGTGTGCTGAATGGCGAGGTTCCAGCTCCCAACCCCTGCCCCCCTGCCCCTGGCCCACCTACAGCCTGTGGGTGGCTCGACCCCCTCTTCTGTGTGCTCCCCACCTGGTGCTCATGTTTTCCTGCCTCACATGGGAATGGGCCGCTTCCTCCAGCAGACCAGGTGTGAGGACCAGACCTGCCCGGGTGTGCTCATGCCCCTGGGCGTCCCTGCCTGGGCGTCCCTGCCTGGGCTCTGATGTGCACCTGCTTCCTGATCCAGGCACACATGTTGACACCGTGTGCCTGTCAGCGTGCCTGGAGCTAAGCAGGAGCACTGTTGATGCCTGGGGCTAGTCAGCACCTCCGATCCTTCCGGGGTGTTCTCCCTGGTTACTGCAGCCCCACTCTCCATCTGTGAGAACCGTCTCCACGGTCCCCAGGCATAGTGACTTCAACCCCAGTGCAGGTGCCAAGCCACCTCAGAACTGTTCACACAGATCCGTGAGGAGCAAGGGACCAACCCCCTGGAGCTGTGCTCCCTTCCTTGACTCTGCACTTGTGACTTTGTCAGACCCTCTCCCCAGGCCCCGCCTGCTCTGTCACCTCAGTGCAGCCAGGCTCCCCCTCGTGATCCATGCCATCCTCTCCCGCATCCTGGCTGCGTTTCCCCTTACTCTTTGCTGACCTTAACGCATTCCACCAGGGCTCACGGCCATGCCTTAGGGTGTGTTGGGTGTGGAGAGCTCACACTCAGGGCTCCACTGACCTCAGCACCACTCCCAGATGGTGGGAGGAGTGTGGCTTCACGTCCCACTCGGTGTTTGGAAATATAAACAGTGTGCTTGTCACAGCACAGGAAGGAGCAGCCGTAATGAGGGACAGAGCCCAGTTCCTTTGTGCTTCCTGGATGTGTCCTGCTGTTCAGAATGGACCACAGCAAAGTGAGGGAAAGGGTGCATCGCAGATCTCCTGACGTGCTCAGGAGAGGTGCCAGCCATGCTTCTTGAAGGCCGACCTTTCCCAGCACCTCCAATGCTTGGAATTGAAAATGACCTTTCGATGAGACAGGGATGGCAAAAGCATCACATCACATTACAGTGCTTCTAAATGCTAGCGTTTTGGGGTTTTTTGCAGACTAGATGTTTGACAGGTATTTGGCTGGCAGAGGTGGGCAGTGCAGGGCCAGGGCTAACTCCAGGCCCAGAGGAGGCCTGAGGCCAAAAGGGATGGATGCCCTGAGACAATTGCCACCTCGCTGCCCTGCAGCCAGGGGCCAGGGCCATCTTCCTGTGCACCCATTAGCACCTCTGCTCCTCCTTCCACCTCTAGGGAGCAGCCACATGAAGAAGTCCCAAGGCAACTGGGAGCCCAGCCTTCTCCTGCTGCCCTCCCACACCTGGACAGAGGTCACTGCCAGAGAATGGTCTCTAAACTGCTCGGTCATGTGGCTGAGCAGTGGCACCAGAGGTGCGTGGCAGACGCTGGCAGAGCTCGCTCACCATGGCAGGACACGCACAAAGCTGCACGCTGGCAGCCGAGCCCTGAGAGGCCATGCAGAGCCTGGGGACACTTGCTGCGACCCACTCTCTTCCCAAACAAGCAAACTGCAGGTTGGCTTCTGCCCAGAGGGTGTGTTCCGAGACCAGGCTTATCTGATCCATCAGAAATGACAGCTGGTCCCGAGCAGGGCACCAGCAGTTGGGAGGCGGGCACAAGCACCTTTCTTCCCCATCTATTGTTTTGCGGCCTGTTTGGTCTCTGGCTCCATTTTCCCCCCAGCAGTTGGGCATCCACTGAGTAGGCTGCTTCCTCAGGCAGGCAAGTCCCTGGAACTCGCCACTTCCCCGTACCAAGGCGCCTCGGCACAAGGAAGATGGCCCTGGCCACGTGCCCTTCTACTGTCCCTTTGTGATTACCAGCAGTCCTGCTGTCTCCCAGTGGCATTGTTTGGTGAAAACACTCATAGAGTCCTCTCTCAGCTCTGGGAAGTGGGACAAGAGCTCCACTTGAATTCCTCGTGATAAACGCTCCGTTGGATATTAGCGAACGTCTCCTCCAATGAGGGCTGGCGGTAACAGTTCTTTAAACACAAGTGTTTACAGTAGCACCCAGAAATCCATAAGATGGAAGCAGTTGTGTCGTTAATAGTTGGTTTTCGAAAATTATTTCAAGATGTAATCTAATATAAAATCTATCTTCTTTAGAGCCAGGGTGACCCCTTGCTGGAATAGCTTTTCTTCACAAAGTGATCTTGATTTCACAAATCAACAGCAGTAGCTCAGCTTTGAAGTTCAGCTCCCCTCAGGACAAGTCTCAAAGCCAGAGGCACTGGCTTCCTAGGCTAACAAAGCGTTCCTGTAGCAGGGGCTTCCTGCCGAGATGCCCCCCCCACCCCCGACACCATGGGCAGGACTGATGGCTGGTGTGGCCAGTGTGGCTGTAACAGGTTCTGCATGGGGGCAGGTGGCCTGGGAAGTCCCTGGTGCTGCTGGGGGTCTGGATGCCTGCGAGTGCTCCTACCTGCAGAGGCTTGCGTCTTGTTCTGTGTTGTCTTAGTGAGCTGCAGTCCTGTCACTCCCTGGTCACTGCCCTGACACCACCACTAGATTTGTTAACGTGGCATGGACCATGGCAGGAAGGACCCAGGGTGCCATCCACCCAAGCTCTCCTGTAGCAGCAGGAAGATGGAGAGTGACTTCCAGGCCATGTTCTCGCTGTGCTCATGGAGCAGCCTGAGGTCTCCGCCGGGTGGGCCTGGGTTCCAATCTCAACCCAGCCAGGCACAGGGGTTGCCGGCTTGTCAGACTCCTTGTCAAGTCTGACCTCTTCATCCACAAGTGGGAAATATCGTGTGCACTCGCAGGTGATGTGAGGGACAGAAGGGTGCATGTGAAGTCTGCAGGCAGAGTCTGCAGGACCCAGCAGGCACTCGCACGGCCAAGGTGGCCAGGCGGCTCAGTGCCGGGGACAGGCGGGGAATGGACAGGCAGGGGAATAGACAGGCAGGGGAGGCGTGCGAGGAGTAGCTTCGGGCCATGTGCCCTCGTCATTTCCTTTGCCAGGGGAACATCAAAGGCTCCTTAGGTATTCTGTGTCCCTGTGAAACTCTGCATGTTCTTGGTCTTATGTCCCCAGTAAGAGAGTGCACCCCCAGACGACAGCAGTGGCTAGGGGTATGGGGTGCCCTCTTAGGTCCGGATTGAGACACTGACACATGCTCTTCCATTAGACTCGCTCCAGATGCACCAGGCGAGAGCCATTACTGTCTGGGTTTGCAGGTGAGGTAGGTGTGCAGGGGTTTCTGACTCTGCATCTGAGCTCTTCACCTTCTCTCCCCTGAAGGCCCCTGATACTGGTCAGTTAAAACCCCAAATAGGCATCAACTGTTCTGGGAAGGATACTTTGAACAGGCCAAATGAGGGACCTTCTTGGCAAGGTGGGGCCGCCAGGGTGCTCAAGGTAGACCACATCCAGTACTCAGGAGCTGTTGCTGTGCTGCTGGGCTTAGCTGTGGGTGACTGGAGGACAGGACCAAGCCTGGGTTCTCTTTGGAGTCCCAGCTCCGGCACAGGGTCTGGTGTGTTGTAGGAGCCAATAGACAGACCAGTGCAGGAAAGGGCGGTTTGGAGGGAATCGGAGGAAGGGTGGGTCACCTGGCCAACAGCAATCAGGGGAGGAGCCGTCAAAGTGAACCCAGGATTTCTGGAACGATGAGGGAAGGACACAGGCACAGGAGGCAGGCAGAGGAGCCGTGGGGCTGGTGCAGAGAGGTTGAGCTTGAGGTTGACAGCAGCCTCGGAGAGAAGTGTTCCAACTCAGGAAGATGGAACTGGAACCCAGTGTCCTGCTGCGGTCAACAGAACGCCAGCAGAATATTGCTGAGCTTCAGCAGGAAGGACGTCGCAAACAGCAGAAAACATCATCACACCAATTTCTGCACCCGGAAATCTATATATCCTTTGATTGCCAAGCTTGAGAGATAGATAATAAAGCCAGGAAACGTCTAGAAGGCAATTAACTCTCAGGCACAGAGAGGTCCTTCACAAAAAGATTAATAGAGGAAAAATTTGACTTTTCAGCCTGAAAATAGAATAAAAAAGTGTTTTAGGGAAATGTGGAGGCTGCAGATCAGAACTGCTGTTGCTCACTCCTGAGCAGGCGGTGCTCCCCTGACGTCTGCAGTGAGGCTCCCAGGAGAGGAAGCCACCTGCCTCTCCCTGCTGACGCAGGTCCCAGGAGACCCCACAGGCGCCCCCCACACCACGCCAGGCGCTTGCGGCCTCCATAGGGTGCCCTTGCTGTCCACACGTTGCCCTCGAGCAGACCTGGAGGGACCGCGGCATCTGTCACTCATCAGTGGCAGTCACCTTCTGAAATAAAAGGCGTATCATGTGATGCACTCATCAATCAAAATGTGAAGTGTGTCACCCCAAAGACAGAGTGGAACCAACATCCCAAACGTTTACCTGTCAGCACATGTTAAGACACTGCTGACCAAACAAGAACACGGATCCCTCTTAAAGGACCAGAAACGGGACCATCAGCAAAGTGCATGCAGACTGCCGTTACCCTCATGCGCATACGTGGAAGATAAAGTGGGAACAGCCTGTGTTCACCACAGGTCGCTAGGTAAAATCCAGATTAGCAAACTTCTTCAGCGAGCAGGCGGTTCTGGCTTCTTTGAAGTGCTGACGGCCCGCGGTTTGAGCTTCGCTGGTCCCAGAACTTCTTGTGACACACAATGCACTGTCTCTTCGTCATCACGAGAGTGTTTCTTTTATTTTCAACAAACTCATTTTAACTATGGATTTGTCATTTAGATGAGCGAATCAACTTGATGATGTATCATCCAAACACAGTGATGAAAAATGAAAAGAGAAACAAAAAGAATGGCCGCCTTGGATCTAACTGAAAAAACAAGGGGCAGCTTTCCACAGTGTTACTGGCCCTGTCTGTCAGCAACAGAACCATCTGACTCCCTCCTGGAATTCCGGAAGCTCTTTCCGACAGTGCTCCTCCAGCCTGGCTGCAGGCTCCCGTGGGCCGCTGGCTCCATTTCTTGTCCCTCAGCATTTAGAGGGATCCTACTCCACCGTACGACACGGGCTCCGTGGCACCCATCAGAGGTGGTAGCTCAATGGAGACAGTCTGGTCTTTCCAGGAAAATGTCTTTCAGCCGCAAAAACGAGCTTTGAGCCCATGACTAGTCAGAGACACTCCCTCCTAGGACAGCCCGGTCTGGGATCAGGAGGCACCACCTGGAGGAGCAGCAGACCCACTTGCTCCATGGAGGCCGGGCTGTCTGTCCCGGGCAAGGTGGACAAGAAGTACACGCGGAACTCTTGGGCCCTGGAGGGTACAGTACTCCTCCTCTCTCTGCCTCTTCCATCGCCCGTACCGAAGCTAAGAATCTGGAGAACTTTATTAGGAATGGGCCTCGCTCCATGAAGGACCCACCACATCTAATTACCACCAGGGTCTAGGGCAGCTGCCCAGCACTGGCTCTTCTGGCTGTCTGAACCTGGGCATGCGTTTAACCGTTTTGGGCCAGAGGCCCGCATCTTTACAGTGGGGACAAGAACAGTATTCACCTCACGGGATTTCTGTGAGGTGAAATAGAGAAGACAGGCAAAGCCATCAGAGCGCAGCGGGTGAGACGCCCAGTTAGGACTGTACGCACATTCTCCCCAGTAAGAACCGTGATTCTTGACTTTTTAGCACTAAAGAATACAGCATCACTTACGCAAACAGAGTTCTTAAAACGACTTTTAGAAAAATATGGACATGGCAGAATGTCATATTTATTATTTTTATAAAATTCAATGAATCTAAGTTATTTTATAAGGCAGCTCAATAACCACCAGCCCTGAAGATTTAGAAAAATCAGGGCTGACATTGAAGGTGCATCAGAAAGACAATCCTGGTGCTCAGCCCAGCTGACCAAGACCATGGTGCCAAACAGTGTTGAAAGGAACCTTTGAATGATGGCAACAGAGACCACAGTCATGGCCCTGTGACATCGAGCTTTTTGGTTGATGGTGTGCAAGTTCAGGACGATAGAGTACCTCAGGTAGTGGGTGTGGAAATCACACCACCAAGTGTCTGATGGCAGGAGCTTGCTCTTTCATTCCATGCCCTCCAAGGACCAAAGGTGGAGAGAGGTGATCAAGGGCTCTGTCCTAGAGGTGTACCACTTGTCCTCTAGCAGAAGCTGGGTTCCAGTCTCCAGAGCGGCAGGGTGAGGGTGGGGGCCGGAGGACTTGCCTGTTTTGCACATAGGAGGGTCCTCAGGGCAAGCCCCAAGATAGGAGGAATCTTCCCAGGCTCTAACCAAACCCAGCTCCTCACAGTGAGGACCTGGGGCAGGAGCTCTGGCTGATGCACATCTTAGCAGGTGACCCTGCTCTTCCTCATCCTGCCATAGAGGTCATGCAGCAAGGTCACAGTGCTGCAGGACTCTCTCTTCCACTTTCGCCTGCAGCAGGGCTGTGTCACACAGCCGGCCCTGTCTGCAGTGGGCATGACTTCCAGCAAGACAGACAGTGGGATCCCGCCAACAGGAGTGGACTCAGCCTCCGGACTGGATAAAGCCACCTCCCAGAGATGGCAGGAGAGTGTGGCTCCCTACTCAGCCTAGCAAAGAGTAAAGGAGTGAGCAGGCGGGTCGGACCACAGCCGGGAGACATTCCTGGCAGAAGTGATTCTTCAGGAAGTTGAGGGACTCAGGTCACTCAGAGGAGATGGTCCCGGGGACTTGGCTGCTGGGGAAGGGTGTGGAGTCACCTTCCCTGAGGGACTCTGGAGGTGGACTTGACTCCTGCCTGTGAGTTCAAGAAGTGCTGCCTGAAGTGATGGGAGAGCATGGACGTCAGGGTCCCCCTCATCCTGGACCTTGAGTAGGAAGGTCCACTCTGAAGGCATCTTGGAAAACGTTGGCAAGGTGGCTGGGCTTTGCCAAGACTCCTATGTAGTCTGTTTGCAGAGTCGAGGAGGCAATTCAGATGACAAAGTGCTCAGCATTTGGTCTCTTACAGACTGCAATTTATGAGTAAAGCAAGATGCTTTAGGTCATTCAGAGGGACATTGAAGGTAAATGTCACACTTCAGCACACTCCAGCAGAAGCCATGGTTGGTGGCTTCTGGCATGTCAGGGTCCACCCCAGACAGCAGCCCTATGGCCCCAGAGGGAATGGTGAGAAGATCCTAGAAGCAGTCTCTGCTGAAAAAAAAAGGAGACGGGAAAGACAGAGCTATTGCAAATGGCGACTCAGCAGGCAGGACTGCGGCCTGTGGAGTCATCAGACGGGGGCAGAGTGGCTGGTGGCTGGGATTCCAGACTCCAGGACCCTCACTCAGGTTTGAGGAGGTGATTTATGACCTTTCAAAGAAAGAAAGCCTGCACTGTCCACAGTAAGCAGATCCACGCAGCTCCTTGCCCTGCAATTAGTAACAGGAAGTGGTAAAAGGATTAAGTCAATCAATTGGTGATTGACAGACAAAGTACCATCAAGGAGGGCTGGGATTTTGACCCTCCGAGATCAGCAGAGAGAGCAGCTGAGCCCCATGGTGTACTGCTCATGTCCTCATCCAAAGAACAGAGCCCCGAGCTGGCGGGACCCTGGGTGCTGCAGAGATGACCTGTGGGGCCTGGCAGGAGAGGCCACCTCCATCCCCATGGAAACGGTGTGCCTCTAGACAGCTGATGTCTCTTCAATGTGAAGAAATAGCCATTTGCAAGCTTTTGGTTTCATGCCAAGCAGATATCCCACATCACTTATGTTTCTTTACAAGGCCAAAATCTGGGGTAAAAGTATCCTTTCTTAGCCTTGCAAAGTGCTTAAGAATGCTTCTATGAGGCCTTTTAGACAACTGTATTTCTAATTTCCCCCAAGTGCACTTTGAATTACATTTGATAAGACTTCATTAATTTATTCACAGCAAACCCTGATTGAGCAGCAATAGACCGATACTGAGATGTTGGTATTAATAAAACCTGGCCTTTGCCCTCCAGGAGCTCACCGTCCAATGGGTCAATTGCACCAAGAGAGACTAGGCTTGCAGGGAGGGCACACCCAGCCTGCCTCAGCGGAGGAGCCTGGGCAGCCTTGAGCTACTGCAGACCCCCAGGCTTCCTCCAGAGGGCCCTCAGCCCTGGAGGCTGCCCACTGTCAGCGGATGACCGCCCCAGGGTCCTCATAACGCCATGGGTTGGGGGATACAGGAACACAGTTAAGTGATGACCTGGGGTGAAAATCTGAGAAACCCTAGTACTTGGGGAATGGTCAGCAGAAGAAGGAACCATTGGTCACTGGGTCCACAGAACCAGGACACGTGGATCCCCGCACCAAGAGATATCAAGTGGCTGCACACAGTCCAGGGCTGGGGTGCGCGAGGTGGAGGCAGGCTTTCCCCCCGGGCACTAGGCACTCCTGAGAGCTCGGGAAGGCCAGCAGGGCAGCTGCTTGAGAGCAGGAGAGGAGAAGGGGTCAGGACAGGGTCCCCATGGCACCGTGGGCAGCGAGTCTGTCCATCCTCCTGGCGGAGACTTGACCCCTCAGCATCCCTACCCTTGCATAAGTGGCACTCACTGTGGCACTCACTCACCCTGCCCCCTGGAGTGGACAGGACGCTGCTCTGGGTGGGGGTCACAGAAAAGAGCCAGCATCTGGTTTTTAAAAAGTCTCTAGCTATCGATTTTCAAATCTGTGATCTGCTGGCATATTTAGGGGTGAGACCCTGGAGGTTTGCTTCGAGTCCCTGTGGGGAGGTGGTGGCCCTCAGGTGGAGGAAGGGCTGGGGATGAGGGTCAGTGTTAGGACCCAGGGCTGACCTCTGGGGACACTGCCCAGCAGGTGCATGCTGAGAAGCATCAGGTACCTCTTCAATGAAACCCAAGTCAGGACAGAGACAGGAAACACAGGCTGTGGAGAGCAAGCCAGCAAAGAAGGGGCAGGAATGGGATGCTTGGTCCCCGGCAGGGGACAAGGTGGAGAGAGGGTAGACTGTATGCCATCCCAAGAGGCAAAACCGGGGGCACCCTGAGACGCCTTGAGGAGTTTTCCAGAACGACTCTCCTGGGCCCAGCTCCCAGGGATCCAGACGGTGCTTTAGAAAATTGAAGATTCCCAGGGGCCTGGCCACCTCCAAGTGGCTCTGCAGCTGGTCAGTGTGGCCAGCTCTTCCCCCTAGGAGTGCTCGGAAGGGGGTGCCTGTGAAGTGCTGGTGCTTAGTAGGCACACAGGGATTCCTCTCCATCTCTTCTCCTCCTTCCACGTTGTTCAAATATCTTTTCTTTTCAGCTGCCTCCCCCCAATTCTACAAGCCTTGAAATACATTTGTCCTTGTTTTCAATGTTGTGTCCTATGAGATCATTGAAAAAGAAAATCATTTTTTAACCATCATTTTATTTATTTTGCCAAAATTGCACTTTTGAGTCTATTGTTGGCAGCGGCAGCCTCGTTTTTGAGCATCACCGCACACTTGACGTTCGCCTTGAGGAAACCTGATATGAACCTCATTCCACCCTGCTCGGATATTGATTTCATATCAGAGGACCATTTTCTCTTCATCTCAACCAGATGCTAAAAGGAACTTGAGGTGGATAGCAAGGACATGCCCTGAGCAAGCTGCCGCTCCCTAACTTAAAAAAAAGACAACTTTTCCTTCCTTTGAAATATCTTGTTGCCAAATATATGTGCATGTAACTGCTAAGGGTCAGCAGGATGCTGAATGATAAGAGTGGATCAAAGGGCACCTTTCAGCTATTTATTGCAAGTGTATCCTCCAGGGATATGTCCTTCAAGCAGGAGCAGAGGACCAAGGTCGCCGTCCATCAGGAGATGGAGCCATTGGCGCTGGTCCAGGCAAGACCCCCGTGAGCACCGACAGCTGGAAACATGTGAGCAGCTTGGCTTCTTTCCTTCTGATTCTCCACATCAACTTGTTTTCTTTCTCTGGCACTGTCGAGGGCCTCCAGGGCCACCCCGTCCAACAGCAGTGACGATGGAGAAGGTCTTGACTTAATCCCCCTTGAAGAGGGAGTCACGGGAGTGTGGCGTACTCGACATCAGGGCTCCCTTTAGGATGTGTCTAACGCGATGTCAGACGTCGGCTCTGGAGTTGAGGTAAGATTCGTGCCCGTGCTGTGAGCTGGAGAAGCTTCCTCTTCCACCTGTGGACCACGGTGTGTCCCAGGAAAACAGTCCTGAGTCAGAGGTGGGCCTTGGTCCCCACAAAGCCCCCAGCCTCCGTAGACATCCACAGTTCCGATTTCCATGGTCACTGGTGAACTCTGTGCCATGTTCAACTGCAATAAGAGCAGCTCCCTCGGCCGAGTCCGCTGCTTGGCTCTGGGGAAAGTGTTTGAGACTCATCCATATTTAAACATTTTTAGTTGTAGATGGACACAGTCCCTTTATCATATTATTTGTTTATTTTTGGTTGGAGCTGAGGCTCAAACCCGAGGCCTCACGTGCGCGAGGCCAGCACTCTACCACCGAGCCACAACCCCAGGCCCCATCCACATTGTTCCATGTTGGCGGTTCTGTCTTCCTGATGGCCGAGGAGAGTGTCATGAATTGACCACACCACAGTACGTTTACCTGCCGTCCTGCTGGAGGGGACTTGGATGGCTTTTCCTGTGAGGAAAGCCACGTTGTCAGTCTGTGTTCTCACTTCTCCAGGAGCAAGTAGCAGGGTCATGGGGCGGTGGGGACGGCGGGGGTGGGAGGGGGTACGGTGTTTTGCTTTATGAAAAACTGACCCATTTTTGAGGTTCCTGCACCATTTCACAATCCCAGTAAGACAGGGCTCCAGCTGCTTCGCCTGCTTGGCAGCACCGCGTGCTGTCCATCTCGTCAGCCTGGCCATTCTCCTGGGTGTAAGTCACACCACATTTCTCTTTATCGCCTGGCCTCAAAGATGAGGGATCTCCAGCCAGCTCCATGCAGTTGTGCGCCCGAGTGTGAGTGGTCTGCCCTGGCCTTTACTCTGGCTGCCGGGGTCTGTGTCATGTTTGTGCTTTGTGTGTAATGCTGGTGGCCCTGTCCCTGTCCTGGCCCTGAAAACACACAACAGCTCTCCCGCCCGATGGCTTTCTGTTCTAGGTTAAGCTGCTGTCTGTCTGGGTCTCAGGATTTCCTCTCCCTTTCTGCCTTGGGTTACTGGGGCCTTCTTTTTCCAGCTCCTTCACTGGGACCAACCCGCACCCTTGACTTCCTGAGGGCTGAGAACCCAGGATGCCAGCCTCTGGTCCTCGCTGCTGAAGCTGCGCCCTGCAGGTTCCTCTCTGCACTTTCACTTGAAGGCCGTGGGTGTGTTTTGAATTTCCCTTGGCAATTTCGCCTGCCCTGGGGTTGTTTGGTTGCTACAGGGTGGAGAGTTGTCTTCTGGTTTGATGGGGCTCCACTGAATTCACAAGGGTGGGTTGTGATCCTGCTGGTTCCTGTGGCATGTGGTCAGACTGTGCTTGGGAAGGACCCACCCTCTGTTGTGAGGCACGGCCAGGCAGCACCGTTGGGACCCGTGTCCTTGGTTCCTCGGCATCTTGCCGGTTTCCTGTCCACTAGGTCTGCCCCTGCCAGGGAGCAGTGCCGAGCTCTCCAACTGCCACTCGGATCTGGCTCTCTCCTTTCCAGCTCCGTGGGTTTTGGCTTCAAGCGTTCTGACGCTGTTTTCTGCGGTGCCTGTGTGCAGGGTCACGTCTTCTCATGGACTCAGCATCAGGTACACATCCCTCCTCCCCCAGTCGTTCCTCGGCTCTGCAGTCTCCTGGCTCTCACGTGACCAGAGCCTAGACTCTCACCCTCGGGATGTTTCTGGACATCTCTTTTTCTGTCCTACTCTCTCCATCTCCCCGGCCATTATGTGTGGAGTGAGTTTCCCACAGACAGCGTGCAGTGGGGCTGTGCCTCCCCCTCCTCTGCCAACCTCTGTCTTTTGGCTGGTGTGTTTAGGTCACTGACACCTGAGGTGACTGCTGATCTATCAGGGCCTCCATCCATTTTCCTTATCTGTGTCAGTGTCTCTCTTTCTTGCCTCGGGCCATCTGATCATTTTTAGAAACCCACCTTGTTTATCATCACATCTTTCCAGCACACTGCTGCTGAGGCTTGCTAGTGGCTGCTCCGGTGTTGGGTGGGTGTGTGTCTCTGTGGGCCACTGAGCGCCCGTCTCACCACTGCAAGGCTGGCGGGCTCTGGCTGTCCCTCATGCCTTTTACCAGTGCACTTTACATGCTATCGTCCAAGTGCTCACCTGTGTCGCACACCCTATCTGATAGAGTCGCAACTGCTGCTTTCACTACAAAGCGTGACCAAAGAGACTCTGGCAAAGGGCATTTGGTCACCGTCCCCTGGTTCCTGCCACCCTGTTGCCGAGGCCCCTTCTTCATTCTCCTTCTGTTGGCGTCAGCAAGCCTGGGTGGTGAGGCAGCCCGGGGTGCCCTTGCTGAGTGGCACCTCCTCACCCTCATTCCTGGGCTGGCTTTGCCAGGCTTTGGGCTTGTGCTGACGGTTCTTCTGTCTGGTACAAGTTTCCTCCTGGCCCTGGTCTCTGCTGAGGGCTCCGGTGCCATCCGAGCTGGCATCGCCTCCCCAGCCGTCAGCCCATGGCTGTTCCTGAAGTTTTATGATGTGTTGTTGTGGGCTTGCTGTTGTGGGTTGTGGGTTTGGTTTCTTGCTTTATCCTAATGCTGTTCTCTTGGTTTCTTGAGTCTGTGTTTTTATGACCTTTGCCAAACTTGCTGAGTTCCAGCTGCAGTTGGCTTCGCCCTCTCCTTATGGGACTTAGGTGATCTGAACTTTAGATCCTTTGCTTTCCTGCGGCCTCACCCTGAAGCTGTTCAGTTTTGCTTGTTTGTTTTGCAGTCCTGAGGACTGAGTCCAGGGTCACCTACCACTGGGTCATATCCCCACTCATTTTATTTTTGTTTTGTTTTCAGACAGCGCCTTTGTAAAGTCGCTGAGACGGGCCCTGATCTTGTGACCCTCCTGCTCAGCCCTGAGTTGCTGGATGACAGGTGTGGAAAGCTGTCTCCGGCTCTGTTCATTCTCTTCCAGCTGTTTCTCTCTGCTGAGCACACGAGCAAAGGCTTTTGTCCCCAGTTTGCTGGTTCTCTTCTCCCCCGTCTCCTCCACTGAGGGTCCAGCAAGTTTCCATTCCTGCCATTCTTTCAATGCTGTAGTTTGTACTTGGTCTTTTAAAAACAACTTTTTGGCCAAGATGTTCTTTTTTTTTTTTTAATTTGTATCAAAAGAATTTCTGGATTCTCCGTAGAAGCACATTTATGGGTGCTTCAAACGCCCTGTGTTTGTCCTGCCCGGGCTCCTTCTGTGGTGTGTTGACTGTCTTCCCAGTTGGAGTTGTACTTCCTGCTTCTGCTATGACAAGGGATTCTCACTCGGCCCTGTGCACGTCAGATGTGGTGCTTGGAGACTCTGTTGTGCTTGGAGACAGGCAGAGCTCTGTCTTGGCTTCTGTGGTTCGCTGGAGGAACTAAACCGGGGCCTCCACATTGGTGCCTGGTAGGCAGGTGCTCCTGAACCCAGGCACCCCCGAAGCCCCTCTGTCTGGGGTTGCGCGAGGCCTGCCTGCCACTGCATGCCTGCTTGGAAGAGCCATGATGGCAATGACAGGTTCGTTTCCAAGGCCCTTTGTCAGGACGTGCCATGTCACCAACATGGGTGAAACACGTTTGGGCCCTCACCCAATGTCAGATTCATTGAATAGCCGTAAATTCACAGGTGGCTCTGCTTTCCTTGGGGCAGTTCACAGAACACTAGTGGCTCACCTGCTGTCATAAGCCGACACTCACAAGTTCTTTATTCCAATCTTAATTTCTAATATCTAAACACTCGTCTCGCAGGTACTTCACACAATGCTATAGAAATAGGTCACAGGAAGACCAAGAGGGTGAGAGGAGCTGCAGGAGGCTGGCCGAGAGCACAGCAGAGACCAGAGTGCAGTCCAGGAGTCACTGTAGGTGGTCACATGAGGATTCTAACGACCAGGTCCTCAGAGTGGTCACAGAAGTCTGTTCAGAGTGTCAGCTGGAGCGGCTGTGTGGTCATCACAGGAGGGAAACTGCACTTGGCTGAAGACCAACAGGACAGGAATCACAGTTTCTTCTCAGTGGCGATGTTCCTGGGCAAGGCCTGTGATGAGAGAGCAGGTGACAAGGTCAAGGGCTTCTCATCTGGCGAGGCTGGTAAGTTCCCAAGTCTGGTACTGATAGGACGTGAGATGTCCACATGTCCAAGTGCTCCTGATTTAGTTCCATAAGTTGGCAAATGTAAGGTAGCTATCAGTTTGTGCCTCGTGATGCTTATTTACTTGTACAAAAAGGGGCAGATGGATCACACCTTGGCACTTGGACTCAAAATGGAACAGCTCATGGCAAATTACTCTTTTACAAAAGGGAATAACTTAGGTGTAGGCAGAGCTGAAAACTGCTACTTTGCACACGATGGAGTCACTAGAGCAGGCACAGCCTGAGGACTGCTGTTCCACACACCATGGAGTCACTAGGGCAGGCACACAATGAGGACTGCTATTCTACACACCATGGAGTCACTAGGGCAGGCACAGCCTGAGGACTGCTGTTCCACACACCATGGAGTCACTAGGGCAGGCACAGCCTGAGGACTGCTGTTCTACACACCATGGAGTCACTAGAGCAGCCACAGCCTGAGGACTGCTGTTCCACACACCATGGAGTCACTAGGGCAGGCACAGCCTGAGGACTGCTATTCTACACACCATGGAGTCACTAGGGCAGGCACAGCCTGAGGACTGCTGTCCTGCACACCATGGAGTCACTAGGGCAGGCACCGCCTGAGGACTGTTTTTCTGCACACCATGGAGTCACCACGGCAGGCACAGCCTGAGGACTGTTGTTCTGCACACCATGGAGTCACCAGGGCAGGCACAGCCTGAGGACTGCTGTTCCACCCATCATGGAGTCATAGGGCAGGCACAGCCTGAGGACTGCTGTTCTGTACACCATGGAGTCACTCAGGGCAGGCACAGCCTGAGGACTGCTATTCTACACACCATGGAGTCACCAGGGCAGGCACAGCCTGAGGACTGCTATTCTACACACCATGGAGTCACCAGGGCAGGCACAGCCTGAGGACTGCTGTCCTACACACCATGGAGTCACTAGGGCAGGCACAGCCTGAGGACTGCTGTTCCACACACCATGGAGTCACTAGGGCAGGCACAGCCTGAGGACTGCTATTCTACACACCATGGAGTCACCAGGGCAGGCACAGCCTGAGGACTGTTGTTCTGCACACCATGGAGTCACTAGGGCAGGCACAGCCTGAGGACTGATGTTCTACACCATGGAGTCACTAGGGCAGGCACAGCCTGAGGACTGCTGTTCCACACACC